>NC_081841.1:74865273-75471939 GCF_963259705.1 Myotis daubentonii | reverse complement strand
ACATTTGATATTTACATTATTATAAAAATGTGACTATTCCCAGCAAAATCATGTAGTAAATCATGATTACTTTTCTTCTACACCCAACTTTTTGCTTTACTTGGCACTATCTCCCCCCGCTCCCCCCCCCCTCCGCCCCGCCGCCCCCAGCCCTTTGCTTAGTTTTTTGTGTGTTTTTTCAAGCAAATTGAAATGGAAACTATCACCTACTCAACCAAAACTCTTCCCAAATTATCCAAGTCTAACTTCAAGACATTCTGATGTATCAGGGATTCTATCAGTTTCACTTCCCTAAAATTCTCTCTCCTAATTCACTCCAATCTGGACCCATTAACCTATATGACCAAAGCATCCGTCTCATTAACTACGAGTTATCTGAGGATCAAAATTATGTTAAATTCACATATTCTCAGTGCCCAGCACAGTAGATGATAAAAATTCATTCATTAAATGAAAAGACATGTTTATTCATCTACTCCTGGAAAAGGCACAGGCTTTAGAATAAGACAGACATGGTTATGAATTCCGAGCTCTACCACTTAATAGCTATAAGACTGGAAAAATTACTTTAATTCTAAGCCTCAGCTTCCTCATCTAAAAATATAAATACAAATAATGGCTATAAGACCCTTGTAATGATTAAATGGAATCCTATGTGTAAAGCACCTAGTCCAAAGCCTGGAAAATAACAGATATTCAACAAATATTAAGTTTCCTCTTCCCCCTTTCCCCATCACCCACTCCTGAATTACATTAAATCAGCAGTTCTAATCTAACCTGTTATCTAATTACCAGTCAGTGAAGAGAGAGCAGATTTACAGTGAGTACACTTTAAAACACATATCTCTATGCAGCAGTTCTCTGTGAGCCATTATTACTGATGGGAGTATGTCTCAAATGTCAATATTATCCAAGTGTATTGAGGCAGAAAAAAAGCTGAGAACCACATTAGACAAACTAGAACACACATGTTTGGATGTTGTCATTAGTTTAGTGCCTCATCATGAATAATGTAATTAAATGCTATGGCTTATCTATTATAAACCCATTTCTGGATTTACTTTAAATATTTTGGGGAACATTTCATGTAACCTCACACAATATTTCCAACACTATATACATTGATTTTTTTAAATTAAAAAATCTTCTCTAAAAAAATGGCGAGCTTCCTTGTTTATTACAGGGGAGTTAAGTACTTTATCTTATTTTACTTCCTTCAGCTGTCATGGTTTCAAGAAAGCTCAACTAAATCTGATGCCCAATTAAAACAAACAGGTAAATTATTATGTTTAGATTTTTTCTTCCTTTTTGTAAGTCTTTTCATATCCTTTTAAAAAAGTGATGGCATTAAAAATATCAATAAATAAAAAATGTAAAATTATGTCACATCTCTAGAGTACTTAAAAGAAAAATGAAATTCAACCTTTTCTCTCTTTGGCTCAGGATTTAAAACTTGGTACTTCTTTTCCAATTACAGCCTGGATGTATGGGTATCTCTATTAGGAAGAATTAACAAGCCCAGATCAATAGCTTATGGGAATTCCATGATTAACAGGGATCCGTAACTTAGCATTTTCCCTTTTTCTCCTGAAAATCATCCAAAAGAATTGGTAGTGAGCACTAAATATATTTAGTGGTATAACTAAAATGAAACATTTGTGAAGAATAGAATGATAAACTGTATGGAAATGTTATATGTCCTAAAAATGTAAAATTGCTCCAATTAACAAAAAATTGGGGGAAGGGAATAGAAAAAGAAGGTTGACAAAAAGTATGATGAGTGCCTAATCTTTAATAGTTGTAACTCAAAGGATGTTATTTAAAGCTGAAAAATCAAGTAACAGAAATGTAGTTATATTTATCAGAACAAAGTTAGTACTAAGAAAAAACAGTATTATTGACTAAAGTCAGTGAAAGAGAAGAAGAAATAAAAATACACTTATTACTGCTTATACTTCGGAACTAATCAAAACTAATAGAATTTGTTTGAACACTGATTGAAGAGAGAGAATTGTGTGACTATCTGAGGAAAGGATTTATGAGCAGAAGAAACAGCAAACACAAAGGCCCTAAGACAATAACATAACAGAGTTGCTCAAGAAACAGCATGACTGGGATAATTAAAGCAGAGTAAGATGGCAGAAGTTAAGTTCAAAAGGTATCCAGGGCTACATCACATAGGCCAGGAAGGACTTTGGACCCCATTCAAAGTATAATGTAATGCACGTTAGAGGGGTGTGCTTTACAACATATTAGAGTATACAAGGTAAAAAATGCTGGGAAAATATATATGAAACTGTTAAAGGAAGTAACCTCATTGGGGAATAGAGGGGAAGGAGAAGTAAGATTTCATTTTCTAACTCATACTCTTCTATTATGTTTGAATAATTTAATTATGCATGTGTTACTGCTGTAAGCAGAAAAATAATTTACTTATGAAAAAGAGTAATTATTTGAAAGACATCTATCACCATCATCATGCATTTATTATACAAAAAGTACCATGACAGGTAGAAACCATTGCTCTTTAATAATTTTATAGCCTCCCTGCAGGCCACACGTTTGACATGCTTGGAAAAGATTACTGAAATCATCCAAATTCTAAAATTAATGCACTAACAAAAAGACCAGGAAGACTCAAAGATTTACACTTTTCTTACCTAGTTAAAAACTGAAAGAAAAAAATGAGTAATATGAAATTATATCTGTAATACAGAAAGCCATTAAAGATACTGTCATATGGTATGGCACTACCTACTCCTTCAACCACCAGTCTAGAAGAAACTGTGGGAGAACAAGGATAATCCCCTGTTTTTGGTCTCCAATGATGGCCCCCAGTAAACCTCACCTCCCGGTATTCAAGCCCTTGCGTTACCACTTGGAACATGGTCCGGCTCCGTCATTTGCTGTAACTGAAAAAATGGAGAAATGCTGCTGTGCCAGTTCAAGACCTAAGACTTAAAAAAGGCAAAACAGCTTCTACTTCTGTTCTGTTGGGACCTATGAGCCACCGTAAGTCCACTTCCCCTGCTGCAGAGACCACATTGCAGGCAGGGGGCGCGAGGGGAGGGTACTGTGGAGAAGGTCTGAGACTGCATGGAGAAAAAGATAGAGGCCAAGCTGTCTCAACATTCCAGTTGAGGCCAGCCTTTTAGCCATTCCTACCAAGGTACAAAGTATGTTTAAGTGAGCTACCCTCTAGCTCAGCTGAGCTCCCAAATGACTGCAGCTCCCAGCGATTATCACAAGAACCACCTAGTCAAGGCCAAACCACAGAACTGTGAAATATAATAAATTCTGGTGTTGTTCTTAAGCCATCGATTTTGGGGTAGTTTGTTAACACAGTAATAAATAAACTCCCCCTTCCAGAAATTAACTTAAACAGTTTATGTCTCTTTTCCTAAGCTATAATGCACAAACACAACTGTCATTGCTTGACACTGCCAACAACAAATACCTTAAGGGATTCATAAAATAAATACTATTCAAATTCTAAATCAGCATAATAGTTTAAATTAAAATAAATATAGGTTAATTACAATCAACTCAAATCATTTGTTTTACTCTTATAATAAGATCCTTAGCTATAAAACTAATATTTAAGCATAACCAGAAAAAATACATGAAAGAAAAACTGAGTGGCATTACTTTTAACAAAATACATTTATTACAAAAACATGATACATATAAACTTATAATATTTAACATGATTATAGTCAATGTACATTCAAGAAAAATCAGACAAACCACTTAAATCATGAGACGTTTTCTGGCATTTGTGAAGCAGCATTATTTTATTTAGCAGAAACTGAAAAACTGATCTTAAAGAATTTACCTCCCTCGAGAGGTACTTAATATAGAAAATAGCCAGTAATATGTTCAAAAAGTTTAAATGAATTCAGATGATATAGTTTTTAAAATACCTAAATTTTCTTCCTTACTTTCTGGGATTCACCTCTGTCACTCTCGGAAATAAAAAAGCCCAACTTAATGGACTATTATGTGTTCATGATTATCTTCCTTATTTTTATGTTAACTACATAAAGTATCACATAGCTGAATATCAAACTAATTACTGTATATATTTATTTCTTCTCTTCATCCATCAGAAAGTATTATTTAAATATTACCAGGTTATTACATTTGTAACACCAATGATATCAGGCATTTAAACCATGAAGAACATCTGATTAAAATCCACCATTGTGATTTTTTTACCTGTCCTTTTGCAATGAGATAAGCAACAATTGAGGTATGTCCAAATTGAGCAGCCAGATGAATACAGCTACATCCTTCTCCATCAATTAATGAAGGATCTGCACCATATTTCATTAGTTGCACAACCATAGATAGATGTCCTTGTCTAAAACATAAAAGAATAAACAGTTAGATATACAGTTATTTCAAATAGTATCCTCTGGAAAGATCTTTTTTTTAAACAGGGTAATGGTAAAAAAAAAAAAAAGATACCACAAATACCTTTAGAATTATTTTATAACAGGCATATGTGTCAAGATACATTTAGGGTTCATGGTTCTTAATTCTTAACTGGAATAACTGTCCTTGGAAATTTAGATACTCATACCTTCTTTAAATCTGTAATAAATAGTTACTATATTCCACCATGATAGAAATTGTTTGATAAACTGGGCAACTTCTTTAATTGTAATATATATAGGCTGCAAAAGTATTATTACATTTACAAGTCTAAAGTTTAACCAATCATATAACTAACTGGATTAACATAAACATAGTTCATTCCCTAAGGACATTTTGGACAATAAACTTTCTGAACCTAACTTGGTTCAGAAAGCAGCAGATAGAGTCTTGGAATTAGGAGAGCTGTATAACATGCTAGACAGTCTATGGACAGAAGACACTCAGATTATTAAGCTTTACTTACCTCACAAGTTTACTGTAGACTAAGTCAAACAATACACATGAAAGAATTTTGTAAATTACAAAGTATAACATAAAGGTTTTTTTTATGATGCCTTATTTGTTATGTCTTTAACTTTTATCCTAATGCAGGTAACATTGAACAGCAATACATTAGTATAATGATGCTAATACTATTGGCATAATACGTTTTCCTATTCATTATAGCATATCATTAAAAAAGTTGCTTAGTTACAGACTAATAAAGAAACCAAAAGGAAAAATAAATCCAGAAGCAGATTTAAACCTTGTGGCCCAATGCAATGGAGTTGAATTTAGGTCTCCTCCAAGCTGATCCACAATAGCACCTTTCGAAATGTAGTATCTATAAGACAAAATTTTAAATAATTTAGACAACTTTCATTTTCTATTTTTAAGAAATTATGTAAAAAAAAAGAAAAATGTTTTTCATTTTAGATCTCAAACTAGTTTATGCCTTTAAAGATAAATGATCATTTGTGAGAGTTTAAAAAAATATATCTAGCAGAATTTTACATCAAACACATCACCTTCTTTTGTTCTAGAAGTAAAAGGAAAAAAATTACAATTTGGTAATAGCAATACCAAAAAACAATCATGTGAAAAAGCAAGCAAGAAAAAACAAAAAAACAAGCAGTCAGAGAACCCCAAAGACTTGGTTCAGAAAGCAGCAGATCTTGGAATTAGGAGAGCTGTACAACATGCTAGAGCCAGCCGTGGGCAAACTACGGCCCGCGGGCCGCATCCGGCCCGTTTGAAATGAATGAAACTATTGAAAAAAAAGACCGTACCCTTTTATGTAATGATGTTTACTTAGAATTTATATTAGTTCACACAAACACTCCATCCATGCTTTTGTTCCGGCCCTCCAGTCCAGTTTAAGAACCCATTGTGGCCCTCGAGTCAAAAAGTTTGCCCACCCCTGTTAGACAGTCTATGGGCAGAAGACACTCAGATTATTAAGCTTTACTTCCCTCACAAGTTTACTGTAGACTAAATCAAACAATACACATGAAAGAATTTTGTAAATTATAAAGTATAGCATAAAGGTGTTTTTTTTTATGATGCCTTGTTTGTTATGACTTTAAAGCTGTGTTGCTTTTTTTAAAAAAAGAAAGAGCAACCTCACTGCTTAATATATTAATGTCATAGCACCTTGATACCCTGTGAAATGAATAAGACTTAGCTGCCTCTTATAATACTTGCTTTAAGAATTATCAATGCAATGACTCTTGAATATAGTAAATGATTTACTGGTGGTCCGTGAGGTCCAAAAGGTTGGCAACCTCTAGTTTAAGGAAACTTTTGGAGCAGCAATTGCCAACCGGTGGTCCACAGACCTCTGGTGGTCCATGAGGTCTGAAAGGCTGGTTACTGCTGATTTAAGGCATTTTAATGTCAAATGCTTGCTGATGTATGTATATTACTGGGGCTCTTAATGCAATCACTCTTAATATACACAATTCTAAACATTTAATATATTCATATTTACATACTTGATTCAGAAATTTTCTGCTTTATATAAATGTTTATTAAACTGGTGCTTATAAAGCATTGTGCAGTGAGGAGTCCAACTCCACTCTATCATGTAAAATAGTTTGAAGTAACTTAAAATATTTCCATACTAAAATATTTTCTGTCCAAAATATCACAGTTTTAAATTCTGTAAATTAGAACAAAAATACAGAATGTTTGTAATCTGAACAAAGACATTTAACTAGTCCTAAATTGCTTCTTAAGGTACCTGGCAGAGATTATATAATAGCTAAAAATTATATCTTGAGCCCAAAGAAAAGTACAGCTCAAAAGAATAGCTTTGATAGAAAATATTTTCCGAAAAATTTCAACTGGGATTAAAACAAATAAATTTGATTGCCTTCTCTATAGTCAATATATCTGTTCCAGAGAATTATTTTTACTCACATTTCAAATACTTTCTAGGGCTAGGACAATAAGCAATTTCCAACATGGTTTTAAAATATAACTTTGTTTTCAATAGGATGGGGGAATTTTTTTTTCCTCCATGCTAAAAAAGAATCACTCCTATTACCTTTTCATTATAAACTCCTGAAAGAGAAGTACTACTATCCTATATAATAAAAGGGCAATATGCAAATCGACCCAACAGTGGAATGACTGGTTGCTATGATGCACACTGACCACCAGGGGGCAGATACTCAACGCAGGAGCTGCCCCCCTGGTGGTCAGTGCACTCCCACAGCGGGAACGCTGCTCAGCCAGAAGCCGGGCTCACAACTGGCAAGCACAGCGGCCATGGCGAGAGCCCCTCCAGCCTCCACAGCAGTGCTAAGTCTGTCCGACTGATGGCTTAGGCCCACTCAGACATCCCCCGAGGGCTCCCGGACTGTGAGAGGGCACAGGCCTGGCTAAGGCAACCTCCCCCTGCCCTGAGTACACGAATTTTGTGCATCGGGCCTCTAGTATTTTATAACATGTTATTCTTTGTAGCTATAAAACCCTAGCTCAAAACTATACTCCTGAGATTGTATACTTCTTATTTTTAAACTAGAATTTTCCTGCAATACTAGAAAAAAGTTATTATCACGGAATGCTATTGCAAGTACTAATGATCCCTAGGTATTGAGAAAGGACCATCAATGAACAAGAGATATCAACAAGCGTTCGAAAAATGAAAAGCAAATTGCTAAAACTCAAATGTCTCCAGAGGAGGACACCAATGAGAAGCAAACCAGAATATATTATAAAACCCTAGAAAAGCTGAGATTAAAGTCAATTGTTACCTCCAAAGAAAGTAATAAGAAGCTGGACTGTAAACATAAACACTGGCTGAAAGTCAATATAAGTTACTAAAAAATTGTTTTCTGACCTACATACTCCATGAAAGGGAGTATTTATTTAACATCACAAATAGGCATTTTAGTGACATGGAAGCAATCAAGCAGCTGAAAGAAAAGTATTCACTGATTTAACAGTACAGTGTACACTATACTGCTAAATCTTAAAATGTGACTACTCAAATTTTTAATATTATTGTAGTAGTAATTCAAACTCTTAAAGTTCTGATTCATTCTTACATCCTTAAAATTCATGGTATGGTGGTGACTTAGTCTTCAGCCTACCAGTGGTCGGCAAACTCATTAGTCAACAGAGCCAAATATCAACAGTACTTCTTCAAAATAGACTCGCCCAGGCCAAAACCCGACTTATGCGCATGGGCCACGAAGTTTCAATCGCACTGTACGCGCGCCCGCACGTGGTATTTTGTGGAAGAGCCACACTCAAGGGGCCAGAGAGCTGCATGTGGCTCGCGAGCCACAGTTTGCCAACCATAGGCTAGGCCAGTGATGGCGAACCTTTTGAGCTCGGCATATCAGCATTTTGAAAAACCCTAACTTAACTCTGGTGCCGTGTCACATATAGAAATTTTTTGATATTTGCAACCATAGTAAAACAAAGATTTATATTTTTGATATTTATTTTATATATTTAAATGCCATTTAACAAAGAAAAATCAACCAAAAGAATGAGTTCGCGTGTCACCTCTGACACGCATGTCATAGGTTCGCCATCGCTGGGCTAGGCCCATGTTGATTTTAATAGTCAATCATCAGTGTTTGCCAAAAGGTGTTTTCTGTGCACCTTTACCCAAGAAGTTTGAGCCTCTGGGAATTAAGTCAAAGAACCATATAAAACACTTTACTAAAAATGTAGCAATCCAGTGAGAGTTTACATACTGAACAACAAGAATTCCAAGCCATTTTCCTTGCTCTGGTCAGCAGGTAGCTAGACAGATGGTTAGGCCCATCCCACAAATTAGAAGATTCTTCTAGAGCAACTGAACAACCCAAGAGAAAAACCTCCATAAAAGGACATTTGGGAGGCTCCTAATGTAAATTCTCTAAGCCTCACAGCTTCCAGGGTTGTTGTTTTTTTAAGATTTTTATTGGTTTTTAAAGAAAGAAGAAGGAAGAGGGTAAAAAAGCGAAACATCGATTGGCTGCCTCCTGGAGACAAAGCCTGCAACCTGGGCATGTGCCCTGATGGGGAATCAAACTGGTAGCCTTTCAATGCATTAGACAACATCCAACCAACTTAGCCACACTGGTCAGGGCATAATCAGGTTTTTTATGTCTCTCCTAAATATGAACAGCCAAATAGGACTAGACAATTAAGTGAAAGTTCAAATATGGAAGAAGACCAAAATAAAACAAGCCTAAAATAGATAATATACAGAGAAGAAAAACTTAACACAACAAAAGTTACAATTAATAGCCTCCAAAAAAATAAGAGACTATATACCTATGATAAAAGAACCAAATTTTTCTTTAAAGATAGGGGGAAACAGAAGAACTGCTTAAAAACTGAAAATGTGTTAGATATAATTAGAAATGAAAAGAGGGATTAGAAGATAAATTAAGAAACTCTCTTCAAAGTATAATTGCTATACTGGGAGACAAAAGGTAGCTAGAATAAAGCTATAAAAAGAAAAAAATTAATTTGGTTGGTTCCAGTATCTAACAAGTAAGAGTTCCTGAAAGAAAAAAACAGAAAATAAAAATGAGGCTCTCTTGAGGGCACAATGCAAAAATTCTTCCCTAAACTAAAAAGGCAAATTTCTAGGCTAAAAGTGGCAAATTAATGGCCATAAATTGAATTTTTAAATAAATAAAAACCCATCAATGCACAATAAACTTTCACAAAATTGGGGCTAAAGAAAAAAATTACATGTTGTCAAGAGTAATACGCCACACACATAGTTTGTTCTCAGAAAATTATAAGCTCCATATTTTTTAATAAAGGCCATCTATAAATATAAACGGCTAATATGCAAAGTGTCCCCTCAGGAGTTCGACCTGGAGACTGGGAGTTTGATCACTTGCTATGACGTGCACTGACCACCAGGGGCTGGCACAGAACATGGCTGGTGCGGTGTGCTGAGGGAACAAGGAAAGGAGGAGGCAGGGAGGCAAGGAACCTGAACCGCCCTGATCGCTGGCCAGGCCTAGGGACCCAACCCATGCACGAATTCTGTGCACCAGGCCTCTAGTATTTCTTAATAAAGCCTTGACTTGAAATCAGACACTCATGCATTGTTAGTTGTTGTTAATGAAGATCTTTAAGGTAACAACAGACTGTTGAAGACAAGAGGTTGAGCTAATCTTTTCTATTTTATTATTATTAAGGTAAAAGCTGAGAAATAGTTGAAAGACTTGCAATTGAAGACATTAATTAGGAATATAAACCTATCCAGGCTGAGTATCTCCTCCTTTTTAAAGTACATTTACTTTATATATCATCATCATGAAGGCGACCCAACTACTTTGCTTGTGGTAAGTTCCTTTAATACACATTCTGATAAAATGTTAACTGTTAGAAGAGACACTTGTCCATGGGTCTCTTGTGCTCCCATGTCTTGCTAGGTATACCAAAAATGCAAGGCCCTACCCACTCTTTACACAGGCCATTTCTCTGAGCTGTGTTTGCATCAAGCAGCCTTTAGAGATGAGGTAACGTCTTCCTCTGGGACAAAGAGCAAGCTTGCTTACCACTTACTATAAAGAAATTAATTCCCCAAGCTGCAACACAAACCTGCTGTGTGTGCTGCATCCATCTGGGCAATATCAAGCCACTCTTATAGGACCTAAAGAGCAAGAGGGTCCTATGCAAATACTATGTTCATGCTATTTGCTATGCTATGAATAATCAAGTCCTTTGTCTCTACTTGAGTCATGTATCTTCTGCCAGCATCCATGAAATAGAAGTAATATGTTGGAGTTTTTAAGTAGGGGGTAATTCCAAACCCAATAGTAAAAATTAATCTTGAGGCTATGAATACCAGTTGTTAGTGAAAACTATATTTACTCAGCATATGTTTGTTTTAGAAAAGTAACTTGCTAGACTATGTACTGTAAGAAATTAAGCTTACCCACCTGAAAATATAATATACACAGACACTATAATTTTTAACTCACTCTATAGTTACTGACTTTATTTTGTAACCTCACTAATCCATACGTGGTTTGGAACAATTTGTAAGGCATGTAGCATTAAGACTTTTTATCTGTATTTCTCACTTCAAACTTCCTTATATATTTCTAAACACAAGACAAAAGTGAATTTTTGATCAATAAAATGAAATCAAATGTATCTCACTATAATAGAGCAAGAAAATAACAAAGTAATGTTTTAAAATTCAGAGAAAACGACTTTTAATCTAGAAATCTATGCTCAGACAAACAACCAATAAGGTTTGAGGTCAGAAGATATTGTAACTACAAAACATTTACCTCCCAATCATTCTCTCCCTCAGCAAGCTATCAGGAAATGTGCTCTACTAAAACTAGGGAGCAAAGCAATAAAGATAAAAACCTGAGATCAGGAAACAGAGCAACACTGGAGCAAAGGGATTTCTCAGGACAATGGCAAAGGAAAGTCTCAAGACAATTGTATAGTAGCTTTAAAGGGCAAACAGTTTGGGCTGGAGCAGAAAGGTGGAAATCCAGGAAGAACTGATAAATGATCTGATACTATTTGCATATAGAGGGGTTTTACAGTTCTGACTAAGAGTATAGTAAGAATTAGTTATGACATATAGCAAATTGAACCAATTTTTAAAAATGAAGCACCTGGCCCCAGGAGTTTTGGCTCAGTGGACAGAGCATCAGCTTGCGAACTGAAAGGTCCCAGGTTCGATTCCGGTCAAGGGCACATTCCCGGGTTGTGGGCTTGATCCCCAATGGGGGACTTGCAGGAGGCAGCCGATCAATGATTCTCTCTCATCATGGATGTTTTTATCTCTCTCTCCCTCTTCCTTCCTCTCTGAAATCAATAAAAATATATATTTTTTTTAAATGAAGCAAATGTTACTTCAGACAAAAAACAGATTTTTACAGGAAAGAACAGATAATCATAGAAGACTCCTGGGGTTAGCAGTGAGAATTTATGTACTAACAATTTAAACTTTGCATAATGATTTAACTAAATCTATAACAGAGGTGAAGGAAGAAGTATTCGTGGTGAGGTGATCTAGGACATCTAGTTATCCCAAAGTAGAAAGCCAAAATATAATAACTGATAAATCAAAAAATAATAGTATAGAAGTTGGCAATATTCATTAAAATTCAAAATTCATCTTTCTAACTTTCTTACTCCTAAGAATTCTAAAGGTAGATATGAACATAAGCACAATGATATGTGAACAAGTACAGCACTGTTTGTACTAGTAAAAATACCAGAATCAACTATAAGGAAACCATTCATGAATTAAGTCCATATAATTGAATATTATACAGTTTAAAAAAAAAGAATAATGCAACTCTATTTGTACTAATCTGGAAAATCTCAAAGATATATAAATTAAATGAAAAGGCAGAATAGTGTTTACTATCATTTGTGTAAAGAAAATAATATTCTAGATAAAAGTAGCAATACAAATATATAAAATACAAGAGTGAATACTGAAAAAAATAGCTAACGTATTGAAAAGGGTTACTTTGGGGATACAGGACTCAGAGAGTGGGGAGGGATTGCTGTTTCCCATTGTAAGCCTTTAAGTACTATTTGATTTTTCCAAATCATTTATGTACTATTTTGATTAAAATGTATTAATTGAAAAAACTATAGGTTGTAGAAGGCTAGATATAATCTGAGCCAACCCTCATATTAAAGAAAACTAAAAAGCTCAATGAAATTTAAAAAACATTTCCTAAAAAGCAAAGCCTAAGAAGAGTAAGAGCATATATCAGGCCAAGATTCAGGAAAGGGTTAAAACCTAGAGAAGTTAGGAAACCACTTGGACACCATCTGCCTTAAAGACAAGGGTTGGGATTCCAAAAGGCTGTACTGTAGCAGTAATTAAGAACCAGAAATAAAACTGGCTTTAGCATGGTCTTCAGCCACTTGAGTGATCCAGAAAATCTAAAGCCTTAAAATTAAGTTAAAGTTGGGGCTAGCGTAAACAAATACCAGTAGAAATCTTCTCATCTTAGGCCTCAACTTACTCAACAAATAATTTTTCAAACACAATGTCTAATACATATTCAAATATAGTCAGACACACAACAATATAACAGATACAGACCCACACAGACTCAAAATGTTAAATATTCTCGGACAGACTATAAAGAAACTATATTTACTATGTCCAAGTATATAAAACAAGATAGAAAATTTCAGGAACAAATATTTAAGTATCACATATTTTTTTAAAAATTCTAGAACTTAAAAATAAACAAATTAGAAACACAATGAATATATTTAACAGCAGATTATACATAAACAGAGAATGAACTGCAAGATAACTCAGAAGTTTCCAAAATGAAGCAGAGACAGAAGAAGAGAACACACACAGAGAAGAGAGGATAAGAGGCAGTATACAATGAAAAGGTCAAACAGACATTTAACTGGTTTTCCAGAAAGAGAGCAAAAAGCGAATGGGGCAGAGTGATATGTGAAGAAATATGACTGAGATTATTTTCAGAACTGATGGAAACATCAATCCATACAATCAAGAATACATCATCATAAAACTGCAAAAAGCCAGAAACAAAAAGAAAATCCTAAAACATCCAGGAAAAACAGAAAGCCTCCATAAGCACAATACTTAAGACTGATTTCTCACCCTAGCCGGCTTGGCTCAATGGACAGAGCGTCAGCCTGTGCGGACTGAAGGGTCTCAGGTTTGATTTCTGGTTGGGGCACCAAAAAAAAAAAAAAAAAAAAAAAAAAAAGACTGATTTCTCAAAAGTAAAAGAAGCCAGAAAGCAGTGGAATATTTTAAAAATAAAACAAACAAAAGCTGTCAACCTAGATTTCTATACTATGTGAAAATTTCCTTCACTAATGAAGATTAAAAACATTTTCCTGCGTTGGAGGGTCATCCAATCCACCAAAAGGTTGTGGGTTCAATTTCAGGTCAGGGCACACACCTAGGTTGTAGGTTCAATCCCCAGTCAGGGTACATTCAGGAGGCAACCAATCAATGTTTCTCTCTCACATTGATGTTTCTCTTCCTTCCTCTCTCTAAAATCAATATAAATATATCCTCGGATGAGGATTAAACACACACACACACACACACACACACACACACACACACACACACACACACACAAAACATTTTCCCATGAGCAGAATTTGATATTAGGAGACCCACAGTGAAAGCAAAGGGACGGTTAGAGATACATAAAGGAAAAAAAAAGAATAAAATGAAAACATGCTCTCTGGAAGAAAGTGATTCATGGAGTTCAATGCTTTAGATATTACTTGCTTAATCTTTCTTTAGAACTCTAGGTGCAAATGAATTATTCTATGTGACATTAATATCTTACTTGACTCTGTGTGCTGTACTTAACTGCATACTTGCAAGCAGTTCTTTTCAAATTTGTCTTTATCTAAAGGTCTTATGTCCAAATTATGACTATTAAAACAGATTGACTAAGATTTCTATCATCTGACTCTGGCTTATTTAACTACCTGTTAGTAATACTAAACCAGCAGATTAACAGTAATAAAAATCATTTTATACTTGGTATGTATTCATCACTTATGCTAGTTTGAATAGTTAAATCAGAGTATTATTACCTATTATCTTTTTAACCCCTCTCTTTTCTTTTGTAACTCTTCCCCATAGAATTCATATTTAAAATGTGAGCTGCAAGGTGGACTGCCGGAGTTAACATCCTGACTCCAAACTTTATTAGCTGTATGTCAGTAGTGTATTTAACCTCTTTATGCTTCAGTTTCCACATTGCAGGATAGCAGTAATTGTTATTTTTCATACAAGGTTACTTCAAGAATTAAAATTAAAGGAAATATACATGGAAAAGTACTCAGCTCAGTATGACACATTAATAAGCATTCAATATATGTTAAAAACAAAACTTTTCAGGAAAAAAGGTACATAGAATCTACATTTTAAAAGCTATGATTGTTAGAAATTATTATTTTTTATAATAATTTCTAATATTTTTATAACTAATTACTTAAAAATACAGAAAACACATACTTGACTAAATCTATCCTATTGTTGATAGCAGCCCAATGGAGAAGTGTAACATTTTCTTTGTCTGGTTGTCGCACATCGTAACCTGCTTCCACCAATTCTCGGCAACGTTCATATATTCCATATCTTGAAAAAAAAAAATAGAGATTACTACTATTTGACAAGAAATTTAAAGCTAAAAAATAACATTTTCAGAAGAAAATAATGCTCCATTTTGATATCTGAAAATTAAAATGAACTTCTGAACATAAAATGCTACTTTTAACATATGAATATTCCAACAGATTTTACTAATCCATCTTATAGATGAGTTTTTGTCTCATCTATAAGAATGCAATATCTTATTAATTGGAAGAGAAAAGGATACCAAAAATCAAACATCTATCATTTACTTGTTTTTATTTATATCACTACTTATTTATACCACAAAACACTTGAGGCAGCTTATAAAAGTATATACAATTATTTTTTAAAATATCCTATATAATAAAAGGCTAATATGCAAATCGACCCAACAGTGGAATGACCGGTCACTATGATGCACACTGACCACCAGGGGGCAGACATTCAATGCAGGAGCTGCCCCCTGGTGGTCAGTGCACTCCCACAGGGGGGGCGCCACTCAGCCAGAAGCTGGGCTCATAGCTGGCGAGTGCAGCAGCAGTGGCAGGAGCCTCTCCCTCCTCTGCGGCAGCGCTAAGGATGTCCAACTGATGGCTTAGGTAGCACATCAGTTGGACATCCCCCAAGCTGTCAGTTGGACATCCTGCGAGGGCTCCAGGACTGCAAGAGGGCACAGGCCGGGCTGAGGGACCCCTCCCAACCCTGAGTGCACGAGTTTCGTGCACTGAGCCTCTAGTTAAGGACATAAAAGAGCAGTAACAAACAGCGTATCAATGACTTACATTAATATCAAGAAGAAAAGATGTTTTACAAGCCTCAGTCTTCTTTATTTCAAATTTAGCTTTGATATTCATGAAGGAAAATTTTAAAAGGATGTGTTGGAGTGGGAAGTGGATTGGGTTGGGGAAAGAGTCTTGTGAGTTCAAGCTAATGAACCATAAGAAAAAATCTACTGGGAGAGTTCTAGGAGAGATGCTCATATTTGATAAAGACGGTAGTGGCAAAGACCCTGATCCTTTCCCACCTTTCCGCTTTGGTAATTGTGAGGCAGCCTAAATTTTTAAAAACTTTTTATTATGGAAATTTTCAAGCATAAGCAAAAGTAGAAAGAATCTATATTATAAAAGGCCTGTGGTCGTCATGCCATAACGCGGAACGACCAAACAACTGGTCACCAGGAGGTGCACCTCTCAGTGCCTCCCCCCGCTCCCCCCCCCCCCCCCCCCCGCATCCATGAGCTGCTTGCAGCAGAGGGGCAGGGCTCATGCGAGGCTGGCGGGGCTCACACGGGGCCGACGCCCACGGCTCGTGCAGGGCGGGTCTGGGTCTCGCACGATTTCACACGCTGGGCCTCTAGTAGTACAATAAACCACCAAGAATCCACCCTCAAGCCTCAAGAACCATCAACTTTATTCTAAACAAAATACTGGGTCCTTGGAACTGAGACACAAAAGTATATTTAAATGACTATATTTGTAATTTCTTAATCAGAGTGGTCTTCAAAATGGGGAAGGCACCCCATAGGAAGAGGTCACAGTAGGAGTGGCACATTAATGGGACACTCAAAGCAAATATTAAAATTTCTACCTATATTCACATCTTACCTAATACAGAAATTAGGCTTTACTAATATTTGGTACAGACTTCACATTGCTATTCTCACTGGCTCTGTATTGCATGTGTACACTCACTCACACACACACACACACCCAAAGTAATCAACTTGAGGAAAGACCAAGAGTTCCACAAATTATAGTAGACAACAGTGATACCTTCTTCAATTCCTTGTTCTTTTTCAGAAAATTGTTTACATATGCCCAGTTCAGTGAACTAGGTATATTACCTTAAAGAGCAGAATCTACCTCACATTTTGAATGAAATAAGTGTCCATAAAAATCTTAACCATTCAAAAAATCACTGATTATTTTTCTAACAATTAAAAGTGAGTATGCATTCATTTTCCCTTTAACAAAAAAGACAAGTGTTCCAAATTGCTGGCTTTGCGTGTGAGGCGGGGGATAGTCATGCCAAAAAACTGTGAGTAGTATGCTAGCAACCATATATTCTTTAGAAGGGTAAAGATATTTAGTCTGTTCCCCTTCAAGGCAAAGGGAATAGTGAGAAAGTAACTATTTTTATTTCAGAAAAACTATAAAGAGAATATTTTTTAAAAACGTTTGGAAATATTTCCATCATTACGTAATACTAGAGGCCCGATGCATGAAATTCATGTAAGGGGCTCGACCCTTGCAGCCCCTCCCAGCCTTGGCCGGCCCTCGCAGCCCGGCTTCGTCCAGACGGTCATTCTGCTGTTTGGTCTAATTAGCATATTATCTCTTTATTATATAGGATAATTTCTGAAAGATTTAAATACATCACCTATAAAATCCTTCTCATGTAGACATACTGAAAAATTTTGATATAGTTTTCTAACATGTGTGAACCCATTTCTTGTAATTTCAAAAATGCCAAAGTCTGATTAATTCATAGTAACTGTCATCAGAAAATGGATATTTACAAGATAAAGATCAAAAAATATTTGCTTAGTGATTAACGCTGAAAAAGTAATGACTGTGACTTAGTAAATGCAGCATACATTGCAATTCTTCCATAAGGGAATTATGTTTCTTTGTGAAGTTATCCTTTTTTCAGCAATCAATCAATAATTAAATAATTAAAACAAAGTATCTAAAAAATCAATTTAGGATCAGATTTCTATATCATTTATACATATACCACCTAAAATAATAAGAAAGCCTGTTTAATTACACCACTCACTGTAAATAAAATTAATAAGACATTAAAGTACATATTTAATGTATACATAAAATATATACACCAATTTCCTCCAAATTGATCTATAAATACAATGAAATTCTAATTTAAATCCTAAATGAATTATCTCATGAAATTCCTAAGGAGAACCCTAAAAATTCATTAGTGAGAGTAAAAGGCCAAGAATAGCTGAGACCATTCTAAAGACTAAATGATTAAAACAATGTGGAACTATAAAAGATTAAGCAAATGGAAGAAAAAAGAGTATTTAGATATGGACCACAGAGTGACATCAGCATCATGGTAAAATAAGACTCCATCATTTTGTTCCCCCTCCAACAATAATTCTGTACTATTCACAGGCAAAGTGCCTCTGTGGAACTGTGGGATCCAGAACCATACATCAAGTGATCTGGGAGAAGTCTCACTCACCCATGTACTGGGTAATAGGAACAAAGACCTCTAACTCAGCTGTGGCCCCTGCAAATGGTCCATGATCTGGGCTGTAGTCTGAGAGCTCTGGAAAACACTGTTTTAGGCAACCACCTGTGGATGAGAGCCTTTGTGGAAGTCCAGGTTTCCAGAGAGGTTGCTGCACATTGTTTCAGCAGAACAATATGCAAGTTTGGACACACTGGAGAGGAGGACTGAATCATAAGCTACATGACCTGGGAGTGGGAAGAGGCTGGGAGAGCAGCAGACAGGACACTTGGAAGGTATATATATTTATTTTATGTATACATTAAGGGACACAGATCCCACTAAGTTCAAAGCAGACTCCATCAAAATACATAACTTTTACAAATTACAAAACGATAAAAGAACTCAAAATGGGTAAAGGATTTAAAATGGCAATTCACACAGGAAGAAACTCAAATGGTCAATAAACATAGGGAAGATATTCAACACCACTTGTAATCAGAGAAAGGCCCATCAAAACAGAGAAAACCCATATCACAACTGTCAAACTGACAATTATTAAGTATGACAAAACTAGAATTTAGTAAGAATGTAGTAAAAAAGAACTCTTTCGACAGTGGAAGTATAAACTGGCAAAGGCACTTTGGAAATCAATTTGGCAATAACTGCTAGTGTTGAAAAAGAATATCCTAAACAAGACAGAAATTCCACCTGAGTGTCTACCTTAGAAAAACTCTTGTTTATGTGCAGGGGAAACAAGTGGAAGTACATTCACTGACACAATGTTTGTAATAATGAAAAAGTAAAAGAAATGTTAAGTGTCCCTTAGTAAAGAGTGATACAATACAGTAATCCCCCTTCACCCTGGGGAGATGATTCCAAGACCTCTAGTGGATGCCTGAAACTATGAATAATACTGAACTCTACATATACTATGTTTTTTCCTATACATAGGAACCTATGATAAAGTTTAATTTATAAACTAAGTATAGTAAAAGATTACTAACAATAATAAAACAATTATAATATACTGTAATGTTATGTTAATATGGTCTCTCTCTCTCATGCTCTCAAAATATCTTATTGTATTGTACTCACCCATGTTGTGATGAGATGATAAAATGACTTAAATTGAGAACTTCACCTTTTTACTTAAAGGAAGCACTGTAAGGCTTCATTTTGGCATATCCAAATTGTGCTTTGGGGCCATCCTTAAGTAAAATAGGGGTTAGTTGAAAACAAGCACTGCGGTTTTCACCTTGACAGTCAAACTGATAACCAAGATGGCAACTACTAGTAAGTGACTAGGCAGGTAGCTTACATTCATAAATATGCTGGACAAAGGAATGATTCATGCCTTAGGTGGGATTCAATGAGACAGTGCGAGATTTCATCATACTGCTCAGAACAGTGTACAATGTAAATGTAAATTGTTTATTTTGGGACTTTTTCATTTAATATTTTTGGACAGTGGTTGATCATGGGTAACCGAAACTACAGAAAGCGAAGCCACAGATAAGGGGCGGACTCAGTCTGTACTATAAAGCAGTGAAACTGAATAAACTAGGTCTTTATTAACAACTAGAGGCCAGGTGCATGAATTCATGCACCAATGGAGTCCCTTGGCCTGGCCTGCAGGATCGGGCCAAAACCTGCTCTCCAACGTCCCCTAAGGGGTCCCGGATTACGAGAAAGTGCAGGCCAGGCTGGGGGAATCCAGCCAGTGCATGATCGGGCCAGGGAGAGATGTGAGAGGTTGGCCAGCTGGGGAGGAACCAAGGGAGGGGTCCAGGGTGTGTTGGCCCTGTCTCACTCAGTCCCAATCGGCCCGACCCCAGCAGCAAGTTAACCTACCGGTTGGAGCGTCTGCCCCCTGGTGGTCACTGCACATAATAGCGAGCGGTTGAGTAGCCTTAGCATATCATTAGCATATTACACTTTGATTGATTGAACGGCTAACCAGTCAAATGGACACTTAGCATATTAGGTTTTTATTATATACTAGAGGCCCAGTGCACAAAAATTTGTGCACTCGGGGGGAAGGTGGGGGTCCCTCAGCCTGGCCTGTGCCCTCTTGCAGTCTGGGACCCCTCGGGAGATAACGCCCTGCTGGCTTAGGCTTGCTCCTGGGTGGCAGAGGGCAGGCCCAATACCTAGGTGCAGCCCCTGGTTGGGCTCAGAGCAGGGCCAACTGGGAGTTGGGGTGCCGCCCCCCGTCATGCACAGAGCAGGGCGGATCGGGAGGTTGCGATGCCACCCCCAGTCACGCTCAGGGTAGGGCCGATTGGGGGGTTGGGGCACTGCCCCTGTCACACTCAAGGCAGGGTCGATGGGGAGGTTGCGGCGCCACCCCGTCACGCACAGAGCAGGGCCAATCCGGGGGTTGGGGTGCTGCCCCCTGTCACGCACAGAGCATGGCCCATCAGGGGGTTGAGGAGCTCCACCCTGTCACTCAGAGTAGGGCCGATAGGGGAGTTGGGGCACCGCCCCCTGACACACACAGAGCAGGGCGGATAAGGGGGTTGGGGCGCTGCCCTCTATCACCCACAGAGCAGGGCCGATCAGGGGGTTGGGATGCCACCACTCTCACTCAGGGCAGGGCCGATGGGGAGGTTTTGGCTCTACCCCATCACACACAGAGCAGGGCCCGTGGGAGGGGTGGGGGTTGTGGCGCCGCCCTCTATCACTCACTGAGCAGGGCCAATCAGGGGGTTGGGGCGCCGCCACTCTCACTCAGGGCAGGGGCGATGGGGAGGTTATGGCTCTACCCTGTCACACACAGAGCAGGGCCCGTGGGGGAGGGGGGGAGGCGTTGGGGCGCCGCACCCTGTCACACACAGAGCCGCAGGGCAATCAGAGGTTGGGGAGCTCCCCCGTATCAGGCACAGAGCAGGGCTGATCAGGAGGTTGGGGAGCCTTCCCCTGTCACGAACAGAGCAGGGCGGATAGGGAGGTTGTGGCCCTACACCCTGTCACACACAGAGCCGCAGGGCGATCAGGGGGTTAGGGCGCTGCCCCGTCACGCTGATCCCGGTGCCGGGAGGCCTCTCGGCTCCACTGATCCCGGTGCTGGGAGGCATATTACCCTTTTACTATATAGGATAGAGGCCTGGTGCATGGGTGGGGCTGGCTGGTTTGCCCTGAAGGGTGTTCTGGATCAGGGTGGGGGTCCCCACTGGGGTGCCTGGCCAGCCAGGGTGAGGGGCTGAGGGCCGTTTGCAGCTGGTCACACACCCTTCAGGGTGGAGGTCCCCACTGGGGTGCCTGGCCAGTCTGGGTGAGGGGCTGAGGGTTGTTTTCAGGCTGGCGGGTGATAGAAGCTCCCAACCGCTCCTTTTTTTCTTTTTCTTTTTAATTCTGGGCCAGCTTTAGCTCTGAGGCTCCAGCTCTTAGGCCTCCGCTGCTGAAAGTAGGTAATCGAAACAATGTATAACTCCAGCTCTGACTCCAGCTCTGAGATCCCAGCTCTCTGAAAGCTGGTTTCTGGGGGTTTTTTTAGCTTCTATATTTGTTAAAATGTTTAAAACTGCAGGCTCAGAGGCCGGCAAGGCAGGCGGGGAACGTTGGAATCCTCCGTCACTGAAGCAAACAAGCCTCATGTTAGTTTCAAGCTGCCTGGCTGCCGGCCGCCATCTTGGCTGACAGTTAATTTGCATATCTCACTGATTAGCCAGTGGGAAGGGTAGCAGTCGTACACCAATTACCATGTTTCTCTTTTATTAGATTAGACTAGAGGCCCGGTGCACAAAAATTTGTGCACTCGGGGGGGGGGAGGGGAAGAGGGGGTCCCTCAGCCCAGCCTGTGCCCTCTCGCAGTCTGGGACCCCTCAGGAGATAACGCTCTGCTGGCTTAGGCCTGCTCCCAAGTGGCAGAGGGCAGGCCCAATCCCTAGGTGCGGCCCCTGGTCGGACTCAGAGCAGGGCCGATTGGGGAGTTGGGGTGCCACCACCTGTCATGCACAGAGCAGGGTGGATCGGGAGGTTGCGATGCCACCCTGTCACGCTCAGGATAGGGCCAATTGGGGGGTTGGGGCACCGCCCCCTGTCACACTCAAGGCAGGGTCGATGGGGAGGTTGCGGTGCCACCCCCTGTCACGCACAGAGCAGGGCCCATCAGGGGGGTTGGGGCTCCGTACCCTGTCACACACAGAGCAGGGTCAATCAGGGGGTTGGGGAGCTCCCCCCTGTCACGCACAGAGCAGGGCCCATCAGGGGGTTGAGGAGCTCCCCTGTCACTCACAGAGCAGGGCGGATCACGGGGTTGGGGTGCCGCCACTGTCACACTCAGGGCAGGGCCAATGGGGGTGGGGGTGGTTGGGGCACCGCACCCTGTCACACACAGAGCCACAGGGCGATCAGGGGGTTGGGGAGCTCCCCCCTGTCATGCACAGAGCAGGGCGGATAGGGAGGTTGTGGCCCCGCCCCGTCACACACAGAGCCGCAGGGCGATCAGGGGGTTGGGGAGCTCCCCCGTCACACACAGAGCAGGGCCGATCAGGGGGTTGGGGCGCCGCACCCTGTTACACACAGAGCCGCAGGGCGATCAGGGGGTTGGGGAGCTCCCCCCTGTCACACACAGAGCAGGGCAGATAGGGAGGTTGTGGCCCCACCCCGTCACACACAGAGCCGCATGGCGATCGGGGGTTTGGGCGCTGCTCCCTGTCACGCTGATCCCGGTGCTGGGAGGCCTCGCGGCTCCGCTGATCCCGGTGCTGGGAGGCATATTACCCTTTTACTATATAGGACAGAAGCCTGGTCCACGGGTGGGGGCCGGCTGGTTTGCCCTGGAGGGTGTCCTGGATCAGGGTGGGGGTCCCGCTTGGGTGCCTGGCCAACCTGGGTGAGGGGATGATGGCTGTTTGCATCTGGTCACACACCCTTTAGGGTGGGGGTCCCCACTGGGGTGCCTGGCCAGCCTGGGTGAGGGGCTGAGGGCCGTTTTCAGTCTGGCGGGTGACTGAAGCTCCCAACCTGTCCTTTTTTCCTTTTTTTTTTTTTATTCTGGGCCAGCTTTAGCTCTGAGGCTCGGCTCCAGCTATGAGACCTCCGCTGCTGAAAGCAGGTTTCTGGCCTTTGTTTACCTTCTGTATTTGAAACAATGTTGCGGTCCTGCTGGCTGAAGCCCGGGGTTTTGTTTAGCTTCTATATTTGTTACAATGTTGCTTAGAGTGTAGCTGAGAGGCTGGCAAGGCAAGCGGGGAAGCTTGGCTTCCTCCGTCACTGAAGCAAGCAAGCCTCCCTGTTCGCGTCAGCTGCCTGGCTGACGGCCGCCATCTTGGCTGGCAGTTAATTTGCATATAGCCCTGATTAGCCAATGGGAAGGGTAGCGGTCATACGCTAATTACCATGTTTCTCTTTTATTAGATAGGATGATGATAATAAATCACAAAAGCGATATAGTTTTTTTAATAAAAGCAAGCTGCAAAAGGATATGTAATATAGAATACAATTTATATACATTTTAAGCATACATTACAATAGCATATTTTGTTTATAAATATTTGGAGAAATGTACAAGGATGTTCATGAGAATGATTCACAGCAACTTCAAGAGAGGTTTCCTTGGGGGAGACAGGGGAAAGAACACACTGAGCAACCTGTAGTAACTTCAGCAAAATGTTAACATCTGCTTAATCTGATAGTTATTCTTCTCTATGGGACTGAAATGCTTCAAAATTTAAATAAATGTTTTTAAAGGTAGAAATTATAGACCTCATACTTAGATACTTTTCAAGAAATAGAGTAGTTACAAAGGTATGTGAGGGATTAAAAAAAAACAGTTGTGTGTTGTGTGTTTTTTTTCTTAAAATAAAAGATGTTATATTTGCTGATGAAAATGATGCATTAGGTAGGGCAAGAGAGATTAATGATAAAGGAAAAGCAATAGCAAAAGAAACAAAGTCTCAAAAGGAAAAATGAATGTAGAGCAGTATAATTTGTTAAATACAATTGGCACAATGTACTTTGCTTTTTTTGATACATAACATTCAAGAAAGTAGGGTGACATCAGTAGCCTAAGGACTTCCAAAGTTTGCCTCTCCACAAAAGTAACTAAAAATCTGGCAAAAACTGTCAAGAGTCAACTTTTTCAAAATTCTGAAAAGAAACAAAAGCTTTCAGCAATCCAAAGAGCAACAAGAGAATGGTGGTGTTTTAACATATCATGGTCCCATCCTCTGCTTCCCAGCTGCCTTAAAAACTAAGATTGTGTTATGGTACTGGAGTGAGCAGAATAGGGATGGAGTCTTTCAAAGCTTCATTCACAAAGAGGAGTCATTATTTGACCTGTCTGGTTGTCTACTTGAAAGACTTACCAATTAGATCTCACTCAAACTCATTAAAAGCTTCTCTCTGGGGAGCATGTCAATGTTTTAACATAGCAGTTGTTTGAGATGATGAATAGTAGTTGAAACAAACAAGGGACAAATCAAAAAGCTTAAAAACAAGACCTAAGGAACAAGATATCCATAGAGGCTTTAAAAAAGTTTGGACATATTCTTGGGAATCTAGAAGGCCATGAACATTAGCTGTTGATAGCCCAAGCTCTCACCTCTGATTGACCTTGAGGTTCTATGTAAACAGAAAGTGAAGGCTAAGTCAGAGTTGGCAGCTGCCTGGCTGAGTGTTCAGTGCCCCAACATGCACAAAGAATCCCTTGACAAAGATCAAGACTTAATGATTCTAAGGAATTAAGAAGTCTGTCTCATCTTTACCTGACCACGAACTGAATGGAGACTTCAGTGACCACACAAAACAAAGATACAGACTTTACAGAATAGTTCAGAAATGTCACAAACAACAAACCCTGGAAGAACGTGATATCCAGAACTGTCACATTACATTATTTGACAAGTTTTCAACAAAAAATTATAAGACATCGGGGGTGGAAGTAGCTGGGGCGGGGGGGTGGGGGGGGTGGGGAGCGTCAATCGGGAATAAAGGAGACATATATAATACTTTAAACAATTAAAAAAAATTATAAGACCTCCAAAGAAACACGAAAGTATAATTTATACTGGGGGAGTGGGGGTGGTGGTGGCAAGTAATAGAAACTGTCCCTGAGGAATGCCACACGCTGAACTTAACTAGACAAAGATTTTAAATCAGCTATTTTGAATTTGTACAAAGAACTAAAGGAAATCATGTCTAAAGAACCAAAATATGAAAACAATGTCTCACCAACTATCCCTTTGTCTTTCAATAAAGACAAAGAAATATGTGTTCATATTTCACTTAAAATACATATATCAAAGAAAACAACTACAACAGAAACTTACTGTGTAGCCTTGACTATGTCCCATGTGCTATAATCATCAATATGAGTTTTCCGTCCAAGAGGTTCACCATATCCATGGTTATAATGGCTTTGGGGTTTAATTTCCTTTTAAGAGAAAAATCACACAGAGGCAAGAATTGATAAAAGTTACAGGAAACATTTCAATATTTCTCTACTGTTTTACATTATTTGAAGAATGCTCGTTATTGAAATTATTAAGTTTTATCTTTTCTGAGGTCTGTACTCTTTAGAGAAAAACCCTTGGTACACACTCCCAAAACAGAAAAGATGCAAGACCTGAAATTAGTGACAAATTAGTAAGTGAAATTCATCTTTAGTTCCATAAAACTCTCTTATCTCTTCATCAAATCAACTCTTGTTCTCTTAGACCAGTTTTTCTATTATTCTAACATTACCCCTAGGCCTAACACCTTACTCTAAAACAGCCGTGGGCAAACTACGGCCCGCGGGCGATTCGGCCCGTTTGAAATGAATAAAACTAAAAAAATAAAGACCGTACCCTTTTATGTAATGATGTTTACTTTGAATTTATATTAGTTCACACAAATACTCCATCCATGCTTTTGTTCCGGCCCTCCGGTCCAGTTTAAGAACCCATGGTCCAGTTTAAGAACCCATTGTGGCCTTCGAGTCAAAAAGTTTGCCCACCCCTGCTCTAAAACCTTCATTACATGCCAAATAAACTCTAGGTTCCTAAAGATAAAAACTCAGGGATATTATTCTTCTACTATTCTCAGATATTATCTTTTCTTATACTCATTCATGCTGAGGACTTATTAACACTAGAAAGACTGAAATTTAGTATATACCTATATTGCCCAAAAGCAGTCAAAATGACTGCATTGTGAAAGAATAATATCGGAGCACTCTTCACTTATGTTCCTTAGCTTTTCCAATAACTCACTTCTATTCGACATTTCTTTCATGAATTTAGGGCGCAAAAGAAAAAAAGTAAACAACTTATTAGAACAAGTATCACTGCATAAAGATTCGAATAACAAGTACTAGTTTAGCTTATTGAGCAACTGCAACTTATCAAGTATCGACAATTTATCATGTACTTGTATGTTATCATGTGACGGTAATCGAAAAAAAATGAAAACTGTTATTTCAATACAGAGCTGAACTGGTCATATAAGAAATTTACTCAATTCAATAATAAGAGTCATTTGATTATTTAAAATTTCCCAAGCAGTCAAAATGACTGCTTTTGGGCAATATAGGTATAACACATATATATATATATACCGGAAATGAAGGAGGGGGAGGTAACTACAATTATTAATAAACGCATTTATATGTTGTACAAAAAGTCACAAAATTCTAAGACATTGTGTCCTTATATACATAATTGTTTTTCTAATTGAAATTAAAAAGCAGTCAAAATGACTTCCTTGGGCAATCTAGTGTTAAGCACCTACCATTAGATGCATAAGGAACAATGGAACAGCTCTGATAAAATGTAAACCCACTAAAGTAACTTTTTATATAAAAATTCAATTAAACAACTGTTTTGTAGAATATTACTAGTATATCCAAAACTTATATGCTATGTGTAATTTTCTATTTAAAATACAAAATTTGTTATGCATAATCAGCATCCTCAATATAATGTAGCGCTGAGATACAATTATATTTTCTTATATGCAAACAGAAAAATTGAGCATATTTAATTCTAATATCACCCATTCAAATTTCTATTATTCTGTTCTCTCTTCCTCTCTCTCTCTCTCTCTCTCTCTCTCTCTCTCTCTCTCACACACACACACACACACACACACACACACACACACACACACAAATGTAAATGTAAATAAAAGGATACAGCATAACAAGATATCTGGAAAGAATGAAATCCTTAAAAGAATTCATGCTCTCTTGGCCACTGATATTTAATAACCCAAATTGAATGGCATTTTATTGAAAGAAAAAGGCTATTATCTTTAAATTACTATCGCCATTCAATTTGTTTGGGAAATTCCAAAATTAGTTTGTTTGAGCCATAAATTTAGAAGAATGTCAATCTGAATATTTTCAAGGAGAATTAAAAAGTTTCACAAAAGCAAATTCTGCTTAGTATAGAATGTTTCAACAGATTAGTTCCTTATGAAAATGTTATAGCTAATATTAAAATGCCACAGTAATAATCATTAATCTACATTAGCAGATGAAAGAAAATAGACATAAGTCTTAAACCAAGATTCACAACATGCATAATGCATATAGTTTACTAAGTGATTTTTTTTCTTTGAGATTGTTCTTGGACTCCATTAAAATAAAACTGGTTAAATTTGAACATGGACAGGGGTATAGCATTTTAGGTATGTGCAACATTTTGAATAACTGATGAAACAAACCAATTCATAAGACTTAACCATTTAATATTTTTAAATCTTTTCTGTTTAATTTTTCCACTGAATTACAGTTCTCAACTTCTTTATGCTCTATATTCAGTGGAGTGAAGTCAAGAAAGAAACTTCTTAGACCAATAACATTTCCTTCTTTCTAAGTCTTCTGTTTAGATTTTTATTCTCCTCTACCACCAGGAAAATAATTTTTTAAACTTTTGATTGTGACTTCTATAGTGGTGAAACACACCTGAAGAGAAATAAAAACTGTTAGTCCCTGGCTGCTGTTGCTCAGTGGTTGAGTATCGACCTGTGAACCAGAAAGTCATGGTCAATTCTTAGTCAGGGCACATGCCTCGTTGCAGGCTCAATCCCCAGTAGGGGGAGTACAGCTGATCAATGATTTTCACTCATCATTGATGTTTCTATTTCTCTACCTCTCCCTTCCTCTCTGAAATCAATAAAAATATTTTTTTAGCCCTGACCGGTTTGGCTCAGTGGATAGAGCGTCAGCCTGCAGACTGAAAGGTCCCAGGTTCGATTCCGGTCAAGGGCATGTACCTGGGTTGTGGGCACATCCCCAGTGGGAGGTGTGCAGGAGGCAGCTGATAGATGTTTCTCTCTCATCGATGTTTCTAACTCTCTATCCTTCTCCCTTCCTCTCTGTAAAAAAATCAATAAAATATATTAAAATATGTATATATATATGTGTGTGAATATATATATGTATATATATATGTGTATATATATATATATATTTTATTTTTTTAAAACGGGTAGTAGTTTACAAGCAAAATGGAAAAATGTTGTATATCCAAAAAGACATGTATTGAGAGCCTACTATATGAAAAGCACTCTCCAATGTACTGGGACCTCAGGCCAGAATAAGTGTAAGGCCAGTGCAAAGTTTAAGAGTGTGCCAAAAAACTCAGTAATCACAATTTAAAATATTTTAATGCATTATCTTTTAAAAATAAAAAAAATGCAAAAAAATCCCTAACATCACCATTTTGAATATAGACAGCATCAATACTGCTAATTTTTCTATTTGCACCAGGTTCCACAATGGCTCAGAGAAGCACTACAAACACCAAACATAGCCTCTTGTCCTCAAGGACTTTACAGTCCAGAGTGGAAGGACAAAGTAAGAAATATAGGTCAAATAGTACTGGTAGATGCAAAAACCTTCCAATAATAAGTTAAAACCTAAATAAAGACATTACATCCAAAAATTAATAACTTTAAAAACTATTTCAATTTGAAAAATCTTTTAGGGCAAACTGCTATTTTTTTTTTTTTTTTACTAATGACAAATACAGTGCTTTACAGGCATAACATTCATAAAACAAAAAGTAAATTTCTACTTAAGGCTTACTTACTACTATAATGTCTTCATGCTCTTTAAGGTCATTTTTATCCCCAGAGACCTATTCTCAGTTTCTCTATAGTTTCTCTAATCTCACTGACATTGCCAAATACGATCTTCCAAAAGCACCAAAAATCACTATTTTTTCTAGTAATAGTTTTATATTAAACCTACACTGGCATCTGTGTTATCCCATCTGTAAGGTTTTTATTTTATTATTTTTACTTTTTAGTAAAAGAAATGATTTTTTTTAAAGATGGCTTAAAAATATCCCTAGATTAATTCTAGCAAGGTACAGTTATTCCCATAAAAAATAGAAGAAATGGCAAAGCAAATCTCTTACCTGACTTATTACCCTCCATTATTATAAAGAACTTAAATGTATTTTTCTCGC
The DNA here is from genome assembly GCF_963259705.1 of Myotis daubentonii. Classification (NCBI taxonomy): domain Eukaryota; kingdom Metazoa; phylum Chordata; class Mammalia; order Chiroptera; family Vespertilionidae; genus Myotis; species Myotis daubentonii. The sequence goes on along the minus strand of NC_081841.1, from coordinate 75,442,314 downwards.
TTTTACACAGATTGGAAACTGGTTCATCTCTAGAACTAGTACCCTATCAATATGACAAATGCCAACACTGTCTATCAAGATAACCATTATCACTAGTCCTAGATATAACAACCGTAGTTTTTAAACTTTGAAAACATAAAATAAAATAAAATTACTATGTTCATGTAAATAAGTACATCTTGAAAATATACAGACAATATCAATTTTTTTAATTACCAATTTGCTATTATATCAGATACAATTCAACATACAAATATTTAATGACACTTTAAAATTCTGTAATTTTTCCTTGACTTTAATAGGAACCAAGAAGCAATTTAATTGATAGCTCTGGCAAGAAAATACTAATTTAAAAATACATATGTAGGTCATTGTACCTTTTAAAAATACATTAATTCCATGAGAAACAGCTTGGTGTAATAGAAAAAGTCCTTGAGTACAAGGCTATTGAATTGAATGTCTGCCACTCTCTTATCTAGGCTACAATCCAACAAGAATTCAGGCCCCTTATTTGTAAAAAGAGAAGGATGAATAAGATCTTCATGGAGTTCCTCTGAGTTGTTTCAAGGACAAATATCAGGACATCAAAGAGCTAAAAGGTTCCAAGCCCCACTCAATTCATTTCCTTCTTAAACTGTAATTTATCCTGTGTTTAGATTTCTTTAATTAAAAACAAAAGATCCAGCTGCTCTTAAAAAACACACACAAAAAAAAAACCCACAATTTAAACTACTAGATTTGAAGTCCTCCAAGATCTCTTCTAAGGCTAACATACAATGATTTTATACATTAGAGTATAGAAAATATAGCCACTAGGAAAACACAGCCCTGGTGCTTGTTGAAGAGAGCTGAAAGGTGAAAAAGAACCTCCAAAATCGACTGCTGAAATAGTAGATAGGAATAAGAAGAGCTGTGATAAGCTCAGCTACTATACCCTGTTGCTAAGAGAAATCAACATGTTAGAACTCAATTTATACAGCAGGTATAGGCAAATGCTGACTTACATGCCAAGGTGATAGATGCCATAATACATTTATTCACATGCAGGGTAGAATTATAAAACCAATCAACTAGTTACTACGTGTCTGTGACCAAAGAATCCTCTATTGGCCCAGTGCTTCTAAGTTTATACCAACCAAATATAGATGTTTTACAAGTACTCTATCAGCAAAGGTTCTCCAAGAATAGGTCCTATGGTACAGTATGTCTGAAAACAAACATACAAGGTAAGTTCAGAAATATTCAGAAAGAAGAGTAAAGGAAGGGACTTACCAACAATTACAATTTATTAGAAAGCAAACCAATATAAAAATAGGGGCATTGGTTATAAACAGTCAGAGCAATGTAATAGAGCTTGAAGAGTGAGAATCAGAATCAGGAGGAAAAGACATTCAATAAATGGTATAAAAAGGACCACTGGCTAGCCATTTGGGTTTTTTGTGTTTTGTTTTTTGTTTTTTGTTTTTTTTTAATTCAGCAGGCTTCAATATAAAAGGGTAATATCCTTGATGGAAAGATGCCAACAAATACAGCCACAGCTATAGTTTCTTTAATGGCAGGTGATACTGAAATGAGCCTGAGAATAACAGGGCCAAAGCAGGACTCAGGGCAGCAGGCTCCCAGGTGAAGGCTTTGCCAGGTCAGCCACTCTCCAGAGAACATACAGATGCCTAGACCTAATGAGAGAAGCATGCACCACCCTCCTGTTCTTGGGGAGTCTTTGTGTTCCTCCCACAACCACCCCCCCCTCCCCCGCCGGGCTCTTGATTGTTCTGGATGGAGACTCTGACCATATGCCTAGTGCTCATGGGATCTAAGTAACTTGTTCCAAATGGCTACAGGGACTTTTCCTGTTTACTTCAAGACAGTCAACTGAAGATCCCAGAGCTGTGACTATACCCTGGCAGGACCAGGCCTCAGTCTCCTGAAGACTCTTCCTATGGATTCCCACCTCATTCCTTATATCAGGTAACTTCAAAAGCCAGACCAAAGATTTAAAAATAAAAATACTGGCAATAAGTGTCCTAATGTATTAAAAAAAAAAATCTAAGAAAAGCATAAATAACAACATATTTGAAAAATGGGCAGGATTTAGAGAGAGAAACCAAGATGGCGGCATAGGTAAACACCTGAAATTGCTGCCTCGCACAACCACTTCAAAACTACAACTAAAAGACAAAACGGACATCATCCAGAATCACAGGAAAGCTGGCTGAGTGGAAATTCTACAACTAGAAGGAAAGAGAAAAGCTCAATGAGACTCATAGGACGTGTGGAAGTAAAGTGCAGAGGTACGGAGGTGCGCGTGGCAAGGGCTGGCAACTGAGGACGAGGTTGTCTTTTTTAATCAGGAGGGAGTCTCAAGCTCCGATTGCTCTGAACTCCAGTTCCGGGCAAGTCTCTGGGGACCCAGAATCATTCAGGGAGAAACTGGACTGTCTGGCAGGGGGCAGAACTTGAGGGCGGCTTTCTCTCAGAGGTGCCTGCAGCGATTACCGCGGGACACTGAGACCCAGGGTCTCTTAGGGCAGGGCTGAGGATCAGCCATAGTTGTTTGCTCCTGTTGATTCCCTGAGACCCTTCCCCACCCAAGCTGTGCACAGAGCCTTTTGCATAGGAATGACCTGACCCTTTGCAATCTGAAAATTACCTAACAAATTGCAGCTGGGTCAGAGAGACCCAGAACATCCAAAAGAAGACCCAAAGCCCCATAGCAGCTTGCATTGCTTCACAGCTGGGCCTCATATGGGCACCTCCAAATCCCAAAGAAATAAGAGGAATCTGCAGATCTCTCCATAGCTCCTGCTGGGTAGCCTCACATAGAGGCTGAATTAGCACCTCCTTAGAGATCCAAGAGCCAGTGTACCCAGTGGTCAGAGTGGGACCATCCAGATTACAACTCCTCAGATCCATAAGGGACACACTCAGAGGGCAGACTCAGTGAGCACCAAAGCCCCACTGAAGCAAGTCTTGCCCCATAAGGGTGTCTTCAGCACAGAAGTTCTTCCACTGCAGACACAGCTGATTCTCACAGCCAATTGGCCTGGAGGTCAATTCCTCCCAGTGATACCTACAACAATCAAGGCTTAACTACAACAAGACTGTGCACAAAGACCACAAAGGGGTGCACCAAGAGTGTGTCCACCTCAGGTAATTGGGGAGGCTGAGCCACTGGGCCCTATAGGATACCTAGCACACAAAGCCACCCTATCAACACAGGGAAGCATAAAAAATGCGGAGACAAAGAAACAGGTCACAAATGACAGAAATGGAGGAATGCAAACGACTGGATATAGAGTTCAAAACCACGGTTATAAGGTTTTTCAAGAATTTTCTAGAAACCGCCGATAAATTTAGTGAAACCCTCAAGAAATCTTGTGAAACCCTCGAGGATATGAAAAAGGACCAACTAGAAATTAAGCATACACTGACTGAAATAAAGGATATTATGCAGAGTTCCAACAGCAGACTAGAGGATTGCAAGAATCAAGTCAAAGATTTGAAATATGAAGAAGCAAAAAACATCCAACTAGAAAAGCAAAAAGAAAAAAGAATCCAAAAATATGAAGATAGTGTAAGGAGCCTCGGGAAAACTTCAAGCGAACCAACATCCAAATTATAGGGGTGCCAGAAGAAGAGAGAAAGCAAGATATTAAAAACCTATTTGAAAAAATAATGACAGAAAACTTCCCCTACCTGGTGAAAGAAATAGACTTACAAGTCCAGGAAGCGCAGAGAACACCAAACAAAAGGAATCCAAAGAAGACCACACCAAGACACATCATAATTAAAATGCCAAGAGCAAAAGAAAAAGAGAGGATCTTAAAAGCAGCAAGAGGAAGACAGTCAGTTACCTACAAGGGAGTACCCACACGGCTGTCAGCTGATTTCTCAACAGAAACTATGCAGGCCAGAAGGGAGTGGCAAGAAATATTTAAAGTGATGAATAGCAAGAACCTACAACCAAGATTACTTTACCCAGCAAAGCTATCATTCAGATCTGAAAGTCAGATAAAGAGCTTCACAGATAAGAAAAAGCTAAAGGAGTTCATCACCACCAAACCAGTATTATATGAAATGCTGAAAGGTATCCTTTAAGAAGAGGAAGAAGAAGAAAAAGGTAAAGATACACATTATGAACAACAAATACGCATCTATCAACAAGTGAATCTAAGAATCAAGTGAATAAATAATCTGATGTACAGAATAAACTGGTGATTATAATAGAATCAGGGGCATGGAAAGGGAGTGGACTGACAATTCTCGGGAGGGAAAGGGGTTTGGAGGGTGGGTGAAGAGACTGGACCAAAATCGTATACCTATGGATGAGGACGGGGGGGGGGGGGGGGGGGGGTTAAAGGGCAGAGGATGGGGTGGGAACTGGGTGGAGGGGAGCTATGGGGGGAAAAAAGAGGAACAACTGTAATAATCTGAACAATAAAGATTTAATAAAAAAAATAAGAATTAAGTAGAAAAATAGTGATTTAGATAAATAGAACAGAAATCATGGAAAACTAACATTCTAGACATTGAAGCCTGAGCGATAGTTTGGGTTTGCAAGGTAGCATTGGAATGATTTTTTCCTTGGTAGACTCAAAGAAAGAAAGAATAGGTAGATTTGGATTTTATGGTTTCTGATATTAGTCTGGACAACAAAGCTCTTTAGTAAAGACTCCAGAAAAAGCAATAGGGTTCTTTTATGAAGGACCTGAAAAGGTCCTCAAGAGAACTTAAAACTTTCCTTTCTGAATTCAATATAGTATAGACATTCTGTGTAAATTGACATCAAAACTCAGTTAAAAAGTCATGACTTTAATAAAGTAAGTTTGAAATCTAATCTATGTCATAAAATATCAATCCTACCCAAGTTTCTGGAGCATGTATAATGAAGTAAAAAAATGAATTCACTCTAAAAAGAGAGTGGCCATGAAGATTGTGTCAAGAGTAGACTGGTAACCCTTTCAAAACTTCACAAAAAGATTGGCATTAAATTGACAAAAAGTGTATCTTTGTTTACTCTTATTCTTTATCAGTATGCACTTTTTCCAAAGACTGAAATATTTGCAACTGCTTTGCAGACTACAGTTCATTAAAAATAATTGTAGATTGAAAAAAAAAAAAAAGAAAGAAAAATGGGCAAAAGCTATGAAGACAATTCAAAGAAAAATACAATGGCAAATATATGTAAATTGTATTATGTAATCTAAAAAATATGTATAGATTAATTAAATGTTACAAAAAAAATGAGGAAGCGAAATCAAGTCAATAAAATTCTAGGGCATATACATGCTACCTTCAAGACACATGCCTTTGGTGCATAGCCCATACACACAGGTGAATTAGCAAGCCATTAGGGCTTACCCATATGCTTATGATGTGCCCTGTGTAAATATCTGCTGTTAGTATCATTCTAATAGATTGGACTCTAATTCAAGGAACTAAATGTACTTAATTATATAATGTTGCTGCTGAAATTTAATTCCATTAAATGTACAAGATAATATTAGAACACTATGTAGGGCTGCTGACAAGAAGAAAATAGAAAAGGAAAAAAAGGTCTCTGTGTACTTGATTCATTTCTAAACCCTAACTAAAATCAATGGGCCAAATGTGAGGCCATCTTAAAACCTAAGAAAGTAATGAACAAAATTCTAGAGATATAAGGATTTTTTAAAAAGAAATATTGATTATATATAATGAAAAAGGTAGCATAAGCATAAAACTTTTATAACCAAGTGAATAATGAATAACAAGGGAAACCGGTAACCACATAATACATAAAATAACTTTCTTTAAAAATGTTTTTAATAGTGCCAGCAGATGGCACTAAACTCAAGAGAGAATTCTTTACTAACCTATTTGATGCATCCATCCTCCTTTAAGGAAACACTGGACAAAAATGATGTGGTTATATAATGGAAAGATTTCCATTTTCTTTTCCAATATGCAAATGGTCTCTTACATGTTATGTGTTCTGCTGTGGTCCCTGATCCCTGGCTAACAGTACATGAATGCTGCATCTAATATCAGAGTCCAACTTGAGACACAGGTTCTCTTCATAGTGTAGTACCACTTCCTCAATCCAAACTATCTATCTATATCAAACCCTAATATGCAAACCAACCAAATGGCGGAATGACCTGCAGAACGACTGGTCAGTGGGGGGCGGGGCCAGCGAGCGGGCAGCACCAGGCCGTCCAAGGCAGGTGCCAGTAGGGGGCCCCTGATCACCCCACCAGTCACCCCACAGTTCGGCCCTGATTGCCGGCCAGGCCTAGGGACCCTACCCATACAGGAATTTTGTGCACTGGGCCCCTAGTCAAATTAATAATGCTTGCTTCCAACAAAATTTAGACCAGGAAAATGTTCATTATCTTCTAGTTTCTTCAAAAACTTGTTTTTACTTCATTTCCTTCTAGCATTAATCCATATGTACACACATATTTGTAACAATATGCATAAAGTTGGCATACTTTTTCTTTCCACAAATATTTGATCAACAAATGTCTATATGCACACAAAAAAAGTCTCTGTATGTATATTATCTCTATCTCTTTAAAAATAAACATTTTTAAAATAGTTTAAGTTCTAGATAGTTTAGATATAAATATCTAACACTGACATAGTACATATTTTACAATTAATGAACCAATACTGAAATATTATTATTAACTGAAGTCTATTCTTTATTCAAATTTCCTTAGTTTTTATATAATGTCCTTTTTCTATTCCAGGATTCATCTAGGATACCACATTACTTTTAAGTTATAATGGCTCCTCCCTAGGCTCCACTTGGCTATGATAATTTCTCGACTTTCCTTGTTTTTTATAAGCTTGACAGTTTTGACGAGAACTATCAGGTATTTTGTAGAATGACGCTCAACTGGAATTTGCCTTTGTGGGCTTTTTTCCCCCATTATTAGACGGGAATTATGTTTTTAGGAGGAAGCGGTTTTTAATTGAACCTAATTCTGCAAATCTCTTTGAACACTGGTATACAAAATTTATTTGCTTAAATGTTTATATATTTTATGTGATTTGTAATCATAGCACTCATATATTTTATATTCTTCCCTCATATTTTCTCATGCCATTACATGTAATTTTTGTAAGTATTATACTGCTGTTTTATATAAAAAAAATTTTAAACCTCACCTGAGAATATTTTTTATTTCAGAGAGGAAAGAGGAGAGACAGAGAGAAAGAAACATCAATGTAAGAAACATCAATTGGTTGCCTCCCAGACGTACCCAGACCAGGGATCGAACCCACAATCTAGGTATGGAATAAAGGAAGATATGCAGACCCTTTGTAATGGTTAGTTGAGATTTGAGATGTATGGCAAAAAAAAATGCTGGCATCCAAAACCCCAGTACATAGAAGAAAGAAGCTGCTCTGCACTAGAAGAAAATGAAGCTAAAAGGCAGAGATGAGAAGAGAGAAGACAGTTTGGTGATCTTCTCAGCTCAGAGCTTACTTGTACTTCTGCCATCCTAAATTTGGGTTATATGAGCCAGTAAATTCCCTTTTTTTTCCCCAAGTAAGTTTTAGAAGGGTTGGTGATATTTGCAACCTGGGGATTCTAACAATAACAACTTCAGTCTTCAGCTCACAGACAAGTTTATTTTATTTTATTTTCATGAGAATGAGGATAGTTTTGGTCACCAGTTTTGTTCATCCCTCATTAAATCATGCATAAATTAGCAAAGGTACATAATCAGAAAGTTGTTTTAAAAAACTGAAGAAGGGTATAAAACAGTAACATCTCAATCAGTAGTTATCATTTTTTCACTTGATTTTTTTCCTAATATAAAACAACTGATAAAAAACACAAACTACCTGACATATATAGTATACAAAAAGAAACCTTCAGGTACATTTAGCCCAATGATCTCCATTTCCTCAACAATACTACTGATAATGAAAACAATGAGCCTAAGACACTATAATATTCTGACTTATAAAAGAAAAATTCTATCATGTTTAGTATATATTATCCCTAGAAAATGGAGTAATTCAATATGTATTATCCCTAGAAAAATGGAGTAATTCAGTATGTATTATCCCTAGAATATGGAGTAATTCATTTGAAACAAAACCTAAAAATATTCTGTTTAGCCCTCTAAAACTCAGGAAATTAAGCTCTTCATAGCATCTCCTTCACAGAAGGTTGAAGTTCCACTGTATTTTCAAATTAGCTGTCTGTAGCTTTATTTTAATAATTTTTTAATAGAAAACATTATCCAGCCCAGCTGGTGTGGCTCAGTGGTTGAGTGTCAACCTATGAACAAGGAGGTCACGGTTCAATTTCTGATCAGAGCACATGTCTGGTTTGCAGGCTCAATCCCAGTGGGGGGTGTGCAGAAGGTAGCTGATCAATGATTCCCTCTCAACATTGATGTTTCTACCTCTCTCTCCCTCTCCCTTCCTCTCTGAAATCAATAAAAATATATTTTTTTTAAAAAAGAAGACATTATCCAATAATTGGATGAAAACTGGGTGAAAATTTTACTTGCATATTTTATAATATAATATTGTCCTGAATCAAGTTTTCAAATGAACAAGTTTAAAATAGTTAATATTTGATTCTTGAATTGCCCATCTGTAATATAATCTAAATATAAAATCCTATATAATAAAAGGCTAATATGCAAATTGTCCCTTTGACCAGGAGTTCAACAGGGAGTTTGACCAGGGGCAGGGCCCCTTGGCCCCTCCCCCCAGCTGGCCCCACCCCTGACCAGCACCCCTCCCCCAATCGGGGGTGGTGCGGCTGGCCAACCATCCTCCGCCCCTCCCCCGGGCAGCCAGAACCCACCCGTGCACGAATTTGTGCACCAGGCCTCTAGTAATATAGTAATAATATAATTAGACTAGAGGCCTGGGGCACAAAATTCATGCACTCAGGGGTGGGGTTCCCCCAGTCTGGCCTGTGCCCTCTCACAGTGTGGGAGCCCCATGATTGATCGCCCCAAAGAGGTAGACCCCACCCACCCATCCGGGGCTCCTCGATGGATTGCCCAAAAGAGGTAGCCGGAGCCGGGTGTCCCGCCTCCGCAGCAGGCGCGCAGGGCCTTGGGAGCCCCACCTCTACTGTGAGCGCAGCCATCTTGTGACAGCGTCAGGGTATCATACATGAGGGCGTGACGACTACTTAGCCTTTTATTAGTAAGGATGATGCTTTGAAAGAGAACTGCACATAACCTTGATACTGAAATAATGCCTTTTTGGATTACGTAGTTGTTGGGGGTTCTGTTAAAAACACATTCCAGCCGAAACCGGTTTGGCTTAGTGGATAGAGCGTCAGCCTGCGGACAGAAAGGTCCCGGGTTCGATTCCGGTCAAGGGCATGTACCTGGGTTGCAGGCACATTCCCGCTGGGGGATGTGCAGGAGGCGGCTAATCGATGTTTCTCTCTCATCGATGTTTCTGACTCTCTATCTCTCTCCCTTCCTCTCTGTAAAAAATCAATAAAAATATATTTAAAAACACACATTCCATCAAGATCCCTTCACTAACTAACCCTAACTAGTCTAACATACCCTTAGGATACTCTCTGGAGGAAAAGAGGTCCACATGCCTTTTTAATTTTTAACAAAATGTATACGCATGTACACACACTCACCATCTATCCTGAGGGATCTGCAGGACTTTGCAATGCCCTATTTTGTATTCCTCTTTACTTTGTGGCCTAACAAAGCATCAATACCATACTTAGATGCTCAATAAATACTCCTCAAATCATAGCACACATCTTTAAGAAAATTAAATAGTGCAAAAAGGCGTGTAAAAAGAGTCCTCTGCCCATCTCCTCAATTCCCAGACAATCAAATTTAATTTTCTTAGCTATTAGTCAGTTGCTTCCATATCTAATTCTAGAGGCCCGGTGAACAAATTAGTGCACCAGTGGGGTCCCTCGGCCTGATCTGTACCCTCTCGCAATCAGGACCCCTCAGGGGATGTTGGACTGCCGATTTCAGCCTGATCCCCACAAGCCCGGCTGAGGGACCCCACTGGTGCACGAATCCGTACACCGGGCCAGTTTCGGCCCAATTCTCGCAGGCCAGGCCGAGGGACCCCTCTAGTATGTAGATAGATAGATAGATAGATAGATAGATAGATAGATAGATAGATAGATAGATAGATAGAACCCTACTATGCAAATAGACTGAAGACTGACGTGCAGAACATGGCGGGTGTCGGCCTCGATGGGATGCTGGAGTAGGTGAGCAGGGGCACCAGACCAAGCTGGGGCACTGGTTGCTATCATCAGAGTGAGTCTCTGGTGGTTACTGAAAATTCTTTGCTCCCACGCTCCTCAGTCCCACCCGTTGTACCTGCTGCTGTCGCTGGCCCCACTCACACCCACTGCCAGCACCTGGTGCCAGCCCCGATCGCTCGGCACCATCAGTAGGTGCGAGCGGCAGCTGCTGGCCCTGATCACCCCTGAGGGCTTCTTCACCTCCCCCCTGCTCCTGGGGAGCAATCGGGGCAGCAACCACCGCTCGCACCTGCTGCCGGCACCGGCCCCACTCGCACCTGTAGCCAGCACCAGAGCCGTCACTTGTACCCACTGCCAGCGCCCAGGGCTGGTCCCGATCATTCAGTACCATCAGCAGGTGCAAATGGTGGTTGCCGGCCCCAATAGCCCCTGAGGGCTTCTCCACCTCCCCCTGCTCCTGCGCGGTGATCGGGGCAGCCACCGCCGCTGGCAGCCACTGATGGCACCGGCCCCGCTCATACATGCTGCTGGTACCAGCCCCAATTGCTCCGCACCATCAGCAGGTGCAAGCGGAGCCGTCAGCGCGTGAGAATGGCAGCGGCGGGAGCGGGGCTGCCAGCAGACAGGGGACCGGGGGCTGCAGCAGGAGGGGCTGGGCAGGGGCGCGGAGGATGGGCCAAGACCCACCCCTGTGCCCATCACAGTCTTGCGGCCCACAGTTCCTTTCAAGGTGCACAAATTCATGCACTGGGCCCCTAGTATGTATATAAGATCTTTAGTTAATCTCTTCCCACCCTCCCATCACCCGCCTTCCCTCTGAGATTCATCAGTCTGTTCCATGTTTCCGTGCCTGTGCATTGAGCATCTGCCCCCTGGTGGTCAATGCATGTCATAGCTACCAGTCAAATGGTCAAACAGTCACTTAGGCTTTTATATATATAGATAGATGTGTATACTACTACTAGAGGCCCAGTGCATGAAATTCCTGCAATTGGGGGATGGGGGGGGGGCCAACTCAGCCTGGCCTGCACCCTCTTGCAGTCCAGGAGCCCTTGGGGGATGTCCTGGAGGCAGGAGAGGCTCCCGCCACCACCGCTGCACTTGCCAGCTGTGAGCCCGGCTTCTGGCTGAGCAACGTTCCCCCTGTGGGAGTACACTGACCACCAGGGGACAGCTCCTGCGTTGAGCATCTGCCCCATGGTGGTCAGTGCACATCATAGCGACCAGTTGTTCCACCATTTGGTCGATTTGCATATTAGCCTTTTATTATATAGGATTGCTTGAAATATTAACTTCTTACCACAACATTAATAGCTAACATTTATAGTGTTACTAAATGCCACAGAACTTTCTATACATTATCTCATTTAATCTTCACAACTGAACTTTGTATACATTGTCTTATTTAATCTTCATTTTAGTCTGGAAGACTGGGACAAGTTCAATAATTTGCCCAAGATCACAGCTAGTAAGTGACAAACTTAGGATCTGAACCCAAGCAGCCAAACATCAGCCCTCACACTTTTAACCTATCTGCTCTTGTATCTACCCACTTCAGAGTCAACTCTTATATACTTCTGGAATAATTCTCTCAAATTAAATAAAAATACTGAGCACTAAAACAAAAAATTCAACACATAAAATGGCATTTTTCGCAACTAAATATAATTTTTTGGTTCTACAGGTCAGTAATTTTCAACTTTGGCTTTGCCACAATCCCATGAGGTAACCAATTAGTTGCATTTTCATTTTCTAGATATTGACTCAGTGGTTAGTATGCTTAAGGTATAATATTTATAAATCTAAATTATAATTTTATGACCTATAACCTTTTTGCTGAATAATAAAAGGCATGAGATCCTAAAGATTGCCAGAAAGATACATTTTAAAGGGAAAGAACATGCCAGTAACCTATCAGAAGGAGAAACACAATTTTCAAAGTAATTTTATATCTGCTTTCTGAAAGCAAATGAGTTATTTTATGTGACTGTAAACATGTGTATCTCTAACTACACAATAGGGCAAAAAAAAAAATAGTAATGGAAAAGGCAAAATCACATTTACTAAAGAAAAGCTTCAAAAAATAGATTTTATAAAATACTAGAAGCCCAGTACACTATATTCATGCACTGGCAGGATCGTCCCTACTGGCTGCCAGCTGCCACCGGGTGCTCCCTCTCTTCCCCTGGCCAGCCCCGCCCCCTAGTTGAACTCCCGGAAGAACTCTCGGTCAAGGGGATAATTGCATGTTACCCTTTTATTATATTTGATGTGAAGACAAGAGATGTAGTAGTACTTTGGTTTAATATTCTAAATAACAAAAAATGAGACATGAATATGAACATGTGAAACAAAAAAATGTGACCATTAAAAAAATGAGAAACTAGAGAGAAGGCAAATTGGGGAAAAGGAAGCAGGCAAGAGATGAAAGCCCTAGATAATCTCGGCAATGCAGTTCAAAGCTCAGATCTTGCTGAAACAGCCCCTATAATAATGCTCTGGTAGAAGAGAGTATTGTGGCCTCATTCTAGGAAAGAACTGAGATGACTTCCTGAGGATGTACTAGTGGGTGAAATAGATGACTAGTAATAGCAAGTCAGCTGAACCTGTAGACCAGCGGTTCTCAACCTGTGAGTTGCGACCCCTTTGGGGGTCGAACGACCCTTTCACAGGGGTAACCTAAGACCATCGGAAAACACATATATAATTACATATTGTTTTTGTGATTAATCACTATGCTTTAATTATGTTCAATTTGTAACAATGAAAATACATCCTGCATATCAGATATTTACATTACGATTCATAACAGTAGCAAAATGACAGTTCTGAAGTAGCAACAAAAATAATTTTATGGTTGGGGGTCACCACAACATGAGGAACTGTATGTATTAAAGGGTTGTGGCATTAGGAAGGTTGAGAACCACTGCTGTAGACCAACATATTATGGCCTCTATCTCTCCACTAAAGTCTGTCTTCTAACCATTCTAGATGACAGGAATCTGACACTCCTTGTAGGTTACACTACTCAGTTCAGCACTTATTTGGATTCTGTTAAGTGTCTCATATGCATACATCTTCCCAACTAGATCATTAACTTCTGGAGAGCAGAAGCTACCCCATTTATTTTCGTTTCACCCATATAACCCAGCACAGTGCTATGCTTGAATCTTGAAAAATCACTATAATTAGACCATTAAAGTTTGAGGACATCTTAGACTTATGTAGTCTGGACTCTGTATCTTAAAAGCAAAGACACTAAAAGTAGTTAAATGTCCACTAGCCTCAAGTCAGAGCTGGGATTTGCACCCTAATCAGTTCATCCTTTCCCAAATAGCCTCTAATTTCCGACATTGTGATAAAATAATCACCTATTTAGTCAGAAAACAAAATAACAGCACCAGTATGTCAAGACCTTTAGTAGGTTTGATTGGCAGCCTATGTGCCTAGGTCTCTGAAGACTGCTTTATACACATCATTCTATTTTATACTCCCAAGAACTCTAAGAGATAAGTATTATTAACCCAATTTTTAAAATGCAGAAAAAGTGCTCAACCAGCATGGCTCAGTGTTTGAGCATCTCCCTATGAAACAGGAGGTCACGGCTGGATACCCGGTCAGGGCACATGTCCAGGTTTCCGGCTTGATCCCGTGTGGGGGCATGCAGGAGGCCGCCCGATCAATGATTCTCTCTCATCATTGATATTTCTCTCTCTCTCTCCCTCTCCCTTCCTCTCTAAAATCAATAAAAAAAATTTTTTTTTTAAGGGAAAAAAATTCCTTGGCAACATTTTCAATCCATCATCTGAAAACTACTTTGTCTACTTCCTGATATATTTTCAGGGCCTTGATATATTCTCCAATCCCAGAAAATGTTACCACGTTGGTTAAAAAACAAACAACAACAAAAACATAAAAAAGGTATAGTCTTACTGTTCAGTTCTATCTGTCGGAAACCCAGAGTAGCCTTTTCTATTGCGACTGACCCAGGTATATTCCTAAGGAACTGTCCCGTCTCTTTTTGATTAATCAAAGTAATGAATACGAGCCTAGTTGAGTATTCATACATGACATGGTTAAGTGCTTGTCTTTATTCACACCTTCCTAAATAACATAAGCATGCCACAGATCAAAATCCAGAAATACAGAAAAGCCTTCTAAGGCCGAGTAGCCGGGTACAGACTTCTATGTTCACCCGACTACAACGCAAAGATGATCTTCATCCTTTAACCGCATAAAAACTACAGGGACTCTTCCGGAAGCTTCGCCGCTGCCCATCCACACATCACTGCGGGTCGTGGAAAACAAGAATGCATCAAGAACTGCTGCCAGGCCTGGACTAGCACGCGCTCGGCGACCCGCTCAGAGGTAAGCAAGTGCAGAATGGGGCTGGCCCTGGAGCGGGGGCACTGTTTACTTCCAGGGGAGGATACTCGCGTGATGGGTAACGTGTTGCACTGTCCTCCTCTGGCTCCAAAACAAACAAAAATAATAAAAATATAAAAATGGTACCTTGACGAGCTAATGGGAGCGTGGGTCCATTCCCAAAAGTTTTGACCTCCCTTTTTAATTGCTTAAGGACAAATGCTCAAAAAGGACACCCGACACAAGGTGCTGCTATATGAGGTGCTGCTTGCAGCATAACGTGGAAGGACATCACTTTGTCCAAGAAACTGTGTTCTTCCTCTATACTCCCCCCACGCATACACACACACACACACACACACACACACACACACAGCCACATGGGAGGAACTGACAGCGTCATGCACTCAGGCGCATGGAAAGAAGAAATCAAAACTAAAGGCGCTTCCTCCTCGCCGGAGAAGCTTGGGGCACGACTGGGGGCTCCAGGAGCGGTTCCGAACCAGCACCATGGCCCCCGCCGTCGGTGCACCGCGGGCAGCGCGGCGACAGGGCACAGCCATCAACCTCTCCAGCTCCGTCCTCCAGGCTCCGCCAGGGACCGCGTCCCGGAGCCCGCCCCGGCCGGGCCCGCCCCGCTATCTCCTCCCCCGTTATCCGCCCGCGCCCGGGCCTGGCTTAGCCGCCCCAAACTTGGGCACGTTCCACTACCCGCCACCCGCAGGCCCCCGCCCTCCGCCGGTCCGAGGGCGAAACGCCCGGGGACCTGAGGGCGAGGAACGCGCCCCGCGCCGCTGCTCACCTCTGGATGCAGAAGAGGCACGCAGCCCGCTTCGGCCTCGTACTCGTCCGGGCCGTCCGCCATCTTGGTGTTAAATCCCTCCGCCCGCTGCATGCCGGGAGAAAGCGTTCACCCTCGCGGGGCTCGGGGCAGGCGGAGGGCGAGCGGCAGGGCGAGCGCGAGCCCGGCCGGCGGCGACGCGACCGCCTCCCTCTGCGGCCGCTGCCCCCGGACGCCCCCTCTGCGCCCGCCCCTCGGAGGGCGCGGGTCCCTGCGCGTGCGCGCGAGCCGGGCCGCCCGGGCGGGAGCGCGCTCTGCTGCACTGCGCGGGGCGGCGGGCGGACCGCTCTGGGCGTGGGCCGCGCTGCTGGGGGCGGGCCCCAGCCCGAGGCGGAGGTGCGCCTCTGCTCGCCCGGAGAAGGCGCCGGAGGGCAACTGAGTCCTTAAAGTGGGGAACCGGGCGGCGGCGCGGGAGCGGGGGCGCACTGGAGCCGCGTGGCCGCGGTCGGGGGCGCAGGCAGCCGGGCGGCCCGGGCCCACAGCCCCACTGTCCCGCCCCGGGACCCCGGGACCCCGGGACCCCGGGACCCCTCCTCGGAGACCCCGGCGGAACCCGCACAGGTTCCAGGTTTGGGAACCTCCGGCTTGAATCCAGACGCGCATCCCTGTGAAGACAAAAGACTCACCCTCTTCCTCCACGCTTCCTAAAGGTCACCCCGAATGTATGCCCGCCGTGGGGCCGCCCGCAAAAGCACGAGTAATGCTGGAGGCTTCCTCCTAGAGCAGTCTTTTCAAAAGGACCCCAACCTCTGCCCCTGGGTCCTGAATGAGCAGGAACCTCATTTAAAAAAATGTACGTCCGCAAGGCCCGTGCAGCCCCATCTAATGCATGTTCATGCGGGCCGGGCATTCAGTTCGCTGGAAGGGGAGCCAGACAACATGGCCAAAGCCACTTGTAAACGCATCTTGGAGCCGCAGGGGGGTGGGGACGGGACCATTACAGAAGGCATTCCTCCTTGTGCTGAGCTGTTACACATTATCCAGCGGTTCTCAACCTGTGGGTCGCGACCCCTTTGGCGGTCGGACAACCCTTTCACAGGGGTCGCCTAAGACCATCCTGCATATCAGATATTTACATCACGATTCATAACAGTAGCAACATTACAGTTATGAAGTAGCAACGAAAATAATGTTATGGTTGGGTCACAAAATGAGGAACTGTATTTAAAAGGGCCAGAAGGTTGAGAACCACTGCGAGCTCAGAGGAAGAAGTAGCAGCGATGATGAAACATGACCCTGAGCGATCCTGCTGCTAACCTGCCTCCTGCTAAAGCCCAGGCAGTCAGCCCAAGACCAGCAGGAAGAAGTCTGCGATCCGCTAAGGTCAGCTTTATTTGTAAATAAACCGGGAGGAAGGACCGTGCAGGAGAAGCGTGGGTACCACCGGGAAAGGCAGGAGGAGGAAGCGCCTTTTGTGAGGTTTCGGTTCCCGCCGAGGGAGGGGAGGGTCTAGGGAGAGCGGGGATCTGGATTGGACGCCGTTCCCGAGGCGCGATTGGGAAAAGCGGGCACGAAGCGGGGATTGGGTGCGGTGCCCAGTCATAAGCGACAATAGCCAAGGCGGCCTGGGTGTCATTCATTACAGCAAAACTGCTCACAGAAGACGCGGCAGCGCGAATACAAGGTTCCCGGTTGACTCTGCAGCCGGCTTTCTCTGTGCCTGTCCGGTCGCTGCTGCTTGTTCTCAGTCCAGTCAGAGCTGGTGCTCCTTCTTTTGGTCCTGGCCCAAACCAAGAATTCTGGTTGGGATTCTTGCACCCATGATGCCGAACTGGAAAGGATTAGGGTTCTGCCTTGGGAGCTCCAAACTGCTTTCAGACGCACCTTACCATGGACGGAAGTTATTTTCACGTCAACAGTTCAAATGACACCTTGTCCTTATGCCCCGCAGTTGCTGGGAATAGAGAAAAGATGGGAGCACAGAAAGGAAACAGTAGAAAAGTTGGGCGATGGGACAGAGGAGGTGTTGAATGATGGAGGGGTGAAGAAACTAGGCATGAAGAACAGGAAAGAGTGTGTCATGGGTGGCCATGGATTAGGAATATTGGGGCAGAGGTACGATGAAGAGATTTCAAAAAAAACACACAACAACAACACGAAGATGTTTAGCCTTCTCAGTGATCCTAGGTTCATGGAGGTCCTAAGTGGGAGGACGAAGGGCTAAATTCACCCAGCAAACATGTTTCCTTTGGCCCACATGGTAGTTTTCCAAATATATTTTAAGTAGATACCAAAATTCAATAAATCAGGAGATTTTACCTTAAAATCTAGATTTCTAGTTTATCTGGAAAACGTAAGTGTCCAAGGCCTCTCTTCATTCTGTATACGGGAGGAAGCTGCTCCTGTTAAGCACCAGTGTTCCATCATTTCACTGCGCCTTGGCGAGACAGGCTGTGCCTCTCTTAAAGGGATGAGAATGCTCTTCAGTTATTTTTAAGCCTCTCCTAGATAATTTTAAAGTTTCTCTTCAGGCACTCCCCAGAGAGCTCCACTCCACACTGGTGTGAAGAACCCAGCCCCAAGCCAGACCCTGTGTGCTCGCTTAATGCATCCAGCTCCTTCCTTTTTCACTCTCCCTCCACCTTGTTTTCACTAAACTACTTCTTTTGAATCTGGTTTGCCTCCTCTCTTGATTGCTATCTTGAAGGGGTGCCAAGAACCTCTTTGCCGGTGACGTTGGTAATAACTCAAGGTGTGGCCATGCCAGGCAATGCCACTAAGTTTTACTCTTTGCCTTTTGACCTGAACCCTCTGCAATGTTCTAGTGCACCTCCAAGCCCAAAGGAACCCCTGCACACCTCCCAGTTAGGAGATGGGAGGAGTATGTGAGAAAGGCTCAATTGAGCAAGCTTGAGACCCTTCTTTCAACTAAGACAATGATCAATGAAAGCACTTCCTATATGCATCTGCACTTTTTTGCTTCCTGGGAGAAGAATCCACAGCTTTCATCATATTTTTAAGGGGTTATTGATCCAAAAAAGGAACATTTGAAATGTAAAGTCCCCATTTTTAGAAGTATTACCTCCTTTTACATTAATAAAAATTTTCCCTGGGGATTTTTACTATATTATATTATTTAAATGACTAGAGGCCTGGTGCACGAAATTAGTGCACAGGTAGGGTCCTAGGCCTGGCCAGGGATCAGGGCCAATCTGTGGGGTGCCAGCAGGGCAATCGGGGCCCCTGCTCACACCTGCCTTGGCCTGGAGCCACCCCTTCAGCTGCTCCACCATCCCGCCATGGTCCCACTCTCGTCGGGGCCCATGAGGGCCGGCAGTGCCTCCACTGCCCCCTGCTACCAGCACCACGTCACCGGCACCCGCCATGTTCCATGCCACTCCCTGGTGGTCAGCGCATGTCTAACTCCCAGTTGGTCGAACTCCTGCCCGTGGGGACAATTTGCATATTAGACTTTTATTATATAGGATATTAATTTATATGAGTGGTTTGTAAATTATAACCCCCATAAGAACAGGAATACCAATCCTATACAAAATACTTACCATATT
Organism: Myotis daubentonii; assembly: GCF_963259705.1. NCBI lineage: Eukaryota > Metazoa > Chordata > Mammalia > Chiroptera > Vespertilionidae > Myotis > Myotis daubentonii. The sequence goes on along the minus strand of NC_081841.1, from coordinate 75,423,377 downwards.
ACTTTCTCAATTAGTTATTCCATAATTATTTGTTAAATGAATGAATAATTAATGAAGGTAAGAAAAAAGGAAAACATATATGAGCCTCTATTTAGACAAAATTTCAGATAATTTATTTCCCCTAGGGAAAGAAAGATAATGTTATACCAACTTTGTGAGGATTCAAATAGTATGTTTGGTTTAAAATAGAAAATGATCCAAAGTATTTCATTTGCATCCCTCCTCCTCCCAACAGCCTCCCCCTACACTTCATCCCCGCCCCCCAGCACCAACCATTCTTTGCTCATTTCTGCCGGTGCTATAGCGAACTACTCACCAAGGACTTCCTCTCCTGGGCTACGCTGGCCAAGTTGGCTGCAGTTTGGGTTTGGCTGATGGGAGGCACTGGCAGAAGAAATAGGCCAGAGTGATTCTTCCCAGTCCCCCTCTGGTTTGACAAAGCATCTCTGTCAGCAGCTTCATCCTCTTAGACTACAGTGCCCACCTAGTGGTCCCTGTTCTGTAGTTCCAGCTGTCAGCGGGCGCTCCTCCCCGTGTCCCCTCAGCCAGAGGGTATTGCTAGTCTCTGGGTGGCCACCATCCCTTGCTTGTTCCCTTAAACCTACACACTTCGCTGTAAGTAGTACTTTCACTAACATTTTTTCCTTTGTCGTGTGGAGGGAATTCTATTTCCTGGAGGGGCCTGACTAATACACACTCTAGGTGCCAGTCACTGTTCTAAATACTTCATATACATTATTTCGTTTAATCCTCATATGCAGCCTATGAGGTAAGTACGGTTAGCATCTCCCTTTTACAGGTTTGTTAACCATTTATAGTGAGTGTACATGACGGTTGCATGGGATTGTACTAGGGAGTCTGTATAGAACCACATGTTAGGAAGTTTGCAAACAACTAAAGATGCATTAACAATCCCTGAAATCAAATATGTAGACAACAGCTAATAAGCTATTAGATTGAGATATAATAGTTGATTAAGTATCATGACTGGATATGACTATTGTTGCCATAAAATTACTTCTTTGATCCAATGTCAAATACACTATTAGCTTTTCTATGACAATTCAGCAGTCCCAGGAAAGTGTTTTTATAACTGATTATCTACATAGTACTTATAATTAATCACAACTTTAAGAGAAGATGAAGTTAATTCTTATTGAAAATAAATCATAGTGGTCAGTGGGAAAAAAAGGGATATCTGTAATACTTTCAACAATAAAGATTTTAAAAACTATAAAAAATAACAGAAATCTTTTACATTGCTATCATTAGGCAAAGCTGTTGAGAGAAATTTTATGCCATAGCCCTTCATGAATTAGGGGGAAATATATAAAACTTAAAACATATTTTCAGTGATCTCCCACATGTTTTCCACATTTCTACTCATCCTCTTCTTACCTCCTATATGCTGCCATGTAGTTAATGTCATTTATGTTTTTCAGAATGGCTACTGGACTTGGCTAAAGTCTGCACATCTTCACTGACCCAAACCCACACTGAGAACAAATTGGGTATTCTTTATGTTTTGTCTTTAAAAGGAGGAGGAGGGGGGGAGGGGGAGGGAGAGGAGGAGGGGGAGGAGGAGGAGGAGGAGGAGGAGGAGGAGGAGGAGGAGGAAGAGGAGGAGGAGGAGGAGGAGGAGGAGGAGGAGGAGGAGGAGGAGACTTTGATTTGGCCATTGTGACACATGAAGGAAGTGGCCCCCTGCTATGACATCCCCTCTCCTGTTACCCTGATTTAGGGCAGAATGCTCTTATGTTTCAGGCATGCTTAACACAGGGCTATAAACAGCAACAGTGATTGTGCTAATAAAGGTTTTGCCTCGCTATTCTGGACCCCTGCCTAGGCTCCTGTTCAGGAGGATATTGAAAGAATAAAGTTTTCTATCAGGGCTTCATTAGGACAATATGGATGTGTGGAACTGGTGTAGGCCTAGACTGTGACCAGGTCACTTCCACAATGTGATTACTCTTCCCCAAGCTCCTGGCCCATCATTGGAAGGATACAACCTAATTAGTTTATGTCCCATTAGATTAGGAACCAGAGACTCCTCTCACACGGGCTTATTCACATCTAAGACTCAAACTGAGATTTGGAAATGTAACTATAGTTGTTTCAACTGCTTTATCTTATTTAGGAAATAGTTTAGTAAATAAAAACATTGTTCTATTCCGATTTCTCAGGCTAGTCAGACCACCTGAGTTTGAATCCCAGTCTCATCATCTTAATTCTGTGACTTGAGGAATGTTACGTATGTTCTCTGGCAATAACATGCTTGCACGGTTACTCTGCCATTTCCCTTCATCTTGCTCAGGCTTGGGTAGCTCTGACAGATATTCTATTTGTTGCAATACGGTATGGGTGGCTTTCACTTTCTTTCCTCCATACCTGAGTCCTGATTGGTTTCCACTCTTAATTTTTATTTGATTACAGAGTATTTTATCTTCTGTTTACTTTTCTGTACCTCAGAGAAATGGTGAAGGAGAGATAAGCTCTGTTGAGGTAAGCTGCATTGGAAAGCTTGAGTCATGCTCTCCTTGCTGAGTGTTTGTTTTAGTGGAGAATTATATGTCATTTCCATAGGGATGTAGCCCCAGGCATCGGGTAGTCTCCCATCTTAGTGAGTAGTCCTGGAACTTTTACTTTCATTAGAAACAGCCCATAGTTTACTTCCCCCATATCACCAGCCTTTCTTGTAGCTATTTCTAGTAATGTACAGTGAAGAAATAAAAAATGTAAGGAGATCCATTACATTTGTTTCTCTACAAATTTGGGGATGCTAGTATGACTCAGAATTTGGTATATTTGTCAGTATAGCTTGAGATGGGCAAATGGGTGAAAGGGCAAAGTTAAGAAATAAGCCAAACCATACTCTGCTCCGTTTCAGAATGTAATGTTTCTTTGTGTGCTTGCCAGTTCTTTTATTTTTCTTTTTAACTTCACACTATACCTCTTTCGTATTTTGGTTGCTGAATTGGTAAATTTTCTAGACTTTTTTTAAAAGCAAGTATTAAGGGATAGAAAAATCCGTGGTGCAGTTTTAGTTGGCCACCTGGACATTTTAAAATTCCCCAACACATGGGAATTTTCTTCCCCTCCCACTCAGCTTTTGATATGCTGATATAATCAGATGCATGAGAAAATATTCCCACATCACTGAACCTGAGAGTCCCCTTAACTCCACCACCCCGCTTTGCTAAGTTTGGGTTCTTTCTAACTGCTTTTTATTATTATTATTACTAGAGGCCCGGTGCACAGATTCATGCACTGGTGGGGTCCCTCAGCCTGGCCTGCGCCCTCTCACAACCCAGGACCCCTCGGGGGATGTCAGTGGCCCAGTGCATGGATTCTGCCCGATTCCCGCAGCCCAGGCCAAGGGATTCCACCAGTGCATGAATCCGTGCACCAGGCCTCTAGTATGCATATAAGATCTTCTCAACCTCCCCCCTTCCCCCTTTCCTCTGAGATTCATCAGTCTGTTCCATGTTTCCATGCCTGTGCATTGAACATCTGCCCTCTGGTGGTCAGTGTGCACCATAGCTACCTGTTGAACAGTTGCTTAGACTTCTATAATAATAAAAGCATAATATGCTAATTAGACCAGACAGCCAAACGACCTGCTGAATGTCATTCCAGACGTCCTTCCAGATGAAACTGTGGTGGCGGGGGCCCAGGTAGAGGCAGTTAGGGGCCATCAGGCAGGCAGGTGAGTGTTAGGGTTGATGAGGCAGGCAGACATAGTGGTTAGGGGTCATCAGGCAGGCAGGCAGGTGAGCGGTGAGGAACCAGCGGTCCCAGATTGCGGGATCAGGCCTAAACTGGCAGTTAGACATCCCCCGAGGTGCCCTGGATTGCGAGAGGGTGCAGACCGGGCTAAGGGATCCCCCCACCTCCCCCTGCACAAATTTCGTGCACTGGGCCTCTAGTGTGTGTGTGTGTGTGTGTGTGTGTGTGTGTGTGTGTGTGTATGTGTGTATAGCACACATTTTTCTAATTTAATTCTCTGAGATGAATCTCAAATTCAGCTTTTGGTATACATGCTGTTAGATTAGTCTATATGAGAAGGTGCCAGAACTACAGATTTCCAAACATACATACACACAATTTTGCCTAAATATAACAGGGTTCTGGACTCCCTCAGCATAGTCCATGGGTCCCATATGAGGAAAAATCCCTGATCATAAGTCATAGCTTTAGTTCTTGACTAATGTCATTCACCTATAAAAGACTTTGGGAAGTCATCTAGTTTATCCTAGTGCCTCCAGACAAAATAATTTTCATAAATGTAGTATAGAAGAAAGACTATTATAAGAAAGTGAACACTGGTTCTGGCTTTACAACTAATTAACTATATGATCTTTGTCACTTTAATTTCTCAGTGTCAGTTTTATCATCTATAAAACTAAGGGGCTTAGAATAGATCTCTTTAAAGTTTCTTTTATCTTTATGATTCTAATTATAATAATACCTTCCTAAACAGATAATAATTTCCTTTTAAATTGCCATAATGAAAAGTCTACACTGTCTGCAATTAGCCTCTCTCTGTTCTGTCTGTGGTAGTTTCTACCATCAGAAACTTCTTCTGGATCTCTATCCTACACCTCTCATGCTGTAGGTCTTCTTTATTTTATTTTCTTCTCAATCTTCTTAATATTCTCTGTTATCTTCCTTACCTAAATCATCCCCAGACAGGTAAAGTCTTACCACTGAAACCTAAGGCAGACTTCATCACTAAGCACCCCTTTTCCCACTTTTAAATTATTAATGTGCGTGGTAAATGAGATGAGACACAGTCCTAACACCCAAAGGCAGTCCATTAGATATTCTGTCTCTCAGATAAGAAAAGCTAAACTGTTGTAGCTGTGGTATCTGGTAGTCCCGCTCTTCTCTCCTAGATTATACCCTTCTAAGCTTCACTCAGAGAAAAGATAGAATAACTAAAGATACCACATTAAGAGAATAAGACAAAAGTGAAATCATTTACCTGAATCTAGAGCCTTACTTTCTTTAGGCATCAGCATTGAATTGCTACATGCCCAAACTCCTGCAGAATCCTATTCAAGATTCCCGTCTATCTGGAAATCAATAATTTCTTTTTTTAAAACCAGCCTTTCAATTTTAAAAGTAATAATTGCATATTATTTTAAACATTTAAATAATAAAGTAATATCTACAATTAAAATTAACTGTCTTTTCCCTCCCTATTCATCCAATAACACTTCCCAGAGTTAATTATGGCTAATCATGCTGTAACCTGTACCTGGAACACTTTTCTCTTTTGTCCACATGGAAAATTTCTAAGGTAGAGACTTTAAGACCTAACTCAATTATTTCCTCTGAAAAACCTTATAACACCATACTTGGGGCTATATCTTACCTTTTTGTCTTTGCTTGGGTTCCCTGAAAAGTAGGACCTGAGACAAGGGCTCACTCACATTCATTTATTTGGGGACATAACCCCAGGGAGCAAGAGTTGGGGTAGAGGACTAGGAATAAAACAGGATCAGAAGAAAACCAAGGCAGAGGTGCATTACTGATCTGGTTACCTTTGTAGGCAGTGGGGGCTCTTCCCTGCTGGAGAGCTTCTGAGGGGCCAGAATTCAGAATTGTCATACTAATTCTTTTTTTAAAAAAAATTTTTTTTATTGATTTCAGAGAGTATGGGAGAGGGGAGAGAGAGATAGAAACATCAATGATGAGAGAGAATCATTGATCGGCTGCCTCCTGCACACCCCCCACTGGGGATTGAGCCCACAACCTAGGCATGTGCCTTTGACCAGAATCGAACCTGGGACCCTTCAGTCTGCAGGCCGATGCTCTATTCACTGAGCCAAACAAACTACGACCATACTAATTCTTACTAGAAACCAAAGTGAGGGTTCTGCCAGTTGCTAAGTATACTCCATTCCAATTCAATTGGAAACCAGGGATATAAACAAAGGTGTGTCTGTGGCTCCGTGAACCACTGTGAGAAGAACTTTGACCCTGGTTTCCCACTCTCCCTGGAGGCTATGATAGGGCTTCTAGCTTCTTGGTATGCGTGTCAGCTCAGATCCTATATCCATCAAGCCTTGAAAGCCTGTATGTTTTCCCTTTGTTAACGTACAGTTTCTCCATAAGCGAGTATATGTCCTTTTGGTGAACAATTGGGGGAGTCTGTAGCATATATACTTGTGCTGGTATTGCTGGGTCTTTACACAGCCTTCTTCAAATGACAGACTTTGGGTCCGAGAACTCGCTTACATCTGTAAACTGGGTGAGAGGTTGCAATTTCCCATTGAGACAGCTGTCATCAGCCTTCTGTTCACCAGCTGTTCACTTTTTCTGGTTATACAAATAGGTCAAGTAACACTCTAGTGGATACTCATTTAACTTGTCCTGAGGAACACCATGGTATATTAATCATTATCTCAGAACCCTGTAGCTGAAGACATTCTGGTTGCCCCTCTGGTCTTGTCACCCATTATCCTAATTACCATCTGGCTTCTGATAATTTGGACTCAATCAAATTGATATCTGGAAGCCCAGTTCCATAGAAGCATCTCTTACTGTCAACAACAGTGAAGAGCTACCACCGAGCTTCTCAAAAATGTGGGGGGTACCCTCACCACTGTAGTTCTTACTGCCTTGGAGATGGATACGTCCTCTGGGAAACATAGTCAGATGCTGGGTCCTCAGGGCTCATCCACCAGTGAACGTCTTAGCAATGCTGACTCAGGCTAGGGGTTATCACTTCCCATCAGCAGTGGGAGTGTCTGACTGGCAAGGCATTCAATTCCAGAATCCTTTCCTGGGTGTTTGCTTTGCAGTCTATTCCTGATATCAAAAATCTTACCTTGAGTTCCCTTGAAAGGCAGTTTGAGACAAGGAGTTGGATGCAGTTGGTTTACTTTGGGAAATTATTCCAGGGGGCACGAGTAGAGGTCTGGAGAGGAATGGTAAATGGAAGGAAAGAAAGCCGATCCAAAGACACATTATCAAGCTGGTCACACTGTGGGCACCTGGAGCCTGATCCTGCTGAGTGTCCTTTGAGAGTTGGTGAATTGTGCCTCGGAATTGTCAGAATTATCTGACACAGAGGAGGACAGTTGATTCTTTGGCTCTACTCTTCAGTGGTAAAAGGTTGCCCCAGTAAGTGTCAACTCCCACACATTCCCCAGTTTGTGCCTGTGCTAGAACAGCTGGATGGTGGTGGCAGAGAAGCCCTATGCAAAAAGCAAGAGATGCTCCATGCACTTGAGGCAAGGCCATGATGGAGCATGGCTGGCTGTGGCAGCAAAGGCTGGAGCATAAAAAAGTGTGCCAAGAGATATGAAGGAGTAAAAGATGTCATACACACACGCCTCTCTTATTGTGCTAATCAGACTATATCACAATATTGTGTGCCTCTCACTAATCCTAGATGCTAAGTACTTTAAAAATAGAGACATGGGGTAAATTGGCATTACGTGCCTCCTGAAGTGATTCATTGAGAAGAAAGCAATATCACTTCTTTGACATTCCTACCACAAGCCATATCCTGAATCTAATTATGAAGGGACAACTGACAAACCCAAATTGAGAGTCCACAAAATTTATAGCCTGTACTCCTAAAACAAATGTCAATGCCATGAAAGACAAAGAAGGACTACAGAATTGTTCCAAACTAAATAAAAATTGAAGGCAACATATGACCTTGAGTTTTGTTTTGCTATAGCAGACACTGTGGGGACAAATGACAACATTTGAATATGATCTGTATATTAGACAACAGTTTTGCATTAATATTAATTTCTTGATTTTAATCATTGTATTATGGTTATATAAAAGAACGTCCCTGTTTTTTTGAAATACATGCTGAAATAGTTAAGGATACTGGAATATCATGTCTGAAAGTCTCAAAGAGAAATGATAATAAAATGTTAATGTTTGAGGAACTTGGGTGAAGGATATGTGGAAATTCTTTGTAGTTATTGCAACAAATGATGTCAAAAATAAAAAGATTCATTTTAAACAAGAGAAATGGATATATTTATTTATCCATATATACATATGTACTATGTTTGTTTGTTTATTTGTTTCTCAACCTCCTAGCACAATGCTTGCTGTCATATAGTGGATTTTCAGTAAATGTTCAAAATATCAGGAGAGGAATGCTCTGAAACAAGCCAAGGGCCGGTTTCTAGGTAATGAGCACTTCCTTTTCCTGTGATAATAATCAGGAAACCCTGCTTGGCACTTGAGCTCTTTCACCCTTAGCTGCCATGCAATTTCTAAATGAAATTATGCTTTAAAAATGTACTTTCATCAAACACTTAGGAAGAATTTATACTAGTTCTCTACAATCTCTCTCAGAGGATAGAAGCAGATGGAATATTCCTAACTCATTCTATAAGGCCAGCATTACTCTAAGATCTAAACCAGACAAAGATGTTACAAGAAAAGAAAACTATAGACCAATATCTCTCATGAACATAGATGAAAAAATTTTCAACAAAATATTAGCAAATTGAAACCAATAATGTGTAAAAGGAATTACATACCATAACCAAGTAGGACTTATCCCAGTTATGCAGGCTGGTTCAACATTTGAAACTTAATTAATGTAATTTATCACATCCACAGGCTAAAAAAGAAAAATTATATGATCACATTAACAGATGCAGAAAAATACTTGACAAAAATCCAATACCCATTCATGATAAAAAACAAAAACAAAAACAAAAAACAAAAAACAACAACTCTCAGTAACATAAAAGTAAAGGGGAACTTCCTCAACTTGATATAAAGAAATCTACAGCCTGGATTATACTTAATGGTAAGAAATTAGAAGCTTTCCCACTAAGATTAGGAACAAGGCAAAGATATTCCCTCTCACCTCTTATTTTCAACATTTTACTGTAATAACTAATACCATAAGACAAGAAAAGGAAATAAAAGGTACACAATTTGGAAAGGAAGAAAGAAAACTGTCTTTGCTTGGAGATGTAGAAAGTCCAAACGAATCAACCAAAAAAACCCCTGGTTATAGCAAGGTTCCAAGATATAAGATTTATATACTTTATTATATGTTATATGTTATGAATTATATATATATATATATGATTCAACTGCTTTTGTATATACTAGCAATGAACGTGTGGAATTTGAAATTAAAAACACAATACCATTTGCATTAGCGCCCTCCAAAATGAAACACTTCAGTATAAATCTAACAGATTATGTATAAGATTAATGAGGAGCCAGAACCGGTTTGGCTCAGTGGATAGAGCGTCGGCCTGCGGACTGAAAGGTCCCAGGTTCGATTCCGGTCGAGGGCATGTACCTGGGTTGCGGGCATATCCCCAGTAGGAGATGTGCAGGAGGCGGCTGATCGATGTTTCTCTCTCATCGATGTTTCTAACTCTCTATCTCTCTCCCTTCCTCTCTGTAAAAAAATCAATAAAATATATTTAAAAAAAAAAAGATTAATGAGGAGAATGGAAGAGCAAAATAGGTAACTAAATAAATGGAGAGATATTTCACATTCATGAATAGGAAGGCTCAATAGTGTCAAGATGTCAGTTCTTTTCAACTTGATATCTAAACCCAATGCAATCCCAACCAAAATCCAACAAGTTATTTTGCATATATTAAACTGATTATATGGAGAGGCAAAAGACCCAGCATAGCCAACAAAATATTAAAAGAAAAGAACAAAGTTGGAGAACTGACTTCAAGACTTCCTATAAAGCTACATTAATCAGGGCAGTGTAGTACCAGTGAAAGATTAGACAAATACATCAATGGAACAAAACAGAGAGCCCTGAAATAGTACCAGATATATATAGTCAATTGATCTTTAACAAATGAGCAAAGGCAATATAATAGAGCAAAGACAGACTTTTTAAACAAATGGTGCTGGAACAACTGGATACCTACATGCAAAAAAATGAATCTAGACACAGATCTTACACCCTTCACAAAAATTAAATCAAAATGGATCACAGACTTAAATGTAAAATGCAAAACTATAAAACTCCTGGAAGATAACATAGGAAAACCTTAGATGACTTTGAGAATGGTACCTTTTAGATACAACACCAAAGACATGACCCACAAAAGAACTAATGGATAAACAGACTTCATTAAAATTAAAAACTTCTGCTCCATGAAAAACAATGTCAAGAGAATAAGATGTCCTGGTTAGTGTGCTCAGTGGTTAGAGCGCTGGCTCATGAACCAAATGGTCACAGGTTCAATTCCTGGTCAAGGGCATATACCTGGGTTGCAGATTTGATCCCTTGCCCTCGAGGGGGCGTGTATGGAAGGCAACCAATCAAGTGTCTCTCTCACATCAATGTTTCTCTCTCTCTCTCTCTCTCTCTCTCTCTCTCTCTTTCTCTCTCTCTCTCTCTTCCCCTCCCTTCCTTCCACTCTCTCTCTAAAATGTCAATGGGAAAATATCCTCGATTGAAAATTACCAAAAAAGAAAGAAAGAAAGAAAAGTAAATGAGAAGATAAGCCACAGGCTGCTAGAAAATATTTGTAAAAGACACATTTGTTAAAGGACTGTTATCCAAAATATACAAAGAACATTTAAGACTCAACTATGCCCTAGCTGGTTTGGCTCAGTGGATAGAGCGTCGGCCTGCGGACTGAAGGGTCCCAGGTTTGATTCCAGTCAAGGGCACATGCCCGGGTTGTGGGGTCGATCCCCAGTGGGGGTCATGGAGGAGGCAGCCAATTAATTATCCTCATCATTGATATTTCTCTCTCTCTCCCTCTCCCTTCCTCTCTGAAATCAATAACAATATATATATATATATTTTAAAAAGGCTCAACTATAAGAAAACAAACAACCTGATTTAAAAATAGGCCAACATAGACAATAGGGGGGTGAAGGCCTGGGGCAGGGGGTGGGGGCAGGCTAGGAGAGATCAATGGGGGAGAAAAGAGGACATATGCAGTACTTTCAACAATAAAGATTTTGTTTTTAAGGCCAAAGATCTTAATGGGCACTTTACCAAAAAATATATAGATAGAAATAAGCCTACAATGCTTCACATGATATGTCAGGGAAATGAAAACTAAACAGTGAGACACCACTACTTATCTATTAGAATGAACAATAGATATGAAAACAATCTGGAGCACTACAATACCAAATGTGGGCAAGGATATGGAGCAGCTGGAACTGTCATTCATTCCAAGTGGGAACGCAAAATGGTATAGCTACTCGGTAAGACAGTTTATTGGCTTTTACAAAATTAAACACACTCTTATGATATATATGATCCAGCAATTGCACCCCCTTGGTATTTACCCAAAGGAGTTAAAAACTGATGTCCACACAAAAAAACCTTTACATGAATGTATATAGCAGCTTTATTCATAATTTCCAAAGCATGGAAGCAACCAAGATGACCTTTGGTAGATGAATGGATAAAAAAAGTATAGTACATCAAGAAAATGAAATATTATTCAGGACTAAAAAATAAATAAGCTACCAAGCCATGAAAACTCATGGAAGAATCTTAAATGCATGTTATTAAGTGAAAGAAGCCAATCTGGAAAGGCTACATACTGTATAATTCCGACTACATGACATTCTGGAAAAGACCAAACTACGGAGGCAATAAAAAGATCAGTGGTTGTCAGGGGTTGTGCAGGTAGGGGACAGTGGGTGGTGAGGTAAGTATGGCTGAGGGACAAATAGGCAGTGCACAGAGGATTTTTAGGGCATTGAATATACACAATATGATACTGTAATGATGGATACATTGATTAAAACAAAAAATGGTAACTTCTATGACTAAAAATCTTTTTAAAAGACAAGGTTTATTAGGCCATTGCTAGCAAAAGAATAAGGAGGAGGAGGAGGAGGAGGAGGAGGAGGAGGAGGAAGAGGAAGAGGAAGAGGAGGAGGAGGAGGAGGAGTCCAGTCTTGGGGCATGGAGTCTAGACAACATGTTCTTCATTTAGAAATTAGCAAGTGATTTTATACATCAAGTAGGAGGAAGGGGGAAGAAAGATGTAAACTGTCTGAAAAAAAAACTTACATTAGCTAGAATGTTATTTGGGGAGAACCAAGATGGCGGCATAGGTTAACGCCGGAGTTTGCTGCTTTGAACAACTACTTCAAAAGTGAAACCAAAAAACGGAAGGGACATCACCCAGAACCACAGGAACGCTGGCTGAGTGGAAGTCCTACAACTAGGAGGAAAGAGAAACGCATACGGACACTCAGAGGAGGCGCAGTGCTGAAGTCAAATTCTGAGGTGCGGAGTGCGCGGCGGGCTGGCAGCGGAGGGCGTGGTTGTTGTTTTCAATCGGGAGGGAGTCGCAGACTCTGAGCACCAGATCCGGGCGAGTCTTTAGGGACCCAGACTCAAACGGGAGAAGCGGGACTGTCTGGCTTCGGTCAGAGCGAGTGCAGCTTTCTCTCCCAGCTTTGCAGCAGGTGCTGGGACTCAGAGAGGCAGAGCCCCTGGGGACGGGACTGAGAGCCGCCATAACTGCTCTCTCTGGCCCACCCTGTCGATCCTGTGCGACCCGCCCTGCCCAAGCCCTGCACAGAGGCATTTGCCAGATAGCCTCAGGCAAAGGCTAGATTAGCACCTCCCTAGAGGACAGAAGTTCTCTGCCTGGAGGTCAAACCCTCCCTGGAATTAGCTACAACAATCAAGATTTAACTATCAGACTGCAAACAAAGACCACTAGGGGGTGCACCAAGGAAGCATAACAAAATGCGGAGACAAAGAAACAGGACAAAATTGTCAAAGGAAGATATAGAGTTCAGAACCACACTTTTAAGGTCTCTCAAGAACTGTTTAGAAGCTGCCGATAAACTTAATGAGATCTACACGAAAACTAATAAGACCCTCGATCTTATATTGGGGAACCAACTAGAAATTAAGCATACACGGAATGAAATAACGAATATTATACAGACGCCCGACAGCAGACCAGAGGAGCGCAAGAATCAAGTCAATGATTTGAAATGCGAGGAAGCAAAAAACATCCAACCGGAAAAGCAAAATGAAAAAAGAATCCAAAAATGCGAGGATAGTGTAAGGAGCCTCTGGGACAGCTTCAAGCGTACCAACATCAGAATTATAGGGGTGCCAGAAGATGAGAGAGAGCAAGATATTGAAAACCTATTTGAAGAAATAATGACAGAAAACTTCCCCCACCTGGTGAAAGAAATGGACTTACAGGTCCAAGAAGCACGGAGAACCCCAAACAAAAGGAATCCAAAGAGGACCACACCAAGACACATCATAATTAAAATGCCAAGAGCAAAAGATAGAGAATCTTAAAAACAGCAAGAGAAAGAAACTCAGTTACCTACAAGGGAATACCCATACGACTGTCAGCTGATTTCTCAACAGAAACTTTGCAGGCCAGAAGGGAGTGGCAAGAAATATTCAAAGTGATGAATACCAAGAACCTACAACCAAGATTACTTTATCCAGCAAAGCTATCATTCAGAATTGAAGGTCAGATAAAGAGCTTCACAGATAAGGAAAAGCTAAAGGAGTTCACCACCACCAAACCAGGATTATATGAAATGCTGAAAGGTATCCTTTAAGAAGAGGAAGAGGAAGAAAAAGGTAAAGATACAAATTATGAACAACAAATATGCATCTATCAAAAGTGAATCTAAGAATCAAGTGAATAAATAATCTGATGAACAGAATGAACTGGTGATTATAATAGAATCAGGGACATAGAAAGGGAATGGACTGACTATTCTTGGGGGGGAAAGGGGTGTGGGAGATGTGGGAAGAGACTGGACAAAAATCGTGCACCTATGGATGAGGACAGTGGGTGGGGAGTGAGGGCGGAGGGTGGGGCGGGAACTGGGAGGAGGGGAGTTATGGGGGGGAAAAAAAAAAAGAGGAACTAATGTAATAATCTGAACAATAAAGATTTAATTTTAAAAAAAAAAATAACTTACATTAGCTATAGACAAAGGGGTGGGAGAAAGTTAAGCAGGGCCAGCTCTGGGATAGGTGCAGAGTCCGCAAAAAGAAATGTCTGCTCCTGTGGATTGGCTGTGGGCAGCAGTCAGAAAAGTCCACATGTAAACAAGAAGCGGAGACTCCTGGAGTTAGATGGTGCCTGGCTAACATAATTTGCAGAAAGTGTAACCTGAAAATTAACCTGAAGTTCCAACAGACAGAGAAGGAATGTGAGCAGACTTTTTGTCAGCTGGCCTGCAGCCATGAACAGTTCTAACAGTTCTGTCCCTTGCACTCACTTTCCAATGCTGGAATTTAATTTAGAATTTTCCCCTTATCACATATCATTATATATTATTTGTAATAAACCGTAGACTGTACAACACCAAAAGTCAACCCTAATGTAAACTATGAACTTTGGGTGATAATGATGTGTCAACGTAGGCTCATCAACTATAACAAATGTACCTCTCTAATGGGAGACGTTGATAATGGGGGAGGCTATGCATGTGTGGGGGAAGAGGCTAAATGGGAAATCTCTGAACTCCCCCTCAATTTTGCTGTGAACCTAAAACTGCTTTAAAAAAAAATTAAAGTCTTTAAATATGAAAAAAATGAATATTGAATTAATGGACAATTGGGCAGCCATTAATAAAAATATAAAGATTAGATTTTTAGGCAAATATAAATGAAATATGAAAGTTAAAATGTAAAAATATTGTCTATACGCTGAATTTACTAAAATGGTTATATGTGGAAAGAGGATAAAAATAGTTTAAGAAAAGAAGGAATTAGCCCGGCTAGTATAGCTCAGTGGTTGAGCATCGACCTATGAACCAGGAGATCATGGTTCAATTCCCAGTCAGGGCACATGCCCAGGGTTGTGAGCTTGATCCCCAGTAGGGGGCGTGCAGGAGGCAACTGATCAATGATTCTCTCTCATCATTGATGTTTCTAGCTCTCGTTCCCTCTCCTTTCCTCTCTGAAATCAATAAAAATATATTTTTTAAAAAAGAAGGAATTAGTTGTTTAAGTAAAGGAAATAGAGAGAATTCTTTAAATTTTGACTTAATAAAAACAATAATAGGGATGATGTCTTATTCATGTTTATATTCCCAGCACTTAGGAAGTCACCTGGCATCTGGCAGGGGCTTCATAGAAAAACCTTAATGCTGCTGGTGGCCATAGGGAGAGCCCAGCTGAGAAGGAGCCCATGCAGAGAAAAGCAGGGAAGAGCCAGGGATGAGGCCCCTACCTCAGGAGTCAGCCCTGAACTCAGTGATGCTTGAAAATTGTTACGCCTCAGCTTCCTTTTACACAAACCAGTGAATTCTGTTTTAGCTGAACTAGTTTGAGTCAGGCTCCTGCACATGCAACCAAAAGCCAAAAACTAAAACGGAAACAATTGGTTTGTCTTCTGCAGGGGTTTCCCTATATTGGAGAGCCGCTTAAATTGAATTTAAACAAAGATAAATAGGCCCTTTGCTTAATCTTCGTGGGGCATTCCAGTATTCCAACTCATCCTAGTACTAATGGGTTTCTCTTTTGCATTTGGCTACAGCTCCTGTTTTGTTCGCAGCTGCTCTAGAGATCTGGGCCAACCCCAGCTTTTTAGTTGTACACATGGCATTATCATTTTGTTCCTTACCTCCTTCTTACATAACCTCCGAAAAGCTGCTTTCTGTGCTGTTGGCACAGAGTCAACCCATCCTCTATGATTTTTATATATTTAAGCTACAATTTTAGAGGTAAAACCATATTGTCTGGCCTTTTAAAGAGGGTGTGAGACACCCTCCCAAGAATTAAGAGTGGCTGTGCAAATGCAAGTCCACGGCTGCTTTGCAATGTGGGAATGGGGAGGTTCCCTGGGAAATCAAATGGACGTGAGGCAGGATGGTAAGAAGCTAGGAGAATTCTTTGGAAGTAGAATTGGGAAACTGAGACAATTAGCTGAACAAACTGGCCAAGCAATGTATATCCAAATATAGGTCACCTCCCTAGAGATAACATCTAGATCTCAGTTGTATTTCAGCTCCAGGCCAGAAGAGTACCAAAACCATGAGGATGATGCAAAACCAGGGCCAGATGCAATAACTAATGACCCCTCCCCTGGTGCTGACCAGTCAGTAGAAACCACGACCCTGATAGGGCACACCTGCAAAAGCTGATGGCTATTCTATTGAGATCGCCCCTAAGACCTCCCCTAATTTCCCAGCCTTTAAAAACCCTCAAAACAAAGGACACAGAAAGTCCTCTCCCTCCTGGGAGCATACCCACACCTTTTCCTTCTCCCTCTCCTTCCCTCACAGGCATGGATCGCCTAAACTCTAAGGGTCCCTACAAGACTTACAACCAGGAGAGCAATGGACAGCCGCAGCTCTTCCCAGACTAATCCTCTCAACCTGTCTCTAAGGCCCCCTTTTCTCTCACTTCCAAGTGACTAAAGCAGCCCTGACTAGGCTCTTGTGTTGCTTCTTCTATGCTAAGCCCTTCCTTGTTTCACCGTCCCCAGCTGGAATAAATATACCCTCAAAGTCACCTGGACTAGTGTTGTGACATCTTCCCGCACAAGTCAAGAACCCATACACTACCAGCTGTCCCTAGACAGACCCACTCAGGGCCAGATCCACTTTCCGATAACAGACTAGCTAGCTTTTCCTCATAGCTAAAATCATTATTTTATTACAGATGACCAATCTACTTTTAACTTTAAGTGTATGCTTTAAAAATGTCAGAGTCATTTAATGTGAAATTCAAAAACATGTATACTCTTTCTTGGAAATTAACTGCAATATTAAAAAAATCCAGCCATCTGCCTAGCCAGTGTGGTTAAATGGTTGAGCATCAACCTATGAACCAGGAGGTCATGGTTCGATTCCCAGTCAGGGCACATGCCCCGGTTGCAGGCTCGATCCCCAGTGTACAGGCATGCAGGAGGCAGCCGATCAATGATTCTCTCATCATTGATGTTCCTATCTCTCTCTTCTTCTCCCTTCCTCTCTGAAATCAATAAAAATATATTGACTTTTAAAAGTCCAGCCATAAAAAGAATACAGTTTAGAGAAATTGTAATACAAATGGTTAGTAAATATATGGTAAGGTGCTAAATCTCATTCATACTTAAAGAAATGCACGTAAAAATAACAATGCTAGATCCCAGGTTTCATTACCAGACTGGCAAGGGTCAAAAGCGTATGCTTTCCGACACATGCTGCTAAGAGCACAGCCTGGCACCTCTTGGGATGGCATTCCCACAGTATCTATCTAAACTTCAAATATATCTACTTTTTGACCCAACAATCCCATCTCTAGAAATTTGCTTTAAATATACATCACATAAGCATGCAAGAATATTTATTACAAGGTTATTTATTGTAGCAGTGTTTGTAATAGTGAAAAACCTAAAATCATATTAATTGTATTTCAATAAACAGTTAAGTATATGACAGTACATTCATACTATGAAATATTTATATGACATGGGCAGATTAAGTGGAGAAAGCTAATTACAAGTGTGTGTGTGTGTGTGTGTGTGTGTGTGCTTACTTATGGGATTTGTGGGGGGATATTGTACATCCCTAAAAAAAAAAAAAAATGTGACTTCTACAAAGCAGGAATCTAGAGGAAAGAGCAGGATTTCTTTTTTTTTCTCAACTATTTTTATTTGTGCAGCATACACTACTTTTATAATTAAATGCATTTTTAATTCAGTCACAATTTTGTATTACTAAACAATCCATAAAACATTACAAAACACAATTACACTATGTCATAAAATTAAACAGTAATTAAGCTTACATGCCACTATTATAGTAGGTGGCATTTTAAAATGATAATAAATTGAAGTGTGAAAGCAGAGTAAACAAAAATGCATAAAAGTGATATTTAAAGGTTAGTCAGTTTTTAATCTACGTAGATAATAAAATTATTAATATAAATGAACTACTTCTATTCCTTGTCTTCAAGTCCATATCTCTTCCTACTGTTCTTCTATTGACATCTATAAGAGCCAGTTTATTTTTTTAATATATTTTTTATTAGTTTCAGAGAGGAAGGGAGAGGGTCAGAGAGATAGAAATGTCAAGAGAGAGATAGAACCACTGATTGGTTGCCTCCTGCATGCCCCCCCACTGGGGATTGAGCCCACAAGCCAGGCATATACCCTGACCAGGGATCAAACCATGACCTCCTGGTTCACAGGTCAATGCTCAACCATTGAGCCACACCGGTTCAACCACTGAGCCACACCGGTTGGTCAGGTGAGAGCAAGTTTATTGTATGGAATTATATTTTCAATAGCCAACACTGAAGTCACTTCTATCCCTGGTCTTCGTTTCCATATCTCTTCCTACTGCCCTTCTGTTGACATCTTTGGTAAGGCAGCAGGAACTATTTTGCAGCAGGTTCAGGGGTATGTAATTCTCTCCACTTGCTATCCATGCCTTTGAAAAAGCCGGGTTCTTCGAATTATGGGTAGGGGCTCTGTACTATGGTATGCCTAGGAAAGCATCATGTGTGATAGCTGAGGCAGCTCTTCTCCTTTATAAGGACGGTAGAACTTGCTAGAATAAGGAAATAAGGAGGGTAGTACTTGCTAGAATTTTCCTATGATTAGAAGGTTGAACTAAGTGCCCCCAGCTATACTCTGGAAGGAGACTGAGTATATAACACAAAAAGAAAGTGCAAGAAACACTGAGGTACTGAGAAAAGTAGACCCATCTTACCCAGGCCTTGCTAAATGAACCTGGGTTTAGCAATTATTTATTAAAGTGTTTCAATGTCTGTCTTCCTACCAGACTAAAAACTCCTGGGGTGCAGCTAGCACAATGATTGGCACATAGTAGGTACTCATTAAATATAGATTTGGCCCTAACCAGTTTGGCTCAGTGGATAGAGCGCCAGTCTGCGGACTGAAAGGTCCCAGGTTTGATTCCATCAAGGGCATGTACCTTGGTTGCGGGCACATCCCCAGTAGGAGATGTGCAAGAGGCAGCTGATCGATGTTTCTCTCTCATTGATGTTTCTAACTCTCTATCCTTCTCCCTTCCTCTCTGTAAAAAATCAATAAAAATATATTAAAAATATTAATACAAATAGTAAAGGATACTATTGGTTTTAAATATAGATTTGAATTACATAGGTGGATCAATGAATGAATGTCCAAAACAGAAGAAAGACGTGTTGGAGAGTTGCACAGACTCCCTACATGAGAGGGTGGAAAAAACATCCAGGTGACCTGAATGAGAGTTAGTGGCGAAAAAGAATGGGAGTAAGAGTTAGAATGGCGATCTTGAGCTGTCTCCATAGTGTAGTACACTTGGAGGCCTTATTATCTTTGGGCAACCTGGGATAATCTAGAAAAATGTACAACTGAAGTCAGATAGCTAAGATGAGGTATGTCCAGATTTCCCCCTAATAAGGGAAATTCCAGTGCTCTTGGTAGAAGAAAACTTTTGAGAACTCAACCTTAGTAAACTCCCTTAGAATCTGTGTAAAATAATTCACTCACTTGTCTGCTCAGATTCTATTATTCTATACCAATTATGACCTGTAAATCATCTGCTTTCCCAAACCATTGAGTCCCACTTCAGCCCGAGGCATTCAGGACATTCAGACACCATCGGGCACCCCTAAGCATAGAGCTACTATTACAAGTACTAACATTCTTATCACCACCAGTACCATCACCACATACCCACCATCATTAGCTAAGAGTGAAATCATCCACTAGTAAGATACAACCCTAAAATATGTCAGGGATCCTGACCAATCAGGGTGGCATCTCTTTCCACTTCCTCCTTTGGGTGGGGTAACCAGGAGAATGGTGGGCAAAGAAAGGCAGAAATATTCCCTGTAGTTATATCTCTACACCCCTATCTCTATCTCCATTTCTATCTCTATGTTATTAGAAACATACTAGGGAAACTGAGATTTGAGAGAAGAGCTTTGGGAACCAGATAGGTTTTGGAGCTTCAGAAATCCAAATTGGGACTCAAGACCTCCAGGATTTTCTCGCTTGCTCATGCCATCTCTCATGTTTACCTACTTTTAGTTGGCTTCTTTCTCTCTTATAACAGATGTATTTTTTCCACTGGCAGAAAACATACCTCCCATCAATCTTGGGCTTACATAATCCCAGTTATCATTCCTAGAAAATGATACATTTTCTCAGCTTCATTTTGAATATTTCTAGGAAAACCTCTGAGTGACTTGAGTCATTTACTTATCCCCCTGGACCAATCAATATGGAGAAGAAGATAGTTTACTGTCTGAGTGGGCCTGCCTACATTGCATGTCCATGCTTAGGCCATGGAGTAGGGTCCTATGATTGGTAGCTCCAAAAGAACTATATGAGATGCAATTTGGGGATGATCCCCTGCTCCCAAAGAAGGAGAAAAGAGGTGCTTCAGATGGTCACAAAAAGATAGCTCCAGTATATTTAGCGAGATGGGGAACTAGCTAATTAGATGACTACATAGATGACAGCTACATGTGTTAGTGATCATTATATGGTCTAAACATTTGTTCTCATTTTTTCCAAAAGATTTACTTTTGCTATTCTCTTATGTTCAATTACTCAAATGTATTATAAAATTATTGCCATACCCCCCCAAAAGAGAAAAACCTGTTGATATCTTAATTAAAATTGATAACACTATATTCAATGTTCTATAAAGTTCTTGTAGGTGTTTTTATGTAATACTAGAGGCCTGGTGCACGAATTTCAGCCTGGCTTGTGGGATCAGGCCGAAACCAGCTCTCTGACATCCCCCGAGGGGTCCCGGATTATGAGAGGGTGCAGGCCAGGCTGAGGGACCCCACTGGTGCACTATCAGGGCAGGGAGAGATGTGAGAGGAAGTGGGAGGATGGCCAGCTGGGGAGGGACCACAGGAGGGCTCCAAGACGTGTCTGGCCCATCTCACTCAGTCTCAATCGGCCAGACCCCAGCAACAAGCTAACCTACTGGTCAGAGCGTCTACCCCCTGGTGGTCAGTGCACGTCATAGTGAGTGATTGAGTGGCCTTAGCATATCATTAGCATATTAAGCTTTGATTGGTTGAACGGCCGACCAGTCAACCGGACACTTAGCATATTAGGCTTTTATTATATAGGATAGGCGGGAGATTATTAGCATAATAGCTGACATCAGAACATTATTTGATTAAGAAAATACTCTAACAAAGTATGGGTAGGATTGCCAAATACTGCTGCTCAGTCTGTGCACTGCACAACTCCCAGGAGCCCCATTTATGTGAACTACAATGTAAGTGAGGCCCCTGGAGTTATGCAATGAAACAGTACTGGGAAGAAGGAGCCAAAGCAATGAGAGAGTGGCTAAATTTCTCTGAATGAGGACATGAAAAAAAAATTGATTTCAAATACAAGCAAAAGTTTATTAAAAAGTCACAGAGGTAGAAAAAGTGAACCAGCTGGGCTGCATGGGCTCAGGAAACAAATTATAGAAGCAAAAGAAGAATCCTTGGAGCTTTGGAGAGAGAGCGCGTGCACGCGTGCAAAGGTACACGCCTTGAGAGAAGACGCGGAAAGGTGCTGGCATGTACTGTACTCCAAAGGACACCTTGGGGAAAGAGGGGGTGGAGAAAGGCAAGGGTATCTAAGAGAGAGAGATAGGGAGAGAGAGTTGGCCAGGAAATTTTTTATTTAGTTCTTGAGAGGGAAGAAAAAAACAAGGGAAGGGAAGAAAAGGGAAAGGAAGGGGGGGCGGGGAGAAAAGAATGAGAAAGGTGGCAGGATAAAAATAGAAGCTCATGTAATGGTAGAAGGATGGGTGAAGTGGCCAGCGAGAAAACCTTACCACTGAGGTGAACAAGGGACATTTTAGAACAAGAAGGTTCTACAAACAATTTCAGTGGTTTGAAGTGGTTTATGCAAGCTCTTATCTTCAGTAAAATTGTTTCTATTTGATAGCGTTTTTATTCAAGCTTACTTTGGGGTGCGAGAACGGAACAAAGGACATGGGCTATGCCCAGCTTGCATGAATGTCACAGCAGGTGTAAAGGAATAGCCATAAACATACAGAAAATAAAACAAGAATTCAGGGCATGGAAATGGAGGAGTTGAGCCAATCCTATCTGGACCTCAAAATTCCAGAATGAGGGAACTTCTGCTAATGCCTAAATTGCATTTATAATGAATGACTCCATCACACTGTTAGTAGTATTTTATAAATTACTTTGTACTGTTTTTTTCCTTGTCCTTAGAAATGGGACCCTATTTTCCATAATAGTTTCCTGCAAGTTTTTTCAGGTTACAGGAATCTGTTTCTACCTATCTATGATCTATCTATCTATCTATCTATCTATCTATCTATCTATCTATCTATGTACTTTCTAAGCACATATAAAATATAACATACATAATATTATATATTAAAACTAGAGACCTGGTGCACGGATTTGTGCATCAGTGGGGTCCCTCAGCCTGGCCTGTGCCTTCTCGCAATCCAGGACCCCTTGGGGGATGTTGGACTGCCAGTTTGGGCCCAATCCCCACAGGTGGCCTGCAGGGATCAGGCCAAAACTGGCAATCCGACATCCCCCGAGGGATATAGTAGTGTGTGAAGCTGCAGGCAGCCAGGGAAGGAGCCTGAGCCCAGGCCAGGTGCTGCGCTGCTTCCGCTCATCCTGGCCCCGCTGTGCCTGCCACTGCTGCTTGGTAGCACTGCCGCAGAGGTGGGAGAAGCTCGCACCGCCACAACTGCGCTCGCCAGCTGTGAGCCCAGCATCTGGCACCCATCAGTCAGCTGAGTGGTGCTCCCGCTGTGAGAGCACACTGACCACCAGGGGGTGGCTCCTGCATTGAGCATCTGCCCCCTGGTGGTCAGTGCATGTCATAGTGACCGGCCAAACGGTCAACCAGTCGAACGGTCGACTGGTCACTCAGGATTTTATATATATAGATAACATAAAAAAGACATATTAGGTGTTTGGGTGCTTTTTATTCCTTCTAGCTGATCTGGCTTTTATCTGATATTATTTCCCTTTAGACCTAAATCTTCTTTTAGCATTTTTTGTCTTTGGGTCAGCTACCAACAAATTCTCTCATTGTTTATTTTTAAAACGTATTTTGTATTTATTTTTAAGTAATCATTTGGGTATATTGTAAGTCAGCTTTTTTTCTTTCAGCACTTTAAAGATGTTGTTTGACTATAATATATGTGTGTGTGTGTGTGTGTTTTCTTTGTATTTATCTTACTCGTGGTTGACTGAACTTCTTGGTTCTGTGAGTTGAAGTCTTTAAATTTTCTTTGAAGTTTTGTTGAAACTCCCCCAGTCTATTATCTCTCCTTCTTGGGCTCCAATTACATGGTTTAGATCACTGGTATTGTTCCAAAGGTCTTAGATATTTTATTTTATTTTATTTTATTTTATTTTATTTTATTTTATTTTATTTTATTTTATTTTATTTTATTTTATTTTAATTTATCTTTTCTCTTTGTGTTTTAGTTTGGGTAATGTCTATTGACCCAAATGTTTTCAAGTTCAGTGAATATTTTCTCTACTGTGTCCAGACACTTTTAAGACCATGAAATGAATTCTTTGTAGTTGATATAGTTTTCATTTGATTTTTAAGTTTCCACCTTTGCTGAAATTCTCCATTTGTTCACACATGTTGTTGACTTTTTCAAATATATATATATATACATATATATATATTTACACATATGCATATATCTCTTGTATCATGTATATATGTATGAATGTACATACAAATTTATGTATCTAATCTGTATATCAGAGGCCTCTCTGGATGGCTTGCTTTAAGACAACAACCCACTTGCTCTTAGTGAGAAAGGATAGTACTTAGGCCCAAAGACATCCAATTGGATTGCCACAAGCATAGAGAAAGTGCTTCAACTCAGATATAAAGGAAAACATTTTACTTTCAAACAAGAAAAAAAAAAAACAACCAAAGTTCATTTTATTTTATTAGTAGTTGTCACCATGAAGTAATAGAGTGTCATTTTGGCAAAGTGTTCAAGTGGAGAGAGTTTGAATTCAGAAAAACTGTGGTTGAATTCCTGGCTCTGCTGATTATAAGCTCTTCAGTCTTAACCAAGTCTGTCAACCAATGGCCACTGGAGCCAATGCAATGCCAACAAGAATCCCCAATTTGGAGTGCTGTGAAGGAGGGAATTGTATTCAGTGAAAAACAGCTCAATTGTGCTACAGCATGGCTGTGAAAACAGCAGGGTTGTGGAACCGCTCTGGGGCCACACCCCTCTCTGGCTAGACAGCTCTGCTCCACTGTGCCCTCTGTGTTTCAGCTCAGCCAGGGAGATACCCTCTTCATTCTTTGGTGGAAAGGGAAGGTACACTGTCCCAACCAGAAGGGAGCTGGCTTATATGGACAACAGTCCCTGCCCCTAATCCCTGATTGGTCCATCCTTATGCAAATGAAGACTCCCAATCCTCATAGTTTGGTCCAAAGGCACTGTCCTGCGCAGCACTGATTAGATGGGGAAAAGTCTCAGTCTTATTGTTTGAAATATGATTCCAGGAAACTTTTATAAGGGCTGCCTCAGATGGCAGAAACACAGTGCAGGCAGGCAGCTCAGTGCAAAGGCTCCAATGCAGAGGCGGGCAGTTGAGTGCAGGCTTCTCTGTGAAGTGAGGTTTGGATAAAAGGCCCCTGTGCAGAAATGGCTGCTAGGCTCTAATTTTTTTTTTAAAATATATTTTATTGATTTTTTACAGAGAGGAAGGGAGAGAGACAGAGAGCCAGAAACATCGATGAGAGAGAAACATCGATCAGCTGCCTCCTGCACATCTCCCACTGGGGATATGCCCGCAACCCAGGTACATGCCCCTGACCAGAATCGAACCCGGGACCCCTCAGTCCGCAGGCCGACGCTCTATCCACTGAGCCAAACCGGTTTCGGCAGGCTCTAATTTTTAATTTATGCCTAGTTAACCACCGAGAGCTCTTCTTAGTAGGTATTCCCCCCACCTCAGGGTTTGCAAGTCTAATTCTATGCTAACAAATGGTAAAGAATCAGGGAGATACTATTTCTTGAAACTAACCCACCAATAGAGAATACTTAGAAGTATGTCTCTTTGTTTCATAAGGGTTTCCAAGAAGCATTTGAAAAAACATAGAGTATGTGCTCACTGGTTTTTTAAAAAAAAGGTCATTTTGTAAAATGCTTAAAAATCACTTTATTTTTAGAATGTTCCCTTTCATCACTGACATCTCAGTGTACTGCAACTTGAAATGTTTGTGTGCTGAGTGAGCAGAGCACAACCACTCACAGCAGTGATAATACTTGCTATCAATCAATTAAATGTGCTATCAATCAATATATCATGCACGGATGCACATTAATGGCCCAGAACATTAACTGTACTTTAATAGTAATATAAATAGTTTAAAAATGCAAAAATATGCTAAATAGAATATTCATTATAGGTATAGCTTCTAGCTCTTTTTTCATTTTTAAATGTGATACCCAAAACAGTAAGTCGTGATTTTAAATATGTATACATGTATAAACTCCACAGTTTTTAGAGAACCTCAGTGAGGAAATAATTTCATATGTATAAATATGAATCAAAATTTAAAGAAAAATTAAACTAGATTATTAGTAAATTTAAACATTTCTGCATATTGAAAAACAATTTTGTGCACAGTTAAAAAATTCCTAAAACAATGGTTAAGTGCAAAAATATTACATGTAAAAGAGTTACCTTAATATCTAAAACCTAATTAGAAAAAAGAAAAGAAAAACCTAATTAGAACAAGAAAGTTCCAAAAATTGGAGGGGGAAAAGGAATAAAGCATTAGGTGGGGTAATGTTTCTTGATTTCTAAGTCCAAAGCTTAGTAGTTTATAGAAAGGTTTAGAAAATATTTAAAAGAAATATAGCTTTTCTTAGCATGAACTTGCTTTTTCTCCCTGTATCCTCCTGGAGGCTGGTACACTAGACTCTAACATAAAAAGACAAATGCTCTTTTGTAAATAACTAGAGGCCCGGTGCACAAAAATTTGTGCACTTGTGGGGGGGGGGGGTTCCTCAGCCTGGCCTGTGCCCTCTCACAGTCTGGGACCCTTTGGGGGATGACCACCTGCTGGCTTAGGCCTGCTCCCTGGCGGATTGATTGGGCCTAAGATGGCAATCAGACATCCCTCTGGCAGCCCAGCAGCCCTCGGGGGATGTCCACTTGCCAGCGGGGAGCAGACTTAAGCTGCAGTCGGACATCCTTAGCGCTGCTGAGGAGGCAGGAGAGGCTCCCACCACCACCGCTGTACTGGCAGCCATCAGCCTGGCTTGTGGCTGAGCAGAGCTCCCCCATGTGGGAGTGCACTGACCACCAGAGGGCAGCTCCTGCATTGAACATCTGCCCCCTGATGGTCAGTGTGTATCACAGTGACCAGTCATTCCCAGTCTTTCTGCTATTAGGGTCAGTTTGCATATTACCCTTTTACTATATAGGATAGAGGCCTGGTGCATGGGTGGGGCTGGCTGGTTTGCCCTGAAGTGTGTCCCGGATCAGGGTGGGGATCCCGCTTGGGTGCCTGGCCAGCCTGGGTGAGGGGATGATGGCTGTTTGCAGCTGGTCACACCCCCTTCATGGTGGGGGTCCCCACTGGGGTGCCTGACCAGTCTGGGTGAGGGGCTGAGGGCTGTTTTCAGGCTGGCTGGCGACTGAAGCTCCCAGACTCTCCTTTTTTTCTTTTTTTTATTCTGGGATTTATTTACCTTCTATAATTGAAACTATGTTGCCATCACTGGAGCTAAGAGCCCGCTCCAGCTCCGTGGACACGACAGGCTGAAAGCAGGTATCTGGGGTTTGTTTAGCTTCTATAATTGAAACTTAGTTGCTTTTGGAGCTCAGAACCGGGCCTTTGGCAGGCGGGGAACCTTGGCTTCCTCCATCACTGGAGCAAGCAAGCCTTCTACTGGCTTCAGCTGTGTGGCTGCCGGCCGCCATCTTTGTTGGCGGTTAATTTGCATATCGCCCTGATTAGCCAATGGGAAGCGTAGCGAAGGTATGGTCAATTACCCTTTTTGTCTTTTCTTAGATAGGATGTAGAGGGGGTTCATCTACATAATGCGGTCTTGGTTATTTTGCAGATGACCTCTGACAGCACCCAACGTTAAGTCTTCACTGGCCTCCCAGCACCTTTGGTCCAGCTGCTCAGTGATGTCACTAAGGCTTCAGGCTCTTTTCATCTTTCTGCTCATGCTCAGTGTGTTACAATGTTGCCCTCATGATACCACAATAGCTGCCTCAGCTCCAAACAACACATTCGACAAACAAAGCCAAAAAGCAAGCAAGCAAGAAGGGCTGAGAGCACCTCCTCCTGTCGCTCTCCTTTTATTTTCTAGAAGCTCCCCAGCTGACTTCTCTTTTCTCTTTTGTCTTGGTGACCACAACTCTGTCACCTGTCTCCCCTAAACCAATCACTACAAAAAAGGATGAGTATTTTCACTGAATTGAACACTCACTATTGGCCCCTGGGGCTTGGAGGGGACCCACGTTCCCTGAGTATATTTGTACCAAGTCTCTGAACAAAATTGTATTTCTGTTGGGAAAGATAAGAGAAAGATAGTTTTTTGGTCAGTAACCAGTAGCATCTACCATGCCACAGAGACTGGTATATACATCTAAATGTCCATTTATTAATTTACACTGAGAACTATTATTGTGAAAAGAACTGCACACTTGAGTTCTCTGACCAATATATTCTTTCCTTATAGAATAACAGCAACAACAAACTTTGAGGAAAGTTATCATGAAAAAGCTACAGGTGAATGCAGAATCAGACATAGCGGAGTGGTTATTTTTCTATGCTCAGGTTGATTCCTCTGCCTGCAATGCTTTTTCTCTTTTTTAACGCCCACATATCGTTTAAAATTCAGCTTAAGCATCATCTCTTTTAGAAAGCTTTCAAAGGTCACTCCCACCTTCTCCACCTGCATTTCCCACCCCCCACGCTGAATTGCTTGCCTCTTTTCTGTATTACCATGGCATACTGTGCATAACTGTATCATTACACCTACCCTATTGTACCATACTTATCAATTTATGTGTTATTTCCTCTAAATGTGAGTTTCTTAGAAGCAGAAATTGTGTTAACATGTTTTTATAGATTTAGTGGCAGCACGGAGCTCAATATACAGATATCAAGGGATAGATACTTGTGATAGGCAAAATCATCTCTGCCCCCACAAAAGATGTCTAAATCCTAATCCCTGAAACTTGTTGTGATGGTTAAATTTATGTTGTCAAATAAGAGGATGTTTTTTGGATTAGACTAACATCAAAAAAATTTTTTTCCAATACCAGTTTATACTGTATTAGTTTCTGGTGTACAGCATAGCGGTGAGACAGTCATATGCTTTAAAAAGTGGTCCCCCTGAGCCCTGAGTCCTGGCCAGGTAGCTCAGCTAGCTAGATCATCATCTCGATACACCTGACTGTAGGTTCAACCCCCAGTCAGGGCACATAAAAGAATCAACCAATGAGTGCATAACTAAGTGGAACAATAAATCTCTCTCTCTTTCTCAAATTAATAAATAAATTTGTTTATAAAAGAGTGACCCCCTGATATTTCAAGTACCCACCTGGCTACATACATAGTTATTACAATATTATCTATTATATTCCCTATGCTGTAATTTACATCCCTAGGACTTTTCTGTAACTACCAATTTGTACCTCTTAATTCCTGCACCTTTTTCACCCAGCTCCCTAATACCCCTCCTCAATGGCAACCATCAGTCTGTTCTCTGTATCTATGAGTCTGTTTCTATTTTGTTTGTTCACTTACTTTGTTCTTTAGATTCCACATATAAGTGAAATCATACGGTATTTGTCGTTCTCTGATTTACTTCACTTAGCATAATACCCTCTAGGGCCATCTAAGATACCACAAAAGGTAAGATTTTATTTTTTATGGCCAAGTAGTATTCCATTGGGTATATGTACCACAACTTTTTTACCCACTAGTCTGTTAATGGGCACTTGGGTTGCTTCCATGTCTTGGTTATTGTAAATTATGTGCAATGAACATGGGAGTGCATATGCTCTTTCAAAGTAGTGTTTTGTGTTTCTTTGAATATATATCCAGAAGTAGAATCACTGGGTCATAAGGCAATTCCATTTTTAATTTTTTGAGGAACCTTCACACTGTTTCCCATAGTGGTTGCACCAATCTTCATTCCTATCAACAGTGAACAAGGGTTCCCTTTTCTCCATATCCTCGCCAACACTTGTTTGTTGATTTATTGATGACAGCCCTTCTGACAGGTGTGAGGTGGTATCTTATTGTGATTTTGACTTGTGGATGAGATTAACATTCAAATGAGTGAACACAGATTGCTCTCCATTTGTGAATAGGCCTTGTCCAATCAGCTGAAGCCTGCATAGAATAAAAAGACTGGCCTTTGAGAGCAGCAGAAAATTACCCAGCAGATTGCCTTCAGACTTTATCTGCACCATCCACTTTCCTGGGTCTTGAGCCTGCTGATCCACACTGCAGATTTTGGACATGTCAGTCTCCATAATCATGTGAGCTAATTCCATATATACCTCCCATTGGTCCCGTTTCTCTGAAGAACCTGGCAAATACAGCTGTGAATACAGTACCTTACATGGTAAAAGGGAGTTTTCAAGTGTAATTAAATTAAGGATCTAGAGATGGGAAGATTATAAGATTATTTGTAATTATCCAGTAGGCCCAACGTAATCACAAGGGTCCTTATAAGAGACACAAGTGTCAGAGTTAGAGAAGATGTAATGACAGAAGCAGGGGTCCAAATGACATAATTGTTAGCTGGGGCCACAAACCAAGGATATTATCCAGCACTTGATAAAACAAGGAGTAAACTCTCTCCCAGAGCTTCAGAAGGAACACTGCCCTGTCACACCTTGATTTTAGCCCAATGGGACCCATTTTTTTTTTAATTTTTTTTTTATTGCTTAAAGTATTACAAAGGGTATTACATATGTATCCATTTTATCCCCCCGCCCTAGACAGTCCCCTAGCCTCCCCTATCACCCAGTGTCTTATGTCCATTGGTTATGCTTATATGCATGCATACAAGTCCTTTAGTTGATCTCTTACCCCCCTACCTCCTGCCCCCCAACCCTCCCCGGCCTTCCCGCTGCAGCTCGACAATCTGTTTGAGGCAGCTCTGCCTCTGTATCTATTGTTGTTCAAAAGTTTATAATGGTCTCTATTGTCCACGAATGAGTGAGATCATGTGGTATTTTTCCTTTATTGACTGGCTTATTTCACTTAGCATAATGCTCTCCAGTTCCATCCATGACGTTGCAAATGGTAAGAGTTCCTTCCTTTTTACAGCAGCATAGTATTCCATCGTGTAGATGTACCACAGTTTTCTAATCCATTCATCTACTGATGGGCACTTAGGCTGTTTCCAGATCTTAGCTATGGTGAATTGTGCTGCTATGAACATAGGGGTGCATATATCCTTTCTGATTGGTGTTTCTGGTTTCTTGGGATATATTCCTAGAAGTGGGATCACAGGGTCAAATGGGAGTTCCATTTTCAGTTTTTTAAGGAAACTCCATACTGTCTTCCATAGTGGCTGCACCAGTCTGCATTCCCACCAGCAGTGCACAAGTGTTCCTTTTTCTCCACATCCTCTCCAGCACTTGTCGTTTGTTGATTTGTTGATGATAGCCAGTCTGACAGGTGTGAGATGGTACCTCATTGCTGTTTTGATTTGCATCTCTCGGATGATTAGTGACTTTGAGCATGTTTTCATATGTCTCTTGGCTTTCTGGATGTCCTCTTTTGAAAGGTGTCTATTTAGGTCCTTTGCCCATTTTTTGATTGGATTGTTTATCTTTCTTTTGTTAAGTTGTATGAGTTCCCTATAAATTTTGGAGATTAGGCCCTTATCAGATATGTCATTGGCAAATATGTTTTCCCACACAGTGGGTTTTCTCGTTGTTTTGTTGATAGTTTCTTTTGCTGTGCAGAAGCTTTTTATTTTGATGTAGTCCCATTTGTTCATTTTTTCTTTAGTTTCAAGTGCCCTAGGAGCTGTATCAGTGAAGAAATTGCTTCGGCATATGTCTGAGATTTTCTTGCCTTTGGATTCTTCTAGAATTTTTATGGTATCCTGTCGTACATTTAAGTCCTTTATCCATTTTGAGTTTATTTTTGTGTATGGTGTAAGTTGGTGGTCTAGTTTCATTTTCTTGCATATATCTGTCAATGGGACCCATTTTTTACTCTGACTTCCATAAGTATAAGATAGTAATAGATTTATGTTGTCTTAAGTCAGTGTGTTGGTAGTAATTTTTTTTTTCCAGCAGCAAGAGGAAATGAATACAGTGGTAAAGAATTTTTTGGGGTGGTGACAAAATGAGTTAAGTACTTACTGCATTAGGCTATTGTAATAATAACTAGCATTTAATCGTTGCTTACTATATAGTAGGTGTTTTTACACATTCAGTATTGATCCAAATAACCAAACCAAGATCAAGATACTCTGCAGATAAGCAAACCAAAATTCAGAAAGATTGAATAATTTTATGAAAGTGCCATGCCAATAACTGAAATAATAGGGATTAGAAATCAAGGCATATTTCTCTAAATCCCAGTGTCCCCAAGATATCCTGAGACATGGAGCTCTACAACAGAGCACCAAAGGATGGCTTTGAGAGCCTTTGAGCCTCCCCCATCTCCTTCGGCATCCCTAAATAACAGTGAAATTGAAGTGAAAACAGTGTGCTGATTTCACAGTGTGCAAATGCAGTTTCAAGACAGGTTTCTAGCTTCTCATGGTAGGGGGATTGCCTTCCAAAGTCCCCCCCATAGGAAATGTTGGAGCTGCCCAACAGTCTGTCTACAGACAGAGTCCTGTTAGTAGGCTCCCACTCTCCACGGACTGAGACAGCCTAAATAATGGGGACCTGGCTTGTCCTGATTGTCATGTTTTTGTATGTTTATTAATTCCTATCTTTTGAAAATATTAATTCAATCAATTAAACCCTAACCAGTGCTTCTTCAGGCAATGAGCCCATCTCTTAAGATGATTTTGCATATCTGTAAGTGCATCCACTTTTTACAGATTTCATAAATTTATAATGAAATGAAACTATTTCTAACTCTATGTGCTGCACCAATACATCACCCCAATGTACTGCCTACACACGAATTTATGCAATGAACATTTGTCATGCACATTTAGAAAATCCTTTTAATGTGCATAGACTTAGAAAATTCTTGCTTTATAAAATACCAATTGAAATAATTAGTAAGCTTCAAACTCTGCTAAAAATGTAAATAGATGCAACCACAAGTTTATTTTTAGTTATATTTTGGTATAGAAATCTATGGGGACATATTTAACATAGTAGTAATCATTAGTTTTCTATAGCTATGAATAAAACAGAAAGGTCTGTTTCTTTTCTTTTCTTTTTTTTTTAAAGAAGAGTTTTTTATTTTGGAGACTATTAAAATTGCTTTATGGCTGACATATGAAAGAATTAACTGAACATAATTTTTTACTAATTAAAAGGTACCTTTTTGAAACATGGTAATTAGAAAAGATTGTGGTGAGAACATTTCTAATATGGATAATTTAGAGTCTGTCCATATAAAACCAATGTAGGTGGTCTCATCATCACTACCCATGACTTCACATTCAGAGCATTCTTTTAAAATTTGAAAACTATACATTTGCCAACCACACAAAAAGTTACTTAGAGTATACACATAAAGTACAGGTATCTTTACCAGTCTTTCTGTTAAATATATTCATTAACTTACTTTAAAATCTTAAGTAGAATGATAAGAAAATTTGTAATTAAGAAAATTTCCTTCTACTTGTCGATTTTTAATCACAATTACAGTAGCAAATTTTGAAGAAATAATATTTTCATGTGTAGACTCTAATGAGAAAAATAAACTGATGAACAAAATAGATCCAGAGACATAGAAGCATGGAACAGACTGTCAAATCCCAGAGGGAAGGCAGGGCTGGGTGTGTGGGTGGGAAGAGATCAACCAATGAACTTGTATGCATATAAGCATAACCTATGGACACAGACAATAGGGTGGTGGAGGCCTGGGGCGGGTAGCAGGGACAGGCTAGAAGAGGTCAGTGGGAGAAAAGGAGAACATATGGAATACTTTCAACAATAAAGATTTTTTTTAATGCTTGCTTGTTTTTACATCAAAAAAATCTACAGATATTAAATAAAACCAAAAATTTATTTAAATAAAAGCTAAAATCTTTTTTGATGATCTTTTCATCTTTTCTCTGCTCAATCAGTTTCAACTTTGACTCTTCCTTTTCCCTAATCATGCACTTGTTTTAATCAAACTGTTCACTGGGTCCTGTCAATTCCGCATCCTTAGTATTTCCATCTCCAGTGCAGCTCTTAGTTCAATGATGGTGAACCTATGACACGTGTGTCAGAGGTGACATGCAAACTCATTTTTTTTGTTGATTTTTCTTTGTTAAATGGCATTTAAGTATATAAAGTAAATATCAAAAATATAAATCTTTGTTTTACTATGGTTGCAAAGATCAAAAAATTTCTATATGTGACACGTCACCAGAGTTAAGTTAGGGTTTTTCAAAATGCTAACATGCCGAGCTCAAAAGGTTCGCCATCACTGTCTTAGTTCATCATTTCTTTGCTTAGTTTACTGAGCAACCTTCTAAATAGTTTCTCAGTTTCTTTGCCTCTAACCTCTGCTACCAAACTCCCACCCACAATCATCCTCTCAAATTCCAGCAGACCCATTATTCTTTGTAAAATAAAAATCTAATCATGCTGCTTGCCGCATAAATCCTTCAACAGCTTCTAACTGTCCTCAGAATAAAGTTCAAACCCCAAAGGTCAGGACATGAGACCTTAGATAATTAGGACCCTGTTTAGGTCTCCTATACAGTCACTTAACAATAAGAAACGTGAAGTGCAAAGACTGTAGCTTTAAAAAAAAATCTTTATACTCTCATTGCCAGCTCAGCGCCTAGAAGATAGCAGGTGCTCAATTAATGTTTGTTAAGGAGTTACTGGCCTAGTTCTCTTGTTTAAAAAGTATGTTTCAATCTATTGAAGCTTATTTGAAGTGAACAAGCCTCCTGACTTCTCCATCAGCAAATTAATTCTATGTGTAATCACAGAATAATCATTTCGTTTATTTTCTTTTATGTGGGGAGAAAAAAGGAAAAAAAGTCTTCCTTTCCTTTGGTAGTTTGCTTATGTTTTATTACTAGTGCCAGATTATTTATGCACAGTACCTCTAATACTCACAAACCTCATCAAGAAAAATATTTTTGTTCTGATTTTATAGGTATGGAATCAGGCTGAGAGAGATAAGAAACTTGTAGGCCATTATTTGAGCTGAGGTTCTGTCCAACTCCAGAGCTTGCCTCCTTCCCCCAGGCTTCTTGTGAGAGAAAATGATGGAGACCCTGACCCCAGGCTGGTGACAAAAGGGGTCCATGATACAAAACCATCAGCCTCCCTCTCTGATGGCCTGAAATGGAAATATTAACAAGTTAACACTCTTTGTTATTTCTGAATTTAAATGAATATGTTACCTAATTAGCATTGGACTGCTTTTGTTTATTAAACTGTAAGGAGAGAATAAAAAGAAAAACAAATAAAAAAAAGAAAAATGAATAAAGAAGAATAAAACCCAGCCCGTGTAAGATTAAAACAGACACAACAGCCCTAGCCGGTTTGGCTCAGTGGGTAGAGAGTTGGCCTGGGGACTGAAGGGTCCGGGTTTGATTCCATCAAGGGCACATGCCCAGGTTGCGGGCTCCATCCCCAGTAGGGGGCGTGCAGGAGGCAGCCGATCAATGATTCTCTCTCATCATTGATGTTTCTATCTCTCTCTCCCTCTCTCTTCCTCTGAAATCAATAAAAATATATTAGGAAGAGAGAGAGAGAGAGAAAGAGAGAGAGAGAGAGAGAGAGAGAGAGAGAGAGAGAGAGAGAGAGAGAGAGAAAGGAAGGAAGAAAGAAAGAAAGAAAGAAAGAAAGAAAGAAAGAAAGAAAGAAAGAAAGAAAGAAAGAAAAAACACACACAACAACCTAGAGAATGTCCAGGTGCTGAGTAGGAAGAGGGCAATTTTGAGAGCATTGCCGTGTATTTGGAGATTGGGAAGCAGAGGGATGGGTGGTTTGAGAACAGGCTGTGTGGCACTGAGCCATCTCTCTATTCCATTTTGCCATCTGGCCCCACCACAGGGATGTGCCTACCTCATTGGCAGGCAGTTGTGTTTGTGGGTCAGGACATACCTCTCTTGAACAGGCAAATGCTTAAGCATTTTTATTCCTTTTCTTTTTCAACCCTTATGCTGTTCCCACCTCCTGCCTCCCAACAGCACGATCAGTATTTTTTCAGATGGAGTCCTTGAGTACCTAATTGGAAGCTGGCTATGCTGGGAGGCAGTGAGGGTTCTTGCTTAAGAGTAAATGACCCCACATCAGGCTGCCACTCCTGTATGAGCTTGGACAAGCCACTTAATCATTCTTTGCCTCAAGTCTCCCCATTTGTAAAGTGGGAGTCCACTCAAAAATAATAATTGTGAAGCACCTATTGTGTGCCAAGAATCATTTGACCCTCTCAGGATAGAGCAATTAACAAAACAGAGAGCCTGTTTTCCAATGGGACAGACACACATTAACCACATATATACTTTAATGATAGATTTTAAGCATAATGAAGGAAAACAAAGGGACAAGAGTGACAGGGAGTGATGCTTTAGATAGGTGGTCAGAGCAGGGACATAAAAACACCCATAAGTGAGTCATGCCACAGATGTAAGGAACTCAGAACAGCAGGTGCAGAAGCCTGCGACAAGCAGTTTGTTCAAGCAAGTGCACAGTGAGAGCAGCTAAGGCCCAGATCATCTGGGCTTGTAGGCCTTGGTAAGAACTTTGTTTTCTTTGTTTTGTTTTTTTAAAAAAATATTTTTATTGATTTCAGAGAGAGAGAGAGAGATAGAAACATCAATGATGAGAGAGAATCATTGATCGGCTGCCTCCTGCACGCCCCCAACTGGGGATCGAGCCCACAACCCAGGCATGTGCCCTTGACTGGAATTGAACCCGGGACCCTTCAGTCCACAGGCCCACGCTCTATCCACTGAGCCACACCAGACAGGGCTAGGACTTTGTATTGATTCTAAGTGTCATTAGACATGTATCACTTAAACTTCAGTCACAGGAAACAGAAAAGACTCTCATTATTTCATTAGGAAGAAACTTGGGTGTTTATAAACCCACTGAAAAGGTTAGAGGAGCAAGCGCTAAGCTGGTCCTTAGGAATGAGACCCAGAACACCACCGCCCAACCAGCCTCTGTCACAGTCAGGAAGGCGGGCAATCAAGAGGCTACAAATGAACTGGGCACTTTGGGAATAGATCTCATGGCCATGACCCAGGGAACAGGAAGCCCCCATTGCTGCCACCACAACCATCTCTTAACACCTACATCACCAACCAAAGCATATCTGAGACCATGCTTACTTGCTACAATAGTTAGAACAACCAGAACAAGGCCTTCACCCCACTTCCACCTTCCTAATCTTTTGTATGTGTCTAAGCCGTAGCTGCCACAGAGCCTAAGAAACATGCTTTGTAATTTCCTAGTATCTGCAGGATGAGAAAGCACATTATAAGACCAGAATGGATGCTGGAGGCCTGTAGGAGGGTAAGGAGGAGGGGAGGGATGGGATATGATTCGTTTGACATTTAGCAGGATCACTTTCACTGCTATGTATAGAATACACTCTAGTGGGGTCAGTAACAGCGAAAGGGCTATAGCAGTATTTTGGTAAGAGATATAGAGAAAAAAAGAAATAAAGAGATATAGAAAGAGAGCCTCAGACTAGTAGCCATAAAGGAAGAAATGATGAAATTATATATTTGTCACAAAATCATTCAATATTCCTTTCTGGAGCGGTGGATATAAGCTCCAATGGAACTTGGAGTGTAGGCTGAACCAAGATTATTCCTTTTGCCTGGATTGGAGGGAGGTCTGGATAGCTTGAGAAAGAGAGCTCCTTTTCTAAGGACCAGCAGAAGAGAATGAGGCCCCCCATGCCCAGTTTATGGCACTAGCCACAGAGTTCCATGAGAGACAATGCACAGAGAAATATACACATGTAAGGACATTTTTTATACCCACACATCTTAGTAATAGTTAACCTAACTACTAAACACTGGGGACACTGTTTGAGAAATTTCCATCTGTGACCTCTTTTAATCTTTACAACAAACTTCGAGGAAGGGTTATTATCCTCATTTAATGGAAAAAGAAGCTGAGGCATGGAGATGTTTAGTAACACGCCTAAGGCCATATAGTTAGTAAACTGCAGAGATGGAATTCAACTTAGGCTGGTTGATTCAAGACATCATGGCATTAAATATATTCTACCCAACTACACTCTTATTTAAAACTTGTTATCAATATTGGGGATAAGTTGTATTGGAGGACTGGAAAAAAGGTGGGATACAGCAGAGGTTTTTGTAGGGGAGCCTTTAGGCTAACTTGATTTGAAGTATGCCATCATCACTAAGAAATTATTTACAGACTCTTGTGATATTGTTTAGGTAACACTAGCTGCTGTAACAAACTTCAAAATGTAAAATAGCTCAAATACAGTAGAAACTTATTTCACACAGAACGGCAGTCCAAAACGAATGTTCCCAATGACAGATTGCTCTCCTCTCAGTGCCAGTCCATCTGTGGCTCTTTCATCTTCAACACAGGATGGTTTCCAAGGCTGCTGTGTGCATGTCTGTCAAACTGGAGGAAGGGAAAAGAGCATGGACCAGTTCTGGAAGTGGCACATGTCACTTCACCTCACATTTTATTGGCTAGGACTCAGTCACCCACTGCCTCTAACTGTACGGCAGACTGGGAAACGCTGTCTAGCTAAATGCCCAACTAGCCTGTCTGCCACAACTTATCTCACTCGTGACATGACTTCTCTCAATTTTGCCCTCAAAAGAAAATTGAAACTTTGTTTTGGGATAACCTTGTTTTCTTTCCCATGTAAAATTTACATTTAGGTCAAATAGACTGCATCCCTCTTCCTTTCAGGGGATCACATCTTGCAGAAAGTTTTAAAGCTCTCATGTTTATAAAGATTCCTTTAAACCTTAAGTAATAAAACATTTATAATTTTGTTATGCTTATCTAATTTAGTGATACCTAAAATTTTAATGCCCTGATATAAGCAAATATATACCAGTAAAAATGCCATTTTCACCTATTGCTATTTGCATATTAATGAAGATTAGGCATTCACAAAAATAGTAATGATGATATCTTTTTTTAAAAAAAACTGATTAGATTGTGCTTAAAATTTCAGGGATACTCCTTTATCTTCTCCAAGTTTCAAATATTCCCTGTTGTAACACACATTTTAACTTTGTTTTCACTAACAATGCTGCCTCCACTTCTAATTTGTGGGACGTTTCCCAGCACCATCAAGCAATTCTCTGATACCAACGGGATGTCCTATGATTCAACTCAATGCTGACACTATCTTCCTGAAGATAGCATCTGATCCCTCAGGCTAAGGGCTCAGTCCCATAAGACTGCCCCTGCCCCCACCCTGATGGTGATCACAAGTCCAAGTTGTCATCTGTGCTTCTGACCAACCAGCTATAACTCAGCAACAGCCAGGTAGAAGAGAAAGGGCTTGGAGCTAAAAATGCACTACAGGATCTTGAATTCAAATGGGAAATCTTCTATTCCATTATATCCTCATTGCCATATTTATTGCATACTCACATAATTAATTGGGTATGGGTTCTCTGGTGATGAAAGACATTTGATCAGCAACTGA
Organism: Myotis daubentonii; assembly: GCF_963259705.1. NCBI lineage: Eukaryota > Metazoa > Chordata > Mammalia > Chiroptera > Vespertilionidae > Myotis > Myotis daubentonii. The sequence continues at coordinate 75,384,623 of NC_081841.1, read as the reverse complement.
AGGACTTACAACATCAATCCTTCTTTTTTCTTTCCAGCATGAATTCTCTGGTGTATGTAAAATATGAACTAGAACAGCCGTGGGCAAACTACGGCCCGCGGGTCGCCCGTTGGAAATGAATAAAACTAAAAAAAAAAAAAGACCATACCCTTTTATGTAATGATGTTTACTTTGAATTTATATTAGTTCACACAAACACTCCATCCATGCTTTTGTTCCGGCCCTCCGGTCCAGTTTAAAAACCCATCGTGGCCCTCGAGTCAAAAAGTTTGCCCACCCCTGAACTAGAATCAAAGATTTACCTGTACTCATTATATTCATAATATTTTACTTCTGTTTGATTTCCATAATTAAGACCTGATTTTTTTTACTGAAAATTTTTTCTATTCTTGTTATGTGAATGTAATTACTGTCCAGTATGAACTCTTTGATATCCAATTTGAACCAATAAAAAATGAATATGAGAAGAGGCATTTGGGGGTTATGTTTGCAGGAATACATATTGTGATTCAATATGTTTCTTGGTTCTTTTTTTTTTAAGTATTTTATTGATTTTTTACAGAGAGAAAGGGAGAGAAATAGAGAGTTAGAAACATCGATGAGAGAGAAACATCGATCAGCTGCCTCCTGCACATCTCCTACTGGGGATGTGCCCGCAACCCAGGTACATGCCCTTGACCGGAATCGAACCTGGGGCCGACGCTCTATCCACTGAGCCAAACCGGTTTCAGGTTTCTTGGTTCTTTTGATGCCTTGTTTAATACAGGACTATGGAGAGGCTTTTGTATCTCTCTCAGCCATTTCAGTCCCTTCCCGGACACAGAGCTTGATGACCAGAGCACAGGTTTGATGTCAGCCTCCACATGCATCCTGCCAGGCCTGGTGTCCTTGTGCAGGGCACATCCTGTACATCCATCCACCAGGTCCTTACAAGTATATGTGGAAGAAGGCCTTTGAGCCTCATCCACTTCTACTACCAGAGCCAATCCAATTATTACTGAACATGCTCATAAGGAAGGACTTTGCAAAACTCAACCGCTCCCAAATAATTAAATATATATATATATATATATATATATATATATATATATATATACACACTAGGGGCCCGGTGCACGAAATTCGTGCACTGGGGGGGGGGGGAGAGTGTCCCTCAGCCCAGCCTGCCCCCTCTCACATACTGGGAGCCCTCAGGCGTTGACCCCCATCACCCTCCAATAGCAGGATCAGCCCCTTGCCCAGGCCTGACGCCTCTGGCCTAGGCATCCGGCCCGGGCAGCGGGGACCCGCAGCTGCAGCGGCCCCACGATCGTGGGCTTCGCTTTAGGCCCAGGCAAGGGACTCCTAGCTCCTGGGACTGCCAGCTTCGACCGTGCCCAGCTCCCATCGCTGGCTCCACCCCTACTTCCTGCTATCACTGGCCAGGGCGGAAAAGGCGCCTGATTCTCTGATCATGGCTGGGGGGCAGGGCAAAGGCGGCCCCAGGGCCGCCTTTGCCCTGCCCCCCAGCTCTTAGCTCCCCGCTGGGTTTCCAATCACTGTCAGTGGCAGGGGCTTCTTCCTGCTTTCCCTTTCACCTCCCTGCATTGTGCCTACATATGCAAATTAACCACCATCTTAGTTGGCAGTTAATTTGCATATAGCCCTGATTAGCCAATGAAAAGGGTAGCTCGTACGCCAATTACCATTTTTCTCTTTTATTAGTGTAGAGATATATATATATATATATATATATATATATATATATATATATATGCTTTGTTGATGCAAATACAAACAGAAACTATCATCAGAGACATTATAAAATAAGTGTGTTCAGTCCACAATTCTTATTGTCCCTGTAACACTCTCATCTTCCATACTAATGCTTTCTAGATTCTAGGGGCAAGCATGTCAAACTTGCAACCCATGGGCCGCATGCCTCGTTTATTTGGCCCGTGTTAGTTTTGTGTTTGACATGCTTGCTAGGGTGTTAGACTTCATAAACAAAATAATAACAAAATAATCACATGTGGAAGTTGATTAAAGATAAGACTCAAAAGTAATTTTGGCATATTAGGTGGATGAGCAAAAGAAGAAAATGGGACATTGGATAGGCTACAGAGAATACAGAAATAGATAGCAGGAGCAGCTACTACCTTTGAGGCTGAGAGAGAGCACCCCAAACTCCCTCACTCCCACCCGGAACTGAGACACAGACATTGTATGGCTGTGACTCGCTGAATGGCAGAGAAGTTGCCATGGCTCTCACTGGTGAAACTTGCAGGAAATCTGTGCTGTGTGCTGGTGAAAGCTGACAATGGGGAGACGTCTCCCTGAGGCACTTCTTTACAAAATTGCCCAAGAGGCTTGTCAGGGAGGGTTACAGGCTGCTGGGCACTGCAGAAGCTGCAAGCTCTGTGGGAGCCAGATGCTGGAGAAACTGTATGCACTGCGGGAGTCTGGTGCCAGAGGAGCCGTGAGCAGAAGTCTTGTGTGCTGCAGGAACCTACCCACGCACACCAGAATCAGAGAGCAAAACTCTTTTCCTCCTGCTATTTCTCCACCACCCTCTATTAAAGCCTCAGTGTCAGCTGGGATGAGGAAATTATTTAAAGGGCCCAGATCCATTTTTCAGAGTAGTCAAAAAATCATGCTTTGAAACTAAGAGGCTGTGCATCAATAAGCACACACATGTCAAATGAGTGAGAAATTTAAATCTTTTCCACGTGATCATCTCCTCTTAATTAAATAGATGATCAAACATCCAAGAGTCTTAGTTCTTTCTCTTTTTGAGTTACTGCTTTTGTAATGCTCTGAAAATATTCTTTCTTTCTTTCTTGTCTAAAATGTTACATACGTCTCCTTTTTCCCCACTTGACCCCCACCTCCCAACCATTCCCACCCCAGGCAAGCCCCCACTGCCCCAGTGTCTGTGTCCATTGGTTATGCTAACATGCATGCATACAAGTCCTTTGGTTGCTCTCTAACCCCCCCCCCCCACCGCCATTTGTCTCTGGATCTATTCTTGTTCATCAAATTATGTTGATCATTTTATCCCACATATGAGTGAGATCATGTGATATTTATCTTTCTCTGACTGGCTTATTTAGCTTAGCATAATGCTCTCCAGTTCCATCTATGCTGTTGCAAATGGTAAGAGTTCCTTCTTTTTTACAGTGGCATAGTATTCCACTGTGTAGATGTACCACAGTTTTTTAATCCACTCATCTGCTGATGGGCACTTAGGTTGTTTCCAAATCTTAGCTATTGTAAAGTGTGCTGCTATGAACATAGGGGTGCATATATCCTGTTAAAAGTGGTTATTTCTATGACCTGAGGTTATGGATCAGACTTCCACATTTCTAGTTATCTACCATCAGCATGTATTTACTTTATTTAGAATGGAAAACAATTCACCTAAAAATGGCAACAACGATTCAGCAGTCTCCCCCTTGCCCTCTGAAGGAAGCACAGGTTTATCATTAAAGGGGATTAAAAGGCTCATAGTTGTGATTACAATGATTACTATGATTCTTAAAAGCCCAAAACAAACAAAAACACAACAGGGTAGGCTCCTAGGACATCTTAGGACAGCTGAGAAGAAGAGTGCCATGGGGTTTCCCAACCAAATGTCCATCGATTGTCACTGTGAAAGGTTTAGAAAAGGAAGCCAGGATGAGCCTCTAACCTCTCTGTCCACAAGTTCCTGGAGGCTGTACTAGTAAGTCCCAGCAGCCAGCCCAACACAGTGTTGAGTATGTGTGAGACATAGAACACAGCCCCTCCTGCGGGAAGCCATCACTTTCCCAATACTGTCATGAGAGTGCACCAAGGAACACAGAAGGCTGATGGACCTTGAGCGTTAATAGGGCTGTGTTGAGATAGTGGTGACTCAAAGCAATTTCCTGACCTAATGACCTCAAAGTATATGTTTACTGGACCTTACTGATCTTTACTGATCTTTATTGACCTTAGAGACAGTCTGTCTGCTACCTGTTTGCCATGCTTTACTGAGGGCAAGGTGTGTATCTAAAACTGAATAAAAAGCAGATAAGGCCAGGTTTCGATGTGCCTCTCCAAGAGAGAGGTCTCCACCTGGCTACCCATGCCTTTCAAGTTCATATTTCTTGTCTAGTGTTTTCATTTGTGCATCGGCCCCTCCTTCAGATCCTGAACCCTAGCTGTGCAGGTCACAGCACCCTCCCCTCAAGGTATCTTGTTAAGATATGTTCATATTAAGATATGTTCATGAAGTGACAAAGTGAGTTTCCCCATGCTGGGGGAGAAAATGGAGAGGAAAACGGATGAAAGTCATCCCTGGGAGAGAACACAGCATACATTCTAACTCTGGGCTAAGTCAGAGTGTGGCTGAGGTAGTCCAGGGAAGCTAGGGGGAATTAGTAGGGTTTAGACTCGAGGAACAGAAAACAGGGCAGGACTTTAGGAGTTGGGCAGACGGGAATGAGGACAGCATGAGAGATGCTGGATTAAGCAAAGCAAGACTGGAAGACCCAAGGGAGCAAGGCCTCACTAGAAAATTCCAAGTTCAAGTTCTAAGTCAAGCCTGGTGGTGGAGAGCCCCAGGCAGCAGAGTTGGGACTCAACTCTTCACCATAGAGAGGCGAGAAGAACAAAGGGAACCAGAGACCTATCCCCTTCTCCACATGATAAGGGACTTCTTAGTTCTACTTTTGTTTCACTCTATTGAAAACCTCCAAAAGGCCAGTTGAGAGAAAAAACAGGAAGTGGGAAACAAAGGGCTGGAGATGCTGTGTGGAAGGTGGCTGATGCAATCTCCTTCTGGAGCCCTGTTTTCAAGTAAAGAAGTTTAACAATGCCTTTTTTTTTTTTTTTTTTAACCCAAATGTAACAGGCTCCATCTAGGAGCAATACGAAGGAGCATTTATACAAAGGCAAGTCCCAACCTGTTGGTTTCTGGACAAGGGAGGCAAGTCAAACCTTAGTTCCTATAGCACAAGGACATAAGTCGGGGTTCCAGTCGTAGAAATCTATTTTCTACCCTGAAATACCTAACTTCACTAAACATGCAGATAGAGGCTTATACAAACATTCACTAAACATGCAGATTGAGGCTTAAATAAACATTTGTTAAATATGCAAAATATGTCCCTGCTGGGAATTTCTCCCGGATGGACCCTAACTGGTTAAAACTTCTGCTACCTCAATCTGATAAAGTATGGACTAAAGACACCATTTTTATTCGATAAATCTGTAGCAGGCGTCATAGCTGCAGGAATCCCCCAACCACCTTCAAGTGGGGCCATCAGCTTCTCGGTTTCACTAATTCAGGCCTCCAGAGACTGAGGATCAGTGACTGCAGGGGCAACTTCTCAGGCTCCGCTGAGCTGGCCCTCACCTCCATGTCAGAGCTCCCCGGTCCAGTTCGCAGATGCCATGGGCAGAAGACCGTGGCCAGGTGGTGGCAGCATGGACGTGAGCCCTCCCTGTGTGCTTAGGTTTAGGTTCCTGTCTAACAGGCACCTGCTTCACCCCCAGACAATATCCCTGGGTCTCTGTCCCAGGAGTCGCTGATAAATCTGTATTCTCATTATTCGAATTCACTCAGGTCCTTTGAATGGAGCCACCTGCCAGACTGAATGTTTGTGCCCCACCCCCGGGTCACATGTTGAAACCTGATTTCTAATGTGATATTAGGAGGTCGGGCCTTAGGGAGATGATTAGGTCATGAGGGTGGAGCCCTCCGGAATGGGATTGTTATAAAAAGGCTCCAGAGAGCTAGCTCCCTTGTGCCTTTCACCACGGGACCCACAGAGGTGTCATCTCTGAACCAGAAAGTGGGCTGCACCAGACTCGGAGTCTGCAGGCACCTTGAGCTTGGACATCCGGCCTCCAGAACAGTGAGGAATAAATTTCTGTTCTTTATAAGCCGCCCCGTCTATGGTATCCTGTTACAGCAGCCGTAGGGACTAATAGGGACTAAGATGCCGTCCTCTCCCTCTGCCTGTCCCACATCCTGTTCCTTCAGATTGTTCTTTTCCATTTGCTCCCTTTCAGCTCTTGCAGAGCAGATGTGGGGTGTGGTCAGGACCCTCCAGTCCACTCTAGTAAAGAGGGACTACTCCCCTGAGGGGTCCCTTCACAAGTTCATCTCCAGGGCTGTGTCTTGGGGCCTCTCCCCAGGGCCACCAATGGCCACTGCTCACTTCACTGCTGACTGCCACCTGGCTCTCCTGGCTGGGGGACCGACAGGACGAATGCCCCTCTGCATTCTGGCCTCAGCATCCTGTGTCTCGTCGGGTTTTCCCGCACTGCTTCCTGGGCACTTCACTGTGTGAACGGCTGTTTTGTCCCGTATTGGAAAAATTACATAAAGTGTGCAGACTATTTTAGATGCCGACTGGGAAAAGTCCTACCGATTTAAAATATAGTGAAAGGATTTTTCAAAAATGGTGAGGAGGGTTAGGCAAGTTTTCTGTAGGTCAATTTGGCAATACGCAATAAAATCACTAAAGAGGATTCTCCCCTTGACACAATAATTGCACTGCTACGTAGTTAGCACTTACCTTGACTATCGATTATAATGGTGAAAAATGAAAACTATTTGTCCAATAATAATGCAATGGGTAATTCTGTGATGTGAACTATCATACAGCCATTGACTATGTTTTTGAAGAATATGAAACAGCTTTGAAAAATGTGCCTAATATTCGGTAAGAAAAGCATTATGCTTAATGGTATGATTATTTACAAATCTGAATATTGGTAGATTAACAGTGGTTCTACTGTATGTGGTGGGGAAAAAAGGTTGTTTTTATATATTTTTCTTTTAAAAAATATTTTTCAAGGTTTAAAAAAAATAATCAACATATATTAGTGTAGTTGTTCTAAAATGATGTGATTTCATCACCAGGTAGCATCTTGTCTTAGCCTAATAATGCATTCCCAGAGCAGGCAGGGACTCTGGTGGTCCTCAGCCCTGCTCAGGCTAGGAGCAGCAGAGCTGCTAGAACACTAGCGCCTGCCCCAACCCCAGAAGTTCTGAGTTTACTGGCTTGTGGCCCAGTGATGGTCATCCTTACAGCTCTCGTGTGGTCCTAGGGGTCGCCAGGACTCTCAGCATCTGCCTTTTCCTTCAAGCCCCTAGGCAAGGGGTCTGAGAAACCTCACAGATGTCTTCAGGGGCTTGTGGTGTCTACACTGCATGTCTGAGGCACTCAGAGCTGCCTGGAGAGCCTGTCCTGGGGACAAGTGACTTCACACTCCTTGGAGGCGGCAGTGGGAGAGGGTGGGAGCTTGCCACAGGTTTTTATGGAATTCCAGAAGGGAGAGCATGAGCTTGTGAAGAAACTGGGCGGGAGAAAGGGAGAGCTGGACACTGATCTGACTGATGTGACTTCTTTCAGGTTCCCAGGAGGGTGGCCCTGTCAAGAACAAGAGATGATGAGCCTCCCCAGACCCAGGAGGGGCAACCAGCTGCTGTTCCTGGGCATCATGGTCCTCGCGGTCCTGGCCGTCTTCCTGCTGTTCTATGCTCTCCTCTGGCAGGCGGGCGACCTCATCAACTCGCCCAACCTGAGAATCGGCTTTTACAACTTCTGCCTGTGGAACGAGAGCGCGGGCCGCCTGCAGTGCCACCAGTTCCCTGAGCTGGAGGCCCTGGGGCTGCCTTGGGGCGCCCTGGCCCTGGCCAGGCTCGGCGTGTACGGGGCCCTGGTGCTCACCCTCTTTGTCCCCCTGCCTCTGCTCCTGGCCCGCTGCCACAGGAGCGAGGGTGAGTGGCATCTGGCCGTGTGCTTCCTGGCGATGGCCTCCATGCTGCTGGCTGGGGACCTGGGCCTCTTCCTCACCTACACCTGGAAGTGGATCACGATCTCCCTCCTGGGGCCTGGATTTCTAGCTCTGGCCGCTGCCCAGGCCTTGCTGGTCCTCTTGCTTATGGCCACAGTCATGTTCCCCCAAAAGGCAGAAGATGACAAGAGCAAGCAGAAGAGACACTAGACCTGTCCAAAGGCTCACATGACTGCCAGGGCTGTTTGAAGGAGGCTCAGATAGGTGCCAGAGGACTCATGAGTTGTTTTCTCAGCCACCCTGCATCATAGCTGATACCGATCTCAAGCTTGAGCAGATGGGCCCCACTGAGGAAGGGGCACCCGGCATGAAGGAGGCCCGGGCAGTAAGGGTGACTGGGCCCTGCGGCTTCTTAGTGTTGGCTTGCCTGTCCTTTGGGACTGCTAACACCACGTAGCTCCTTGTCACGAGAATTCCTGCTATAATTAACTGATCTGAGCAAACCATTCTTACTTCATTCCCAGGATGTTGGCCAGAGAAGGGTTCCTGTCCCAGGGCCAGATTTCCAGGATGATTGGTCAAAGGCCAAACTGAGACCCCGGGAAGGTTCATGGTGACAAATGGGGTAACACTGAGGGCGTCTCAGTGTCCCCGGGGCCCTGGTTAGCAAGCTTCTCCCTTCCCCCTTCCTCCCCAAGACACCACTCCCAAAGGCACAGGAGAGATCTCAGAGGGAGTCTCTGAAGTTCCCCTAAGGCTACTGGACCCCAAGCCAGACAGCAGGGGAGTGAGTTGGCACAACCTGGGAGTCCAGGAGCAGAACATGCTGAAACCTGGGGGGGGGGGGGGGGGGGGGGGAGGGCAGGCAGGGTGAACAGGACTAAATGGTTCCACAAATGCTGCATGCCTTCACTGCTCAAGCTAGACCTAGAAAGGATACAAGCACCACTTCTGCATGGGGAATTGTACTTTTCAGCACTGTATATTGAAAAGCTGTATAGCAATGGTCGCCTCACTCTCTGCCTGCCAAAAGCCACACTGAATACAGAGGCAATGTGATCTCTGCCCTGACCTGTTGTCCTTAGCGTCCACTCTGGGAGCCTGTCCCACATGCACTTTCAGAGTGACCAGGGATCAAGGCCAAAGCCACCAAGTAGAAGGAAGCGGGCAGCTCAGGAGAAGAGGCCTGTCTGATGGTAGAAGGCTTGGACCAAAGGTACCCCGGGAGCGCTAAGCTCCCAGACAGAGCAGAGCATGGTGGGCAGAATGTCCTCACGGCTCAGGGATTGACTGGCTGCCTGTGAAGGAAACTCTAAATTCGGCTTCCTCCTCACAGAGAGATGGTGCTGCCTAAACCGGACAATTCTGGTGTTTTTAGCAGCCATACCCTTTTCTGTTTGAAAGGTATTAATCTGATCCCTTGATGCCAGTACGTCTGACACTGCGGCCTCATTTTCCCTGGAGCCTGGTCACTGAATACACAGACATGGGGATTGCAGACCCCTGTGCCCGGGGAGGACAGGGCAGAGGGGAATTCTAATGGCAGTTCATTCAGATCCCTCACTTCCCAAGGCTGAGTGTCCTGAGCTTCTGGCTGCAAGCCCGAGGGTATGTATGGAGCTGGGCGCAGTCCCGAGGCAGAGCCAAAGCCCCGTCCTAACCAGCGGAAGACCATCTCCCTGTACTTGAACGCGTCCTGGTCTTCCGCAGGGCTGCTGCTGCAGGCAGGCTCCAAGCCTGCAGACCGTGAGGCCGCCCAGCCTGCGGGCAGGCTGCTTCCCCACGGTCCGCACCCTCACTTCTCTCGGGAGAAGCGGCCCCTCCGAGCAGGTGGGGGACAGCTCTGGCTGACCAGTGCCTGCCAGGGCAGCTGCTCCAAGGCCTTTTCCAGGTTCCAGTTCCCAATCAGGACCCCCGAGCAACATTGACAAGTTGGGCTTCACTGCGGGAGGGAGGCCTGGCTGCAGCCCAGGCACCGCTGCCGTTCTCCTCCTCTTCCGGGTCTGCACCAGCAACATTCTCTTCTCAGCCCCCTGGGCTGTCATCCAGGAGGCAAGGACCCTCTTTTTATGCCCAGAATGTAAGGCTTCCATCTCTCTCTCGCTGACGAAGAGTCAGGACCCTCGCCCACTGACTTGCTTTTCTAATCCAGGACAGCAAATCGCACTCTCTCACCACACCAGGAGTTGTAGGTCTGTTTGTCCACGAATGGGAGGCAAGCTTTGATTCCTGGAGGGGCAGAGGCCGGGGACACAGGGGCATCCACGTGGGTCGCGGGGAGCCGCCTGCTGCGGCCCCAGAGTTGCAGGCCAGGTCTCCGCCAGCAGCCAGGCCGAGCCAGTCCCGATCGCACGCTGCTCCCTCGTGGGGTCCGGTCCTCCTGGGCTTGCGCCCCCATCTTGGCAGACGGATTTGGGTGGTCGTGGGGCCTGTCCCCCGGCTCCGCACGCACCTCCTCCTGTCCCAGGCTCCCGCGGCGCCCGCGGGCTCCCGGCGCGCTCTGTAAATATTCTTGTCACCATTTGCCCAATATCAGAATACTTTCCATTGATTTTACTGTTCTTCTTTATCCCTTTTGTTTCATATGCCATTAAATTTCTATCAGAATTTTTATCAGTTCTTTAATAAGTTTAAAACTGACAAAGAGCCTAGTCTTCATACATTTCCAAATTAAAAATCTACCATTCCTGGCTAGTTTTGCTAAAACACTCCAAAATGACTTTCCAAATACTGCAGTTAAAGTGACATATTCCCAACTCAATTTTCCTCAGCTGGCTTCTAAAAATGCCATCGGCATGCCAATGCCATCTGATACTAGGGAAAGTCTAACAGATCAGAAGTCTGAGTGGAAAGAAAACAGTGGTTAAAATATCTCACTTTGCCCATTTTAGAAAAATGTATGATCATGTAAAAACCTGTGATCATGTGAAATTAAATTGCTACATAGCAGCAGAACCTGGCTACCAGTTGATTCTTTTATTTATCATACTAAACTCTCTGGTCCACTCTGCACACTTTTCAAAAATGGACTCTGTATATCATTACAAGCCCATATTGGGACAATATGGGATGTATTGGGACAAGGCAAAAAAGTGATCTCAGATGTCCACATACTAGTAGGTGTCCAGGCCTGCTCCCCACTGCCCCTCAGCTCATGACTTTCTAGATGCCCTGGATCCATTCCACACCATATCTTGGCCCCTGGTCTTTGACTAGCGCAGGACTTGAAAATTCTTCAGAATTCAGAAGCCGGCCAGTAATGCAAATGAGAACAGCAGCTCTGCTAGGAAAGGGGGGCTTATGAAGAAAAGAGAGACATTTCCCATTGAAAGGAAAATTGCTGCCATACAGAAATACTCTATCTTCTGATTTTTTAAGAGAATCCTTAAAAAATCTTCTGATTTTTTAAGAGAAGGTAAAACTCTGGATTTTATGTGAAATCTCCCAAATATTAATCATTGGCAATTAATTAAAAACCTATTTAAAACACTGTGGATCAAACAGTTTTCTTCTGGAGTAAATCAGATACCTGAGACACCACACAGCCAAAACTGGCCATTCTCTACCCTTCTACTCCCATCATTTAATCGCATCATCTTGTTTTATTATGATAATAGCACTTAGTACCACCTGACATCTATTTGTTTATTATCTGGCACATGTATCCCATGCCAAAATAGCTCCATAACTAAGGATATTTTGTGTAAGTCGTTCACTGTTATATCCCTAGCACCAAAAGAGCACCTAGCATATAATAAATTTAGTATGTCTGTTGAATTATGAATGGATGACTTGGAATTTAATGCTTTTGAATTTGCCATCTTTATTTCTTTTTCAATATGAGTATAGGGTATTCCCTCTGGTCCTAGGAACACTGTCAGCACTTTCCCCAAGTGAACCCCCCTTTAGTTCAGAATCTAAACTGACTGGGGAAGAGAAGCAAACATAATTATCTTCATTCCTACCTCAAAAAAGGTTTTCCTATGAAACATTATAAACCAAGATTTTAAAATTTACATTTCAAATGAATTAAATTTCATTAAAATTTTAATTATTTTTTAATCAAGAATGTTCATGTATTGATCAGAATTTAAGATTCAGACTAATATCTTTAGCCAAATATATAAAAGATAACATATAAAATACACTGAATGTAAAAATCCAAGTTTGTTGTAGTCCTATGAAAGAGATTTTTCGTTTTGTTTGCTTTGTTTTGGTGTGTTAATGTCTGTGTTTTCATTATAGAGGATGAAGTTTTAAGAAACAGGTTTGATGAAACAGCTTGACATGTCTCCACATTTGCTCTCTTATATGTATACTAGAGACCCGGTGCATGATATTCGTGCACTGCGGGCTGGGGGGGGGCTCAGCCCAGCCTGCACCCCCTCCAATCTGGGACCCCTCGGGGGATGTCCGACTGCCAGTTTAGGTTGAGATTGGGCCTAAACCGGCAGTTGTACATCCCTCTCATAATCTGGGACTGCTGGCTCCTAACCACTCACATGCCTGCCAGCCTGATCGCCTCCTAACTGCTCCCCTGCCGGCCTGATTGACACTTAACTATTCCGCTGCCAGCCCAATCGCCCCCAACTGCCCTCCCCTGCCAGCCATCTTGTGGTGGCCATCTTGTGATGGCTATCTTGTGACGATGTGGGGGTGGCCATCTTGTGATGATGTGAGGGCACAAGGGCCACCAAGGCTTTTATTATTATAGATATTGATTACTATTGATATTGCAACCTCATATTGGCAGGGACAGTTCATCACCTCTGCCACATTCTGTCCCTTAGAAGCTAGTTGATAAATCTACTGATTACTAGATCCATTCTTTTTAGAACACAGCCAGGTTGCCAGGAGAATTTGTTTTGTCTATTTTTGGAAATGGAAGACAAAAGACTCTTTCTGCTGTCACTGGTTGGAATTTATCAAAAAGTTTTAAGACCAAAGATTTACATTTACTATGATTATATTGGTCTCTTTAAAACTGAAGCCTAATTTATAGTATTATATTTTGTGTGAACAGAACAGATGGATGACAGCTATCATAGGAAGGGACAATCCAAGGGTTGAGCAATTGCAGCTATTTCTCCAGCACTGGTCAGAAGAGAATCATCCTAGATACACCAGGACTGCTTAATATTTTTTAAATTTTTATTTATTGATTTTAAGGAGAAAGAGAGAAACATCAACTTATTGTTTCACATACCCGTGTATCTATTGATTGATTCCTGCATGTACCCTGACTGAGGATCGAACCCACAACCTTGGTGTATTGAGACTATGCTCTAACCAGCTGAGCTACCTAGCCAGAGTCCAGGCATGCTTCATCTGATATAATAATCAATCATTAAAACTATGCAACTCATTCCCTTCATTCTGATTCCCTACTAAGCAAACTATCCTCTCTGGCTTCCTACACAGGTGTACTTCCTTAAAGCACCTCTGGTTCTCAGCCCAAATTGCCCATCAGAATTACCCAGAGAACTTTTAATAAATAATGACATAGAGGCCAACTGAACCAGAATCTCTGAGGGTGAGGCCCAGCATAGGTATTTTTTAAAATATTCTAAAACATAGCCAAGGTAGAAAACCACTGACCTAAGGAGGCAATGTGCTGATCAGATTTCCCTGCTCCAAATCCTCTAGAGCAGCGGTTCTCAATCTGTGGGTCGCGACCCCTTTGGGGGTCGAACGACCCTCTCACAGGGGTTGCCTAAGACCATCAGAAAACACATATATAATTACATATTGTTTTTGTGATTAATCACTATGCCTTAATTATGTTCAATTTGTAACAATGAAAATACATCCTGCATATCAGATATTTACATTATGATTCATAACAGTAGCAAAATTACAGTTATGAAGTAGCAACGAAAATAATTTTATGGTTGGGGGTCACCACAACATGAGGAACTGTATCAAAGGGTCGCGGCACTAAGAAGGTTGAGAAACACTGCTCTAGTGGAACAAAATCCCAAATCCTTACCGTAGACTGCAATGCCCTTTAAGATCTGAACTCTGTCTGCCTCTCCAAGCCTGCCACCTACCACATTTTCTATGCTTCCCATACTCCAACAATACTGGCTGATTTGCATTAAAAAATAACCCCAATGCCCTGACCGGTTTGGCTCAGAGGATAGAGCGTCGGCCTGCGGACTGAGGGGTCCCAGGTTCGATTCCGGTCAAGGGCATGTACCTGGGTTGCAGGCACATCCCCTGTAGGAGGTGTGCAGGAGGCAGCTGATTGATGTTTCTCTCCCATCTGTGTTTCTAACTCTCTATCCCTCTCCCTTCCTCTCTGTAAAAAATCAATAAAATATATTTTTAAAAATCACCCCAAAATTTAAGGGCAACAAACATTTATTATTTGACAGTTTCAGTAGGCCAGGAATCCAAGCACAGTTTGGGTGGTGCCTGTGGGTCAAGGTCTCTCACAGTCAAGGCATTGACCATGATTGTAGCCTCATCTGAAGGCTCAACTGGGGGAGGATTTGCTCCCAAGCTCACTCACATGGACCTCTATTCCTCAGCGGCTCACCTCCTCCTTGCTGGCTGTAGGCCAGAGGCTCCCTCAGTGCTGGGCTAGACGGACCACTCCAGGAGGCAGCTCATGGCAGCTTCTTTATCACAGCAAGTGTGTTGTGAGTCCCCAAGGCCATCCACCACTCACAGATGAGCTAGAAGCACTCATGGGATGCACCATGTAATTGGACTCACACTGAGATTTATCAAAGCAATGTAGAAAGGATGCATAGCCAGATCATAAAGGAAAAAAGCACCAGCAGAGTCTGGAGGAATCCATTAGCATGCTTCTTTCTACTTCCACCCTCCCATGGGGGCTCACACAGACCACACTCTTCTCCCAGCCACAAGATTGCAGCAATGTGTGTGCAATGTTTCTGCCGAGGGAAACCCAGTAACGACTCAGGACCTGAAGATCATATACAGGGCTGGTCACACAGACAACCTCTGCCTAGTGATACTAAAATTCCAGACTCCAAGGAGAAAGCAGGTGTTCAGCGTAAGCATACTGTTTGCACAGCCTAGGCATACTGAGCCACACTTATCATTTAGGGAGAGTTTTATATTAGTGCAGGAATCCAGCCAAGTTCCAAGTTCGCAGAGGCTACTCACAGGCCAATCTGATAAGCCAGCCCTTCTAAGGATAGCATTCTCAGGCCTGCTATGTTAACTCTTTGCTGCACAGCAAGGAAACAAAAGGGTGGGAGCAAAAGCACCCACAATGGAAGCCACCATCTCTTTGCAACCTCATACTGGCAGGGACAGCCCATCGCCTCTGCCACATTCTGTTCCTTAGAAGCTAGTTACTAAATCTGCTGGTTACTCAAGGGGAGCGGATTTCATAAGGGTATGGATACCAGTAGCCAGAGATCAGTGAGAGCCATCTTAGAGGCCTGCTTTTCATCCCTAAACACCCCCAGGGATTATTTCTACATCACAGCCTTTACATACAGTGTAACATTTCCCCTTTTTGGTATATTCTTCTCCCACTTCATTCAGGTTTTAGTTTAAATTCCCTCCTGAGGCACACATCCCTGATTATCTAGTTTAAAATAACACATACCTCTTCCTAATAGTTTTCATCTTCTTACCCTGCTATGTTTTTCGTTATAACAATTATCATTATCTGTGATCTTATATTTGTTTGTGGACATATTTGTGCAAATTGCATGAGCGTGGCAATCTTGTCTGCTTTGTTCACTGTTTATATAAAGATACGGTAACATCTGACACATAGGAAATGCTTAATCAATATTCATCAAATGAGTAAATAAGCAGAATTCCAGACCACCCCAAAGTTTTATTTCTTAGTGGAAATAAATATAGTTATACATGAGTTTGCTGAGTCTGAATCTATCTCCAAGAGAGTTATCATCTCTGGCTAAAGTGCAAAATCTTGTTCCGAGGCCTATAGAGCTGAGGACCAAAACTGGACCAAACTACCTCACTGAGATAATGCCAACCTAGAGGTTTGCCTGAGGCCCCAGCTTCATACCTGAGATGGCATCTCTGTCTCATCTGCAAGCTCATTCACGAAGCTCTCCACAAATATTTACTCAGGGGCTACCTGTGTCAGGCACTATCCCACAAAGCAATCCAACTGTGAACAAGGCACTCTCTGCCTTTAAGAAATATAAGTGGAATGCCTGATATTAATGAAGGTATTGATGGAATTCATTCACTCGTTTGCTAATTCATTCCAACATTCAAGAAATAGTTGTTAAACTCTAGGCTCTCCCATGAACAAAGAACTATGTTCTGGTCATTGAAAATACAGCAGTGAACCAAAGTCCCTGTTATCAGGAAGTTCACATTCTGGTAGGGAGACTGGCCATAAAACAATAAACAGCTAATTACATAATGTAATATTGGGTAATGTTACGTGTCTGGAATAAAATGAAAAAGTGCAGTTATTCTGAGGGAACTTTGCTTTATATAAAAAGATCCTGCATGAGAAACAGACCTTTCTGGGCTTACAGATAATGAGAGGGGGAAAGACCATGGTTTAGAATAGGATTGGTAAATCCCAAATACAGAAATGATAGATGGCTAGCCCGAAAGCAAATGCCAACAACAGCACTGTAGTACAGGAGCCCTGGACTAGCAGCAACTGGGAAAGGCGAGGCTGACACGTTTAGGCTAAATCAAGACTCCAAAAAGAAACTTGTATGGAGCCAGGTCAGTAACACCCTTGGATCCCAGCAAAACATCATAAATCCTCTCTGAAGAAAATTACCCCCAATGTATGCCCTCATGTCACTCACAATAAATTCATCATACCCCAAATTCACCACCATTAGAGTCAGCAGAATCAGCAAACACATTAAACCCAAGGACTATATATAGTAAATATCAGACATTAGAATGTAAAAGCCATATATAAAATATTGAAAAAATAAAAAAGGAATCACAAAATTGAGCAACAAATAAGACTACAAAATTTATTCTAAAAAAAACAAGTAAACAAGAAACACATAATTTTGTAATAAAAATACAATAGTGTTAGGGGCAAAAATAGAATATTGGGGGCTAGCTATGGTTATGGGAAATATTAATCATGCTCTGTTAACCATGATTGCTTTGTGTTAGTTAAAGAAAAGACATTCTGACCTGGCTAGGAGTTGTATGCCCCCAGGACCTGGGAGTCAACCTTGGAACCATTCTCATTTAAGAGCTGCCTATTAGCATGGAAAGATTAGCAACCTTGTTGCCCAAACAATGGAGTCCCACCCCAGCCTCCTACTCCCCCATGCCTCTAACCCCTATATCC
The DNA here is from genome assembly GCF_963259705.1 of Myotis daubentonii. NCBI lineage: Eukaryota > Metazoa > Chordata > Mammalia > Chiroptera > Vespertilionidae > Myotis > Myotis daubentonii. The sequence continues at coordinate 75,367,576 of NC_081841.1, read as the reverse complement.
CCATGTAATCCTTGTCCTATCTTATACCAGGTGTACCGGTTAATAATGCGGATTTTATAATCAAAGAAAACAGGATAATTTCAAGAGAAACATCAAAAGTGCTTTATTCAAAGTAATGTCCATTACTAGCTACACATTTCCTCCATCTTTCAGGTAATTTGCGGATACTGTCCCAATGGAACTTTTCTTGTTTTGAGGCAAACTATTCAGAGACCAAATTTTCCACTTCTTTGTACGTTTTGAAGTGCTGCTCAGAAAGTGTGTGTGCCATCGATCGGAACAAGTGGCCATCTGAAGGAGCAAGGTCTGATGAATACGGCGGGTGGGTTAATACTTTCCAGGCAAGAGCTTTTTGTAAGGTCTGGGGCTGGGAAGATAGGGACTTTCCTGATCCCACCAGTCCCCTGGGAACTACTAGAACACCAAGTCACAGCGGTGCTAACATCCTGTTAACATCCCGTTGGACAATGAATGACCACCTGAGACTTATCAGGATGGCCAGGGTGCAGATGTACAAACTTCCTGCTCATAAATCACCTGCCACAAGCTACCTCAGATAAATCTGATTGGTCCAACAGTAGCATAAAGAAGCTCTGCCAGGCATAGGCAGGTGTGACTCCCCCCAGCCCGTCCTCACGGACCACGGGACCTCACCCGAGAGCATTCTGCTTTTAATGTGGACTCTGGTGCCTTTCTTCGGTTAAACCTAACACTTTTAACGTAACTGGTTTTGAAGTGTGTGATACTGCGTTATTATGAAGCAAAATTACTTTGCCGTGTCTTCTGGAACATTCTGATCATTTTATGATAAAAGCATGGTTCAAATTGATTATTTGTTGTTGGTAATGATCAGTATTAACAGTTTCACCTGGTTTTAGACGCTCATAATACACCACACCTTCCTGATCCCACCAAACGCAGAGCATTGTCTTCTTTCCGAAGCGATTTGGCCTTGCAGTCGATGTTGATGGTTGACCTGAATCAACCCATGATTTTTGTGCATTTGGGATTCTCAAAATAAATCCACTTTTCATCGCCAGTCACAATTCGATGCCAAAAAGACTTTCTTTCATGCTGTTGAAGCAACATTTTACTGATGAATTTTTGGTTTTCCATTTGTCTTTCGTTCAGTTAATGTGGGACCCATTTTCCTTCCTTTAAAATCTTTCCCATTACTTATAATGATCAGAAATTGTTTGCTGAGCAACGTTGAATCTTTCTGCAAGTTATTTTTGAGTTTGACATGCATCTTCATCCAATAATGCTTGTAATTGTTGTTCTTCAAACTTTTTCGGTTGACCTGGATGTTCTTTGTCTTTCACATTAAAATCATTATTTTTAAAGCGTTTAAACCAGCGTTCACAAGTATCTTGAGATGGAGCATGTTCACCATAAGCTTCCCCAAGTATACGATAACTTTTTCTTCAAAATAAAGTAATGAATCAAAACTTACCGCAAATGCTCTTTTTTTTGGCACAAAATTCGACATTTTTAAGTGTAAAAAATATCTATGATGTTAACACCTTCAGCAAATTTGACATATGAAGTTTTGAAGCTTGCTGTCAATACAACAAAATAGCATACATATCAAATCGCATATATATCAACATATGTGTAACTCCATCTGTTGAAAAAAAAATCTGCATTATTAACTGGTACACCTGGTATAAGCCTCTGGCTTATGGGGGCTGCAGAGCAGATTTGTGTGGATGACCTGCTGCTCTCCCATACTGCCGGCATTATTGAAATAAATGCTCATATATGATCCAACCCTGTCTCTGCTGAGTTGATTCAAGTACTAACAGGCAACCCAGACCCATTGGTTGACTGGTTTCAGTTCAATGGGCAAGGGGAGGGAACATAGATACCACCTCTTAATGGAAAATGTTAAAGAATCTGCAACCCAACTATCCCCCCAAAAAAGGACCCAAGAATAGCTAAGACACTCCTAAAAAAAAGAATAATAAACTGGGGAAATTTTTATTGTCAGATATGAAGATTATTATAAAATTAATTAAGACCATGTGATATTGTTTTATCATCAGGTATCAAAATTATTATAAAACCATTAGTTAAAACAATATGATAATCATATAGCTACAGACAACCAATGGAATAAAATGAAGAACTAGAAATAGACCCACCCACAAGGGTGGTATTATAGTTCAGTGAGACAAGGATGAGATATTCAATGAACAGTACTCAGACAATTGGTGATCCAAACATTGATCAACTGCCTCCTGCACACCCCCTACTGGGGATGTGCCCGAAACCAAGGTACATGCCCTTGACCAGAATCGAACCTGGGACCCTTCAGTCTGCAGGCCGACGCTCTATCCACTGAGCCAAACTGGTTAGGACTAGAAAAAATGTTTTTGGATCACACCACACACACAAGTCCATTGCAGATTAAAAACTTCATGGGCAGAACCCAGAATCTGAGAGTGTTTAAGGCATTTGATAAAAATATTCTGATGGCATCTCAGTCTATTCAGCAGAAGCCCATCATTTCCATCCTCAGGTTTTCATGACTCATCCCTACATTTTTATAATAAACTCCACCACCTTGTGTTTTTGCTTCAGCTATCTGTACGTAGTTTCCGCCACTAACACAGGTGTTAAAGTTAAACTGGCAGAAAGGAGAGGCCAAACATTTTCCAGTACTTCATGCCCTGCGTCATCTAAGTGCCCTAACTATATTAACTAATTTAATTCTCACAAACAAGCCAATGAGATAATCAGATGGACATACAGAGACAGAAAGAAATTAAGGAACTTGCCCAAGGTCACAAGGTTAATAATGAGCAGCAGAGCCAGGATTTTAATCTGAACATTCTGGCTCCAGGTTTTAACAAAGGAACTAAAATTTGAACTTGGACTGTGCTGCTCCAAATACCATATTCTTAACCTCTGTGCTGTGCTGTGAAGACCAGAAATCACAACTCTTTGCTTTACTGTTGTACTTGCGGCCAGGCCAATCTCAACTCTGGGGGTACTGCAGGGCCTCACAGAGGGGAGCCCTCTTCTGGCACAGACTTGACAAAAGGCTCATTCTAGAAACAGACTGTGCCACCAGGTAACTGCCTCTCACAGACACTTCCAGTGCTGGGACCAGACTTCACTTCTGTGGTGCATACAGTTTGGCTTAAAAGTCCCAGCACCAAAACCAGAAGACGGGCCTACTTCCTCCCTCTGTCTACCCTAAACTCCCCGCGGAGGGAGGGCAGGGATGCATACGCCTACTGACTGTGTTCAGTCTCTCCCGCTGCCAAAGGGACAGATTTGGGTGTCTGGAAGTCACAATTACGTTCCCTTGGGCACATTTAGTTCAAAGAAATCAGCATTCGTTCAGTTTCTGCTGCAAGGCTGGTACTCTGTTGGGTGTGGCACACAGGCCTTTGTACTTCCTGGGTTTTACCGATCCCATAGAAATAACACTATCCTATCAAAATACGCCCCTTCAGAAGCCTTGGTTTTTTTTAAAAGGCCAGACCACAGGCTTGTACCCACTTGTGATCTTGTACCCAGCTTGGGTGGCCATAAGAAGCTGTCACTGAGAGAGCTACCTGAAGTCTAACACAGAAATTGTTTTGTTTTATTTATAAGTGAGATATTTGGAATTGTTAATAAGGTAAAAATTCTAAATATGAACTAATAGTTTCTATAAATTGCTTTAAATTTCTTTCTTTCTTTTTCCTTTTTTTTTTTTTTTTGTCAGTGAAAGGTCCTCTGCATTGTCAGAACCAGAAGTGACCTCCTGCTTCTCTAGCTCCGACAGCACATAGCAGGTCATGCTATTTTATTGAATAAATACCCTTGCACTTCTCTCACCGCCCTGCTAGACAGAATGCAGTGCTAGCATTGTTCCACCTGAGCATAATCTTCGAGAAAGTGGCTCCCTTACAACAAAACGTTAAAGGTAAAATGTGGCTATGACAAAGGGTTCCCTTCTGTGTCATTCTTGCATCCCCACTTACAACAACACCTTGGCCATAATGGGCCATCTCATGAAGTAGGTCATCACAGCTTCAGAGCAATTGTGCTGAGAAATTACTACTTACCATTTGCAGCTGAGTGGCACAGCCTAGGATGTTTAATCACTGAATCTGGGCTACTTTAAAGTTAAGGAAAGAGCTGGGAAGAAAAAAAGCATCCAAAACTTAGGACAGGGCAAAGTATAGGTAGCACCTCCTCTCAATGTTGAGCATATTAACCGGGCCCTGTAGGATGTTTTAAGTACCTAAGGGAATACTACCTTCCCCTGACTCACCAGCTAACATTGATTAAAAACCCAGATTCCGTGAAGTTGCTTCTTACCTTGTAGGTTTTTTTTCCCCACTGGGAGAAATGTAAATGATTTCCTGTCTAGTAGAAGGATTATCCCATATTGATGGCTTATTGCCTTGTAGGATATGAACCAGTTTTATATCTAACCTAACAACCTTATTCTAATATTCTTTTTTCTGTCTTTAAATGTCCATAAACTCAAAAGCTATTTGAATCAGCTTGACCATCTTACTGATTCTTTAATTAATGGTTTAGAATAAATCTTTAACACATCTATTCTATATATGAGAGACATGTAAAATTTTTTGAAAATTATACTTTGCCCAAGCAAACTACAGAGATGGAAGGCTTTTTTTCTGACAAGAGTACTGGGTCTGATTTGAGGGGACACACTTGGACTCCCATCATTTCCTATCCAAATCCCAGGACTCTGTGTAGCTGCACTCACCTGAGATGGCAGAGAAGTCCTACCCAGCAGGCACCATGCTGCCTCAGTCAGCCATGCACCTGGGAGGGGAGTGAGGCTGTGGGAGCAGAAGCAGTGAAGTAGCAGCAGTCTAAATCCCAGAGGATAGAGAAGGAAGAGGGAGGGACTTACAGGAGAAAGGAAACAGGAAAAAAAAATGGAGAAGGAGAGAGAGGACTAAGTTGAGAAACAAAATAAGCTTCTCAGGGCCCACAAAAATTAGGGGTGCAAATGACTGGCTTTCAAGCTTTTCGCATGGAATTTTGAAAAACTCTTAGAATGGGAATAGGAAGGACTCAATATGAGAAAATATCCAGTTCACTTAGGAGAGCCACCAAAGGCAAGAGGCATGAAAGAAGTGATTCCCAAGTGTTTGTGCAATTCCTGCTTTCTCTGGGGAGGGACCCTTCATTAGTCTCTGCTTACTCGTGGGTAAAAAGGGAACATGTATATGAAAGAACCAACACCCCAAAGGAAATGTCCAACTGACTTTTTTTAAAAAAAGCTAAGGTATCAAACCCACCAAAACAAAAAACAAACGAACAAACAAAAAAACGACACAGTACTTCAAAGGCATTATTTAATTGCTTTAAGTTAGTAAAAGGATGGAAATCAAACCTGAGTACACATTTTTGTATATAGGAAGCAGTTCTAGTTCTATTTGAGGAATATGGATCGTTGATGAAATTCAGAGACCATTATCTCTTCTGCCTATTAAAGGATTCGGTTTCTCCCTTCTGGTAAAGCTTTCAGTACCATCCTTTATAATCCTGGGGGAAGGGCAGAGAAGGGAGGGCAAACCTCCAGAACAGGTGGAATTGCTTTTACTGTTCTTTGTTGTCAAGAAGGGAATTATGCATTCAGCTCCAAGTGCTGAATTTACTAATACCATGTTTTTCTTCTTCACCGGAAATAAGACAAACAATTTAAATCATTCTGTACTTCCTTTCCAGCTAAGGGTCATAGTTGTTGTCCCGTTCAGCTAAATGAATCACGGAATACCTCCTTAGAAAGAATGTGGGGCAGAGTGTAAGTGGTTACCGCCCACAGATGCTGGGCCCTAAGAGCTCACAGCTGATTGCATAGTCACTGTGCAATTCACTGCTGGCATCTGTTGCCATTCGGCACAATGCTAATGGCTACCCTTGGGAGTGAGAGTTGATGCTCTCTGGATAACTCACTTCTAACATCACCTACGCAAGTTAAGCAATTTTTATTTGCCAGCCCGAATTCTACAACTGGTGAAAGTCTTGAATCCATGTCCTTAAACAATTCGGATTTACTCTCACTTCTGCATCCCTCGGATTAGTATCAGGCATACGAGGAAAGGCTGCTGTCAGGAGCCAGATTCCAACAGCCTTGGCTAGAATGAGGACAACAGGTAATCATCTCAGTGGAGGGCTGCCTAAACCAGCACCACACGCCCAGAGGGCTCATTAGCAAGAAACAAAAAGGCTTTTTCAAATCTACTTGTTTCCTGCCTCCTGGCCTTTGTTGGCTCACCCAGCAAACGGTTTATTTTCTCTTACTGCGCCTGGACGCTCCCATTCCACTGGTGTAACTTCTGCTTCCTTTTTCCTTCCCACCCGACACAGGAGAGGGAGGGGCTTTTCCTTCCCCCTTCCTGTCCAACAGAAACTGTCCACACTCACATCCTTCTCTTTTGCCAAATAGCACACAACACACACACACACACACACACACACACACACACACACACACTTCCCTAGAGTCAGAATGGTAAAGGGGACATCGCAAGGAAGGCAACCAGATTACGAAAAGGGAGACATTGCTATTGCTTAAATCATATTGCACTAAGAAGTGTTCCTCCTCTGGATGACTGTTCTGTGCCCACTTAGCTATAAGATGGACATCAGGGCTTCCAGTGAAACTTACTATAAACAGGGAGGAGCTGTGGCGCTGAGGCAATGCCGGGAACTGAGGAGTTAACGTAATATGCACCTCTTCCTCGACCAGGTGTTGGAAGGTGTTCTACTCTGAAGCCAAGTGGAATTCAGACATTTCAGGGCTCTGAGGGTTGAGCCACAGGGGTGGGGCTTCAAGAAGTCTACTTGCTCAAGTGAAAGAAGAGCCCCCTGGAGAGATTCACTCCCCAGGAGGAGGGGCGGTTCTGAGTACTACGTGGTGTCCTTAACTCATGTTTGCTTTCAGATCCCGTCCCAAAGACCCCCATTCCACACAGGACATGGGGATGGTTAGTTGAGAAAAACTGTTAAGTAGAAACAAAGCGTTCGTGTGAAAAAATTCAGTGAAACTGCAGCACTGTGCTGGTATAGTTCTAGAAAGAGAGACAGTTCCCATCCATGATTGGCACAGCCAGGGCTTCCCTGTATGGGGAGCCTCAGGTGAGAGGAGTCAGTGCTGCCCACAGGCCCAGCCAGTGGAAGTGACAACAGTGTCTCCCAGACCGGTTCAATCTAGAGAAGGAGGCCAATACTCAGAGGAGAGGGTTGGGGTGAAAGGATGAAAACAAAATGACTGTTTCTGTAGATTAACTGACCAGCCTAATCTGGGAACACGAGGGACAGATGCCTTGGGGACTGTCATAAATACCTGGGTCTGGGAAGGGCCTCTGCAGAACGCTGAGGTCCCGTATCAGCAGGTGGGGAGGAGAGCCAGTGAAGCTGGGGAGGGGGGGGACAGTGGGCTCTTTTCCTTACGGGGTTTAACCAAGACAGCAGACTCTGACCTTCCTCTTCCAGAGGACAGAAGGAGATCCCTGTTACACAAGCCCAGCTCCTGAAATGCCTGGGCACCAGGAGTAGCAAAACTAGAGTGTGCTGCTGCTTTGGGGGAGTTGCTGGCCCCTGAAGACATCACTGAGAACATTGCTGGGGCTACTGATAAGAATTACCACTGAAGGGATTAAACTTATAGTTTTTTGCTGTGGAATATTGTTGAAAATTTGCATTTTAAATGTTTATTTGCTCTTTATATGTTTATTCCTTTGAGACTTGGTTCATCCTCAGTGTTCAGTGAGGGTATCTTCCAATAATAGCTCATATCTGGGTCAATTTTCCATGCTTGTCTTTGCAGGACATTTTGCATATATGTAATTTTAAACCTTACGCTATATTGAAATAATTGGTGTATACTAGTATGTCTGTCTCCTTCAGTGAGGCTACAAGTTCCTCAAGGACAGGGATCATGTCAGGCATTTAAATTATTTGAACTGAACTTTTCATAGTCTTTATCATTGTGAGAATAAGATTTCATCACTGCCTCCCCCCCCCCCCCAAAAAAAATCTCAGTTCAAAATTTCTTGTGAATATCCTATGATGGCTAAGACTGGTAGTTCTCATGTAACATCTATTTCACTCTTTTTCAAGAATAACAAAAACCTGAGATGGGCAGTAAGTACCACATTTCCCAGATCCCTTGTGTGATGAAGTTTTGGCTGCTGGGATGTGAGCTAAGTGCTGGGTGTCACTCCCAGTTTGTGTCAGGAACGGGAAGAAGAGTACTTTCCTTCTTCCACATCCTACGTCTTGCTACTTGGATCAGGGATTGGTGATGAGGCAGCCTAAAAGACAGAGCCCACCCTCTACATATGATAGAGAAACAAGTTAAAAGAAGCCTGGGACCGATACCAAAACAGCTCTGGACTGGTCACCCCTGAACTATTATGTGAGGAACAAATAAACTTTTCTCTCATTCAAATGATTGAATATATGAGGATAATCACTTTGTTTGGTTTGTGGTAGACATAAAAATATTTGCTCCATGGAACCAGGCAGTGTTCTTTCATTATTTATCATACCTTGCACGTGCTCTTGGCACAGGGAAGTGGGAAGATGTTTAATATCAAACAATGAATAATCACATTAAGTCTGTAGTTGGTATGTGCGATTGGCAGGATTCTTTATACAAACTGTCCTATATAATAAAAGGCTAATATGCAAATCATCCCCACAGGAGGGAGTTTGACTGACGAGGAGTTGGACGTGCGCTGGCCACCAGGGGGCGGTGCGGAACATGGCGGGCTTCAGCAACACAGTGCTGGCAGCAGGCAGCAGTGGAGGCACTGCCGGCCCCAATGGGCCTGGACGAGAGCGGGTGAGCGGGTGGCGCCAGGTGGAGCAGGTGAGCAGGTGGCGCCAGGCCAAAGCAGGTGCGAGTGGGGACCTCAATCGCCCCGCCAGTCACCCCACAGATCGGCCCTGATCACTGGCCAGGTCTAGGAACCCTACCCTCGCATGAATTTTGTGCACCAGGCCTCTAGTCACATTTATAACATTTTAAGCCCTTTCATTTGTTCATACTTGTGAGATGAGGGAAGAAGCTTTCCTGTTAACATTTGTCATTTCCGCAGCCCACTCATCCACTTAGATATCCAGCTCCAAGAGGCTGATGTCAAATTTTCTATTTCCTGCCCTTATGGTGCCCTCAGGTGTTAGGGTTCACATATCTCAAACCATTTCAAGGTCTTTGCCAAAATACCTATAATAAAAGGTAATCTACATTTTATTGTTTTGGGGGTTGGGATCTAAGGTGGGGAAAGTTGAGATATTCACATCATGCTGTCATCAAAGTCTTAGCAAGAGCCCTGTCTTGTTTGGTTTCATTTGGTTTTCTGCGTTCATCTTCCATTCCCAGCCTTGTTGCCCTCTCCATCATAAGGACCGATCCTAGTGTACAAGCAATACATGTTCTTGAATATGTCTATTCTAGAGGCCTGTTGCATGAAGAGATTCATGCAATCGGCCTTCCGTTCTCCTGGCTGCCAGCACCGATTTTCCTCCGGCACCTGGGACCCAGGTCTTTGCTCTGGCTGGAGCCACCTTCCATCTTCCGTCTTCACTGCTCCAGCCAGAGCCACCTTCCGTCTTCCATCTTTGCTGCTCCAGCCGGAGCTGCCTTCTGTCTTCCGTCTTCGCTGCTCCAGCCAGAGTTGCCTTCAGTCTTCCGTCTTTGCTGCTCTGGCCAGAGCCGCCTTCAATCTTCCATCTTCACTGCTCCGGCTCACCTTCAGTCTTTGCTCCGCCACTTGGAGCCTACGTATGCAAATTAACCGCCATCTTCGTTGGGTTAATTTGCATACTCTCTTGATTGGCTGGTTAGTGTAGCAAAGGTACGGTCAATTTACATGTTTGTCTATTATTAGGTAAGACTAGAGGCCCAGTGCATGAAATTCGTGCACTGGGGGGTGGGGGTTCCCTCAGTCCAGCCTGCCCCTCTCACAGTCCGGGAGCCCTCAGTGGATGTCCTACTGATGGCCACAGTCTGGCAGCAGAGGCTCAGAGCAGGCATCCCGTGTGTGTGTGTGTGTGTGTGTGTGTGTGTGTGTGTGTGTCCCCACTGGGGGTCTGCCCCCAGCCACATTGGAGGCTCAGAGCAGGCACTGTGTATGTGTGTGTGTGTCTGCTGGTGGCCTGCCCCCAGCCACACCATGGAGGCTTGGAGCAGGAGCCCCTCTGTGTTGATCTCTCAGGCTCCTGGCCTCCACTGCATGTTTTACTCTCCCTTGAGCTATGGCCAGGATGGGGGTGCTGCTTGCAAGCCGGGTTTTCCTGCTCCAGGATCGCCATGGCAACGGGGGAGAAGGCCCAGCTGGGGGCTTCCCACAGGCTGGGCTTTCCCACTTCCAGGTCTCCATAGAAACCGGGGAGCAGGCCCAGCTTGGAGCTGTCTGCAGGCCAGGCTTGCTCTCCTGCTCCCGGATCCCCATGGCAACCGTGGAGCAGGCCCAGCTGGGGGCTGTCCGCAGGCCGGGCTTTCCTGCTCCCTGATCAGGCGCAGCTGGGGGCTGCCTACAGGCTGCACTTTTCTACTTACCGATGGCCGGATCACCACAGTGACCCAGGGCCCAGCGGCACTTTCCTGCTCTCCAATAGTCATAGGGTCCTGGCTGGGGGCAGGGCTTAGCAGTGCGGGGTTTAGGCGACACAGGGGTCCCGGCTAGGGGCTCAGGTGGCACATAGGGGTCCCAGATGGGGGCAGGGCTTATGCCCCGCTGCCCAGGGCTGCACATGGGGCCCAGATGGCAGCTCGTGCTGTCCCACCCTGCCTGTAGTATAGGATAGAGGCCTGGTGCACAGGTGGGGGCCGGCTGGTTTGCCCTTAAGGGTGTCCCGGATCAGGGTGGGAGTCTCGCTTGGGTGCCTGGCCAGCCTGGATGATGGGCTGATGGCTGTTTTTAGGCTCCCCACACCCCCTTTAGGGTGGGGGTCCCCACTGGGGTGCCTGGCCAGTCTGGATGAGGGGCTGAGGGCTGTTTTCAGGCTGGTGGGTGACTGAAACTTCCAGCCTCTCCTTTTTTCTTTTTCTTTTTTATTCTGGGATTTATTTACTTTCTATGGCTGTCACTGGAGCTGAGAGCTGGCTTTAGCTCTGAGGCCAGCTCCAGCTTGAGGCCTCGGCTGCTGAAAGCAGATATCTGGGCTTTGTTTAGCTTCTATAATTGAAACTCTGTTACCATCACTGCCGCTCTAAGCTCTGAGCCCGCTGCCGGCTGAAAGCAGCTATCTGGAGCTTGTTTAGCTTCTATAATTGCAACATTGTTGCATCTGGAGTTTAGAGCTGGGCTGCCGCAGGCTGGGAACCTTGGCTTCCTCTGTCACTGGAGCAAGCAAGCCTCCTGTTTGCTTCAGCTGCCTGGCTGCCGGCCGCCATCTTGGTTGGCAGTTAATTTGCATATTCTGCTGATTAGCCAATGGGAAGAGTTCGGGGGTATGGTCAATTTGCATGTTTCTCTTTTATTAGTTAGGATGCTTGTAATATATGTGGTATTATTTTGTATCTGTATTTATAATTTGTAATTCCAAATTATGTGAAAGAATTACATAGAGAGGACCCAGGGTTCCATTTGATTTAGGCAGAACCCCTATTCTCCTGACCTTTAAAGCTTCATTGTTAATAGTGAGTATGTCAAAATGAAGGGAACACCCAGTATTCCAGGAGTAAAGAGGAGTTCCCAGAGCCCTGTAGGCTTCTGAAAAGATTTCCACCCCTTCTTACCTCACCATAATCACTTACCACAATCTGCCTGTGGACAGACTAATAGAACTAATCCCACATACCTTGTGTGGGGCGAGGGGAGGGCAGTTTCTATCCCATATACCTTGTACCAGTGGGCTTAGAGATGACTAAGAATCTTTATGTTGCTGGCGAAGATGTGGAGAAAAAGGAACCCTTGTGCACTGCTGGTGGGAATGCAGACTGGTGCAGCCACTGTGGAAAACAGTATGGAGTTTCCTCAAAAAGTTAAAAATGGAACTCCCATTTGACCCAGTAATCCCACTTCTAGGAATATATCCTAAGAAACCAGAAACACCAATCAGAAAGGATATATGCACCCCTATGTTCATAGCAGCACAATTTGCAATAACTAAGATTTGGAAACAGCCTAAGTGCCCATCAACAGATGAGTGGATTAGAAAACTGTGGTACATCTACACAATGGAATGCTATGCTGCTATCAAAAAGAAGGAACTTTTACCATTTGCAACAGCATAGATGGAACTGGATAGCATTATGCTAAGCGCAATAAGCCAGTTGGAGAAAGATAAATATCACATGATCTCGCTTATATGTGGGATATAATGAACACCATAAACTGATGAACAAAAATAGATCCAGAGACAAGGTAACACTGAACAGACTGTCCAACCTCAGAGAGGAGGGGGCGGCAGTTAGAAATCAACCAAAGGACTTGTATGCTTGCCTATTACATAACCAATGGACACAGACACTAGGGCAGTGAGGGCTTATCCTGGGGGGTGAGAGTGGCGGGGAGGGGGTGGGAATCAGGGAAAAAGGAGACATATGTAATACTTTAAACAATAAGTTAGAAGGAATATTTATGTCAAGAATTGTGAAGAGGCTGAGATTTTATTCTACTTGGAAGCTAAAGGTTAACTTGCCAGTTTTATGGATGTTGGGAGAAAACATGAGATTCCTGGGTCAGAGACAAAGAACAATTACGACTTACAGCCAAAGTAACATCATTTTTATTGTACCAGTTCCTCAAAGTATAACTCCCTAAAGGGAATATATTATTTTTTATTATAATGGAGAGTTAACAAACCTGCCCTTTGTTATTTTTACCTTCCAAAGCTGTTCCCTATACAACATCCTTAAAAAGACGGTCCAGAACAAAGGCAGTCTACTCACAAGACCAGCAGAACCATAGGAGACCCTTGGAGATCGTCTCCCAAATCTCCTATGCAATTTTCTCTCTCATCCCTAAACACTTCTATATGGAGCTTATGCTATCAGATAACCCTTTCTTACTGCAATCATCTTCAAATCTTACGTTATTCCCTCTAATTTTCTGAAGACTTCTGAAGAAATTTGTGTATTATCTTTTTAATAGAATAGCCCTTTGGTTCTATGACTTTTCCTCCAATGATCTTAACCTCTGCTCTATTTCCTGTTCCTTGTGAAGGTGAACATCACTTCATGTACTAGGTATTTGGGTTTCCCTTCATGTGAGTGCCACATTTATATCCTGTACTCATTTTTCTCTTGGGTTTACCATTTTCTTGTTTAACTAATATCTTTTGTATTGTAGACATGTATCTCTTGTTGCCTTTAGTTGTTCCAAATATGTTTTTCCAATCTGTGATCTGGGTATGAACTTTTCCTATTATAGCTTTTGATAAATAGAAGCCCTTAATTTTGATGTAATATTTATCCTTTTTTTAAAAAAAATCTTAGAGTATGCATTTGGGAGATAGTTTAAGTTCTTACACACTCCAAAGCGAGAAAAATATTATATGTGTTTCTTTTTTCTTTTCTATTTAGGAGTTTAATTCAAATGCATTTCACCTCTGAATATGATATAAACATACATTCTCAGTGGATGTAATAACATTCCCAAGGGAGTGAGATTGATATTTAGTGGGATAAAAGAACTTAAATATTGTGGCTTTCCCAGAGACCACAAACGGATAGATATACACTATATCTGTGATATTAAAATTTCATTGGGAAAGAAGGAAAATTAGCAAATGAATGTCTAAAAAGGTTTCTTAGGAAGATAATAATGAAAAAAGGTTTGAGAAACACTTGTATACACTAAGACTCAGCATTACTTTTCTCCATACAATGACATTTTGCTAATATCACCTATTAAGTGCTCTATCAACCTTTCCCCATCTTCACATATCAACTGTCTGATGCCTGCCAGTGAGGTGCCTCCACTTACAGCCCTTTTCCAAGATTGTTTTAATTACTCACAACATATTTAGTTTTCTTATACATTTTAGAATAAGTATGCTGAATTATTTTTTTTTAAATTCCTACCAGACTTTTCATTGGGATTGAATTTAATTATACATATATTTGAGGGAACTGACATTTTACACTATTGCCATTCATTCCATGAACATGGCATAGCACTCCATTTATTTCAGTCTTTATGTCCTTGAATAAATCTAAAACTTTTTCCCAAAAAGATCTTATATATTGTTTATTTGGTTAAATTAATAGCTTATGGTTTTGATTGCTATTATGAATGGCATCATAAAATCTGTTATATTTTTAGTTGACTATTGCTGATGCAGAAAAATAAGATTTTTGTTAGTGGATCTTGTATTTGGTCTTTTCTTTTTTAAAAAATATATTTTATTGATTTTTTACAGAGAAGAAGGGAGAGAAATAGATAGCTAGAAACATTGATGAGAGAGAAACATCAAACAGCTGCCTCCTGCACACTCCTCACTGGGGATGTGCCCACAACCAAGACCGGAATTGAACCAGGGACCCTTCAGTCCGCAAGCTGACACTCTATCCACTGAGCCAAATCGGTCAGGGCTTGTATGTGGTCTTTTATTAAATCTACTAGAGGCCCAGTGCACAAAAATTTGTGCACTGGGGCGGGGGGTGTCCCTCAGCCCCACTTGTGCCCTCTTACAGTCTGGGACCCCTCGGGAGATAACGACCTGCTGGCTTAGGCCCACTCCCGGGTGGCAGAGGGCAAGCCCAATCCCTAGGTGCCTGCCCCGCAGCCCCTGGTCAGGCTCAGAGCAGGGCCGATTGGGGAGTTGGGGCACCACCCCGTCACACACAGAGCAGGGCCGATCAGGGGGTTGGGGAGCTCCCCCCTGTCACGCACAGAGCAGGGCCGATCAGGGGGTTGGGGAGCTCTCCCCTGTCACGCACAGAGCAGGGCCGATCAGGGGGTTGGGGAGCTCCCCCCTGTCATGCACAGAGCAGGGCCGATCAGGAGGTTGTGATGCCACCCTCAGTCACACTCAGGGTAGGGCCAATTGGGGGGTTGGGGCGCCGCCCCCTGTCACACTCAAGGCATGGTCGATGGGGAGGTTGGGGTGCCGCACTGTCACCCACAGAGCAGGGCCAATCAGGGGGTTGGGGCACTCCCCCCTGTCACACTCAGGGCAGGGCCGAAGGGAAGGTTGCGGCTCCACCCTGTCACACACAGAGCAGGGCCCATGGGGGGGTTGGGGGACCGCACCCTGTCACACACAGAGCAGGGCCGATCAGGGGGTTGGGGCGCTGCACCCTGTCACACACAAAGCCACAGGGTGATCAGGGGGTTGGGGAGCTCCCCCCTATCAGGAGCAGGGCTGATCAGGGGGTTGGGCGCCTTCCCCTGTCATGAACAGAGCAGGGCAGATAGGGAGGTTGTGGCACCACCCCCTGTCACACACAGAGCCGCAGGGCGATCAGGGGGTTTGGGCGCTGTCCCCGTCACACTGCTCCAGGGGCCAGGAGGCCTCGCGGATCCGCTGAGCCCGGTGCTGGGAGGCATATTACCCTTTTACTATATAGGATAGAGGCCTGGTGCATGGGTGGGGGCCGGCTGGTTTGCCCTGAAGGGTGTCCTGGATCAGGGTGGGGGTCCCGCTTGGGTGCCTGGCCAGCCTGGATGAGGTGATGATGGCTGTTTGCATCTGGTCACACCCCCTTCAGGGTGGGGGTCCCCACTGGGGTGCCTGGCCAGTCTGGGTGAGGGGCTGAGGGCCGTTTTCAGGCTGGCGGATGACTGAAGCTCCCAACCGCTCCTTTTTTCCTTTTTTTTTTTTTTATTCTTGGATTTATGGCTGTCACTGGAGCTGAGAGCCGGCTTTAGCTGTGAGACCTCACTGCTGAAAGCAGGTTTCTGGCTTTGTTTACTTTCTGTATTTGAAACTTTGTTGCGACTCTAGCTCTGAGATCCCGGCTGACTGAAAACAGGTTTCTGGGGTTTTGTTTAGCTTCTATATTTGTAACAATGTTTCTTAGCAGCTCAGAGCCCAGCTGCGGCAGGAGGGAAACGTTGGAGTCCTCCGTCACTGAAGAAAGCAAGCCTCCTGTTCATGTCAGTAGCCTGGCTGCCGGCTGCCATCTTGACTGGCAGTTAATTTGCATATCACCCTGATTAGCCAATGGGAAGGGTAGCGGACGTATGGCTAATTACCATGTTTCTCTTTTATTAGATAGGATAGTCTTTTCTGTTGATTCAGCTGGGATTATTTCATCTGAAAAAAGAAAAGAGAAATGAAAGAGAAAGAAAGGAAGAAAGGAAGGAAGGAAGGAAGGAAGGAAGGAAGGAAGGAAGGAAGGAAGGAAGGAAGGAAGGAAGGAAGGTCATATGAAAGAAAAAGTTGTATATTTCCTCTGAAGTAGATAAGGAAAAGCCAATAATCCAGTGGCCTACATACATATAGCAAGAGGAACAGTGAATTAAACCCTTGTGGAGCACAATGACAATTAGCTGGTCTTGTTTAATGGCACAGGTAATTTCTTCTTTGCATTTCAATTATCAGCTAGTTTAATACTATTGAATAAATACCTATGATTACCTTTAGCTTTCTTATTCATTTTCTCAGTCCCTTTTTTGCTGTATAATTACGAATTTTAGGAATACATTATGTTATAAAAGCATAGAACCACTTGTACTGCTTTATCTCAGCAAGCAGGCAATGATCAATAGTCTGTGGTTCTCTTTGAATAGCCATACTTAGTAACCTCTGAACATTCTTATCAGTACTCACAATGAGGAGAAATTTAAGCACATGTATTAGAGGAGGGGGGGGGGGAATCTCTTGAATAGTTTCCTAAATGATAATCTATAATAATTGGTCTACTCAACATGATCATTTTTGCCTGGTGATTCCAATGTATTGCTTAATGACAGCTTAAAAAGATTCAAAATATATACACCATTTCTTAATTGAATAATATAAACAAAGTAAAATTATGCTCCACCATAATAAACTGGGACAAGGTTTCCATGCAAATACATGACTGTACTGAAAATTTCTCAAAATATTCACAAGAAGTCTAGATGTCTTTAGAAACAAGTTCCTGAAAATGATCAAATCAATTGAACTGAAAATTTCTTTACTATTGAAGAAATCCAAGAAATTACTTGGCCAACAAGTAATTTCTCCCAGTATAAAAGTGTGACGCTTGGGAAAATTTAAGTATGTGTACTTCAAACACCACCAAATAGATTTCTACATAAAGCTTTTTGTAAGCTAAATGGAATTGAGAGCAAAGGTACGCAGAGGAAAACAGACTTCTCTGTGTGACAAAAGGAAAGACAAATTTGTAAAAATGGGATAATCTTAGCTGTCCTAGTAGAGTAGGCAGGACTCAAATATAATGGCTTAGCAAAGAAGGAGAAAATCATAACAGAAACATTTTTATGAAGATGGTCTTGTGTAATTCTATCAGAAAATACGAGAAGAACATGAGGTTTAAGGGAAATGTTTTAATTTTTTTTTATTGTTTAAAGTATTACAAAGGGTATTACATATGTGTCCATTTTTCCCCCCACCCTAGACAGTCCCCTAGCCTCCCCTATCCCCCAGTGTCTTATGTCCATTGGTTATGCTTATATGCATGCATACAAGTCCTTTAGTTGATCTCTTACCCCCCTACCTCCTGCCCCCCAATCCTCCCCGGCCTTCCCACTGCAGTTTGACAATCTGTTTGAGGCAGCTCTGCCTCTGTATCTATTATTGTTCAAAAGTTTATAATGGTCTCTATTATCCATGAATGAGTGAGATCATGTGGTATTTTTCCTTCATTGACTGGCTTATTTCACTTAGCATAATGCTCTCCAGTTCCATCCATGACGTTGCAAATGGTAAGAGTTCCTTCCTTTTTAGAGCAGCATAGTATTCCATCGTGTAGATGTACCACAGTTTGGAAATGTTTTTAAACAAAACAACGGAGCAGTGATTTAATGTAGATCATTATTAAAGACAGCAGCTAATGATATTGTTAATTCATTGTACTTTGTACACTTCTCTGTGAAAACACAAATTTACCTTATATCATAATCATAAGCAATCGGCAGTCAGGAATTCTCTCTTCCTCTCCTGTTTTATTTTTTTAATCTCCTGCACCCAGCATGGTGCACAGGTATGTAGCAGTTTTTCAATCTTGGAAATTCTTTGTGTTTTAAAGCAATGCTTTAAGACTGCACTACTTCTAGATGTACTCCTATCATTGGATTTGCTTGCTTCATAGACATATGACTTATTCTGCTTGAGCCACAATGCCCTAAATTAGTTCAGTCTAGACCAATTATTCTGACCCCAAAATTGGACTTTTAATTCTGCCAGATGCTATTTGACAGTAGATTCCCCAAAATTGAAAATCTTGCCAAGCATACATTATGTCGTTGTGTAATTACAGCTTTCTAGTACTCAGTATGGTATTATTAGCTCAAGCTGTAGCTCATGTAGTGTACATAATTACAGCGCACTCAGCAGCGAGCACTGACCTACAAAGGGTGGGGGGGCCTTCTGGTGCTATTTTTATCTACTTCAGTGTTAATATGTGGTTATTACCAGGACTCCGAATGTTGAGAAAATTTGACATTCACACTGCATTTGCAAGTACCTTTGGGATATCTAACATCACCCTGATATTTTAGAGTGATAATTTCTACTAATGAAGATTGAATATTAATTACTATTTGAACAAAACTTCAGGTTTTTTTTGGCTCTTTCCTCTGCTGAGTGCCTGGGAGAATGACAAGGGACAAGATGACACAAAAGTGTGCAAGTCGTAAAAAACTGTTCTGCTGGTGATCCTAGCTCGTTAAGTTTTCATAATGCCTAGGGTGTCTTCACACATCAGTAAATTACACTTTCTTGTCATCATTCCATTTATATATTTTATGGCTTCAAATAACCCCTCTTTAAGAGGCACAGGAGTTGGCCCTTAAGCAACTGGTAGATGTAGGTGTGTTCTCCGGGGGATCAGGGTTGTCCTGGATACAAGGTAATAAGTCTTGGTGCTCGGCTGTGGGAGTGAGGACGGCCTCCGCTGCCTGGGCATGTCCTCTGCAGCTACCTTCCCCGCTTATTGCTCCCCAGTTGCTATTACACAACGCAGCTGGCTACCTGCTTTTGCCTATGTGCTCCTCTAGAATTTACCTGCATTACAAGAAAGTTTGCGGTATAACCAAAACACATAGCACTTAACTGAAGCTCTCAATATCAATAATTAAAGAACTTTAATTTTTTAAAATGCAAATGTCCTAAAGACTATTATTTTGTATTTACTTATAGCATTGTCATAAATAACAAGAGTTAATGCTTTTGCACATTATTTCACAGTGGTAAAGCTTTGTGAATCTCAAGAAATCTCTTTAAGTGTGCAGTAGATACTCCATTTTATTCCAAAGGGCTCACTATTTTAATCCAAAGAAATTCATTTTTAAGGATGGAACCAGTTTTCAGACTATCCATAATTTACATTTTAACAATGTACTTTTAATTATTCTGATGAAAGCCATGGCTGCTTCAATATTAAGGAAAAATACACAAAAAGTAGTTTTCATTTATGTGGTCGAAACTTCATATGCTAATATAGGCAGGAGAAATAATTTTAATTCAATAAAAGTCTTTTGGTATTATCTAAAAAGACACTAGCATAATCAGCTAATGAAGTTATAAGAGGGCTTTTATTTTGTGTGGACATTTTTTAAACTTGGTTTGACTAATAAAATATATACACACTTTTCTTAATGCTGACTCGTGCTATAATAAGGTTCTACTTAAAACATCTTGGCATTTCCCTGGAACTGAATGACCATTATGAAACTGGATGGAGGGCTACATAAGTAAACAGGCATCTCTTGATAGGTACCAATGAAGTACAGAAATATTTGAGCTGTTTGAGATCTTGGATGCTATTTAGCACAGCAGTATTTAACTAAGGCTCAGAGAATAAACCTGACTTGTAAAACTCGGGCTGTCTCTCAAGGTAAAATCTGTATCATCATCATGCAAGAGGTTGTTAAAAGGAAATTTTTAGTTTGAATAAACAAATCAATTAATAATTTGCAAAAGTAATTATTCCTCATGTTTATATTGACATATATCATAAGAACCTGATTATCAAGACCTACAATTCTGAAATCTTTAATAAGATTACTTGGGTTCAATATATCCACCTGAAATTTATTAGAAATCTCATATAGGAAACACATGTTAAATGCCATGAATGATTTTAAATGTTAATAAAAGGAATGAAAAATGGGAGGAGGAAGAAAAGAAAAAGACGATCCTACCCTCCAAAACCATATTTCTAGCTAGAAGGAAGGTATTGCTGTTTAACACTTTGTTTAAGACTCCATAACCATTTCTGTATGTTGTCTGCCTCTGCCTTTCAATGAAAAACATTTTTAGGGCAGAGAGTATATCTTTATTCACAACTTATCTCCCAGAATGAGTATCTTCTGTTAATATCATTTGCTCAGTAAATAAATGCTTCTTGAATTGAAATTAATTCTGTCACTGTCATGGTGTATCCAAACACCAATAATAGTATGAAGTCTATCTTTTATATACCACTTCAGATGTATTAATATACATCCAATAAAGCTTTTGCATAAAGAAAAAGTAATGCTATGTATTTTAAACAGTATCTTGCACAAGAAGTTTTCAAAATACGTGAGGGAAAAGTACATAATGAAAATATTTATCTCTTTAAAAACTATATTTTAAACATCAGAATGATATTTTTCTTGAAATGAAAATGACTGATTTAGAAATACACTCATTGGCACTCTTACTAGTCATTTAATTGTGATCCTACAGGTAAACTGGCAATCTCAGTTGAGGAGTGCTTTGATTCTGTGTGCCTTTATTAAGTTACACCCGGTTGAGAGGGTAAAATATCCAAGGGAAAAGCAAGGAAATGTGTTATAAATTAGATGAGGCCCCTGAAGACAAATGATCAGTTGACAGATGATCAAGACAGACAGATGGCAATAGGGCTATCTAACAGAGAAAAAGGTGGGTTTGGGTGTTCAGCCAGAAGGAAGAGCATAAACAAAGGCATAGAGGTGAACGCGTCAGAGTACACTTCTCTTTGTTCTAGAGACCCAGGCCTCATTTTGGGTACCAGTTTTCTGGCAAGTGGTTTCTGCTTTGTTTGCTGTGCCTGAGTGCTACTTGGCATCTTGCTTAATTCCCCAAGTCACTTTAGAACTAAGGTCGTCCTTGGCTCTTGCCACGCCCAAATAACTGAATTCCAGACACCACGTCCCAGAACATGCTCACCGGCTAAGTGACTTTCCCAAGTGCTGCCGGCCTCTCTGCCTGGGTTTCTAGACGGGTGGGTGAACATGGGTAAGCTACTTAATCTTTTCTGAACTTCAGCTTCCTCCCATATAAAATAGGAGAAATAAGATCCACCACACTGGTTTGCTGTGATGTCTATAAATTGCTGAGCATGATGCCTGACACATGCTATTTCCATTCCCCTTCTAAGCTCTGCCCACTAGTTGGGACACTTCTGCTATGTTGTGGTACTACCAACTTTACCCTCCATACACACCCTGGCACATGGACTACTTTCTTCAAATACCCCACTTTCTGTTGGCCTTCTCTCCACTGCCCGTGCTTTGGCGTGGAACTGCATTGCTCCCCGCATGGGCAGCGGGCTTTGCTCAGTGCTGCCGGCTCCATCTCTCTAGTGAAGGATCTCATTACCTGTGCTGGCTCCTCCCAGGCTGCAACTTCCTGATGACAAGTTATGTCCTGAAATAGGATCCTGGGCACTTTCAGTTTGGGAAAGAGAAAGTGTGGGTGAACAGAGCTAGTTTCTAATATTTGAAGACCTAGCTCATAAACAAGGAATTAGACCAGGGTTTCTAAACACGTTATGCCTTATGGTGGCCCTGTGAAGCTCATGGAAACTTTCTTAGAATAATGATTTTAAACACACAAATTGTAACACATAGGATTACATGGAAACTAATTATATTTAAATAAATTGATCAAAATGTTTTTAAAAGGCAGTTTGTAATGTAGCACCATATATGATTTTTTTTATTAACACAAAAATAACAGTATGTAGCAACAAGCCTTGCCCTACCCACCTTGTGTAAGCGCTGTAAAGACCCTCTTTTAAACTCATTCTGTGCTATTCAAAAGAGCAGAAATAGGCTCAATGGGTTCATAAACAGATTTCAGTTCACCATAATGAAGAAACTGAGAGCTAAAAATCATCATAGGCCACATATAGTAATGCATTTTTCATCACTAAAAACTATTCAAAAAGCCGAAACCGGTTTGGCTCAGTGGATAGAGCGTCGGCCTGCGGACTGAAAGGTCCCAGGTTCGATTCCGGTCAAGGGCATGTACCTGGGTTGCGGGCATATCCCCAGTAGGAGATGTGCAGGAGGCAGCTGATCGATGTTTCTCTCTCTTCGATGTTTCTAACTCTCTATCTCTCTCCCTTCCTCTCTGTAAAAAATCAATAAAATATATTTTAAAAAAAACTATTCAAAAAAAGGTTAACTGATTAAATGAGGATGGAAAATGAAATTGACATAAAATATAACATTTATAATAATAAAAGCATACTATGCTAATTAGACCAGATGTCCTTCTGGATGTCCTTCCAGATGAAGCCAGAGCTGCAAGGGAAGCCCAGGTCCCGGGTGCCAGAGGGAAGCCAGTGCCGGCAGCCGGGGGAAGGAAGGCCTACTCTTGCATGAATTTCATGCATCGGGCCTCTAGTCCAATATAATAAAACCCTAATATACAAATCAACCGAACAGTGGAACGACTGGTCACTATAATGCACACTGACCACCAGGGGGCAGATGCTCAATGCAGGAACTGCCCCCTGGTGGTCAGTGTGCTCCCACAGGGGAAGCACCACTCAGCCAGAAGCTGGGCTCATGGCTGGTGAGTGCAGTGGCAGTGGCCTCTCCCGCCTCCACAGCAGCGCTAAGGACCCCTCAGGGGATGTCTGCCTGCCTGCAGGGAATAGACCTAAGCTGGCAGGCGGACATCCCCTGAGGGGTCCTGGACTGCGAGAGGGTGCAGGCCAGGCTGAGGGGACCCCCGCCCCAACCCCAGTGCACGAATGTCATGCACTGGGCCTCTAGTATTTACATAAAATATAACATGAGTAATGTTTTTTAAAAGATGTGTGAGTGCAGCAGGCCTACTAACACTTGCCATGGTACAAAATGCTTTATCTTCATCAACTCATCAATTCTAACAGAATCCTGGGAGATAGGCATTACCTCTGAATATTAGCACAGTTATTTTTCTTTTTTTTTTTTAATTAAATCTTTATTGTTCAGATTATTACAGTTGTTTCTCTTTTTCTCCCCCATAGCTCCCCTCCACCCAGTTCCCACCCCACCCTCCACCCTCACCCCCCCACATCCCTTTCCCCCCCCCCAAGAATAGTCAGTCTACTCCCTTTCTTTGAACCTGATTCTATTATAATCACCAGTTTATTGTGTTCATCAGATTATTTATTCACTTGATTTTTAGATTCACTTGTTGATAGATGTGTATTTGTTGTTCATAATTTGTATCTTTACCTTTTTCTTCTTCTTCCTCTTCTTAAAGGATACCTTTCAGCATTTCATATAATACTGGTTTGGTGGTGATGAACTCCTTTAGCTTTTCCTTATCTGTGAAGCTCTTTATCTGACCTTCAATTCTGAATGATAGCTTTGCTGGATAAAGTAATCTTGGTTGTAGGTTCTTGGCATTCATCACTTTGAATATTTCTTGCCATTCCCTTCTGACCTGCAAAGTTTCTGTTGAGAAATCAGCTGACAGTCATGTGGGTACTCCCTTGTAGGTAACTGAGTTTCTTCCTCTTGCTGCTTTTAAGATTCTCTCTTTGTCTTTTGCTCTTGGCATTTTAATGATGATGTGTCTTGGTGTGGTCCTCTTTGGATTCCTTTTGTTTGGGGTTCTCTGCGCTTCCTGGACTTGTAAGTCTATTTCTTTCACCAGGTAGGGGAAGTTTTCTGTCATTATTTCTTCAAATAGGTTTTCAATATCTTGCTCTCTCTCTTCTTCTGGCACCCCTATAATTCAGATGTTGGTACGCTTGAAGCTGTCCCAGAGGCTCCTTACACTATCTTCGTATTTTTGGATTCTTTTTTCATTTTGCTTTTCCGGTTGGGTGTTTTTTGCTTCTTCATATTTCAAATCTTTGACTTGATTCTTGCGATCCTCTAGTCTGCTTTTGGGACTCTGCATAATATCCTTTATTTCAGTCAGTGTATGCTTAATTTCTAGTTGGTCCTTTTTCATAACCTCAAGGGTCTCATTAGATTTCTTGAGGATCTCACTACATTTATCGGTGGTCTCACCAGTCTTTTCGAGGGCCTTACTAAATTTATCGGCGGCTTCTAGACAGTTCTTGAGAGACGTTAAAAGTGTGGTTTTGAACTCTATATCCAGTCATTTGCTTTCCTCCATTTCTGTCATTTGTGTCCTGTTTCTTTGTCTCCACATTTTTTATGCTTCCCTGTGTTGGTAGAGTGGCTTTTTGTGCTAGGTGTCCTATAGGGTCCAGTGACTCAGCCTCCCCAATTACCTGAGGTGGACACTCTTGGTGCACCCCTTTGTGGGCTTTGTGCACAGACTTGTTGTAGTTAAGCCTTGATTGTTGTAGGTATCACTGGGAGGAATTGACCTCCAGGCCAATTGGCTGTGAGAATCAGCTGTGTCTGCAGTGGAAGAACTTCTGTGCTGAAGACACCCTTCTGGGGCAAGACTTGCTTCAGTGGGGCTTTGGTGCTCACTGAGTCTGCCCCCTGAGTGTGTCCCTTATGGATCTGAGGAGTTGTAATCTGGCTCTTGGATCTAAGGAGGTGCTAATTTAATCTCTGCCTGAGGCTACCCAACAGGAGCTATGAAGAGATCTGCAGATTCCCCTTCCTTGTTTGGGGTTTGTAGGTGCCCAGATGAGGCCCAGCTGTGAAGCAATGCAAGCTTCTGTGGGGCCTTGGGCCTTCTCTTGGAAGTTCTGGGTCTGTCTGGCCCAGCTGCAGTTTGTTAGGTAATTTTCAGATTGCAAAGGGCCAGGGCATTCATATGCAAAAGCCTCTGCTGCAGCTTGGGTGGGGTGGGGTCTCAGGGGATCAACAGGGCGGAGCAAACAGCGATGGCTGATCCTCAGCCCTGCCCTAAGAGGCCCTGTGTCTCAGTGTCCTCGTAATCGCTGCAAGCACCTCTGAGAGGAAGCCGCCCTCGAGTTCCGAGTTCTGCCTGCTGCCAGACAGTCCAGTTTCTCCCCGTATGAGTCCTGGGTCCCCAGAGACTCGCCCGGAACTGGAGTTCAGAGCAGTCAGGGGCTTGAGACTCCCTCCTGATTCAAAAAGACAGCCCTGTCCTCAGTTGCCAGCCCTTGCCGTGTGCGCCTCCGTACCTCTGCACTTTACTTCTGCAGCTCCTCTGAGTCTCAGTGCTTTTCTCTTTCCTTCTAGTTGTAGAATTTCCACTCAGCCAGCCTTCTTGTGGTTCTGGATGATGTCCATTTTGTCTTTTAGTTGTATTTTTGAAGTTGTTGTGGGAGGCAGCAATTTCCGGTGTTTACCTATGCCGCCATCTTGGTTTTCCTTCTCAGTTATTTTTCAATATCCTGACCAGGTCAAACATCTAAGAGGTAGAAGTCAAATCAAGGTTTTTCGTGCCCCAAAGGTTAGTAGTTTCCATCTGTAAAATGGAGTTAATGATATCTACTTATAGGGTTGTTATGAAGATTTAAAAATATAGTGCATGCCACGTGCATATATTAGGTTATCAAGGGTAACAATAATCTAAGTGCTTTGCATGTATCATTCCATCCTCACAGCACTCTATGAGGTAAATGATATGATCATCCCCATTTTACACATGAGAAAACAATAGTGCTAAATGTTGAATAGCTTGCCAAAAGTTATACACCTAGTAACTGGATTTGAACCTACATGGACTAGCTCTAGAGTCCAAGTGTTATATTGTAAATCAGCGAGCTGAACACAAGATGCCTTCGTAAATCAAATTAATTTGGAGTCTTTATTATGCTAGCAGACTCAGAGGAATATTGTTTCCAGAGTCTGAACAAAGCAACATGGAGGAAATTTTCCTTTATACCTTCCTAGGCCTTTGTCTCTTAAATATGGAGTTTCTGGACCTTTTTCAGGCTTTACAAAGAGCCCTATGTAGATATTTTGCAGGAAGCTTGTAACCTTGAGCACAGCACAACTCAGTAGCCTTCAGCATATTACATTTCCAGATAACTGGAGGGCATCTGTTTAGGGGAGTAGTCAGGGATGGCGTGGAGCAGCTTGCAAGGTCAAATAGTTCAGCTTTTGTTCCCTATTATTCAAGCAAGCAAGCATGCTTACAGAAGCCAAGAAGAGCAGGGTTAAAATTGCAAACAGCAGTTTTTACACAAGATGGAGTGCCTATGTTTCACAAGCTGGTAACCACTATGCTATGCTGCACCCAGACATGGTCCTATCAATTTGTTTTATGTATATACAAGATTTCTCACCCCAACAAGGCAGTTAAAGTTCTAGGGTTAAGAAATGGAACTGACTTAGTGAAACTAGGGTTGTTTGAGGCATATAAATTCAAACTAGGCCCACAGTTGTGTTCATCACTGCACAGCCCATAAACATTCAGTATTGAAGATCTCTGACTGTCAACCTAATTTACATTACTTCACATGCCAATATCTAAGCCAGGAAGAGAGAGAACTTCTCACTTCTTGATTCTTTTATATATATATATGATATTGATTTTTCACAGAGAGGAAGGGAGAGAGAGATAGAGAGTTAGAAACATTGATGAGAGAGGAACATCAATCAGCTGCCTCCTGCACACTTCCTACTGGGGATGTGCCCGCAACCAAGGTACATGCCGTTGGCCGGAATCGAACCCGGGACCCTTCAGTCCGCAGGCCCATGCTCTATCCACTGAGCAAAACCGGCTAGGGCTCACTTCTTGATTCTTATTCCTTCATTCTAGCAGGCCTGTTGGATGAGTCAAAATCAAATGACCCTGAGCCAGAGCAAAAAAATTGGGCATGCCTCCTCCTACCTTACTCTGCCTTTGAGGGAGATCGGCCATAAATATGTCTTTTTTAGAGAGAAAAAATAGTGTATTTTTTTTATGAATGTGGAGGAACTGAAGCCTCTCCAGAAATTCCAAAACATTGAGGATTTGATGCTGCCCAGTAGATGGAGTTGAGTCTTGGGGGGAAATTGGAGAAATTGAGTAAAATCAGGGGTAGTATATAGGCAAGAAGACTGAGAGAAACTGGAGAAAGAAAGGTCACCTGACATAATATGTCTGCTTTACCTAAGTCCCTCTGCAAAACAAACAATAATCATTTCAAAGATCCTCGCAATTTCATTAGTAGGTTTCTCTCCTTTTGTCCTCCTGCCATGTCTTTTTTGTTCCCTCATGCCCATCTGAGGGGCCGAATGAGGAAGACTAGGAAAAAGTGTGAAAATGTAAAAATTTCAAATAACAACAACAAAAGACTTTTCAGTATTCATCCCTGTCAGTATGACTCAGAATCAACTTGTTCTGCTTCTGTTGCGTGTTTCTTTTAATCATTAATATTATGTTTGTTTGTTTCTAACCCCTGAGGACTTTTCTTCACGGTTGGTCACTGACGATGTACTCCAAGGGGAAAGCCAGAACCACCCACTCCCACAGACGCTTTGGAAACTGCCGCTTTGATAAGTGCTAAGTGGGCTTCTGTCCGACAGCAGAGTCCAGGATGATGATTCACAAGCTGAGATTTATGACTGGCTTTGTTCAAAAGAGACGAGCAAAATATTTATTTCCGTCATTCCTCTGAAGAAGTCATCTGAGTCACTCACATGTCTCTCTTGGTATTTAAAACGCTAGCATTTTGAGTAGTCATATGACAATCTTCAGAGGTTGATGGAGACTAATAGACATAAGTTAGATTTGGCCTAGATAAGTGGCCCAAGATTATTGAGCCCTTGAGCCCACTACTTGCAAGTCAGTGTGTTAAAATTCACAAACATTCTCTCATTTAATCCTTACAAAAACTCTAGGAGGCATTAATATCTATGGTCCCCATTTCATATGAACAAAATAAATGATTGAGAAATTTACCAAAGGGCCTGCCCCTGGTAAGTGGTAGAACTGGAATTCAATCTGTCCGTCAGATTCCAGAGCTCAAGTTCTTAACCCTCTGTTTTCAGTTATCAGGGAGCTTTCTCAGTCACCCAGGCAGGCCACTGGCAAAGACTGCTGAAATACTTGACTTATAGCTATGCGTTAAAGGCCTCTATCCACCTGTGGAAGATGTACCCCATGCTACTTTGCCTGCTACTCTCTGTGCCTTTAAATCCTCTTAGAGCTGTGAATATTTCCTGAGCACCCTCCATGTGCTGCTTAACACAGATGAGTTATTTCTAGCAAGAAAATTTTTTTCTGGGGGTCAGTTTCCTAAATGCAGCCTCATCTGCTACCCTTCAATACGATCCAGCTGAGTCCGGGCTAAAGTCATTGGGGTGATGAGCTGCACTGGGGTGCTGTCTGGGTGACACCTGAGACACACATGCCCTACAAAACCCATCTCTGGGATCTCCTAAAAGGAAGAAAACCACTAGGCCAAGTCACGGGGCGGGGGGGGGGGGGGGGGGGGGCGGGGAGTTTGAACCCCAGTAACCAAATTCAGATTGCTCACTGTGTTTGCAAAGTGGCATTCACCCTGAGCAAAATTCTCCTTAAGGACTCTCCTGTTCGTATCCTCAACAGCCAGAAGTTGCTCAGGTAATTTTGATCATTCAAGCCAAGTGCTTGCTCCCTTCTCACTTAAGCTGCCTGTGGCTGCCTTTCATCAGTAAACACTGGACTCTACATGATAACTCTATTGGCAGTGCAGGAGCCCAGAAACTTCATGGGAGTGTGGTGGTAGTTATTGTAGTAAAAGCACATTATGGGAATTTATTCTCTTCTGTAAAAGAAACAGAGTCTATAAATACTGGAATCTGCTAGAAGAAAAAGGAGGAATCTTAGGTTGGCTAAATTGGAGGATTTTCATGTTTTTATATATCACTATCATTTTTACTTTAGTTTGCAAAGCATTAGAACTGGATAAACACAATTAAGATTTTAAAAAACCTTTGCTGTGAGCTTGAGAAACATTTAATAGTTATTCTGGCTTATTTTTCATCTCTCACCTATTAAAAAAACTACGCAAGATATTTTCTAAAACGAAAAGTACTAATGGCTGATAAATACCAAAAAAAGTATTTTATCTAATTATTACAAAATTTTTAAAAGGTAAACTTCAATTTCCAATCTGTGAATTAAAAATGAGAGAGAGAAAAAAAAGAAAATAAATAAATAAAAATGAGAGCGAGAGAAAGAGAGAGGCACAGTAATGGTTGCAGTGATATGGTTCCTATATCATGAGTGAATTTAAGTTTAAACTGTCTTTCTGACAAATTATTTAGCCAGTTTTACAAAATCTTTTAAAAGGTTATATCCTCCTATCATATCCAACACATAGTTTCTAAAAATCCATCCTAAGAAAACAGTTGCAAAATAAATAAAATAACATAACAATCATAGGTAGAAGAAAAAAGAAAACAGTTGCAGTTAGAATCAAAGATTTGCCTAACAAATACACTGAACACAGTGACGTCAGAAGAGGCAGGGTCCCAGCAGCTCATATTCCTGAGGTGTCTAATTGCCTATTATAACCTCCAATGCTGACAGCCATCTTGCATAATAATCTGAAGAATATTTTAGGCATGAAATTTAAAAAAACTTGGGGTCCAGTCTTTACTCTGACTCTTATCTACTGGCTGACTCTAGGAAATTACTTTTTGCCTCTGTTATTTAACATTTTCAACGGCACCATAAAATACTCTTAAGATCATAAGACTTTTGAGCCAGATTGTTTATTCCCAACTCACTATTTACTAGGTAATTAAACTTGAGTAAGTTACTGAACCTATGTACCTTTATTTTCCTATCTATGAAATAGAGATAGTAATCGTTTTGGCCTGTAGAATTGTTTTGGCCACAATAATGTAATTATCCAATGTTAATTACATTATTACTAATAAATACTAATTTAATCTAATATAGGTGATATGACTATACTTGAGGCATGGAAATTATAAAAGCCATACTTTTGAATGGGGAGGAGAAGGTAGTGAGATAGTGAAGTATGGTGGCAACCATGCTTGGGTGGACATTGCTGTTTAATATTTTAACCCTGCTGATTTGGCTTTGTCATTATTTGCTTTGTTTAACAATAGAAAAGCTACTTGGATTTTCTGAACTTATGTGTGCTATCCCATTGATTGTGATCTTACTGGTTTTAGAAAGCACATTCTTCTGTACCTGGGAACCAGGACAGCACAATTACCTTAAATTGCCTCAGTGGCTACAGATAATGCGTTCTGGTTGACGCAGTGGTCCCAAGACCCGATGGCTCTAGATAATGTGTTTCTGTCAACTCAGTGGTCCCAAGACTTATGGCTCCAGGCAATGTGTTTTCGTTGATTCAGTGATCCGGAGACCCCAAACTATAATTTAACCAACATGCTCAATTCTGCTTCTGTAAACTGCTTTTTTGCAAACCAGGTTCCTCATTCCAAACCTTGAGATGTAATCAATACCTTTGTGATTTTTCCCTATATAAATCTGGTGTTGGGGCTAGGTAATTACTATGAGATTTGAGAGAGCAAAATGCCCCCTGGTAGTCCCAGATTTGCAATAAATGTGACTCCATAACTCGACTTCTTGAGGCGTCTTTGTGTGATTCGCGGGGTACATTACAACAATAAGATTCAATTCTCATTTTTCATAATAGGCTTTTTGGTATCAGTTGAGAGATGTATGTAAGAGTCAGACAGATGAAGATCAAAACATCAGCTTCTGAGAGACAAGATTTGGGTCAAGAAAGATTTCAGAGGAAGTGATCTTAGACCTAGGCAGTAGAGTGAGGATGCGGGAAAGAGAGATAGGGGACAGAGAAAGCCAGTAAAGAGTGTGTCAATAATGAGAGTTGGGGATTGGGGAGAGAGACGTCCCCAAAAAGTGTCTCACTTCTCCTGGAGAACTTCTGAGAAACTGTATGGAACCCACCTGACTACTGTCCAACCAGAGGATGGGGAGGCTGGTCCCACCAGCTGAAGATGGTGTTGACGCCTCTGCCCTCTGCTCCTGGTTCCCAGGGTAAAACTAAAAGCAGCTGTGGGGCCAGAATAGTCCCTCCTGTGGAGAAACAGCGAGCTGCGGGGGCTGTCAGCAGGGTGGAAGCTGTCACTACCAGGGCAGGCAGGTGGCTAGAGGTGGCTGTTAATATGGAGTGGGGCGTTAACAGCTTCTGTCAAACAGAAGCGGAGTTGAGGCATGGAGAGTGAGCTTCCTAATACTTCAATTCTGAGTTTGGCGACGTAGCTGCTCCATCACTGGCCTCCTGCGCAGGGCCGACTCTCCCCCATTCCCTCACAGATGGAAGGGCAGAGCAGAAGGCAGCTTGTCTGAGGAGGTGCTTCCAAGAGAAAGAGGAAGGGGTTGAGACGGGCCTTCTCGCTGGCCAGGTGTGGCACTCCTGAGGAGGAATGAGGGAGCCCGGAGAGAGCAGGAGGAAGGGTGAGGGTTGGCAGACATCATCCACGTGGAAACAGAAGGGCAGGAAAGTGGAGAGCCCAATGGAAGTCAGCATATAAAAGCTAATACTGAAATTAAAAACAGAACAAAACAGAAAACAGTATATTTGCACCACGTTAGTTCAGAATATCAAGGTTTATACCCCCCAAACAGCTAAACATTTCCTAAGGAAGTTATCTGATGGAGAAGGGGAACCAGGACAAGGAGGAACAAAGGGCTGCTTTTCTATTGTAAACTTAATCATACTCTGACTATTTAATCTGCATACATGTATTATTTTGAGAAAAACTTAAACAGTACATTTTAAAAAATATATAGCAGACCCACTGCATTGAGAGGGATAAGGTTTTTAAAATCTGGATGGCAGAATAATCCTAATTTTAAAAAATTCTACAGAAACAGTTGTTACTTTTATAATCAGGAAAATGTCCTGAAAAAATAAATGAAGCAGAGATGAGTTGGTCTCATTACAGATTTCTTCTACGTATTCGGTACTTACTAAATATTTGTTATTATTTCAATAATTGATTCTAAGAAGCAACAGTGAAAATAAGTTGAAGAACACAGTTATATTCTGCTAGTTCTAACACTCCTGCTTGATTGAAATCTCTGGGGCCCATTGGGATGTAAATAATACTAGTGAGGTGCCAAAGCGAAATGCAAGGAACTCTGAATTTGGAGTTAAAAAACAAACAAACAAAACTGGATTGGAGTTCTGGCTGTGCCACCCGCCAAGTCTGTGGTGCCAGTTAAGTTCTTCAGCATCGCTGAGTCTGGTCCCCCCCAGACAGCAAGGGGACAATAACTCTGGCCTCAGAGGATTACCGTGGAGATGAAGTGAAACGTGTGCAAGCACTGTGATCAGCTTACATAAGTATAGGTCCATATTCGAACACTCTTCTTTAAATATAAGATTTTAAAGCCGAAAAGCAAATTATACAAAACCTATCAAAAAGAAAAGTTATAAGGGAACATTTAATCATAAAAATTTTACTATAGAATACATTTTAAAGTTAAGATATAGTGGAAGAGAAATATAACCGTCACTGGGTGCTGGCTAGTACCTTGGCACACTGATGACAGTTTTATGTTTTTCACCTTACAATTTTTTTTTGTCTGATTATAAAAGTAACACATACCTAGCAATAGATCCTCAAATATATCTTCCGTGAACTACCTTTCAATGGCCATGAGACATTTCATTAATCAGCTGTGAAGTAATTTAGCATCTTTCTATTAAGGTAGATTGTTCCCAACTTTTCAGTATTATAATTAACTGGGTTTGATATGCCACTACATAAATTGTTGCATCCTAACTCATCATGGCCTGTCCACTCATCTGGACAATAAGCCTTGTGAGAGACTCTTCATCTTTTTGCCATTGTTACTTAGTGCCTAGTATTTTGCCTGCCACACAATAACTACATCTATAAATACGTGCTGTGTGAATGAGCCAAGAAATGAATTAGTGAATACTAGTATTTCCCCACAGAACCCAGGGGTATTGCAGGGGAGCCTAACAAAATGAAATAACCTTTATGGAAGTGCTCTGTGTGTTTCACCAGCATTATTTTTACTGTTTGTAGTGTACCATAAACCAGAGCAGTAAGAAAAAGACGCCCGAGAGGTAGGTGTGGGGGCATGGCAGGGGAGAGAGGGCTGCAACCAGCTCCTCCTCTCCCACACACTCGCAGGCAGGCGCTATTTAGAGCTCTTTGTCTGCCTTGGCAAGGACAAAGCTTTCATCTTAATGGGATCCTCTGCTGGCAGTGCACAAGTGGCTGTTTCAAGGCAGGAAGGAAAAAGAGAGAAAGGAATGGCCTTGGGGGAGGGAAATTACTTTGCTCAATTTCTACTTACCTGTGAGTGAGGACTGTACAAGGGGATTATATGGACAGAAATGCAGAATGCATCGTGGACTACGTTCTGTGCTTGAGGTGTGTCTGCTGAAACCTGGATGTGGCGTCCGCTTCCAGAGGAGCGCATTGCAGCCCCTGGAGGTTTCGAAGCCGTGGAGGCAGTGTGCATACCGCAGGAGTGCTACGTTACGGTAGTTTCTGGCTTAAAATGGCACAAAATAAACTTTGCGTGATGGAAATATTGCCAAACTTGTTTGATGTGGTGGTTGCAGGGGTATATACAATTGTCATAACTCTACAAACTAAACAGTTCAGATTTCTGTGCATTTTATTGAATGTAAATTATACTTCAATTTAAAAATGTATTAGTAGCCCGACTGGTGTGGCTCAGTGGTTGAGTGTCGACCCATGAACCAGGAGGTCACCAGCTGGGATTCCCGGTCAGGGCACATAGCCGGGTTGCAGGCTCGATCCCCAGGAGGGGCATGCAGTAGGCAGCCGATTGATGTTTCTACTCCCTCTCCTTCTCTCTCTCTCTCTCTGAAATCAATAATATATATACATATATATACATATATATACATATATACACATATATATGTATATATATTATTGATTTCAATGATATATATTAAAAATGTATTTAGTAACAGAGTTTTTTTCTGATTGCAAAAATAATATTCACTCATTCTAGAAAGTTTAGAAAATACAGATAAGCACAAAGAAAGACAAAAATTACCAGCATTTTACTACCAGAGAAAATTTCCCTTAATATTTGGGTCATTGTTTCCATTATCCCACCATTCTAGTTAGGAGGGTGCCTAAGAAAGCAATGCTTCTTATGATATGGACGTGTTCAACTAACCATCTGACCACTTATAAAATTAGTCCCACCCAAACATCCTCCAGCTTCCGACCCCCACCCATCCTGCCAAAGGGCTGTCAGGCAGCTATGCCCTGAATGTTGGGCATAAACATCCACATCCACACATGTAATGGGAGTTGGAAACAAAGTGGACTGTGATATTTTTTAGAAACAAGGGATCTTTCATAAACTCAGTAAACATGCAGTTGGAAACTGCTGGGTCATATAAAAGCCATTGAAAAGCAAGAGTTAGACATTGTGTGCATTTACCAAGAGAAAATAAACAGGGATAATAAGCACTTCAAAAGAGAATGATCTCACAACATAAACTGATGAACAAAAACAGATCCAGAGACAGAAGCATTGATCAGACCGTCAAACCTCAGAGGAAAGGCAGGGGAGGGTGGGGGTACGGAGGAGAGATCAACCAAAGAAAGGACTTGTATGTATGCATATAAGCCTAACCAATGGACACAGGCAACAGGGGGTGAGGGCAGGAGCGGGGGTAGGGGTTGGGGGGGGCAATGGGGGGGGTAAGGACACATATGTAATACCTTAATCAACAAAGAAAATAAAAATTAAAAAAAGAGAATGATCTCATTGTCAAAGATTAAAAGAAGCCCTTCAGAAAATAACAAAGCCTTCAAATTATTTTTGTTACAAAAGTCAAACATATACTAGTAATGGTGAAGAATGCTACATCATACTGTCACATAATTTTGTCCAAAAGAAAGAGCTAATATATCAACGTTTTAAAAGTTAATTCCCATTCAATCACTTTAAAAACCATATTTTTATAACACAGCTTTTAAAATATTAGTGTGCATTGGACTCACCTGGAAATCTTGTTAAAATGCAGAGTATTATTCAATTAGGTTGGAGGAGAGGCTCTAGATTCTGCATTTCTAATGAGCTCCCAGGTATGCTAATGTAGTTAGTCTTTGAACCTGACTTTGAATAACAAGACTGTAAAATCGTAATTTAAGTAGAGTCACTTGAAATGGCCTTTATTCAATACTAATTATCCTTGAGTATTGAGAAATGTCTCCCTATCCTTCCAACAGGGATAATAGTGGCTGCCCAGCCCACCTCCCTTGGGGAGGATATGGAAGGACATAATGAAATACAAATGTTCACAGTTACCATGGATTAAAGATAATGTCACATATGTGCCTAGCTTAGGAATTGACTTTTTTTTAGTAATAGACTAAATAGTAACTATTTTAGGCTTTACAGGCCATATGTCTCTGTCACAACTACCAAACTCTGCCATTGTTGCATAAGTACAACCATAGGAAATACATAAATAAATGGCCATGGCTGTGTTCTAATAAAACTTTATTTATGGACACTGAAGCTTTATTTTTATATAATTTTTCTGTCATGAGTACTCTTTTTCAGTTTTTTTTTTCCAACCATTTAATTGCCCATTCTTAGCACAAAACCGAACAGCAGGCTGACGTTGCAGGCACCTGGTCTGGCACAATGCCTAGCGGGTAGCAGATAATGGTAGCTAATGTTAGGCATATAGAATTGCTTTATAAACTGTAAAAATCAGCAGATATAATCAATTAGCAACGTTCTTGACCTCCATGCTTAAAAACTATCAGCTGTTGTCCTACCATCATACCTGTCCTTTCTCAGTACCTTAGGATATAATTCTCAGGAATCGTGGACTTTACATCTCAGTTCTCACCTGTGTCTGCCATGATTCTCTCCTACCCCAGCCCCCTTTGGTGATATCTGATGCCCAAGCCTCTGTTTCCCACAAAGTCACTTGATAGTGCCACGACTGCAGGTGATGTCCATGCTAAGGGTGTTGGCTCCTGAAGCTACAAACTCTTCAAATCCCTCCCACTCTTGGAATCGGTTCCCTCTGCCACAGGGTGATGAGGGCTGGCTTCTGTTGCTGCCCCAACCATCAGGGAAGGTCTCCATTGCAGACTAGGTGAATGTTAAAGTGAGGGGAGGCAATGCTTAGAGTCATTAATGCTTTGGGGCCATATTGCCCCAAAGCAGAATCAAGGCCTTTCTCCTTTGTGCCTTAGCATCAACAAATGAGTAACAAAATAGGATTGTCTTGTGATCCTAGTATCTTGCATAGTTTATTGAAATAGAGGTTTCCTTTCTTATATTCTACTCTCCTTAGGACTCTAACATGGGTTTATAGAGGCTGTGCCAGAGGCTAAATCTGAGAGACAGACATTATGCTGTACTTACTAATTGGTCCTCCCCTCTGGACACTTATTGGTCTAAACTTAAGAGCCCTACTTCCTCTTCCTTTAGGATGAATTCTTTCCCAGGAGACTCCTTTTCTCCTCAAGAGCAATAATGAAGGACTCATGCCCTAAGACTAACACATGCAGACAGGTCTGAATGCCAACGGTGATTAAAATTTAGGTTCAAGCCAGAAACCTCCACTCCATCCGAATTTCACTCTTCATTCCCCCTCATTCTTCTTAATGTGTTGTTCATTTTCAATAATGTTGGTTATAAAACCATAGTTATCTTTACTGTGGGCTTTTAGAAACCATTTTTTCTAGGACAAAGTCACAGAATCAAGTGTGAGAAGGATGCAATACACTGTTACTAGTCTGATGATGGAGAAGGCCACGTGAGAAAGAATATGAGAGACCTCTAGAAGCAGGGAGTGGCCTCTGGTGACAGGTATCACAGGAAACAGACTTTGGTCCTTACAACCACAGCAAATGCATTCTGCCAAGAACTGTAGTGAGCTTGGAAGAAGAACCTGAACATGAGATAAAAACGCAGTCAGTTGCCCTAGCTGGTTTGGCTCAGTGGATAGGGCATGAAGGGTCCCGGCTTGATTCCTGTCAAGGCACATGCCTGGGTTTCAGGCAGGGGGCATGCAGGAGGCAGCCAATCATTGATTCTCTCTCATCATTGATGTTTTTCTCTTTCTCTCTCCCTCTCCCTTCCTCTCTGATATCAGTAACAAATATATTAAAAAACAAAACAAAACTGCAGCCTGCTGACACCTGGATTTCAGCCTCATGAGAAATTGAGCAGAGAACCCAGCCAGTTCCTTCCAGACATCTGACCTACAGAACTGTGAGATAACAAATGAATTCTGCCCTAGGGCAGGAAAAGCCAGTGATCCAAGCTCATGGATTGGGGTGAGGCTTCAAAGCCCTTTCCTATTGCTGATGTCTGAATAGATTTAGTCTCTTCCCAAGGGACCAGCCAGGAAAACAATTTATTTACAACTAGAGGCCCGATGCACGAAATTTGCGCATGGGTAGGGTCCTTAGGCCTGACCAGTGATCAGGGCCGATCTGTGGGCAACTGGCAGAGAGATTGGCGGGGGCGGGGGGGGGGCTCCCCCTGGCAACTGCCTTGGCTGGCCTGGGGCCTGCGGGCAGCTCCTGCATTGAGCGCCTGCCCCCTGGTGGTCAATGCTCATCATAGTGACCGGTTGTTCCACCGGTTGTTCCCCCAGTTGTTCCGCCATTCAGCCGATTTGCATATTAGGCTTTTATTATGTAGGACTGGAGGCCCGGTGCACAAAATTCATGCATGGGGGTGGGGGGTGGGAGGGGGTGTCCCTCAGCCCAGCTTGCACCCTCTCCAATCTGGGAGCCCTCGGGGATCGGGCCTAAACTGGCAGTCGGACATCCCTCTCACAATCCGGGACTGCTGGTTTCTAACCACTTGCCTGCCTGCCTGCCTGATTGCCCCCTAACCACTCCCCTGCCAGCCTGATTGACGCCTAACTGCTCCCCTGCCAGCCCGATCACCCCCAACTGCCCTCCCCTGCCAGCCTGGTTGCCCCCAACTGCCCTCCCCTGCCAGCCATCTTGTGATGATGTGAGGGCATTGTGTGAGGGCACGAGGGCCACCTAGGCTTTTATTAGTATAGATTGCTAGCCCTTAGTCTTCATTGGACACTACTGCCACTGTCACACTAAACTTGGTAACTTGACTCCATTAAAGCTCCTTCTTTGGTCTCAAACTCAGCCTGAAAGAGGGATCCTGGCCAGATTCCAGCATCTGTGGACACCAGGGCCCCCCACCCCTTCCGGGAGTCCTCAGGGGATGAAGGTGAGACCCACAGCACCCCCTTTGTCCTGCCCAACTCTGCTCCTTCCCCAAGGCCTCCTTAGGACTGGACCGGGTGGGCTCGGGTTCTTTCCGCTCTGCTCCGTAGAAAAATTTGGTCACGAGTTCTGAAGGTCCTCACAGTTAGTGAAAGCCTTCACCCCCGCCTGCCAAGGAGCATCTCTTTGATTTTGATATTTTGGAACTTTCCGCTGTTACAAAGGACTGAAAACCACCGCTGTCTTTTTGGGGCCACATTGCGGGGCATGAAAACAAAGAGGTGTGAGGCGGGAGGAAACAGCCAAGAAGAGAGAGAGATAGGAAAGGGCAGCGAATGACAAAGAAGGGAGAGGAGCTGGGCGACCTCTGCAGGGGCCTCCCTCGGAGCGCTCCCACCCCTTACAGATCCGCCCCAGAACCAGAACCCACCAGGAATCACAAAGCTGCGGGGCTGGCATTTGTTCCTGCAGTTTCCTGTCCTGGTTCACAGGGAGGGATGATGAGGTGGGGTGTGTTGGTTTCCAGGTGAGCGGAAGCCTCGTGGCTCCCTTGGAGATCACTGCCCTGTAGAGAAACACATAAAAGCTTTGGGGCAGGTGTAACTTCATTAAGACTTTATATTAAAAGAAACGATTTTTTCCCACCTATGATCTTTTTAAAGTTCATCATTTGTATTTTGAATTTAAATTAGTATATAGTCATGTGTATTAACTAAAGATCCCGGTTCTGTGTGATGTGTAAAAATGTCTTCCACTGTGAAACCATACAATTTTTACTGGGGACAGTTTTGAAGTAAGAAATTGGGTCATTATTTCCTTTTTAATGAGATGAACAGATGAGGTAATAAACACCTAGACCCTTTCCAGCCTCAGAGATTAGAGCTGATTAGAGATAATTACTTTACTTTCCCCAGGATTGTCCACAGTCATTGAAAAATATCACAAATGTAACTTAAATATAATCAATTTTCATCACATCCAGTCTTTAAGCAGTGTTATACCCAAAACACAAGAGCTAACACTCAAATATTATATTGCAAATTGTCGTGAGCCAGGCATAGTCTGCAAGTTTTACATGTGTTTATTCATTTAATTCTTTTTTTTTCTTTTTTTTGAAAAATATTATTTTTAATTTTTCAATTACAGGTGACAGATATTAGATCCAGGTGTACAACATAGTTATTTTACATTTATATAACTTATGAAGTAATTACTTCAATGAGTAGTACTCATCTGATACTATACATAGTTATTCCGATATTATTGACTATATTCCCCATGCTGTACTTACATTGCTGTGACTGTTTTTTTTTGTTTGTTTGTCTTTTTTAATTAAATCTTTATTGTTCAGATTATTACATTTGTTCCTCTTTTTTCCCCCCATAACTCCCCTCCTCCCAGTTCCCGCTCCACCCTCCGCCCTCACTCCCCACCCACTGTCCTCATCCATAGGTGCACGATTTTTGTCCAGTCTCTTCCCACATCTCCCACACCCCTTTCCCCACCAAGAATAGTCAGTCCATTCCCTTTCTATGTCCCTGATTCTATTATGATCACCAGATTATTTGTTCACTTGATTCTTAGATTCACTTATTGATAGATGCATGTTTGTTGTTCATAATTTGTATCTTTACCTTTTTCTTCTTCTTCCTCTTCTTAAAGGATACCTTTCAGCATTTCATATAATACTGGTTTGGTGGTGATGAACTCCTTTAGCTTTTCCTTATCTGTGAAGCTCTTTATCTGACCTTCAATTCTGAATGATAGCTTTGCTGGATAAAGTAATCCTGGGTGTAGGTTCTTGGTATTCATCACTTTGAATATTTCTTGCCATTCCCTTCTGGCCTGCAAAGTTTCTGTTGAGAAATCAGCTGACAGTCATATGGGTATTCCTTTGTAGGTAACTGAGTTTCTTTCTCTTGCTGCTTTTAGGATTTTCTCTTTGTCTTTTGCTCTTGGCATTTTAATGATGATGTGTCTTGGTGTGGTCCTCTTTGGATTCCTTTTGTTTGGGGTTCTCTGCGCTTCCTGGACCTGTAAGTCTATTTCTTTCACCAGGTGGGGGATGTTTTCTGTCATTATTTCTTCAAATAGGTTTTCAATATCTTGCTCTCTCTCATCTTCTGGCACCCCTATAATTCTGATGTTGGTGCGCTTGAAGCTGTCCCAGAGGCTCCTTACACTATCTTCGTATTTTCGGATTCTTTTTTCATTTTGCTTTTCTGGTTGGGTGTTTTTTGCTTCTTCGCATTTCAAATCTTTGCCTTGATTCTTGCGCTCCTCTGGTCTGCTGTTGGGAGTCTGCATAATATCCTTTATTTCAGTCAGTGTATGCTTAATTTCTAGTTGGTTCTTTATCATAACATTGAGGGTCTCATTAGATTTCTTGTAGATCTCATTAAGTTTATCGGCAGCTTTTAGACAGTTCTTGAGAGACCTTAAAAGTGTGGTTCTGAACTCTATATCTTCCATTGACAATTTTGTCCTGTTTCTTTGTCTCCGCATTTTTTTTATGCTTTCTTGGTGCACCCCCTAGTGGTCTTTGTGCACAGTCTTGTTGTA
Source organism: Myotis daubentonii (assembly GCF_963259705.1). Lineage (NCBI taxonomy): Eukaryota > Metazoa > Chordata > Mammalia > Chiroptera > Vespertilionidae > Myotis > Myotis daubentonii. Next base: position 75,326,621 of record NC_081841.1, on the reverse strand, counting down.
GTTAAGCCTTGATTGTTGTAGTTAATACTGGGGGGATTTGACCTCCAGGCCAACTGGCTGTGAGAGTCAGCTGTGTCTGCAGTGGGAAAACTTCTGTCCTCTGGAGAGGTGCTAATCTAGCCTTTGCCTGAGGCTATCTGGCAAATGGCTCTGTGCAGGGCTTGGGCGGGGCGGATCCCACTGGATCAAACAGGGCGGGCTGAGCGAGCAGTTATGGCTGCTCTCAGTTCCGTCCCTAGGGGCTCTGCCTCACAGGGTCCCAGCAACCGCTGCAAACCTCGGAGAGAAAGCTGCCTTCGAGTTCCGACCAAAGCCAAAAAGTCCCGCTTCTCCCGTTTGAGTCTGGGTCCCTAGAGACTCGCCGGGATCTGGAGCTCAGAGTCTGAAGCTCCCTCCCGATCGAAAACAACAACCGCGCCCTCTGCCGCCAGCCCACTCCGCATGCACCTCTGCACCTGAGTATTTCACTTTAGCACTGCGCCTCCTCTGAGTCTGAGTATGATATTCTCTTTCCTCCTAGTTGTAGAATTTCCACTCAGCCAGCCTTCCTGTGGTTCTGGATGATGTCCGTTCCGTCTTTTAGGTGTACCCTTGAATTGGTTGTTCGAGGCAGCAATCTCCGGCGTTATCCTATGCCGCCATCTTGGTTGTTCTCTATTCATTTAATTTTTACAACAAGCTTATATCATATCCTCATCCTCATTCTACATATAAGGAAACTGAGACAGGTAAAGATCAATAACCTGTTCAGTTACTCAGCCAGTGAATGGGATTTGGAAGCAGGAATTTAAGTGAAGGTAGCCTGGCTCCACAAGGTATGCTCAGGACCACTACTAGGTTTATACTGCTCCTAATAGAAACACAAATGGTAAAAAAAAAGAAAAGAAAAGAAAAGAAAAAGTTTGACAAGAAATTTAAGTATGTATATTTCTTTAGAAAAAAACACTGGAGAAATTACCTAACAGGAATAAACTCCTAAATATCCTCATGAACTACCTGTTTTCCAAACATCTCTCTTTAATATACTTGGTTTTGAGAGAGAGACAGAGAGAGAAAGAGAGAGAGAGAGGGAGAGAGAGAGAGAGAGAGAGAGAGATCTATGTTAGAGAGAAACATCAATCAGTTGCTTCCCATACATGCCCTGACCAGGGATCAGTATCCAATCCACAACCTTTTGGTGTATGGGCTGACACTCCAAACAACTGAGCCACCGGCCAGAGCCTAGACATCTTTATTATTTCAACAGCTGCTCCCCCAAAAATATTCAACTTAAACACAGTTCCTTCCAGAACTATTTTTCCTCTGCTTTGTGTTTTCCTCTCACCTGTCCTCACACCTCTTCCATATCTATTCTGTTCTTTCACTTCCAGGACATTCATTGTTTTTAATTTTAAAATATGGAAAATACATAAAGAAGAATAGCAGTTATCCAATTCCCACCACCTGGAATTAACTATTGTTAGCACTTGTACATATTTTTCTTCCAATATATTTTTGAAGTTATTCTTTCCCCCTTTTTTTTGCAAAAATTATGCATGCTTGTTATACAAAATTCAAATGATACAGAACAGTACAAATATGTAAAATTTTGAAATATCTTTTTTTTGTAAATATTCAAAAACTTTATTGAACTGTGCCTTATAATGAACATTCTAATCCAAAATTTCAGAAGCACCTCAGAAAGAATTGATCCATCAGTATTCCAAATTCTCCACAACTCCATTTGTTCCCACACACCTTGCTCTTGAAGAAAAATGGGGGGAGGGGAGGGCAGAGAGGGGAAGAGAAAGACAAAACAAGTATTCAAATCACAGAAGTGTTTTTAATAAAATATTGGTGCTAACCTTGGCCAGTGTGGCTCAGTTAGTTGGAGAATTCTCCCATGAACCCAAAGGGTAGGCCGGTTCGATTCTGGGTCAGGGCATGGGTGCATTCTGGAGGCAGCCAATCAATGGTGCCCTCTCACACTGATATTTCCCTCTCTAAAAATCAACACAACCAAAGAAAAAATTTTGATGCTAGATCACTGATACCTGTATATAAAATCCTACCCACAAAAACCAGGTAATACTTTCAACTATATATATATATATATATATATATATATATATATATATATATATAGTAAAAATAAGGTCCAGCTGGTTTAGCTCAATGGATAGAGCTTCATCCTGTGGACTGAAAGATTCTGGGTTCAATTCAGTTAAAAGCACATGCCTCGGTTGGAGGCTGGATCCAGAGTAGAGAGTGTGCAGAGGCAGCCAATCAATGTTTCTCTCTCATCACTGATGTTTCCATCCTTCTCCCTCTTCCTTCCCTCCGACATCTACAAAAATATATTAAAAAATAAAGTAACAATAAAATTATAATTAAAAAAAATTCTACCTACTGCCTACACATCACAGGAAGAAAATGAAGCAAAGTGACAGTTTATCCTTCCTAATCTCTTAAAGCAGGGATGGTAAGAGGTTTGGGATCACATCCGACATAGAAGTAAGGCTTTAGCACCTCAGAAAAAGTATCCCTGAAGGAATGGATGTGAGACATGTCATTCAAACTGTAAAAGGAAACGTGACCCATCTCATAGTCCAGGTAGATGCCAATCCCTCTGGGCCTTTCCTGCAGCACAAGGGTGACAGGAACAGGCCCTCGAGCCACATAGTCACCATCCTGCAGCTGAATCGCCCAACATCTCTTCTCCTGTCTGAGCAGGGGCTGCTTTCTCTCCTTAGCAAGGGAGTCTTTACAGACCCCCATGGCCCACTCAGGCTTGTCATCCACCTGGACCTCCCAGTAATGTCGGCCACAGTCAAACCCTTCAGAACCCAGGACAACTGCGTTGTCTGCAAATCCCTTTGGATTCCGATGAACTCCTTGCTTTTTCCTCACAAATGTCACAGACTTTTTATCCTCAGACACAAGCAGATGAGCATGTGCAGTTTCGGGATCCAGAGTAACTTCTTCTCTAAATGTCTGCATGATTTGCAGCAGGGCCGAACACTGTGGCGGAAGACTGAATTCTTCTCTCTTATACTTGAAGCAATAGACATCTGGAGGTTCTAGGTGATCACAGCGGTGAAGGACACTCTTGATGTTCATCAGCAATTTCACATCTGACACCACACTCGTCTCTGCCATCTCCTTGCGTAGAACTCTAAGTTTGGAAATGCGGTCTGAAAATGCAGCTTTGTTTGCAGTGAGATTCCGTAGAATGTGTTGCTCTTGTGCAGCTAGCCTTGAGAGAACTGCCGCTTGCTCACATTCTATGGATGCTATCACACTCTCATATTCAGAGGCTAACCTTTCTCTCTGCTTTTCCACCTTTTCTCTCACTTCTGATCGTTGCCTGTCTTGAGTGGCTAATAGTTTCTGAAGGTCTGCCAGCTGCTCCTTCAGGGGCTCAATGTAACTCCTGAGCTTCTGCCTGTGATGAGAGGCAGCCTCCTCCACGGGCCTCACGTGGTGGCCCTGGTGGTCAGGGGGCTGAGTGCACAGGGGACACAACAGCTCTCGGTCCTCTTCGCAGAAGAGGGTCAGGGCCTGGCTGTGCTTCTCACACAAGCGCCTCTCTTCCTGCTGCTTCATCTTGGCCCCAGTGATCTGGAGGAGCTTGGCCATGTCAACCATCCTTCCCAGCTGAGTGTTGCTCCACAGGTGCCTCTCTTTGCATGGGTGACGGCACACAGGGCAAGGGAACCTGTCCTGCACATCAGCCCAGGACCTCTCGATGCAGGAACGGCAGAAGTTGTGCCCACATTCGATGGTGACAGGGTCTCTCAGGTTACCCAGGCAGATGGGACAGTTGATTTCTGTCTGGAGTTTTGCCACAGCTCCTTCACCTGCCATTTCTCTTGGTCAATTAAGGTCAGCCCCTGGTGTCCTGTGAGGTCCTTAGCTACAGAGGTAGGTGCCCAGAGGAGGTCCACTGCCCACCTGCAGCCAATCAAAGTAGTTGGAGGACTACTGTCCTTGGCAGCTCAGAGGATATGAATCCAAGTTCAGCAATTCTCTTGGTCAGAGAGCAACGATGACTCTTCAGTACTGATTGGTTCCAGGAGCAGACGGCTCTTGTCCAGTCCGTAGCGCCGAAAGCGAAAGGAGAACCTCCCACAAGGCTCTCTCGTCTAGACAGTCTGGCACAGCACTGCGGGAGCCATGGCCTGACTCTGGTATATATACACCATTAGAAGGACCCAGTTATTAGCCACGCCCACCAAAGTCCAGTGGTTCCTCCCCCAGGGGGGAGGGATGAACCAAAGTAAGAGGATTTTCAGTGCTTTCCTGAAGCCAGAGAGGATTAACTGTTAATAGACAGGATCTAATTTGCCCCTGGTATTCTCTTTTGATCCTGTCAACACCACTTATTTATTTACTTATTTTTTTAAAATACATTTTTATTTATTTCAGAGAGGTAGGCAGAGGGAGAGAGACATAGAAACATCAATGATGAGAGAGAATCATTGATTTGCTGCCTCCTGCACGCCCCTCATTGGGGATGGAGCCCACAACCCTGATGTTGGCCCTGACGGGAATCCAACCAGAGACCTCTGGGTTCATAGGTCTACACTTAACCACTGAGCCATGCCGGCAGGGCATTTTTTTTTTTTTTTTTAATTTCTAGGGTTGAGCCCTAACCGGTTTGGTTCAGTGGATAGAACCTCAACCTGCAGACCTAAGGGTTCAGGTTCCATTCCATTCAAGGGCCCCTAGCTTGGTTGCAGACTCCTCCCCTTCCTGGTCCCTGGACAGGCATGTGCAGGAGGCAACCAATGGATGGGTTTCCCTCACATCCTGCTTTCTCTAGGTCTTTCCCTCTCTCTTCTACCTCTAAAAAGCGATGACATAATACCCTCAGGTGAGGATTGAAAAAAAAAAGAATAGAGTGCTAACTTTGCTAGGGGTGTGACAGTGCTCACAAACAACAATCACATGCTATTGAAAAGATTAAAAAAAAACTTTTGTTGATCGGATTAACTAGTAGCAGTTAACCAGTGATAGCATTTCCAAGGCAGTTTCATATTTAAAAAAAAAAAAAAATCCATTAAGGGTCTCAGGTTCCATTCCAGTCAAGGGCATAAATTTTTTCAACTCAGGTTGCAAATTAACACACATTGGGAAGATTTCAATTCTCCATTACTATCATCTCCCCGTGAATGTCGCCATGTGTCCCCAAGCCCTGGCTAAAGCTGTTAAATAACTAAATACTGGCCTGGTCTCTGGGTCTCCATTAGGGACTGAGTGACTTTGGACCACCTGCTTATGCTGTGGGTGGCTCTCTCCAGGCCGATTAAGGAAGGTCCAGTCAATCTGGTTCTGAGTATCTGGGATTCAGGCCCACGGCTCTAACCTCACCCCTGTCCTACACACAAACACTCTCACCTATCTCTGCCTGTACTCAAACCCAGCCTCACTGAGACATAAGGGAAGGAAGTCCACATGCAGTTTCTGACCAGCACCGTGAGGCCTTTGTCATCCCCTTTGTTCAGGTTGAGATCCTGGTTTCCGAAATTTTAGCAAAAGCATTTGATGGCTTAGGAAGGTCCCGAACCATAATGAAAGCATGGGCCCTAAAATAACCTGAACCCGCATTAGAATTCCCCCGCGAAGTGCCGACTGGGCCCTTCCAGGGCCGCTGCACAGAAAGCGAGGTTTTTACCGCCCCTGGCTCTGGGCAACTCTGTGCAGCCGGTGTTTGCGGACCTTCGCCTTGGCTTTCCCCCATACGAATGTTCCCCTCCTGACTCCTCGGGGTCAGATCTGGATATCTGACATTTGATAAGGCATTTAGGTGACTTAAGGTTCGGACGGGGGCCAGGAAAACATAATTAACCGCTTGTGTTTTAAAATAAGCCAATCCCGAGTTTGGGTTCCCTTTAGAGGTGCATGTCTCTCAGCGGGGCACTGCTCAGGTGCTCAGGAACCCACAGGTCTTCCTCACTCGGGCCTCCCGCACCCACTTGGTCCCATCTCCGGACTCACCAGCAGCAGACGGCTCCTCTCTGTTCCGAAACGCCAAAAGGGAAAAAATTTTGAAATATCTTAAGTTCAAAGATAACTTTTAGCATTAGGTAAACATTGATGAAGTCATTTTTTGGTATATCTACAAAAAAGTATATATAAATATGCTTTTATAAAATCAAAATCTTAAAGCTAGTTTTATTTAAAAGTATTCAACTTATACAATAGTACATGAATTTAATTGAAGAAAAAGATGTTTCTGAAATGAAGAAATTTTGTTAGAGGGAATGGAGATTAGTGCAACCACATGAAAAACAGTATGGAGTTTCCTCAAAAAGTTAAAAATGGAACCGCCTTATGATCCAGTGATTCCACTTCTGGTAATATATCCCAAGAAACCCAAAACACTAATTTGAAAGAATGTATGTACCCCTATGTTCATGGCAGTATTATTTACAATAGCCAAGATCTGGAAACAGCCCAAGTTTCCAGATGAGTAGATAAAGTTCCAGATCAGTAGATGAGTAGATAAACAAGCTGTGGTATATTTATGCAGCCCTAAAAAAAGAAAGAAATCTTACCTTTTGTGACAGCATGGATGGATCTGGAGATTATTATGCTAAGTGAAATAAGCCAGTCAGAGAAAGTCAAATACCGTATGATTTCACTTATATGTGGAATCTAATAAACAAAATAGAAATAGAATCATAGAAACAGAAAACAGACTGACAGCTGTCAGAAGGTTGGGAGTTGGGTGAAAATGGTGAAGGGATTAAGCAAAAACAAAAATTCACAGAAAGAAAAAAATGAAGGAATTATTGAATTTCCAATTAAATTATTTACCACAACAGCAACCATTTTTTTTAATTCTCTAAGGCTAAAATAATAATAATAATAATAATAATAATAATAATAATAATTTACTTAAGTTAAAGACCAACATTTGGAATGATTTTTCTTTTTTTAAAATCTAACTTGTTAAGGTGTAATTTGTAAGTAATTCAGTGCATCCATTTCAAGTTGAAAACTGTTGACAAATGTATCTACCCACATAACCACTACCCTGTTCAAGAACATTTCCATTGCTCCAAAATGTCCTCTTGTGTCCCTTTGCAGTCAATTCCCTCACCACCCCCACTCCCTGTCTTAGCAATCAATGATCCAGTTTCTATCATTATAGATTAGAATTGTTTGTTCTAGAAGTTCACATACTGGAATCACACAGTATGTACTCTTTCCATCACCCAGCATGTTTTTGAGATCCATCCATATTGTTGCTATGTATCAGGAATTTATTCCATTTTATTGCAGAATAGTATTCCATTGAATGATTGTATCACGATATATCCATTCCTCCCTTGATGGACACGTGAATTATTTCTAGTTTACAAACAATGCTGCAACGAACAAGTCCCTGCTATGAACATGTGTTTTATAAATTCAATTTAAAATTTTGTATTCTCTAATACTAACTTATTTTGTGTATGGAACATCCATTCACAAAATTCATTCAAATATGACAAAAGCCTGAAGCAGAAGTCTACACTTTTCTCTATGTTACTAGAGGCCCAGTGCACGAAATTCATGCGGGGGGGGGGGGGAGGGGGGGAGCGGGGAAGAGTGTGTCCCTCAGCCCAGCCTGCACCCTCTCCAATCTGGAACCCCTCGAGGGATGTCCGACTGCCGGTTTAGGCCCGATCCCGCTGGGCAGTCAAACATCCCTCTCACAATCCAGGATTGCTGGCTTCAAACCACTTGCCTGCCTGATTGCCCCTAACTGCCCTCCCTTTCAGGCCTGGTTTCTCCCAAGTGCCCTCCCCTGCTGGCCTGATCACCCACAACTGCCCTCCCCTGCCAACCATCTTGTGGTGGCCATCTTGTGTCCACATGGGAGCAGCAATCTTGTGTGTTGGAGTGATGGTCAATTTGCATATTACCTCTTTATTAGATAGGATCTTTCATAATGTAAACAGATATATAAACTGATGCACTTTATTTATTTATTCTTAAATATGTTTTAATTGATTTTTTTTAGAGAGAGAGGAAGGGAGAGGGATATAGGAATAGAAACATTGATGAGAGAAAAACATCAATTGGCTGTCTCCTGCATGCCCCCCACCAGGGATCGAGCCCAGGTATGTGCCCTGAACCAGTGATCTCTTGGTTCATGGGACGATGCTCAACCACTGAGCCACACCGTCCAAGCCAGAGCCACTTTAAAATGAAGCCAGAGCTTCCATGCCAGAGGAAATGCCTTGCACTTCTTGTGCCTCAAAGTTATGTAATGTTAAAACAGGAAAAAATAACCTTTGGACTAGGCCTAAAGTAACCATGTGCCTAGCAAAAGGACTGTTTTCAAAAATAATAAGAAAACAGATATTATGACTACTGGGCTGATGACTATCAGACTGAAAGTGAAAAACACTATTTAGAATTAACTTCACTACATTATGTTATCTGCATCAATATAAATGCCTTTCTTCTAGTGATGGATGCAATTGTTCCCTTTTCCTTTCTCATGATTACCCATTGCCTTTGTCTCCTAATTGGAACATTATTTGGGCTTCTGCCTGAATCAATGATTCCCAAATAGCTATTCTTATTGATCTCAAATAAATGCTTGTTTGCCTCTCAAAAAACATCTGTTTTTCTAAAATGTCCCATATGTTTTTGTAATGAGCATCTGTTGTTTTTGCATGTCTCCTCAAGAACTTTGCTCCATGAATTCTGCCTTTACTCTCCTACATCAGCTCTTTCCTCTCTCCATTGGCTCATTCTATCAACACATAAATTTTTCCCATTAAAAAAAAGAATCTTGTGCCCTGGCTGGTGTGGCTCAATTGGCTGAGCATCGTCCAGTGCACCCAGAGGTTGCCCCTTTAATTTTTGGTCAGGGCACATGTCAGGTTGCAGGCTTGATGCCTAGTAGGGGGCATGCAGGAGGCAGCAGTCAATTTTTCTCTCTCTCATTGATGTTTCTCTCTCTCTCCCTCTCCTTTCCTCTCTCTCTCAAATAAATAAAAACATATTTTTAAAAAATCTTCTCTTGATATTCTTCTTCTAGCTATTGCCCCATTTCTCTGCTCTCTTTCATTGCAAAACACATAGAAACAAACTGTGTTGTTATTATTCATATTAGTTGTTTTCAAATTCCTTTCTTCTCAGTTTCTCTTGAACAGACTCTAGTGGGGTTTTCTTCACCTTAAACTGCTCCTGACAAGGCCTCTACATAGTTAAATCCAAAGGCCAGTCCTTATTTTTACTTTACCTCTCTTCATTTGACAGGGTGACCTCTTCCCCCACCCCACCTTGGGGCACTTTTTTCTTTTTGCTTCCAGGATACCTCATTCTTTTAGATTGTCTCCTGTCTCATTGGCTGATTCTTCTCAGACTCCAGTCTCCTTTGCTGATTCTGTGTCATCACCCTAACATCTAAACATTGAAGTACTCATTCTTGGAACTTTTATCTTCTGTATTCTCTCTCCTTCAATGATCTCATCCAGGCTCGTAGCTTTGAATACCACTTACATACTAATAACTCTCCAGCCAAGAACTCTCACCTGAATTCCACACTAATATATTCAACAGTTTATAACATCTCCACTTTGAGTCATAAAAGATGTCTCAAATTTAGTTCTCTAAAATGAAACTCCTATTTTCTCCTACAAACCAGTTCCTCCCACAGTTTTCTCCATCTCAGTTAATGGCAACTCCATCCTTCCAATTCAATCATGGTGGCACTACCTTCAAAATTTAGCCAGAATCTAACCATTTTTAACCAAGTCCACTGTCATCACTTTGATCTGAACTATGAACATCTCTACTCTGGATTATTGAACTACCTCTCTTTTTAAAAATGTTTTTATTGATTTTAGAGGGAAAGAGAAATGGAGAGGGAGAGCAAGAGAAATGCTGATGAGAGAGAACCACCCCGTGGCTGCTCCTGCATGCCCCCTATGGGGAATTGAGCCTAAAAAAAATGGGTGTGTACCCTGATTGAGAATTGAACCAGTGATCTCTCAGTGCATAGGAGGATGCTCAACCAACTGAACCACACAGGCCAGGGCTATTCCACTATCTCTTACCTGATGTTTTCTTCCTTCAGTTTTAAATGTCAACTAGATTAAGGCACTACTCTGCTCAAACTCTACTCAACTGCTCAAATGGCTTCTCAACTCAATGTAAAATCAAAGTCAATAGCTTACAAGACATTTTTACACTCTGACCTCATTTTCTACTTTCCTCCAGTTCACTGTGCAAGGTTCAAATCCACTTATGCACTGCTTTTTCCTTTCCCTCCTAACCCAGATATCTACAGAGTTCATTCTCTAATCTTCTTCAATTCAAATGTCCTCTTCTCAGCAAGGCCTTTTCTGATAACCCCAGATAAAATTATAGCACTCCTCCTCCCCATTAATCTCTATTCTCCTTCCCTGCTACTTTCCTTCACAGCACATATCATCACCTGAAATATTATATATTTCATTAATGTAGCCATTTATTCTCTCTCTCTCTCACCCCAACTAAAATGCAAGGCCCAGTAGAATAAGGAAGGAAGGAAGGAAGGAAGGAAGGAAGGAAGGAAGGAAGGAAGGAAGGAAGGAAGGAAGGGAGAAAGGAAGAAAGAAAGAAAGAAAGAAAGAAAGAAAGGAAGGAAGGAAGGAAGGAAGGAAGGAAGGAAGGAAGGAAGGAAGGAAGAAAGAAAGAAAGAAAGAAAGAAAGAAAGAAAGAAAGAAAGAAAGAAAGAAAGAAAGAAAGAAAGAAAGAAAGAAAGAAAGAAAGAAAAAATACTGCATGGGCAAACCTGTGCAGGCCTGTGCAAAAAAGGGTTAACATAGCAGGCCTAACTGCTTGTTCTTAGAAAGGCCTACTTATATGACTGACCCTTGACTGGCATCTGGAAACTTGAATTTGGGGAAAGTTCCCACCATTCCTGGAACTGATAAGAGTGACTCGTGGGGCCCAAACTCTTTGTACAAACAACAGGGTTTATCCTGCGCACCTGAGAGTTTTGGTATGTGCCTGGAGGAGCCTGCTTACATGGCCAGATGAAAACCTGGTGCTGAGTAGCTAACAAGCTTCTTGGCTGGCAGCATTTTACTGTGTTGTTGCTAGTTACTTACTGCTGGGGCAATTGAGCAGGTCCCGTGTGACTCCAGGGGACCCATTAAGCTTGCACCTGGTTTACCCTGGACTTTGCCCCATGTGCTTCTCCTTTTGCTCATTTGCTTTTGTATCCTTTGCTGTCATAAATCATAGCCATGAATAAAACTGGCTTAGCTACACATTTCCCCCATCTTTCAAGTAATTTGTGGATACCATCCCAATAGAACTTTTCTTCTTTTGAGGCAAACCATTCAGAGACCCAATTTAGTCCTATAATTCCATGTTTAGTCCTATAATTCCTCCTAGTGAATCATTGAACCTGGGGGTAGTCTTGGGGACCTCCTGGCACAAGGCCAAACAAAATTTATCTTTGAGCCAAATCTAGCCCACACATTTTACGTTTCAACTTTTAATCTAAGAATGGTCGTGGGTGGTACAAGTACCACCCAAAAATGGAGTATTTTCTTTTTTTTTTTTTTTTTTTTAATTAAATCTTTATTGTTCAGATTATTACATTTGTTCCTCTTTTTTTTTTCCCCCCATAACTCCCCTCCTCCCAGTTCCCGCCCCACCCTCCGCCCTCACTCCCCACCCACTGTCCTCATCCATAGGTGCACGATTTTTGTCCAGTCTCTTCCCACATCTCCCACACCCCTTTCCCCCCCAAGAATAGTCAGTCCATTCCCTTTCTATGTCCCTGATTCTATTATAATCAACAGTTCATTCTGTTCATCAGATTATTTATTCACTTGATTCTTAGATTCACTTGTTGATAGATGCATATTTGTTGTTCATAATTTGTATCTTTACCTTTTTCTTCCTCTTCCTCTTCTTAAAGGATACCTTTCAGCATTTCATATAATCCTGGTTTGGTGGTGATGAACTCCTTTAGCTTTTCCTTATCTCTGAAGCTCTTTATCTGACCTTCAATTCTGAATGATAGCTTTGCTGGATAAAGTAATCTTGGTTGTAGGTTCTTGGTATTCATCACTTTGAATATTTCTTGCCACTCCCTTCTGGCCTGCAAAGTTTCTGTTGAGAAATCAGCTGACAGTCGTATGGGTATTCCCTTGTAGGTAACTGAGTTACTTTCTCTTGCTGTTTTTAAGATTCTCTCTTTATCTTTTGCTCTTGGCATTTTAATTATGATGTGTCTTGGTGTGGTCCTCTTTGGATTCCTTTTGTTTGGGGTTCTCCGCGCTTCTTGGACCTGTAAGTCCATTTCTTTCACCAGGTGGGGGAAGTTTTCTGTCATTATTTCTTCAAATAGGTTTTCAATATCTTGCTCTCTCTCATCTTCTGGCACCCCTATAATTCTGATGTTGGTACGCTTGAAGCTGTCCCAGAGGCTCCTTACACTATCCTCGCATTTTTGGATTCTTTTTTCATTTTGCTTTTCCGGTTGGATGTTTTTTGCTTCCTCGCAATTCAAATCATTGACTTGATTCTTGCGCTCCTCTGGTCTGCTGTCGGGCGTCTGTTTAATATTCGTTATTTCAGACCGTGTGTGCTTAATTTCTAGTTGGTTCCCCAATATAAGATCGAGGGTCTTATTAGTTTTCGTGTAGATCTCATTAAGTCTATCGGCAGCTTCTAAACAGTTCTTGAGAGACCTTAAAAGTGTGGTTCTGAACTCTATTTCTTCCATTGACAATTTTGTCCTGTTTCTTTGTCTCCGCATTTTGTTATGCTTCTTTGGTGCACCCCCTAGTGGTCTTTGTTTGCAGTCTTATAGATAAATCTTGATTGTTGTAGCTAATTCCAGGGAGGGTTTGACCTCCAGGCCAAGTGGCTATGAGAATCAGCTGTGTCAGCAGTGAGAGAACTTCTGTCCTCTAGGGAGGTGCTAATCTAGCCTTTGCCTGAGGCTATCCGGTAAATGCCTCTGTGCAGGGCTTGGGCAGGGCGGGTCACACAGGATCAACAGGGTGGGCCAGAGAGAGCAGTTATGGCGGCTCTCAGTCCTGTCCCCAGGGGCTCTGCCTCTCTGAGTCCCAGCACCCGCTGCAAGGCTCGGAGAGAAAGCTGCACTCGCTCTGACCGAAGCCAGACAGTCCCGCTTCTCCCGTTTGAGCCTGGGTCCCTAAAGACTCGCCTGTATCTGGAGCTCAGAGTCTGCGACTCCCTCCCGATTGAAAACAACAACCACGCCCTCCGCCGCCAGCCCGCTCCGCGCACTCCGCACCTCAGAATTTGACTTCAGCACTGCGCCTCCTCTGAGTGTCCGTATGCGTTTCTCTTTCCTCCTAGTTGTAGGACTTCCACTCAGCCAGCGTTCCTGTGGTTCTGCGTGATGTCCGTTCCGTGTTTTAGTTTCACTTTTGAAGTAGTTGTTCAAAGCAGCAAACTCTGGCGTTAACCTATGCCGCCATCTTGGTTCTCCAAAAATGGAGTATTTTCACATGCCTTATTTTATTTAATCCTCATAACAACCCTGCAAAATAAACATTTTCATAATCCCATATTTTACAGGAGGAAATTGAGACTCAGAGAGCTTAAACTTGCACAAAGTCATATCACCTGTAAATAAGCAGAAGGGACAGGGCTCAAACAGAGCGGAATCCCATTTGATTTCCATATTGCCTGTATGAAATTATATTCTCCCCTCTCCTAATAAAATTTCAGGATCACTTTACTTTCTAGTTTCTATGCATAGCATTTACATATCTGGAGCTAAAATTATTCTTATTACTTCCCCACCTTTTTATTTAAATAATATCTTATTTAAATAATATCTTATTTAAATAATTTCTCTTATTCCATTCCAATCTTCCCTTTCTGTAGACCACGAATGAGCCAGTAGGCGAAGAAGGAAAGGAAGGTGGAAATGGACAAGAGAAGAATAAACCCAGTAGCTTGGCCAGATTTTGTTGGCCTGCTCAAGAGTTCCCAACAATAGGGTCTGTTGTGGGTAATGCAAGGTTAATCTGGGCTGGGGCCCACATCCAAGAGGGGATGAGATGATTATTACTGCCTCCCAGACTATGGAAGCATTTGTCAGAGGGGCCGTGATAGTTTTTCCAGAGGGACCAATAGTGTTTGAAGCAGAAGCTCACCTAGCATCTGAGAGACAGTGACATAGTCTGGGTATCAGGATAAGAGGGTGAGAAATGGATAGGCAGGTTGTCAAGGCCCTAGCTGGGGTCCAAGACTGAGCTACATTGTCAGGAAAAATTAACATGGAAACCAGGAAGTTGGGTAGAAGCCCCACTGTAAAACCTTAACTTTTATTTTTTAAAAAATATTTTTTATTGTTTTTAGAGAGGAAAGGAAAAGGAGGGGAGGGGAGGGGAGAGCAGGGGAGGGAAGGGAAGGGAAGGGAAGGGAAGGGAAGGGAAGGGAAGCAAAAGTGGACAGAGAGAGAAGTCAAGTTGTGATCCAGTTCCAATGACAGCCTTGGATGGTACCACAGAGAGCTCTAGAGCTGGAATGACCCTTCAGAGCTGTCCCAGGTTGGGCCAAGATAGCTAGACCTTTATGCTCCCACATTGATGAGTTATTCTGAGGAATCTCAGGCCACACAGAAAGGCTATGTGTACATGTTCTGGCCAAGGTCCCAGCCAATAGCCCACATCCTCCTGTACACTTGTGGATGAGGAAAGGAAGCCTTAAGATGACTCGGCCACAGTTCTACTGAAACCACAAGGGACTGGGCCTAGTGGAAGCCCATCAGCCCCAAGAACCATGAGGGGCAATAATAAAAAATAGACTCTTGTGCTGTGTTACTGAGCTGGGAGGGTTTGTTACACAGCTATAGGTAACTGAAACATTGAAGAATCCTTCCAGGAGACTAAGGCAGATTTATCTCAACATTTTCTAGTCAGAAACTCTTCATAGTATTGTCTTCAGATCTAACCATCATCCCAAAGTTCCTGTCACAATTTCCCGTGAGAGACTTTTATACCTTCACAATAAAATTCTAAGATCGGCCTTTACGCTCTCTGAGGTAGACAAGCAGATAATATTCCTGTGGTATGTGGAATGCAGATTTTGACCCTGAGGACACTAAAGTAACAACTTACTTTCTGTTGAGAGCATCTGCACTACACTACAGAACCAAGTAGCTGTGTCCAGTGGGATGTTGTAGTCTATTGCTTTTGCTTTTATCTACTCACATTTATTAGTTTATTCTGAGGCTTTGCTATAAGAAGTTAAAAGCTAATTACTTTAAAGAAAAAAAATCAACAGTGATTGATGGAAGTCATTGAAGGATTTAAACAAAAGAATAACATGTTCTGGGGAGAACCAAGATGGCGGCATAGGTTAACGCCAGAGTTTGCTGCTTTGAACAACTACTTCAAAAGTGAAACTAAAACACGGAACGGACATCACCCAGAACCACAGGAACGCTGGCTGAGTGGAAGTCCTACAACTAGGAGGAAAGAGAAACACATACGGACACTCAGAGGAGGCGCAGTGCTGAAGTCAAATTCTGAGGTGCGGAGCGCGCGGAGCGGGCTGGCGGCGGAGGGCACGGTTGGCGTTTTCAATCGGGAGGGAGTCGCAGACTCTGAGCTCCAGATCCGGGCGAGTCTTTAGGGACCCAGACTCAAACGGGAGAAGCGTGACTGTCTGGCTTCGGTCAGAGCGAGTGCAGCTTTCTCTCCGAGCTTTGCAGCGGGTGCTGGGACTCAGAGAGGCAGAGCCCCTCGGGACAGGACTGAGAGCCGCCATAACTGCTCTCTCTGACCCACCCTGTTGATCCTGTGTGACCCGCCCTGCCCACGCCCTGCACAGAGGCATTTGCCGGATAGCCTCAGGCAAAGGCTAGATTAGCACCTCCCTAGAGGACAGAAGTTCTCTCACTGCTGAAACAGTTGATTCTCATAGCCACTTGGCCTGGAGGTCAAACCCTCCCTGGAATTAGCTACAACAATCAAGATTTATCTATAAGACTGATAACAAAGACCACTAGGGGGTGCACCAAGGAAGCATAACAAAATGCGGAGACAAAGAAACAGGACAAAATTGTCAATGGAAGAAATAGAGTTCAGAACCACACTTTTAAGGTCTCTCAAGAACTGTTTAGAAGCTGCCGATAAACTTAATGAGATCTACACGAAAACTAATAAGACCCTCGATCTTATATTGGGGAACCAACTAGAAATTAAGCACACACGGACTGAAATAACGAATATTATACAGACGCCCGACAGCAGACCAGAGGAGCGCAAGAATCAAGTCAATGATTTGAAATGCGAGGAAGCAAAAAACATCCAACCGGAAAAGCAAAATGAAAAAAGAATCCAAAAATGCGAGGATAGTGTAAGGAGCCTCTGGGACAGCTTCAAGCGTACCAACATCAGAATTATAGGGGTGCCAGAAGATGAGAGAGAGCAAGATATTGAAAACCTATTTGAAGAAATAATGACAGAAAACTTCCCCCACCTGGTGAAAGAAATGGACTTACAGGTCCAAGAAGCGCGGAGAACCCCAAACAAAAGGAATCCAAAGAGGACCACACCAAGACACATCATAATTAAAATGCCAAGAGCAAAAGATAAAGAGAGAATCTTAAAAACAGCAAGAGAAAGAAACTCAGTTACCTACAAGGGAATACCCATACGACTGTCAGCTGATTTCTCAACAGAAACTTTGCAGGACAGAAGGGAGTGGCAAGAAATATTCAAAGTGATGAATACCAAGAACCTACAACCAAGATTACTTTATCCAGCAAAGCTATCATTCAGAACTAAAGGTCAGATAAAGAGCTTCAGAGATAAGGAAAAGCTAAAGGAGTTCATCACCACCAAACCAGGATTATATGAAATGCTGAAAGGTATCCTTTAAGAAGAGGAAGAGGAAGAAAAAGGTAAAGATACAAATTATGAACAACAAATATGCATCTATCAACAAGTGAATCTAAGAATCAAGTGAATAAATAATCTGATGAACAGAATGAACTGGTGATTATAATAGAATCAGGGACATAGAAAGGGAATGGACTGACTATTCTTGGGGGGGAAAGGGGTGTGGGAGATGTGGGAAGAGACTGGACAAAAATCGTGCACCTATGGATGAGGACAGTGGGTGGGGAGTGAGGGCGGAGGGTGGGGCGGGAACTGGGAGGAGGGGAGTTATGGGGGGGAAAAAAAAAGAGGAACAAATGTAATAATCTGAACAATAAAGATTTAATTAAAAATTAAAAAAAAAGAAAGAAAGAATACAGTCTAAAATAATTAAAAGTATAGTATAGTAAACTTGTAAAAAAAAAAGCAAAACATGTTCTGATTTATTTTTTTAATTTATATTTTTTAAACAATGCTGTTTCTGTTGTAATGAAAATAGAAGAAGGGAGATGAGTTAGAAGGCCATGGTGCAGTAATCCCAAGGAAAGATGATAGACAAGAATCAATAGGATTTGATGCTGGATTAGCTATAGAAGGTAAGAAAAGTACCAAAGATGATTTCCACATTTTTGGGATGAGCAGCTGGAAGTAAAGACTGAAAGAGACATGGAATTGGAGGAGATGGAAAGGTCAAATGTTCAGGTTTAGCCATGTTCAAGTGCATGTTTCCACAAATGAAAATATTAAGGAAGAGCGGTCGGATAATGCCCTCTATATCCCCCCAAAAAGGTGATGCTGAAGGGTGGGGGATAAGAGTACAGTTCAAGTTGTAAATGTACTTCTGCATTTGTTTTTGTTTAATCAGATGTGCTTTTCTTTCCCTTTCCATCTTCAAAAATTATTGTTCAGCCTTGCAGAAATGATGTGCCTCATTTGTAAGGTTGCTGTGGGATGTCTGCCATCTGGTGGAAAGTCATGGAGAGTATTATAAATTTACCTTGTCCAATGGAATGGAAATATTACTGTCAAGATGAATAACACAAATCTTTTTATTTATTTTATTTTTTAAAATAAATCTTTGTTCAGATTATTACAGTTGTTCCTCTCTTTCCCCCCATAGCTCCCCTTCACCCAGTTCCCACCTCACCCCATGCCCTTACCCCCCCCCTATTGCCCTCGTCCATAGGAGTAAGATTTTTGTCCAATCTCTTCCTGTACCCCCACACCCCCTTCCACCCCAAGAATTGTCAGTCCACTCAATTTCTATGCCCCTGATTCTATTATATTCAGCAATTTATTCTGTTCTTCAGATTTTTTATTCACTTGATTTTTAGATTCATTTGTTGATAGATATGTATTTGTTGTCATTTTGTTGTTTATAATTTTTATCTTTACCTTTTTCTTCCCCTTCTTAGAGAATACCCTTCAGCATTTCATATAATACTGGTTTGATGGTGATGAACTCCTTTAGCTTTTTCTTCTCTATGAAGCTCTTTATCTGACCATCAACTCTGAATGATAGCTTTGCTGGGTAGAGTAATCTTGGTTGTAGGTTCTTGCTATTCATCACTTTGTATATTTCTTGCCACTCCCTTCTGGCCTGCATAGTTTCTGTTGAGAAATCAGCTGACAGTTGTATGGGTACTCCCTTTTAGGTAACTAACTGTTTTTCTCTTGCTGCTTTTAAGATTCTCTCTTTGTCTTTTGCCCTTGGCAGTTTAATTATGATGTGTCTTGGTGTGGTCCTCTTTGGATTCCTCTTGTTTGGGGTTCTCTGCGCTTCCTGGACTTGTAAGTCTATTTCTTTCACCAGGTAGGGGAAGTTTTCTGTCAATATTTCTTCAAATATGTTTTCAATATCTTGCGCTCTCTCTCTCCTTCTGGCACCCCCATAATTCAGATGTTGGTATGCTTGAAGTTGTCCCAGAGGCTCCTTACACTATATTCATATTTTTGGATTCTTTTTTCTTTTTGCTTTTCTGGTTGGGTGTTTTTTGCTTCTTCGTATTTCAAATCTTTGACTTGATTCTTGGGGTCCTTTCATCTGCTGTTGGACCTCTGTATATTATTCTTTATTTCAGTCAGTGTATGCTTTATTTCTAGTTGGTCCTTTTTCATATCCTTGAGGGTCTCACTAAATTTCTCAGAGGTTTCTAGATTTTTTAGTAACCTTATAACCGTGGTTTTGAACTCTATATCCAGTATTTTGCTTTCCTCCATTTCTGTCATTTGTGACCGGTTTCTTTGTCTCCGTGTTTTGGCTGCTTCCCTGTGTTTGTTTCTATGTACTGGGTAGCTGCTAAGTCTCCTTGGGTTGATAGAGTGGCCTTGTGTGGTTGGTGTCCTATAGGGCCCAGTGGCTCAGCATACCCAATCACCTGAGGTGGACACTCTTGGTGCACCCCTTTGTGGGCTGTGTGCACAGTCTTGTTGTAGTTAACCCTTGATTGCTCTTGGTATCACTGGGAGGAATTGACCTCTAGGCCAATTGGCTGTGGTAACCAGCTGTGTCTACACTGGAAGATCTGTTGCGAAGAAGACACCCTTATGGGGCAGGACTTGCTTCAGTAGGGCTTTGGTGCTCACTGAGTCTGCCCCTTGCATGTGTCTCTTATGGATGTGATGAGTTGTAATCCGTTATCATCTCCAAGGAGGTGCAAGGTCAGCTACTGTCTGGGGCCACCCAGCAGGAGCTACAGAGCCATCTGCAGATTCCTCCTCTTTGTGTGGGGTTTGGAAGTGCCCAGATGAGGCCCAGCTGTGAAGGAAGAACGCTGCTGCTGCCAGATAGTGGGCCTTCTTTTGGAATCTCTGGGGCTCTCTGACCCAGCTACAGTTTGTTTTAGGCGAAAGGACAGGCCATTCATATGCAAAAGCTGATGCGCACAGCTTAGGTGGGGTTGTAAATTGGGTGGGGCGGGGTCTCTGGGAATCACCAGGGTGGAACAAACAGCAATGGCTTCCCTGAACCAGAGAAGTCCCTGGTTCTCCACGTCCCACACACATGTGCAGGAACAATGATTGCTGCAAGCACCTTTAAGAGTAAGGCGCCCTCACATTCCTGTCCCAATGCCAGACAGTCCAGTTTCTCCCAGTATGTGTCTGGGTCCCCCAGAGTCTTGCCCGTAACTGGAATTCAGAGCAAGTGGGAGCTTTCTCCCTCCCAGTTTAGAGAGCAGCACATCCAGGTGCCAGCACCTTCCGCGCCTCCGCACCTCTTATGGGTCTCAGTGCGCTCTCTTCACCTCTCTGGTTGTGGAACTTCCCCTCAGCCAGCTTTCCCGCGGTTCTGGGTGGTAGTTGTTCTGCCGTTTAGTTGTAATTTTGATGGGGTTGTGAGAGGCAACAAGCATAAGCGATTACTTATGCCACCATCTTCAGCCATTTTGTCAACACAAATCTTGTTAATATCAATGTCTTACTAACAAACATTTACATCTTTATCTATATTTCTCATTAGGGAAAATTGATTGCCATGTTTAAAACCAAATTACATCAAAGTGTGCAGCATTGAAAAGGTTTATACAAGGAATCTTTACTTTTATAAAGTGATAAAACTAAACATAAGTATAATTTCAAAAATTATATTTTCTGGGAACTACATCAGAGAGGATATAGTCTTTGGGCCCTTTCACAGAAAATAAATTAATATTTATTCTCCTCTCCCCCACCCCCAACCCAGCCCCAAGGAACATCCCATCCCGTCTGTGCTGGAACTGTCTACACAGGCTCATGAGAGCACATCTCTTCCTAAAACTATGTTCAGTGATTTTAGGTTGATAGCTTGAAGTTGGCCATCATAGAAGTATTTATACTAAAAAAAAAAATTCAAATCAAAGTTAGTTTCGTTTTGTTTTATTGTTCAGAAAACCAGTTTGCCAGCCCACCATGCAAATATCTCTTCTCTCAATTCCACCAATTTTTTAAAAAACACATTTGATTAAGTACTTGTTTAAAAAATTATTTTACTTAAATACATATTTTGAAATTTGGGAGACAATGGAATCTTTTAGAAAAGCCTACTTGAGTTTTATATTTTTCTTTTCTTTTAGTTGGAGGAGCCCAAGTGAATTTTAAAAAGGTTATTTATTATTAAAATTATTACATAAAAGTAATATATCTCAAATTGTTGTAGTTTTAGTAGAACTGGCATTTGGATTTCTTGTAATAATGATTATCAGCTAACAGGTTCAAGGAATGACTGTGCAGCTCTAAAATTAAGGGCCCAGAAATCTAAAATTTTATATATACTTCAATGGAGAACTATGTGCTTTGAGACTTTCCTACTCTATTTTTAGAGGGGTGGACTGGAGAAATGTACATTCTTATTGTATTTATCTCATGACTCAGAAATAGTCCCTCTGAAATTTTTGAGAGCAGTGTTAGTTACATTGCCTTTAGTTGCATTGTCATAAAGAGGCCTAAACAATAAATGTGAGGAACTCATTTTTTTAAAATCCAAATCTCTTGTTAAAAGTCGACATAAAGCTTTTGACTCAGAGGCTTTATGCTCAATTCTCTACTGTGCCATATTCTAGAACAGGATTTTCAGATTTTATGGTTTCCATAAACCCTCAGATCAAAGAAAATGCTGCACTCTGCTTTCTGAAGCAGGAATGAATTGGCCTGTTTCATGTCAGCTGAGGTTCAATATGGCAGAGAAATTCCTTTAAGGGGAGGAATTCACAGGCCTTATTAGCCTTCAGAGGTAAGAAGTGATAGCATTCTATCATTGGTGCAAGTGGATTGAGATGGGAATTCAAAGAGAAAGGGGATTTGAGTTGAGTCATGTTAGCAGGCAGAGGAGACAGTATTATTGGATATTATGGGTGACAACTGAAACATGTTGCTAATGTAATACATTCACAGCTAGATAGGTTCAACGTTCACTTCCTTGAGGACAGCTATTTTTGTATCTTCTACACCTAGCATATTACCTCAGAAGATATTTGTTCATATTTTTACAAAATTATACAGGTAAACATGAATGCAATTATTTATTTAACTTAATGCCTGTTTTCCCCAGGAAATTACAAGTTCCATAAAGTCAAGAATCATATCTGTCGTATAAATACTATATCTCCATTGTCTGGCATATAGTAGGAAATTCACAAATATTTATTGAATGAACAAATAAAATATAGATATTAGGTATAATATATAGGTATTAATAGATATGAAATCCAATAAAGGTTCCTTTGTTTTTTTGTGGGGGTTTTTTTTTGGTAGATACTGTGACTTACCCAGAATTCCATTCTGTTTTTGATAGGTAATTATATACAAGAAGTTAGGATGCTTTATTTAACCATCTCATAATATACAGGGTTCTGATTTTGTAAGAGTCTGGATTTAATATAGTAAGGAAATTTTCTTAGTTTCTAAGATTCTTGTCAGACACCAATTGAAGGAAGAACAATTCACCTGTATGATTAGGGGACTACTCTTCCGACTCTTGTTTAGAGAACATGAGGTCGTGGTTCTCCTGAGTTACTCAGTCATTGATTTCCCCCCTTTGCTTTTCACAGAATGAAGGAGCCTGAAATAAAGGCAGAAAAACATGGCTTAGGCAAGATTATGTGGCTTTACTTGTAAATTGTTTCTTCCCTTCTTAATAACCAAATATTTCTTTAAAAGCTTATAGTCAAAATTTACACTCTTCCTGGTGAATATACCCTATTGTCTGAACTTTGAGGATCTAGTTAACCTTAATTTCTCCCACTTCCCTTCATACTATTGGCAGATTGGCCTCCTTTGTGTGACATGATCACACTATGCTTTTGCTTTCCTTCATGTCTGATAAACCTTAAATTTTTTTTTAAACTTACAAAAATGCTATCAGTTATAGAAACTCCACCTCACATCTGAGACTTTCCATGAGACTTTCTTGGAAAACTCTGTCAAATTAAACAACTGCATGATTTTGCAATACAAAAGGTCACCCACTCAACCAGGAGGATGAAGGGATTAACAGTAGTGTCCTCAGCTACTGCATCAAGTTCAGTTGCGTTACAGAAAAAGTGTCACACGTCTGTACTTATGTGGGGTCCATGCTTCATTTGGACTCCAAGCAGAAAGACATTTCCTATCAGAGTTTCTCTTATCATCACACCTAAATGTCCATAGGAACACATGATCAATTACTACAGTGAGAATGAAAACCCAGAACGTTCAGGTTAGAGTGACTGAACTGCAGAATTACCCAGGCATTCTCAGCTTCCACGAGTAAAAATGCTTATGTACCAATACAGCGAGAATGATAACAGTTTATTCTTTGTGACTTTCTTCTTAATATTTAGAGTAAACAAAATGAGATGTGTGGAAATATTTCATAAAGTGCAAAGAGAAAAGGGGCTTAACATTCACTGAGCACTCACCGAGCGCCAGGCAGCACAGGTGAAGGAAGTAGCACAGGCGTGTCTTGGATCTCTGGCACTGCACTCTGTGGGAGCATCCAAACATAATGTTAATTTCAGAGATTTATTGTACTCTGTCATACTTTATGTAAGAGGAGGACCTTCACATTTGAATGCTCAGACTTATTGCTAAGGGCATTCTCTGTTGTTTCCCTAAATTTAAAGTGGTTTCATAGGATCTCACCTACCTCTACATTATTTTTAATGACTTTACTATAGCTACGTTTCAAAAATGTTATTTATATCTGTTCTCCTTAAGTTGTAGTATTTAAATTAAATAAAAATTTTATTTCTTCTTTTTTTTTCTTAATCCTCACCCAAGGATATTTTTATTGACTTTAGAGAGAAAGGGTGGGAGAAAGAGTGAGAAACATTGATGTGAGAGAGAAACATTGATTGGTTGCCTCCCATACATGGGGAATCAATACCACAACCTAGGTATGTGTCATGAACAGCAACCAAACCTGCAATCTTGTGGTGTATGGGACAGCGCTCTAAACAACTGAGCCACCTGGCCAGGTCTCAAATTACTTTTATTATTTAATCTATCTCCGTCTTTCCAAGTCACAAATAAGGGATAGAAATTGTCATTCCAAGGGGAAAGGAGTTGTCTCAAGAAAGAGAGTCCCTCGATGGGGAAAATGTTACTGGGGGGAAAAACAGATATTCACATGTAAAAGAATAAAACTGCCCCTGTCTTACACCACTCACAAAAATTTACTCAAAATGGATTAAAGACTTAAACATAAGACCTGAGACCATAAAACTTCTAGAAGAAAACAGGAGAAAAGCTCTTTGACAGTAATTTTTGTATATGACACCTAAAGCACAAGTAATAAAATAAAAAGTAAACAAGTGGGATGACATCAAACCAAAAGCTTCTATGCAGCAAAGAAACTATCAACAAAGTTAAAAGATGACCAATGGAATGGGAAAAACATTTGCAAACCTTATATCTGATAAGGGATTAATATTCAAAATTTATAATAATAAAAGGGTAATATGCTAATTAGACCTGACGTCCTTCCAGACAAAGCCAGGGCTGGAGGGAAGCCACCCGGGTCCTAGGTGCCAGGAGGAAGCCGGTGCCGGCAGCCGGGGGAAGGAAGGCCTATTCTTTTTTCTTTTTTATAATAATAAAAATTAAGTTTTATTTTAAAAGGTAAAAGTTTATACATCCTTGTAAAAGAAGTGGTAGCATTTTACCAATGTAAAACATCACAGAATTCAAATCACAGTTTGGATCTCCAAGGTTCAAGTGTTGTATCCCATTAAGTAAAATGTGGTCAGTTTTAAGATCAAAATTCCTCCTCTGGATATCCTGTTTTCAATCAAATCTTCCTTTATCACCATCATCTCACACGGTAGGATAACTGGCCAGGGTGGCGATTGCACAGTGGTTGTTCCGGTGCTTGGCCATCTTTATGTAGTCACTCTTGCCCCAAGCTTTACCCCATCTGTTCTTGACAATCCAATGTTTATTGCTACTTGATTCTTCTCCTTCAAAGCCATAGCCAACAACCAGAACACCACGATCTAGCGCTGCTGCAGTGCCACTCATAATAAATGCCATCTTCATAGAACCGGAAGCTAAGATGGCTTGCATCTATAGCAACAGAGATGGGCCCCACGGTTGCCACTGCCTTCATGAGGGACACTCCTGCTCAGGGATGTCCATGAAGCCAGTGTCATTGGCAACAGAATCCTCGGGCCTGTATTTGCAGGGTCCAGCCTTTGCATGATATGGATAGGACTCCTCTGAGTCTAGGCCCCTGTTGGACTTACTAGTAACATACTGGAAGGCATTCTCCATTAGGCCACCATTGCAGCCTCATTGCCTTGAGCCTGAGAGCAGTCTACAAGGTTCTGCTCACTCAACGAGATAAGTTTGCCAGTTTTCCAGAACATCTGTCCTTCAAGGGCACCTGTTGCACTAACTGCCCAACAAGAACCACAGTGACCCTGGTTCTTCATGAGAGTTACATAGCCTTCTTCTCTCCAATCCACAGTTGGGGGGATTTCAGCAATGTACGGTTCCCGGATCACTCTCCTTTTCAAGTACTTCTGGTTTTGATGGCTATTCATCACCTGTGTGAATTCTTCATTGGTCATGTCACCAAAAGCATTCATTGCCAAGGTGAAGCTCTGTCTCCCTAGGTTGTATTCTTGGTTGTGCATGTCAATCATTTTCATATTCTTCTCCCACACTGTTCTCCTCCATCCTTCTTCATTGGAGCCATATAGTTTACTGTGTGTTGTCTTCCACCAGTGCCATAGTGACTCTAAACTTCCATCAAGTTTTAGAGCAGCTGAAGCTATTCCTAAGTAAAGGGCAATCAAGAAGAGTGAAGGATTCATGTTTCAAAACCTTCGGGGGCGCAGCTGAGCAGGTGCAGTCAGCATGTGCTGGTCCAGGATCTCCCAGGAAGGCCTACTCTTGCATGAATTTCGTGCACCGGGCCTCTAGTATATGAAGAATTTACAACTCAATAGTAAAAAAAAAAAAAAGGCAAATAATCTCATTTAAAATGGGCAAAAAGCCTAAATAGTTTTTCTTTTTTTTAGTTTAATTTTAATTTTTCAATTAGAGTTTTGTTTCAATGTTATTTTGTATTCATTACAGGTGTACAGCATAATGATTAGACTATCATATATTTTACATAGTGTTCTCTCTCTCCCCAATATTTCCCAATATTTCCAGTACCTAACTGGTACTATATATTGTTATTACAATATTACTGACATATTGTCTATGCTGTACTTTATATCCCCATGACTATTTTGTAACTACTAATTTGTACTTCTTTTTTTAAAAAAATATATTTTATTGATTTTTTTTTTTTTTTTTTTTTTTTTTTTTTTTTTTACAGAGAGGAAGGGAGAGGGATAGAGAGTTAGAAACATTGATGAGAGTGAAACATTGATCAGCTGCCAAGGTACATGCCCATGACCGGAATTGAACCTGGGACCCTTCAGTCCACAGGCTGATGCTCTATCCACTGAGCCAAACCAGTTAGGGCTAATTTGTACTTCTTAATCCCTTCATCTTTTTCATGTAGTCCATAAGCCACTCCTCCCCCCCTCCCCTCCCCCCCCACCCCCCCGTGGCAACCACCAGTCTGCTCTATGTCTATGAGTCTGTTCCAATTTTATTTGTTCATTAAATTTCAAATATAAATGAAATCATATGGTATTTGTCTTTCTCTAACTGACTGATTTCACTGAGCATAATACCCTCTAGGTCCATCCATGCTGTTGCAAATGGTAAGAGTTCATTCTTTTCTTATGGCCCAGCAATATTTCATTTATATATGTACCATAGCTTTTTATTTACTTGTCTACTGATTGGTCTTGGATTGCTTCCATATATTGACTATCTGTGTATATAAAAGCCTAAGTGATCATCCGACCATTTGACCGATCGCCCAGTAGCTATGTGCAATGACTACCAGGGCGTAGATGCTCCAACCAGTAGAGGAGGGAGCCCAATTCCTCGCAGAATCAGCCATGGGTTAGCTTGCTGCTGGGGCACTATCGGCCCCAAATCTGCTTCACCCACACCCCGGACCCAGAGATTGGTTTCAGCCTGATCCCCACAGGACAGACCAAAGGACCCTATTGGTGCACAAATTCATGCACTGGGCCTCTAGTTATAAATAACACTGCAGTGAACATAGGGGTGCATATATTCTTTTGAATTAGTGTTTTGTGATTCCCCAGAAGTTGATTTGCTGAGTCATAAGGCAGTTCCATTTTTATTTTTTTTGAGGAAACTCCATACTGTTTTCCATTAGTGGCTGCACCAATCTGCATTCCCACCAACAATGCACAAGGCTTTCTTTTTCTCCACATCCTCACCAACACTTGTCATTTGTGCATTTGTTGATGATAGTGATTCTGACATGTGAGGTGATATGTCATGGTTTTCATTTGCATTTCTCTGACAATTAGTGACTTTGAGCATCTTTTCATATGTTTATTGACCATCTGTGTGTCTTTTTTGGAGAAGTGTCTCTGAATAAACATTTTTCTAAAGAAGATATACAAAAGACCAACAAATACATGAAAACTTGTTCAATATCACTAGTCATTAGGGAAATGCAAATCAAAATTGCTTTACACCTATAAGAATGGTCATCATCAAAAAGACAAGAGATAGATGCTGGTGAGGGTATGGAGAAAAGGGTGCCCTTGTACATTGCTGATAAGATTGTAAACAGATACAGCCACTATGGATGAGAAAGCAAGCCGAGAGCAGATAACCCTGCCCTTACTTGCTCCACCATAACCACGCCCTTGGCTTCTGTAATCTCGCTTGCTTCTTGCATCAGCCAACCACCCAGGCTGCCACATGTGTGGAAAGACCCCTGAATACCCAAGAATTGATCATATATAAAAGAAGGTCAGAACCTGGACGCGGGGCTCAGCCTCTGGAGGAGACTCTGCTGAGCCAGCACAGGTGCAAATAAAACAGTTCTTTTCTGAATCTCCGGGTGCATATGGTTTGTAGCTTCCCGCCAGCCCAATTTCTGCCATAACATGGAAAACTATCTGGAGGCTCCTCAAAAATTTAAAAATAGAACTACCATATGATCTAGCAATTTACTTCTGGGAATATATTGAAAGGAAATAAAAACACAAAATTGAAAAAGCATCTGCACCCCAGTGTTCATAGCAACATTATTTACATTAGCCAAGATATAGAAACCTAAGTGTCCATTGACAGATAAATGGATAAAGAATTTGTGGCATATATATATATATATATATATATATATATATATATATATATCCCAATGCACCAAATTTGTGCAAGAGTAGGCCTTCCTTCCACCGGCTGCCAGCACCGGCTTCCCTCTGGCACCTGGGACCCAGGCTTCCCTTGCAGCCCCGACTTCATCTGGAAGGTCATCCAGAAGGTCGCCTGGTCTAATTAGCATATTATGCTTTTATAATATGTGTGTGTGTGTGTGTGTGTGTTAGAGAGAGAGTGAGAATAGAATATTATTCAGCCATTTTTTTAAAAAAGGAGTCCTGTCATTTGTGACAACATAGTTGAACCTTGGGGGCATTATGCTAAGTGACATAAGTCAGACAGATAAAGAAAAATACTGTATAATCTCACTTATATGTGAAATCTTAAAAAAACAAAAAAACTTTCTCCCTTCCTCTCTGAAATGTTAAAATATATTTTTTCAAAGAAAGAGAAAATCCCAAGCGTTCTCATCACAAGGAAAAACATGTTTTTTGCCTTCTCTTTTTATTTTATCCATATGAGGTGATGGATGCTAACTAAATTTATCGCAGTAATTACTTCATTATATATGTAAGCTAAACCATTATGCTATACACCTTACACTTACACAGTGATGTATACCAATTATATCTCAATAAAACTGGTCCTGGGTGGGTAGCTCATTCAGTTAAAGCATCATCCTGATATGCCAAGGTTGCAGGTTTGATCCCCAGTCAGGGTACAGACAAGAATCAACTAATGAGTGCATAAATAAGTGAAACAATAAAGTGATCTTCCTCTCTCTCTCTCAAAAATCAATCAATCAAAAACGTTGTGTGTTTATTTTTAAAAATCAATTTTTAAAAATTTTAAAATTATAAGAAAAAAAAAGGAGAGCCCCTAAGCACAAACTTTTCCTAAGATAGATCTCCTAAGCAGACATTAAATCAGCCTCAGAATACAATCATATAGTAAAGACCAACAGCTTAAGATAAAGGCATTCTCTCCTTTTCATAACATGAGAAGGAAAAGGGAGAAAGGCAAATAAATACTTTAGCCATTTAGAGAAGAAGAAACAAAGACTCTGAAACCAACCTCATAGAACCTGGTTTCAAATGCCATTCCACCAGTTCCTTTTTAACTTGAGTGAAGTTAAGTAACTTTGCACCTTGATATTTCTTATGAAAATCCAGATACTATCTAAGGGCTGTTGTGAGGATTAATTTATGTAAAATTTAGCATAATAAATAACACATACAAATCATTCAGTAAATGCTTATCCATTTATAAGAGCTATGTTTGTGATATAGGGACCACAAAAAAAACTACAGATCCCTACTAGATTGGCCTACAGATAATTAAAATAGTGACCCATTTTTCATTTTCCCCTTTACATTTTATTGCAAAGAGACAATATAAAGCCAATCCAGCTATAACCACAATTTTTTCATATCTGTTAAGTTCCAGTTTTTGTAAGTGCAATAAAATTAGTTCCTCCTTGACTATAGCCACTTATATCCCTAACAGGAAGAGACTTGAACCCATCTTGCCTCACACAAGCCTTTCTTTTTTCTGACTTCCTGATTTCTTTGAATAATATCACTATTCTTCCAGGAACTGATGCTTGAAATGCTAATCATTTTTGACAACCACTTCTCCCTCACCACCACATACTGATCTTACTTCCTCATTGTTCTAAAAATCTATCTCCACCCATCTCCATTTCTAGAGCCACCACCCTAGTTCAGGCCTCCAAACTGGTCTTCTTGCCTCATCTTTTTTCTCTACTAAATTCTTTTCATCTATAGTTGCCAAATAAATATCTCTCTATATAAAAGCCTAATATGCAAATTGTTTCCACGGCAGTTCGACCCGGAGACCTATCGCTTGCTATGACATGCTGACCACCAGGGGTCAGCGTGGAATGAAGGAAGGCCCCACCCAGCAGCTGGCAGCCAGGAAAGGGAGGCCCTGTCTGGCTGCCGGAAGGAAGGCCCTGACCGGCCCTGATCACCAGCCAGGCCTAGGGACCCTACCCATGCACGAATTTTGTGCACCGAGTCTCTAGTTAAGTAAATAATGTTTTGATGACTCTACCTGCTTCACCCTATTACCTTTGCCTCTGCTCAAACATCTCTGGTAGCTCCCCATTGCTTACCAAATGAAAGCCAGACACTCAACACCTTCCATGAGATGACTCTATACTACCTTTCTGTTATTGTCTACCATCTGCATCCTCCTGGCATTCCCCAAGAAGTTCCCCTTATTTTTTTTTTAACTCTATAGATCTATTATTATTTCTTATACTGTACTCTGAAAAACCTACACTCTTATTTCACTTGTCCAAATCATGTCACCCTTTAAGGCCAAAAGCCCATCATCTCTATCAAATGAAATAGATTTGCAGAAAATTCATTTTAAATTCAATGAATTTATGTGTCCATTAAGTAAATTAACCAATAAATTTACAGGGTTTGACAATAAAATTCTGCCCTGCCTTTAGGTTGATTTCTGGCAACAAGATCAAGAATTAAAATGGCTGGGTGGCTCAGTTGGTTGGAGCATCATCCTATACACCAAAAGGTTGTGGGTTCTATTCCCAGTATGGGCACGTACCTAGGTTGCAGTTTTGGTCAGGGTGAGTACAGGAGACAACAGATTGATGTTTCTCTCTCACATGGATGTTTCTCTCTCTCTCTCTCTCTCTCTCTCTCTCTCTCTCTCTCTCTCTCTCTCTCCCTCTCTCCCCCCTCTCTCTTTCCCTCTCTTCCTCTCTCTCTAAGAATCAATAAAACATATCCTTGAGGGGAGAGTTAAAAAAATCATTAAAATGTCTATGTTTCATTGGTCCCAAAAATTGTTCAAATATATCTTGGGAGGAAGTAGCAGAGAATCTGAGAGTAGGGTAAAGTTAGGTTTATACCTGCATCCCCTGGTTTATTGATGTCTGATCCAAACCACAGCTTTATTGGATCAGAGTTTTGATTCCCTCCTCCCCGCTCCAGGTAGCCTCTAGAAGAAAGACTGGGGCCTGGACTTAATGGCAATAGAATCTCCCAGACTAGCTGTAATGTGTAGATTTGAGTGCTGAGGTCCTAGGTTTGTTCTGAATCATACCCTTTCTAGTTAATAAAACTACAGTCATCTTCACTACGTATAGTTAGATAGTCTAAATCTCACAGTCTATATCATTCACTAGAATGGGAGTAGAGAGTGTGGGCTGCAAGGAACTAGGCAGGGGTCCTCAAACTACGGCCCGCGGGCCACATGCAAATACAAATATTGTATTTGTTCCCGTTCGGTTTTTTTACTTCAAAATAAGATATGTGCAGTGTGCATAGGAATTTGTTCATAGTTTTTTTTTAAACTATAGTCCAGCCCTCCAACGGTCTGAGGGACAGTGAACTGGCCCCCTGTTTAAAAAGTTTGAGGACCCCTGAACTAGGGTGATTATTCTGCTTTAGAAGAAGAGAGACAGGTGAAATACAAGATAGCTATAGAAAATGGGCAGGAGCTATAGTTTTATGATCTTGGTGGTGGGAAGGAAGCCCAAGAAGAGATTGGATAATGTTTAGAGGGTTTTATGAATGAGATATAATAAAGAGCCCCAAATTTAGTCTCCTGTCTGCAAGAGTTTCCCTGGCACAAGTTAGAGTAGACCTTGGGAACTACTTCAATTTGGCAATTAAGCATTAGTACCTCAGTTCAAATAGTTTGTAGTTCCCCAAATTAGTCATGCATGGCTAAAGTATAGGAAGAGATGAAGGACAAGGAAAATGGAAAACATAGTTTATGTGAGAGGGAGGATTTGACATGAAAAAGTGCAGGACTATATTATTGTTTTAGGGGAAATCAGTAGTGAAAGGGAAAAATGGTCTAGATATTTGTCTTGATGGTAGGCCACAGTCCTCTCAATCAGACAAAGTTAATACGTAAAGGAAAAGCAAATGTCGGTTTGCCAAAGAGAAAAAAAGACACTTGCAGCCCTGGCCTGCGTTGCTCAGTGGTTAGGGTGTTAGCCCTTATAGGTTCAATCCCAGCCTGTTCAGGGTGTGTGAGCAAGGCAGCCAATTGATATGTCTCTCTCACATCGATTTTTCTCTCTCTCTCATCTTCTCTCCTTCCCTCCCTTCCACTCTCTCTAAAAATCAATGGAAGGAATACCCTCAGGTGAAAATTAACAACAAATACACTGACAAAAACAGCATAGAAATGGGAAGGAGGGATCAATATTTCTTAAGAGAAATAGACCAAACTAGGGCTGAATTATAGGAAATTTCTAGGTGTCAAAAACAAAGTTCAGATTCTGTGGTGGTCATTAGCCTATTTGCTGTGAGATCCATTATTCCCAGCCCTTTCCTTGCTCTACTCTGAGTCACAAAACATGACCAAGTTAAACAATATTTCTCAATATACTTTTCCAATTGGTTTCTGTTTAGACTCAGCCAATAGAAAGTACTGGTGGGAGATTGGAGGGGAGAATGAAGGGAGAAGCATCCTGCCACTAAGAAAGAGGCACAGTGAACCATCACATACACACTTGGAGTGGCTCGGAAGGCTGCCAGTTTTGAGTGGGCTCAAAAAGAGATTGCTCCTGGGAACAATTCCTCTTCATTTATGGACCTGTGAAAATAAAGAAACATCATCTGCCTCCGACATGCCCAACATTCAATGGTGAGACAGCTGTAGGATAATATCTATAGACATCCCAGTTCAAAAAGGAGAAGAACAGAGATAAAAAGGAGTCTCTTGTCCATAGCAGTTTTGAAACAGAATTGAGTGAATATTGGAAGTTCCTTAATTAGGTTATTTGGCTTGGGAATAATCCTGCAAGGCTCTCAGCTCTGCTTTCTGGGCTCTTGTTTCAGCCTCTGAGTCATCCTTTCTTTTCATGGAAGGTGGATGTGTTCAAAGATGAGTAGGTTTATCAGCCTACTTCCTGCCCATAAAATTTGAGAGTCGACATTATTCATTTGTTTTGTATTGTCTCTGTCCTTCCAATTCCAAGTTGGCATTGCATCTGATAAAATAAATTTCTTAAGAACGTTATGGTGACCTAGCTGGTTTGGCTTAGTAGATAGACCATCGGTCTGAGGACTGAAGGGTCCCAGGTCTGATTCTGGTCAAGGGCACATGGCTAGGTTGCGGGCTCAATCGCCAGTAGGGAATGTGAAGGAGGCAGCTGATCAATGATTCTCTCTCATCATTGATGTTTCTGTCTCTCTCTCTCCCTCTCCCTTCCTCTCTGAAATCAATAAAAATATATTTTTAAAAAAGAACTTTGAGTCTTCTTATATTTCAATGGAATTCATTCCATTAGACAAAACCACACAATTCACAGATTGTTTCAAAATAATTTCATCTCAGCCTTTGGCTCCTGGTGAGAGCCTAAAGTTGAAGAACAACACCTTTATACTACTTAGAGGCCCAATGGTTTGATTGAAAGTATCTGAAGCATGCCCTTAGTCTTTTGAAATGGCCCTTTGTATGACTAAGCTCCCTGATCTTTTAATCTCTGAGGTTTTAACAAAATATTATAGAGTTACTCCCTGGGCATTTTCTCTATAGTAGGCTCTCCTGACAATGTTCAGAAGTCATCTCTTAGTGTTAGTACTTTTTACCACCTGGGGAAGATGAAGATTTTCAAAATCATTACATCCTGATCCCTTTGTGTTTAACAGTTCTTCCCTTAAATTGTCTCTTTTTTCTTTCATTTACCTATAAGAAGCAAGAATAAACCAGTTGTCACCTTCGACACTTCACTTGTTAATCTCCTTAACTACATAACCAAGTTCATTACTTACAAGTTCTGCTTTCAACATAATTACAGGTGACAATGTCACTAAGTTTTCTGCAACTACATAACAAGGCTTCCTTTTCCTCTAGTCTCCACTAACATGTTCCTCACCCCCTTCTGAGTCCTCAATAGCAGTGTCCTAGTGTCCATGTTTCCATTGGTAATCTGGTCATGATCATTTAGGCTTTCTCCGTCATGCTCTTCAACATTCTTCCGGTCTCCACTGACTGCTCAGTTCCAAAGCCACAGGCACATTTTTAGATATTTGTTATAATAGCATCCTACTTCCAGGTATCAAAATCAATATTGGTCTTCTATTCCTGTGTAACAAATTCTATAAACTTAGTGGCTTAAAACCACACGCATTTATTATCTCTGTTTCTGTGGGTAAAAAGTCTGGGCACAGCTTAGGTAGGGTTTCCACTTTTAGGTTTCCCCAGGCTACATTAAATGTGTCAGCTGGACTGTGTTCCCACCTGGACGCTTGACTGAAGAAGAATCTGCTTCCAAATCCTCTCAGGTTGCTGGCAGAATTAATTTCTTTGCAGTTGTAGGGCCAAGAGCTTCAGAGATTTCTGCTGGCTGTCTGCCCGAGGCTGTCCTCAGCTTCCAGGGGCCATCTGAGCTCCTTGCCACATGGTCCTCTCCATAGGCAGTTCGCCATATTGCGGCTTGCTTCTTCAAAGCCAGCAGGAAAGTGAGACAGAGCAATTCTGCTAGCAGGATGCAATCTTAGATAATGTAACATAATGATGAGAGTGATGTATCCCATCCCACAGCCATATAATGTAATGTAACTATGGGAGCAACACTCCATTGTCTTTGCCATATTTTATTGGCTGGAAGCAATTCACAGGCCCCAGCTACATTCAGGGATACGAGCTTAAAGAAGAACATTAATACCAAAATGCAGAGATCATTGGGAGTTATCTTAGGGTCTATCTGCCACATTCAACAATGGGGAATGGAAACTATAGTTAAGTACTCCCCTCTTCTTCACCCAGCCAGACAATTCTAGATGAATTCTAAGCAACTAGTCAAAGATCTGGAAAAACAAGGCCTCGTTGCCTACAGCAATGCTTAGATTGATAATGTACTCTTGAATTGGCTTTGCTTCCTTCCATATTGTGTTTCCCAGTTCTCCACTCTTATTCACTAGGATCCCAAATCAACTACCTGCACACAAGTTATATCAGACTGTAATTTCTGGTAGGAATTTAGGTTAAGATAGAAGAAGTGAAAAACTGTATAAATGGTACATTACAAAATAAGAGGGATAATAGGCAGAAAGTTCTCCCTACAGAATTATGCCCTGAATCCCATTTCCCATATAATTTCTCTAGACTACTTTTAATGAAGCAATGCTAAAACTTCATGGAAGAAAGCACACAAAAGGATTCCAAGATACAGTATCTTCACTCTCTCATGCATAAAGCCAGAACTTTAGCTGGATACTAGATTGGAGGAAGCTGGCAAGTGGAGCTCAATTTGTTTTTGTTGTAGAGAGATAACTTTATAAACTATCAACTTGACAACTCAAAAAAAGCAACCGAAGTATCCTATCTAATAAGACAAAGATGGTAATGGACCGTACCTTCGCTATGCCTCCCATTGGCTAATAAGTGTGATATGCAAATTAACTTTCAACAAAGATGGTGGCTAATTTGCATACTGCAGGCAGGGCGGGACAGCGTGAGCCACCAGCGCGCCACCATCCAGCAGGACCCAGAAGCCCCAGAAGCTGCAAGGCAGCAGGCAGGTGGGACCCAGAAGCCCCAGAAGCTGCCTGATATGGCAGTAACTCTATCAGTAAGCACTCTGAAAGTCAGTGGCATAAATGCACCAATTAAAAGACAGATTATGAGGGTGAATCAAAAACAAAACCCACTTTAAATATAAAGACACATATAGATTAAAAGTAAATGAATTAAGCTGCACCCTGTTTTGTTCAGTGGATAGAGCATTAGCCCGTGGACTGAAGGGTCCCAAGTTCGATTCCAGTCAAGGACACGTACCTCAGTTGCTGGCTTGATCCCCAGTCCCTATCAGAGCATCTGCAGGAGGCAACCAATCAATGTGTCTCTCCCTTTCCCTTCACTCTCTCTAAAATTCAATGGAAAAATATCCTTGGGTGAAGATTAACAAAAACAAAGTAAATGGATTAAGTAACATAAAGAGTTTATAAGAAAAATATATTCTAAATTTTGTTAGTTGTATAATGGTTATGTTTAAATTATTAACACCTAAGAAATTGGGTGAAGGGTACATGTAATATGCTGTAGTATTTTATAGTTTTTTTTTTTTACATGTATGAGATTATTTCAAATTAAAATACTAAAAAATTAAAAACTAATAAAATATTAATTGAAATGTATATCTCACTCATTCATGGATAATAGACACCATTATAAACTTTTGAACAATAATAGATACAGAGGCAGAGCTGCCTCAAACAGATTGTCAAACTGCAGCGGGAAGGCCGGGGAGGGTTGGGGGGCAGGAGGGAGGGGGGTAAGAGATCAACCAAAGGACTTGTATGCATGCATATAAGCATAACCAATGGACATAAGACACTGGGGGATAGGGGAGGCTAGGGGACTGTCAAGGGCGGGGGGAAAAAAAGGACACATATGTAATACCCTTTGTAATACTTTAAGCAATAAAGAAAAAAAAAGAAAAAAAAAGAAATGTATGTGCATTGCATGAAAAATCTCCTAATTGCTTCTAGCATAGTTTATTAAATTGTGCTAAAATTTACAAGGGTTCAATTAAAAAATACCTTAATTCTAAATGATATAATAGAAAATATATAATAGTGCAGTTATAAGCACTTACCTGAAAATAAAAATTTAAAGAAGTGAAGTTAAAGAAGGGATTAACCAAAGAAAATATATACACAACCCATGGACTCAGACAACAGTATGGTGATGGCCAGAGAGAAGTGGGGGGCAAGAGCTGAGTAGAGGAGGCAAAAGGGGGGAAATAGGGACATCCTATATAATAATAATAAAAGGCTAATATGCACATTGACTGAACGGCAGAATGACTGGTTGCTGTGATGTGCACTGTGCACCAGGGGGCAGACACTCAATGCAGGAGCTCCCCCTGGTGGTCAGTGCACTTCCATATGGGGAGTGCCACTCGGCCAGAAGCTGGCTCATGGCTGGCCAGTGTAGTGGTGGTGGCAGGAGCCTCTCCCACCTCCGTGGCAGCACTAAGAATGTCCAACTAACGGTTTAGACCTGATCCCTTGGGGGCCTAAGACTTTAGTCAGACACCCCCTGAGGGCTCACTGGCTGCCAGAAGGATGTCTGACTGCAAGCTTAGGCCTGATCCCCCGGGGAGTGGGCCTAAGTTGACAGGTGGACATCCCCCAAGGGGTCCTGGACTGTGAATGGGCGCAGGCTGGGCTGAGGGGGATTCCTTCCCTCCACCCCGAGTGCACAAATTTTTGTGCACCGAGCCTCTAGTTTGAATATAAAGGAAAAAATGATTGAAGAACATTTATCACAAAACAGCAGTTCTTTCAGTTATCTCTATCTTCATGCCACCTCAGTTGGTGGCTAACATTCACTCTACTCTGGAGAGTAACTATCATTCACTCTATTTTGGCAAAGGTATTTATTTGTCAAATCATAAAGATGAAATGAGATGACTGTCAGGTCATAGGTTTAGGGCTGGGGCAGGGATGGAATCACAAAGTAAGGAAAACCATGATACTTGGGGAAAGAGTTAGGAGGAAAACCATGTCTGGCTAGGAAGAAAACCAATGGGTGCTTTAAAAAGGACTTGAGTCAGAGTCATCTAGCACAGTGAGTTATAATAATCCTCACATAAAACTTCTAAAATGATTGCCTGACGATTAAACTGGCCACATGATCAGGCTTCTCACTTCCTTTTCTTAACATTGGGTGGGTGCTCTTTGAAATTCCGAAAGACAGGTGGCTACCTTTGGGTTGAGTGTATGTACAAGCCCAACACTGAGCTAATTGCTTGGCATTCAATTTCACAACTTCTTTATGAGGATAGATGCTATTATTATCCTTTCCCCTAAGTACTAGGAAACTGTTAACCTCAGTTAGGATGTTGAGTAACTTGCCCAAGGTCACACAGCAAGTAAATGACAGAGCCGAGACCCAAGTGCATGTCTGCTGACTCTAAAGTTAAGGTTTTTAACCATAGTATTACATTGCTGCTTCAGGCTTCAAGACAAGAAATTTCAAAAACAATGTTTTCAATATTTAAAAAGAATTTAAGTTTTTCCATATCTCATTTTAGTCTCTTAAAGTAGTTAGCTTACAATTTATGTTCTTCTCTAGAAAATGCAAACTTATAGTGACAGAAAGCAGGTCAGTGGTTACTTGAGGATAGCCGAGGGCTGGGAGGGGCAGGAGGAAAGGAAACACAAAATGGCATGCAAAAACTTGAGGGAGTGATAAATATTTTCATGATCTTGATTGTAGTGGTAGTTTCACCATTGTATACATACATCAAAATTTATCAGATTATCTTTTAAATACGTGCAGTTTATTGAATATAAATTTTACTTCTTATTACAGATGAGGAAGTAGTTATCAGCAAGTGAAAAAGTGTCTTGTCCAAGATTAGCCAGAGAGGTGGTGGCAGAGAGACAGGATAAAAATAAAATTTTAAAGATTTTTGAACAAGTCATTCCCCCCCCCCCTTTCAATTTAATAAATTATTCCCACATGGTTTCAACAGGATTTGAGGAGACATAAAATATGACAGAGAATTGTATGTTTAAGACGAATTCTGGGTTAACTTGCATATGTCAGTTGAGCACTAGAAATCCATTGTGAATCATTTGATGAAAAAGTTCAATTCATCTTTTTGCAAGTTAGTCATCATATGCAAACTATTTTTTAGGAATTCTACAATTGTATGACCAGCAGGGGGCAACTAAATACTTAAGAATCATCATCTTGTACAGAAGAACAAATTAAAATTGAAGACAGCATTCTCAGTTGTGTAGGAGAACTGAATTCTTTTTTTTTTTTTTTTTTAGAAAGTCAGTGTTTATTAATATACAGTTCATTTCAAATTTAAGTTAGTTAGCGACTGTTAAAGTGTATATACATTTTTGGGACACCTTATATATAAATTTATATATATACATCTGTGTATATATATACATATATAATATTTATATATCTTATTTATTTATTTATTTATTTATTTTTTTTTATTTATTTTTTTTATTGCTTAAAGTATTACAAAGGGTATTACATATGTATCCATTTTATCCCCCCGCCCTAGACAGTCCCCTAGCCTCCCCTATCACCCAGTGTCTTATGTCCATTGGTTATGCTTATATGCATGCATACAAGTCCTTTAGTTGATCTCTTACCCCCCTACCTCCTGCCCCCCAACCCTCCCCGGCCTTCCCGCTGCAGTTTGACAATCTGTTTGAGGCAGCTCTGCCTCTGTATCTATTATTGTTCAAAAGTTTATAATGGTCTCTATTGTCCATGAATGAGTGAGATCATGTGGTATTTTTCCTTTATTGACTGGCTTATTTCACTTAGCATAATGCTCTCCAGTTCCATCCATGCCGTTGCAAATGGTAAGAGTTCCTTCCTTTTTACAGCAGCATAGTATTCCATCGTGTAGATGTACCACAGTTTTCTAATCCATTCATCTACTGATGGGCACTTAGGCTGTTTCCAGATCTTAGCTATGGTGAATTGTGCTGCTATGAACATAGGGGTGCATATATCCTTTCTGATTGGTGTTTCTGGTTTCTTGGGATATATTCCTAGAAGTGGGATCACAGGGTCAAATGGGAGTTCCATTTTCAGTTTTTTAAGGAAACTCCATACTGTCTTCCATAGTGGCTGCACCAGTCTGCATTCCCACCAGCAGTGCACAAGTGTTCCTTTTTCTCCACATCCTCTCCAGCACTTGTCGTTTGTTGATTTGTTGATGATAGCCAGTCTGACAGGTGTGAGATGGTACCTCATTGCTGTTTTGATTTGCAGGAGAACTGAATTCTTTCTAAAATTATAATTAACTCCCAGCCACACATTCTCACAGCATTGAATTTGTGAAGACAATTAGAATACTTCCCTAAGTAGACAGATTATAAAACCACAGTCTAAGGCCTATATGTGACAGATTGTTTTGGTTATTTTTTTCGGACTACAAGGTTCTTTGTAAAAATTTATGCATTTTATAACCAATGAGGATTTTTTGGGAAAATTCTTGTATTACAAAAAATATAATAAACATTGACTTTTTTGTATATTATTCTAGGATTCTGCTATTTCACTCAACATTCTAATATCCAAGTAAATAGGGTTTGCACGGGATCTTCCTTATGCTTAACCTAAAATTTAATAAATGTCCTAACTTCCATAGAGATTAATTTTAAGGTTGTTTTATTAGTCATGGTTCTCCAGGAAAAAATAACCAAACACATATGTATATTTTTCCTCCTTTTTTTTCAACCCCCAAATGAAACTAATATCAAAAGCTATTGCCCTGAACGGTGGAGCATTGTCCGTATACCAAAAGGTTGTGGATTTGATTCCCTGTCAGGGCACATACCTAGGTTGTCGGTTCTATGCCTCGTCGGGTATAACTGATTGATGTTTTTCACAGCAATGTTTCTTTCTCTGTCTCACACACCCTTCCTGTCTTTAAAGAGCAGTAAAAATATGTCCCTGGGTGAGGATTAACAAAACAACAACAACAAGCCTATTAATTCTTTCTCCAAAACATAGCTCCATCCTAGTTTAGGCCTCATTTAGCTCTTGCCTGGACTTTAGCCCTTATATCCTGTCTCCTTTTCAGCCCTCTAAGGAGAAACTACAATTACCTTTTTAAAAAGTAAATTTGGTTGCGTCACTTACTTGCTAAAAACAAACCAGTGATTTCCTGTGGCACTCTCAGTAAAATGTAAACCTCTAACCATGCCATGTAGCCTCCTGCAGGGTCTGGCTTCTATGTACTGCTTCAATTTAATTTCCAGCCATGCCTGTTTTACTCACCATAACATATACTTTGTTCCTAGCATAATGTGGCTCTCGAAAGGCTTTCACTAACTATTGAAAAATTAATGCATAGAGATGATGACTTAAGTTTTAGATATATTTGTGGTGAAACGCCTAACTGGACTTTACAAAAATTAGTGATTAAATATATGATCATGTCTGTAAATAGAATTGTAGTATTTAAAGCTTTAGCTTTCAGGAAAAAGAAGTAAGAACTCAGCGTGTGCATGGCAACTCGGGCGTATGAGAGGTTTGAAGGAAGATGCCTTGTAGAGTCAGTCAGGTGGCAATTGTCAGATTGTGGGAATTTCTTTTCCCTTCGGGGTACACGATTTTGTCAAAGGGAAATATTTCTCCCAAAATTGGGAAAAGGCAAACTACTAATCAGTTTAGCTTTGTGTTGTATGCTAGTTTAAAAAAAGAAAATGTGTAATATA
The DNA here is from genome assembly GCF_963259705.1 of Myotis daubentonii. Lineage (NCBI taxonomy): Eukaryota > Metazoa > Chordata > Mammalia > Chiroptera > Vespertilionidae > Myotis > Myotis daubentonii. Next base: position 75,285,373 of record NC_081841.1, on the reverse strand, counting down.
ATGTTAAAAAAAAAAGCTTTTATGATGAATTTTGTAAATAGATTTGGTACAGGGTAACCTGTTCTCTAGCTGTGATCTTACCACTTCAAATGGGCGTAATTTGAATAAATTTTGTATGGTATTGGATCAATATAATGATTTTTTTAAGAGTTGAAAAAAATATATATGATCATGTTGCTCAGGAGAGAAGAATAGGCTAGAGATATGTAGAATAAAAAGAATAAGAACACAAGAACCATTTTTTTTCTAGAAAGATGATATAGAGTGAAGATAGAAGAGGGCTGAGTATGGAATTTGGGGGCAATTAAAGAAATAGAAAAAGGTAAACTTGAAAGGAGACTGAGGAGCAGTCAGGAAGGTAGATGGAAAACTAAGAGAATATGGTGACATAAAAACTAAAGAAAAAGAATTGAGACATATAAAGAAGTTGCCAGCTGGTGGCGACTGCTAAAATGAAAAGGCTATGTGGATCTAGTGCTGAGGTACCCCTTATAAGCCATGGGTAAGATGTACAGGCAAAATAACTCAGCAGGCAAATACAGGATTTGTGGCAGTAACCAGCGAGGCAGGTGCTCTGGCAGCCTGTATCTCTGAAAGACACAGGCTTGTGTTGATGATGATTCAGCAGCTATATGTAGATTCAGTAGAAAATACTGATTTTTATAAAATAACTTTTTGTTATTATAAATGTAGTACATGAATGGTAAAAACTAAATATAAGCAAAATAGGCAATAAAAATAATTGTATTCCCTACCCACAGATTACCACTGTTAACAGCTTATTGTATATCTTTAATTTCCTCTGTATATGCATATAAATACATGAATATATATTTTATTGTATTTTTTAAAATGTATTTTTATTGTTGATAGTATTACAGATATCTCCCACTGAATATGTATTTTAAACCAAAGTGGTATCATACTCAATATGCAGTTTTCTAACCTATTTACTTTTTAAAATGAACAATCTCTACCTCTCCAAGACAATAAATGTACACCTTATCTACAAGCTAAATTCAGATTTTCCTATTAGTTTCCAAAATATCTTTACTGTAAAATTTAGTAACTAAAAATAAAAAATTGCTATTTATTTTTCCTTTGCTGTAGGAACTGTATTTCAGGGTAACCAGCTAGTTCCAGGTAATAGAGGCAAGCACTAATTTACCACAGAAAGTCAGAATATAGAAGGAATGATGGAATTAGAATGATTTTGCAATCCTCATGGAAATTATTGACTTGTGTAAGGGTTTTCAACAGGTGTTAAAACATGGCATTTATGTTTGAAGGGAAACTAGACATCTGTAAAATATCAATGCTACACAAATTACTTATTAGTCACAAATTCATAAAGTAGGGATAAGAATAATATATCATTAATTCTGTTTAAAGTCCAAACATCAATAATTGTGCATCAAGCAAATAGCATCAAAGATGCCATATAAAAATATACTACATTGCCAACCAGTGTGGCTAAGTAGTTGAGTGTCAACCATGAACCAAGAGGTCGCTGGTTGGATTCTGCCCGGGTTGCAGGCTCAATCCCCAGTGGGAGACATGCAGGAGGCAGCCAATCGATGGTTCTTTCTCATCGATATTATGATATCTCTATTCCTCTCCCTTCCCCTCTCTCTAAAATATATATATATATGTATATATATATATATATATACATGTATATGTATATATATACATGTATATGTATATGTGTATATATATCAACTATATTTTAGCCCAAAATGTTTAACTTGAATCCATTAAGTCTTTACTTCTAACATCTTTCAAAGATATTAGCTTTCAAAAGCCATTTTTACATTTATAAAATATCCTAGATAAGATGTTCTGGGTTGCTAAGCAACACTATGAAGACATAAGAAAATACATGCACTACTGTATGTGCTTAGAGATAAATTTTGTTTTACTTTGATTTATTGTACTTAATAAGTCTGGCAAGAGTGAATTGGCTTAGATTGTTGAGTCCAGCTATTGTAAGAGGAGGTTGGTTGGAAGTCTTACTTGAATGGAAAACATAACTCTGAAATTGAGTCTATCTAGTTCCTGATTGCTGAAGTAGTGGCTTTCATTCTCACATCACATATGAGATACCGATATTTGAATTGGGGATTGTATAGATTCTTAAATAAATCTGCTTTTATGACCCGAGGTTATGTCTATGTCTTCTATAATTCTCTGAATTAGGGCAGTTCTGCAAAAGCCTTGATATCAATGGAAGATTAGTGGAGTGTATGTATGGTCTGTGTGTAATTTTCTTATAACTGAGTGGAGTGAAAATACAGTTTGTAATATTAGTAGAATATAACATTCCCCCAAATAATAATCATAATAGTTTCTATTTCTTGAGTTATTGAATTTTTATTTTTTGTTATTCATCATCCGAGGATATTTTCCCCACTGATTTTTTAGAGAGAATGAAAAGGAGGGGAAGAGACAGAGAGAGAGAAACACTGATGTGAAAGAGACATATAGATTGATTGCCTCCTGCACTCACCCCAACCAGGGCCAGGATGCAGCCTGCAACCGAGGTACATGCTTTTGACCAGAATCAAACCCTCGACCCTTAAATCTATAGGCCGACACTCCAACCACTGAGCCAAACTGTCTAGGGCTTGAGTTTCTTTAATTCTTATAACACTGCAAAATTGACTTTTTAAAAAACTGCACAGATGAGAAAACGAGCATTGGTGAGGTTACACAGCTAGTAAATGATAGGGCTAGGATTAGAACTGAAATCTGACTTTATAGTTGAGCTCGGTTCCTCTATTATACTACTTTATTGAGTCAAATTTGTATTAATGAACCTTATAATGTTGATTAAAGTGATGTTGATATTTTCTTTGGACCTAATAGTAATACTAACTCATAATAGTTTCTGGATTATCACTGCCAAACTTAGTTCTTATCAAATATTAGCACTAAAGAAATAAAACATTAACTGAACACTTAAAAAAATCTTTTTCAGGTAACATTCAGTACTATTCAAGGCAAACCTAAACTTTTACTTGACATTTTTTTTCTACTTTTTATGAATTTGACAGTTGTGCATTTGGAATCTCTTCAAATTCTATTTGTAGCTGAATCATGTGAATGCCAAGGAGATCAGTACATCTGCTTCTTAGCATCTCTAGAGTAATCTATATTTGCAGAAAGCTTTATATAAATTTGAACAGGTTAATGTGTTCAATCTGATTTATTTACCAGAGGTCATGTGATATTAGCCTTTCGCAGGGATTTAGAAGTTGGAACAAATAACAGGTAGCATGAGTAGCTTTTGAATTGAATACTTTTACTAAGAAAAAGCAATGACGTGATAAGGAGGGAATGATTACTATATTTGGTTAAGGGTAGAAAATGACAAGCAGTGTAGTAGAGTACATTTCCACAGACCTGACCTACAGGTAGAGAAAAGAAAGAAACATATTTTCAAGTTCTTTTTTTTTTTCTAAAGCAGAGGCCCATATAGTTTAGAGTATGTGTCTCTAACATCTGAGACATTAAAAAAAAAAAACACGTAATCACATATCATTATCATATCTAAGACAATAACTAATGATTCCTTAATAGCATGTAACATCTAGTCAATATTAACATTTCCCTGATTGTCTCACTGACATATTTTTAGAAAAGTGCTTTGTTTGAATCACAATCTTAAAAAAGTCCATGCCAACTCCAGTCCATTTCCAGGTGGGTGTTAACAGGGATTAGGGTTAAAGGAAACCACTGGAGGAGTCAGATTGGGAGTCTGGTCTCAGCTGTGCATGTCAGAATACCAGGCAAAAGTAAGGCTCCCACAGGAATTGACTCAAAACAGCTAGGGGAGAATATCAAAAGGGCCTAGAGCAGAGGGAAGAAGCAGACAAGGACGCATTGAACAGGTGCTTTTCTGTTTGTATGTTTTTTGAAAATTTTTATGAGTTTATTTGAGCCAAACTGATGACTTATGCGGAGGGAGATTTCAAATGCCCCAAGAATAAGTTTTGCAGTTTCTTTTATTCATATCTAAACAGATGTTTTTGAAACATAAGAGTAGATCCCCTCTTTTTTCACCTTGTCATCTCTGGGCATTTAGTGTCTGGGGTAAGAGACACTAAATATCTAGATTTGGCAGAAGGCATCTAGGTAGGACCTGTCATTGTTGGGATGGGCGGTGTTAGATGGCTGCTACCTGATAATGCTGTAAGTATGCATGACACCTTCATTCCCAGCAGAGAATAGCAGGAATGACAGTTCTGAAACCTGTTAGTTTACAGGGTGTGGCCTCTTGCTGGTTTTTGCGTTCATTTCGGGAAAGAGGTGAAATAACTATAGATACTTGATAATTTTTTTTTTTTTGTAAACAGGATGGACCTTCGACTGATTAAAAACTGATAACATTAAATTGAAAGACAATGTCTATTAAATTGAAAGACAATGTCTATTAAATTGAAAGACAATGTACAATCTGGTTTATAGAAATTGAATTACTTGTGACCTCTCAGAAAGTTTATAGATGTATAAATAGAGGTTGGACAAAGCTAACTGGATAATCTATACTAGTAATATATAATCTTTTATATGTTTAAAGATACGGACATAAAAGTCATTTGGACATTCTGCAGTGAAATTATAGATTTGGTTTTATCAAGAAGTATGCTTTGAATAATCGCATATGGTTGAAGGAATGAGAGAGTAAAGCTTTGTTAAAAAAAAATAAATAAATAAAATAAGTAGCCCTGGCCAGTGTTGCTTAGTTGGTTGAGTTTTGTCCCCGTGCACACAAAAGAGGGGTGAGAATGGGAGGCAACCCATTGATGTTTCTCTCTCACATCAATGTTTCTTTCTCTCTCTCTTCCCCTCTCTCTAGAATCAATAAAAACATATTTTTAAAAAGTAGGGCATTATTTCTTTGCCATTATAATTACAACTTTGGAAATTTAAGGGATTATTTGTTCTGTTTCCCATGTTTATATAATTATGATAAACAGATTTTTATATACTCTCATGCAATTGAAATGACAGACATATTTACAACTGGGAATAGGTAGTCTATGTAGCTATCAGAAAGAAATGAGTTTTTCTTTTTAAAATTTATTTGGAGTTTAGGATGCCCTCCGAGCTGAACTCAGGAGTCAATTCTTATCCTGAGCATACATTTCTAATTATTTCCAGAGACGGTGTTAAAAATCATAGTACCTAATTTTGAATAGGCAAGGTGGGTGGAAGAGTAGGCAGAGCTTTTCAATAAGGCTTAATTGTTTTTTACCTGTGACTACATAATTATATAATTCATTATGATGAACTTTCATTTTTAGACTTCTATGGTGGGAATCATTAACACTTCATAGTTATGTGAAAATTGTATATAATTCTGCTTTTTATTACTCTGTATCATGATGTTTTAAATATGCACTAATTTCTTAGTCTGATTATTAATAAATCACCTTCATTGGGACATTATGCAAATTTGAAATAACAATGTCATTATGAAGAAAAACTTAAAATGCTGTACCAGTATAGCTATTTAAAAACAGAATAGCAGTAAAATATTAATATAATTTTGCCTATATGGATGAGAAAAAAATAAATGGAAATGTTTAGTGTTTTTGCTTCTAAAGGCAAACCAGATGGAAATAATTATCAAATGGGTATAGTACTTGGTCTGATGAGGTTGGTAGGTATAAAGTGAGAATTTTATTGAACTTATTCTGATGTTGGGCAAATGAGTAATTGCCATTTTTCTTTTAATATATTATTAAAATAATTTTAACAATTCACTTTGCATAATCAATGGTTTTAAATTTATATAAATATTTCTACTTTCAATGCTCTTCCTTCAGTCTCAACTCAGACCTTCCATTTAGGATCATTTTATTTTTGTCTGTAGAAAGACATTTCTTTAGACTTCCCATTAGTGAGACTATATTAGCAGCAAACTCTCCTTTTGCTTGCCTGAAAATGCCTTTATTTTTGCCTAATTTTTTTTTTAAATATGTGTTTATTTATTTTAGAAAGAGAGAAAGGGAGGAGAGAGAAACATTGATGTGAGAAGGAAACGTGGATTGGCTGCCTCCTGCACTCATTTGGACAGTGGGATGGAGCCCACAGCCTGGGCTTGTGCCCTGACCCAGAATTAAACCGGGGACCTTTCAGTGCACAGCACGACGCTCAACCAGCTGAACCGCACTGGCCAGGGCTGGCCTCATTCTTGAAAGATTTTTCCACTGGGTAGTGACAGTCATTTTCTTTTAGCCCAGTGAAGATATTATTTGGTCTCTGGTTTCTATTGTTACTGATGAAAGTCAGTTACCAGATGCTTTGAGGGTGATCTGTATTTTTTCTTTGCTACTTTTAAGGTTTTCTGTTTTGTGTTTGATTCTCTATATAGTTTCATTATGATGTATCTAAGTGTGGATTTATTATTCTTTAGCTTGCTTGGGATTTGGGGGTACTTAAGCCTGCAGGTTGGAGTCTTTCATCAGTCCTCAATCCTCAATCATTATCTTGTCAAATATTGCCTCTGCCCCACATTCTATTTTGCTGGAGCTATGATTAGATTTGTTTTAGATCTCACAATACCTCCTATGTCACTTAAAGTCTCTTTTATATTTTCATTTATTTTTCTTTTTCTGTTGTGTTTGGGATTTCTTCAGCTCTAGTTCCCAGTTCACTGGATTGTACTTCTGCAGTGTCAAAGAGACTATTAAACTTGCCCGCTGAGTTTTAAATTTTAATAATTTATATTTTTTAATTCTTTAAGTTCTATTTTTTCCAAATATATTCAGTCATTCTTTACAGTTTATTGTTCTCTGTAATATTTTCAAGTTTGTCTTTTATTCCTTTATTCATATTTTATATAATTGCTTTATAGTTTGTGCCTGGTAATTTCAGTATCTGAAGTACTTTTGAATCTGTTTCTGCTGTTTTGTTTATACTGTTTCTCACTAATGATTTCTTATTATTTCTGTGCTTGCTATTTTTAAAAATGTGAGTTGCTAGTTTTCCTCAGAATTTTATTTATAATCCTTCTGTAAGGCTTAAGATGAAGACGAGTTCTTCCAGAGATGATTAGCATTTGCTTCTGCCTGGTATCTGAGAGTATAATCAGTTAAAAATTGTCAGCTTAAGATGTTTTGGATTCACCCAGGCAATATAAATTCAAGTTACATCTTTGTGTGAGAGCTGGACTGTGACTCCAAGTTAACAGATATGACTTTGTTTTTTCCCCTGTCCACTAGGTGTCAAGGTTTAAAACAGTTAATTTTCTTTGTAGAGAGCGGGGTGTATGCTAGTAAGGGGCAAGTTTATTTCTAGTATATTTTCACACTGAATGAATAATCTTTGGAACCATAGCTTTCCATGTGTGTGTGTGTGTGTGTGTGTGTGTGTGTGTGTGTGTGTGTAGGGCAGGTGATGAATTTTGTTTCTTATAAGGCAATGAAAACCAAGGCTTATGTTAATTGGGTTTGGCAAATGACTTTAGGGTAAAAGGCTGGCTTTAGGCTCTGCTCTTCTAGGTTCTGCCTGCATTTCATTTATGACCTAATAATTTCTTACTTATTTCCAGTTAATCAATATATTTAATAAGATTAAAAATAATTTTCCAGGAATTTTGTTTTCAGTGTGATCATTGACTGAGGTACAGAAACAGAAGCCTATATTCTTTTTACTTTGGTTATTATCCAAATTTTCCTTGAGGAAAATCATACTAAACAGAAATACTTAAAATCAATATGCAAATATTTTGCAAGCAAATCTGTAGATTTTATAGACTTTACAATATATAAATATTAATTGTATGTTTGCCATATATTTGGTGGATGACTGTAAATTATTATTATTTTATTAAATAGAAGTTTAAATATTATCATTCTATAGTGCATTTAACCTTTGAACCACTCATCTATCAGGTATTGGCTCGAATTCACTTTAGGTGATTTGTGAGATTATGCTACTATTATACAACAATTTCAAAATGCTCTGTGATTTAGATCAACACATATTTATGTTTTACTCTTGTGTGATGTTAGTAGCTTCAGGTCAGCTTCCTCAGGACTGTTCCAGGGTAAAGGTCAGTTTTGGATCTACTCTATGTATTTTCTTATTCAGAGACCTTACTTGGAGCACACCTTTCTCACGGCAGCCAGCACAAGATTAAGAGATTGACCTGAACCTTGCACAGATTTAAAGCAGTTAGCACGTGTCACATCTGCTCCCAAACCATTGGCTAGAGCAAGTCACATCACCAAGAGTAATAATACAATCTACCACAGTCTTCAAAGTTGTGAATGCCTTATTTATGTCTGAGGTTGTTCTCAATCTTAAGCTTCAAGAAAAATCCTCATTAGCAACCTTTGGCAACATAATCATCTACATGGATGCTTATGAGGCTAAACAAAAATACAAAAACAACCTCAAGCCCAATCTCTCATTGTAGGTCAGGGTTTTAAATGCATTCTGTGAGAAAGATTATCATGCCAGTCAGTGCTTAAACTGTTTTGGAAAAAATCCTTCTCATTCTTAGAAATTAATAATTTATTAAACACTAAGCAAAAGAGATGATTTTTTATTGGAGTTAAAATTGGATAGTTATAATTTAAAAGTTTTATTTAAAATGTTATTCTTTTTTTTTTTAAATATATTTTATTGATTTTTTACAGAGAGGAAGGGAGAGAGATAGAGAGTTAGAAACATTGATGGGAGAGAAACAGCCATCAGCTGCCTCCTGCACACCCTCTACTGGGGATGTGCCCGCAGCCCAGGTACATGCCCCTGACCGGAATCGAACCTGGGACCTTTCAGTCCACAGGCCGACGCTCTATCCACTGAGCCAAACCGGTTTGGGCTAAAATGTTATTCTTAAAATCACTTTAGTAATAGCAAACTGCAAGGTATCTCTTAACATAGTAATGGGTATTATCGGATATTTTTCAGTTACAGTAAAAATCACACATAGTTTCTCTTTATGTTGTGATTACATTGAAAATAGTAGATTGATCATGTGCTGGAATCATAGAATATTAGATCTGAAAGTATCTGAAAAGCATATATTTTCAACTTTAGTGCAATGATACTAAATCATTGTGTTGTGATCAGTTGTGAGATATGACAAATCATTAGTTATTCATGATAAGGAGCTATTATAAGAAACTAGAGGCCCGATGCACGAAATTCATGCACGGGTACAGTCCCTAGGCCTGGCCTGTGATCAGGGCCATCTTCCCCAGCTGCCCACAGCCGGCCCCGCCTCCCTGCCGCCACCTCCCCCCCCCCCGCCCCCGCCCTGGTTCCCCATTCGCCATAGGGTCAATATGCATATTACCCTTTTATTATATAGGATAGAGGCCTGGTGCATGGGTGGGGGCTGGCTGGCCTGTCCTGAAGGGGGTCCTGGATCAGGGTGGGGGTCCCTGCTGGGACAGGGCCAGCCTGGGAGAGGGGCCGCCTGGGGTTGGCAGGCCGGCCATGCCCCCGATCAGGGTGGGGGTCCCTGCTGGGGGGTGGTGCTGGCCTGGGCGAGGGGCTGAGGGTGGTTTGCAGGCCAGCCACGCCCTCGATCAAGGAGGGGGTCCCTGCTGGGGGTCAGGGTGGCCTGGGCGACACCCCGGCTTTGTCAGGAAGGATGTCCGGAAGATGTCCAGTCTAATTAGCATATTACCCTTTTATTAGTATAGATAGTTAATATATAGAATATTTGTGAAATATATACTTACATTTGTTATCCTATATCTTCACTTTCACTTACTTGCATTCTGATTTTTTTTTCTTGAGTATGGTGAAAGGAGTTGAAGCTAGTTTGATAAGAATTTGTATAATCCTTGCCTAATCCTCTTCTGTCTTAGCCCCACTTTCTTATATTGGCTATTGTATAAACAAATAGGTGTACCATGACTATTTGTTTCAAATCTGAACATCACCCATTAAGAGAAAAACGTTGACCATCATACCTTGAAGAACATCTAGTACAACTCCCTACTTTTACCAGAACTTGAAATGCAGAGAGTATTTTATCTAGTCACACATCTAGTTAGCTAAGCCTATAACCTAGGCCTCTTTGCTTTCAGTACAGTACTTTCCATTCCAAAAAATAACCATTCATTTTCAATAGTCAATATAAGAAAGTGGGGCTAAGACAGAAGAGGATTAGGCAAGGCAGTTTGTCCCCTTTTTCTAACCTTGAGCCTCGCTTCCAAAGTAAAGGAAAAGCACCAGAGAACAGAGCCCTGCTGGTATATTTTACATGTTATCTATGCTCAGGGAACATTACTTATCAAATCTATTTGATTGCAACTCACAATAGGAAATATAGTTTAAATCACAACATAGGACACCCTCTCCCTCTCCCCCATAACTAAGACAAAGGTTTTACAAAGCAATACTTGCCCTTAGTAGATATGCATTCTGACTTTAAATTCTACTTCATTAAAAAATAAAATTGATTTTTTAGTCAGTTTGAAAAAAACTGCTCTGGAAAATAGGAGACAGGTTTCAATCTGTTGACAAACTATAAAGTTACTAGCACTGCTGAAATAATTTCGTTCACGGAATAATAAATTACCTCATTTATTTGAATCATAAGTACCATCTCTCAGGCTTCAGAACCTGTAGAATCTTTTCCTCATTGGAACTCTAGTTCATTACAATATCTCATAGATTCTGAAACTCACTGTTTTTCACATTTTAACATCTCTGAACTCAAGATGTGTCTTTTAAAAAAAATCAATGAGCTGTAACCGGTTTGGCTCAGCGGATAGAGCGTTGGCCTGCGGACTGAAGGGTCCCAGGTTTGATTCCGGTCAAGGGCATGTACCTTGGCTGTGGGCACATTTCCAGTGGGGGGTGTGCAGGAGGCAGCTGATCGATGTTTCTAGCTCTCTATCCCTCTCCCTTCCTCTCTGTAAAAAAAAATCCATAAAATATATTAAAAAAAAATCAATGGCATGGCATAGTTTAGTTGGTAGGTCTTTCTTTCTTTCTTTCTTTCTTTCTTTCTTTCTTTCTTTCTTTGGTAACACAAAATAATGGTGAATCTTAAATTCCACAATTTCTTAGAGTTTCTATGAAATAAATAATAATTATTATATATGCCAAACTCTCCTGCTTACTCATTTCAAAATATCCAGTTGACCAGAAAACTTTTTGATGTGTTATTAAGAAAATGTAGTGAGATGAAAAAACTGCTCAAGAGAAAACCTTAACAATGGAAGGAAAATGTTACAAACGGAGTTTAGTTACTACAGAAAGCTTTTACATGTGTTTTCTTATTGGCATTTGATTATAAACTTTCTGCTTTTCTATCTCCCTTATTTCTGTATTTTTTTTTTCCTTTTTTGCGACTAGCATTTTATTCTTTTCCTCCCATCAACAAGGTTGAGGGAAGATTCCCTCTGAAAACGGTTAAAAAGAAGGCAAAAGGTTATGTCCAAAAGGTAAGGTACTTCAATAAAGAATGAGGCCCTCCGGTGTGGCTCAGTGGCTGAGCGCGGACCTGAGAACCAGGAGGTCACGGTGGGGTTCCAGGCCAGGGCACACGCCCTGCTGCTTGTGGGCTCCATCCCCACTGGGGGGCGTGCAGGAGGCAGCCGATCATGACGCCAATCAATGACTCTCTGTCATCATGGATGTTTCTTTCCCTCTCTCTGAAATCAATAGAAACATGTTGGTTTTATAAAAAAAAAAAAAAAAATAGGCTTTATTTTAAAAATGGAACGAATTGCCAAATACCCAACTGCCACCAACCTAAAACACGTTGTAAAACTTAATGGACTGTAAACCTGGCACGAAGGATCCTGAACAGGACTAGGAACAAAAATAAGTTTGCTATTTTCATCCAAGTGTGACTGACATGCACCATCCGTCTCTTAAAAATGAGAACCTCTAATGAAGAAAGCAGTAAATTAAGTGCCACAGTTCACGTGTTACTAGAAATAGGAACAAGCAGTTACTGCTTTCCAAGCCAGACACCACGAGACCTTTTTTTCCTTTGTTTGACTAAAACTTGAGCAAGCCCCAGGCCAGGAGGCGGGGCGGGCCGAGCCGGCGTGGGGTCGCGAGCCCTGAGCAGGGAGCTCGCAGGCGCCGTGCGCTCGGCCCGGGCAGGACCCTGCACGACCGGTCCCGCAGGCCCCGCCTCGGCCAGTCACAGGCGTGGGGCGGGCGGCGGTGGGCTCGCAGCCCGCGGCCGCCCTCGGGTGTGCGGAGGCGAGGCGGCGGCGATAAGACTCCGGCAGAACCTGGCGCGGCCAGCTGCTCGGGCGTGGTGCCGCCGGGCCCGCAGGGGAGGCCTCCGGCGGCCGCCCCCGCGCGCCGTCACGTGACGACAAGGGGCGTGGCCGCAGCCCGCGCGCGGCCGGGCGGGACACGGACGGGGAGGGCGCTCGAATGTGAAGATTCTCCGCGGCTCCGGGGACCCAGAGAGGCGGCGACACGGCCGATGACAACATTAGGCCGCGACGCGCTCCGGGCCGGGCGGTAGGGGTGGTCGTGGCAGCCCCAGCGGCTGCAGCGTGAGCTTTCGCCGCGGCGGCGAGCGCCACCGGTTCCCCACAGCCCGAGGCAGGTGGGGGCCCGCCCCGGCCGGTGGACCGCGCGGGCGGGAGTTCCCGCCCCCCCGGAGCGGCGAGCCGGCAGCGCCTCCGCGGCGGGGAGACAGAGCCCTCCGTCTGGGCTGTCTTCCCAGCTTCCGCCGGCGACGGGGGCTGAGAGAAGTTGAGGTCGGACCGGACGCGTGCAGGGCCCCAGAAGAACCGGCCCTCTGGGCCCCGCCAATCCGGCGGCTCCGCACCGGTGAGGGTCGCGTGGGTCCCTGAGTTGGGGGGGCGGTGGGTTCGCACCCCTACGGAGCTGCACCTCCCGAGCCTCACGTTCTGAGCTGGGGCCGCGGGGACTCCGGGCACCCGCCCCGGGGAGTTCCTCTGGGGCTCCTTTGTCCCCTCCGGAGTGGGGGGTTCCAAAGGCCGGCGCGGTGCAGTGTTTGGGGGCCCACCGTGGGTGCGTGTGCCTCCTTCCACCGCGGCAAGGGGGCTGCGGGGAGGTGCGAGCCTCTGGGCCGCCCTGAGTGGCTGCCTCCTCCCGAAGTCTGGGGGGACGGCCGGGTCCCGCCGGAAGCCCCTGCGCCCGGGGCGGTGAAGGTGAGGCTCGGGGTTTCCCGTGCCAGCCCTGGGGCGGAGGCTGTGCGCGCCGCAGGCTGCACCGCCCTGGCACCGCCGGATGACACCGCGCTGTTCCTCTCGCCTCAGTTCCTGTGGCCTCCGTGTAACGCAAGAGGAGGGCGAAGCCTGAGCTGTGCTCGTACATTTAAAGTTGGTTTCAAAGCCCCTTCTCGGGAGTGGGACCCGGTTCCAAGGAGCTTCCCAATGGAGTGTGCTCTCGGGTTCATGGAGACACCCACTCGAGACCGGCGGAGGGGGCGAAGCAACTGTATATGCAGATTTTCCATTCACAAAAGTCATTTAACACTTTGTGAGGTACAGCTGCGCTGGGGAACTCACCCAGTTTCATCTGATCTATATGCTGTCTGCAATGATAGGTCACTCGGGCTCCTACTTAAACAGTTACAAAACTTATCTGATGACATAAGCATATTTGCTTTAAATACGTAGTTTAATGAATTTTTTTTGCCTTTCTGATGCTGGAAGACTTAAATGGCATCTGAGTAGAATGCCCTGTGTATAGTAGAATTATTAATGTTTATTAACTTGCCCAGAAATTAAGGCTTTTTTAGGAGAGCAAGGATCGTGGAGGAGCATGGGTGATTTGCTTCTTAGGGTTTGTGCATCCCATCAGGCATCGTCTGTCTAAACGGATCACGCTCTGAAGCTATGGTCAGTTTCTATGCTTGCTAGAACCTGTCTTGGAATGAAATTACTAAGATCATGCTAGTTTTGTAAAACAGGTTGGAGAAGGGAGAGTAAGGGAATGCAGTTTGTCCTCTTGAAAATACAACTAATATCAAATATCTGTTACTTCTTTATTTGACAGCAATTATGCATGGATGACTATGGTATGCTTGTTCAGAGTACTAGGAAAGGGAATAGAGGAAACATAAGAACTACCTTTTAGGTCTTTAATTATGGAGATTAAGTCCTTGGGGTCAAATTCCATGTGAACCGTTTGAGCCGCAATGCATTGTACACTGGTGCTTAGAAATGCCTGTTTAATTAAAAAATGGCCATGGTTTATTTTTCTTTCATTGAATCATAATATTTATTGTACCTGTGATATGTAAAAAGATGCTATATTTTTGCAGTTAGAATGTTACTACATTTTAGAGGCAATCAAATGCTTCTTTTAAAAAATACTGATTTTGAGAGAGAGACAGAGATAGATAGTTCTTCCACTTACTTATGCATTCATTGGTTGCTTCTAGAATGTGCCCTGATTGAGGATCAAACCTGCAACCTGGGCATATCAGGATGATACACTAACCAGATGAGTTACCCAGCCAGGGCTAATCAAATACGTTTCTTAGAACACATTTATGGCACTTAGGAATTTGGTAATATCTAGTTTTTTGTCTCATTTTGAATTGAAAAACCTTAAAACATGCTTTGAGGAGAAATTATACAATTCTAAAGAAAACTAGTAAAATACACCTAAGCCATCAAGAAATAAGAAATATACAATTTTGTGTAATGGGGTTATATTTTGGTTTGATTTAAGAAAAAAGTAATAAAATTATGAATTTACAAAATCTGCATTATAAAAGGATCTCCTTTTAAAGGACAGATTGTAGAATTTTTTTTAACTAGAGAATGTTCTTAATACATTTAAATTTGATTTGTTTATAAATAATCCTCCAAGAACAGGTTACTTGTATTGAAGTATGAAGGACAAAATAAAGAACTGATACTTAGCGTTCTAATTATTATTTTGGAAAATTATTCTAATAGCAATACCTGAAGAATTGCATTTTAATATTTATATTATAATATTTAAAGCTGAACACATTTGTAGTAATGATCTCTGATCATCAGGGGATTCAAAAGTGGAAGACATGGGCCCTACCTTATTCTTAGGAATATGATCTACAAACAATATGTAAATACAAGTTGCATAAAAAGCTGCTTCTAAGTACTTTATTTTATTTTTAAATGTATTTTATTGCTTTTTTACAGAGAGGAAGGGAGAGGAATAAAGAGTTAGAAACATCGATGAGAGAGAAACATCTGTCAGCTGCCTCCTACACACCCCCTACTGGGGATGTGCCTGCAACCAAGGTACATGCCCCTGACCGGAATCGAACCCGGGACCCTTCAGTCCGCAGGCCAGTGCTCTATCCACTGAGCCAAACTGGTCAGGGCTCTAAGTACTTTATTAATGAAGGTGGCTGTTTTCAAGGAGATTGATGGAGGTACTTGATTATAGCAATTGCAATTGCTCTGAAGTATAGTAGTTTCCTT
The DNA here is from genome assembly GCF_963259705.1 of Myotis daubentonii. Taxonomy (NCBI): domain Eukaryota; kingdom Metazoa; phylum Chordata; class Mammalia; order Chiroptera; family Vespertilionidae; genus Myotis; species Myotis daubentonii. The sequence continues at coordinate 75,269,978 of NC_081841.1, read as the reverse complement.
GTAAATGGGACAGAGAAAGATGTCTGGACTAATGTGAGATTTCATGTCAGCATGGGGGAAACAAACCCCTGAGAGATTTTTTAGATCTCTCCTTCCTTCCACCTTGGTCCCCATTCCCTCATATATCTTCTCAAAGGTGTGAAGCTGAGGGTCTCATCTGGAAGACCTGATATGTGGGATTTTTCCCTCCCTGAAAAATGTTATCAGGTTTTCAGGCTTTCTTCAGAGACTTTGTAGGGAAGGAATCCTTGCCCTGGAACATCATACCCTTAAACCCTGTGTTATTTAACTTTGTTAATGTTGCAAACAGTGTAATATGCCCATGATAGCAAGGACCTTGTCTATTTTGCTCATCATTGACCCAGCAAATGTTATTGAATGAAAAAATGTAGTTCCAGATACATGACTAGAGAACAAAAAGGAATATGTGATAATGTATTCCAAAGTAGATACAAAGCAGTGAGATGATAAGGATATTGGCTTCTGGAGAGTGGAGCAGGTCTTTTAATCAGGGAATCTTTCTTGGTGGTGTTGTTTCTTAAGTTAGGTCTTACTGAAAGCGGTATACCTGAAGATAAGCAAGTTTTCTAAGGGGGTAGATAGCATAAACCAAAGCATTTAACTTGTAATCACATCAGATTAAACACAGTGAGTCATTTTTGGTAACATGAAGAATTTTTCTTCTCCTAGAATAGAACTGTCGCCTCTACAGATAAGATTGTCATACCTTATAAGACCTAAGGTTTTGAGTACTTGAGTTTTGAAAGTGACGGTACAGTGAAAGCAAGAGAATTAAATGTGGGATCAGAAAATCTGAATTATATTTCTGATTGCATTTTATACAAGCAAGTGTCCTTGGGCAAATCACTGGGCCTTAGTTCTCTCACAATCCTTATTCCATATGAATGAAATGACATAATGTATATGAAAATGCCTACCTCAGTATTTAGCACATAGGGGAAATCAACAAACATTAAATTATTTAAAACATTTATTTGTCTTTAGATATTTAAAAAATATTTTGGTGTATTTATCAAGAAATTTAATATCTACTTGACCAAGTGTTACTGTTGTAACTAGCTAGCTGATATTAATAATAAGAAAGGAACAAAGGGGAGGTCAGACATTATAAGTATGGTTGTCTGGGCTGGAAGCTGCAACTTTTCACTCCCAGGGAACCACCATTTCCATTCCCTGCAGATCACTGGGGAAAGGGATCAAACAAAGGGGAAGATTGGTGTATGCGTAGTGAAGGGGTTGCATAGTGAAGATGCTTGTCTGTTGGTCTAACCTGGAACTAAGGTAATTGGCTAGGAGGTTGAAGCCACCATAAGCCCGAGAAAATTTGGGAATACATAATCCCTAGGCAAAGGAATTCTCTCTTTCTCGTTCCTTTAACTTTGCTCCTGCCTCCTTGCAGTCATATTCCCTCCATAGCCATGTGGCCCTAAAGCCGCATGGACCATGGCCATGTCGACTCCACATGCAATGGACTACAGCTGGGAATAGGAGCTAAATAAGCTAGCCTGATGTGCAAATATGAAGCAGAAACTCTGGGCAGCAGCTTTAATCCTAGCTCTGCTGAAGACATATCTGGACTGGTGTTGGGATGGAGGGAGATAGAGACCTTGGAAACTCAGAATTCCACAGAAATAAAACTTCTCATGCAAATCAACATCACTCATTCTCCTGTGTTTGTCTCAGAAAACTCATGGTTTCATGGCAAAATTAGATGCTTGCTTTTCTTTCAATCACACATATGCTTCCTGATAGAAATGAGGCTTAATTGTGTTACTTCTTAATATTAACACAAAGAATGGTAGATGCCTCAGATTTTTAAAGCTTCAAGTAAGGGATATGTATGGCTGAAAATCTGAGCCTTTAGGCTTTTCTTCTAAACAATCTGTTTTTGAAGAAATTGCTTTACCTGTCATGCCATCTGTCTAGTCATTGTTGTGAAGAAATGGGATTTTCCTACTATTAAGAAGAAAAACTACCAAAGATATTCTCTATATGTTTCTAGTGCTCTGAGTGATTGTAAACCATGAAGGATCTCTACCTGCTATTTTATTTTAGAATTCAATATTTTCTGAGCATGCTAATAGACTTTTGCATCATTTCTTATCTAAGCTCTTTGTTCCAGTAGCTGTTTATTCTTCTATGAATCTCAAAATTTCATTATACTTTGTGAAGTCTTTGTAGCGTTTTTACTCTATGGAGTAGTCTGTACTTTGCAATAATATTTGGAGGGGAATTTTATTATTATAAGAAGACTGAAAAGAGTCTTGAGTCTTCAAATGATGAAGAAACCAGTTACCTACCATCTTCCATATTCACAGAGGACTGAAAAAAAAGAGGAAACGGTTTTAGAGTTTGAAGACTCTTCCAAATTAAGAGGCGAAAATGTCAATTTAGGGTTGCTAAAAACTTGATAGATTCAAAGGGAGATTATTATAGCTCCCAAAGGTGTCTTAGTAGGAGTGGTTGATCATCATAATAATAGCTAATATGTTTTGACTGCTAATCTATGTGCTATTTTAAAAGTATTTGACATATGTTATATTTATTCCTCACAATGATCCCCCTCCCGCCCCCCCAAAATCAGGCTATTTTCTTGTCCTTTTTAGGCCTCAGATACTGAGAACTTAAGTAATAGGTATTAGAGCCAGGATTTGAATTAGACTGAGTCACTGGGAGGCTAAGGTGGTGGAGCCTATCGAAGGATTTGAATTTGAAGTTTATTGAGACCTTTGACTTTAGAGCCTCTTCTTTAACCACGGAATGATGCTGCCTTGTATAGTTTATTTGCAGTTGCCCCTTATAACAGGTTTTGACCTTGTGATATTTGTGAGTCTGTTTTGACTATGATTTGATGAAAATATACTTTGTAGTAAGATGACATATAACCTCGACCCCCCCCCCCCATTTTATGTGTATTTGACTGACATCCTATTTTTTAAGTTTAAAAAATACAGTAAGTAAGTAAAATAATTCTTTGTTATTCAGTTGCCATTTTTCACTAGGAAATTTCAGACTCTATTGGAAATATAAGAACATGGTAAATATAGTATTTTAAGGTGACTTGTTCTAATTTTTAAAATTCATACTTTAATTAATTTATTTTTTTAAGAATAAGGTATGCACAGAAATAATGTGGATGGTTTTTATATAGTGTATTTGAAGGCCACAAATATATATAATTGAAATCCCTTTTTTCTTTCCATGACCAATCTAAGTTATTTAAGTTTATTTAAGCCATCTCCTGCTGAATTTTCCACCATTAAAGTAACTTGTTTTTTGGCTGCCAAATGCCACATATTAGCAGAAATACTTTATCAGATTATATAATTTCTAACAAAGAAGGCTAAGGTACCTGAGGAAATTGTGAAATATGCGTAGGTATGTTTTGATAGGGTTGGGGAAGTGGTAGTGATGCTGTTGTTATAACCTGGTTATTATATAACAGGAAAAAGGAGGAAAGTGAAGGTTATGTAATATAGACATGCCATTTATACAGCTTTGCCAAAAAGCTGCATTTATCACTCCACGTCTGTTCCCTGCTGATTGATGGGGGAAGGGACTGGGCAAAGGCAGTTTAGACACATGCCCAGTAAAGACCTGAGTGAGGTGGGAAGGGGCCTACCTTCTTGCAGGTCAGTCACATCTGGAAGCCAGTCACTGGCCAGAATGGAGGTGGCCACAGCAAGTGCCCCAAACCTAAACATTTAAATTTCCAAGTAAAATTCCCTCTCATCTCTCTGGCATGCTGGGTTCCTGGCTTTCCTGTGTCAGGGGATATGCTTCCCTTTGCCCACATGGCTCATGGCTATGTGGGACTCCACACATGGACTAATGGACTTTAATTAGCTGGGATGTTAAACTATACCCAGAACGGGAGCTCTGGGCACTGGTCATGCTTCTGGCTTTACTACCAGCAGCCCCTATTTCAGGACTGGCTTGGGGGAAATGGGATATTACAACCCGAGGAATGTTATTTTATGCAAATAAAGCCCTTTTCCACATCCTATCCTCCCATTGGGGGGGGGGGGGGTTCTGAAAATTCTTATTTCAGCAGTACCCCAAGAACCTCAGCCTTATTCCCATGAGCGACAGGAAAGTTTGATTCTCCAGTAACAGTAGATCTGGGGAGAGAACAGTCCAGTCTAAGTAATATTATTACTGGGTTAGAATAATGAGGTAGAATGCCTCGGATATGAGGGCATAGGTACATTGTTCAAGTGGAGAGGAAGATAAGGAACTTCGGAAAACTAGCTATGCTTACTGTATACTAGTAATTTTGCCTATTTTTTTTTTTTTTTACTATAACATTTAAGATTAGCAATTCAGAAATGAAGAAAAACAGTGTTTTGTATCATAGTGGGGAGTTTGTACTAGTTTCTAGGCTGTTTTGCAAGCTGTGGATACTTGAGGGGAGAACCAAGATAGTGGCGTAGGTAAACCACAACCACATCAAAATTACAGCTAAAACATAAAACAATCATCATTCAGAACCACCTGAAAGCTAGCTGAATGCAAGTCCTACAACTAGAGAAGTAAAGAAGAAAATATGTTGAGACTGATAGGAGGGGCAGAGGCCTGGCACGGGCTGGTCTGACACCCACATGTGGCGTGTTTTAATGGGGAGGGATATCTCTGAGGCCTCCGCGAGGAGCAAAGAGTCCTAGCCCCACACCAGACCCCTAGCCCAGGGTTCCAGAACTGGGAAGAGAAGTCCCCATAACTTCAGGTATAAACCATCAGGAATTGTGGCTGAGTTACATGGAGGCTGCTGGTGACTTAGGCAGTCTTTCTTAAAGGGCCAGCACACAAACTTACATGGTCTTGCTCTCTCTCAGCTCCAGCGCTGGGCAGCAGCATTGGAGGAACCAGGAACATACAGGGAGGAACTGGATTGTATGGCATCTGGGCAGGAACTTGGCTTTCTCCCTGATGGAGGGGCTCTCAGGGGGTCATTGTTCCTGTGCTGGGGCCCCCCACCCCCACCCCCATCACAGAGCTGATTGGTGGACATATCTGAGTTTCTATCAGCTTACCTCACACTGTTTGCTACACCCTTCTGATTCCTTGAGACCCTGCCCCATCCAACTTGCTGCCCCACCCAAGCTGTTTGCAGTGGCTTTTCCATATGAATGGCCTGTCCTGGCTAAGGCTTCAGGCTTTGCTAAAATCTCTTAAACAAGCAGCAGCTGGCATCAGCATGTGCCAAATCTATCAATGAGAGGCTCAAGACCTGGCACTACCACCAGTCTGCCTTGCTTCACAGTTGGGCCTCACCTGGGCATTTCCAAGCCTAATACAAATAGTAGCCATTTGCAGATCACTTGGTAGCTCTTCCTGGGTGGCCCCAGGCAGTGGCTGAGTTTGCATCTCTTGTAGGCCCCAGAGCCAGTGCAACTGGGGGCAGCTTCAGACCGTACCAGATTACAACTCTACACATCCGCAAGTGACACACTCAAAGGGCAGACTCAGTGAGCACCAAAGCCCCACAGCAGCTCTTTCACTGTAGTTGCAACTGGTCGTCACAGCCCATTGGCCTGGAGGTCAATTCCAATGATGCCAGCAGCAATCAAGGCTCAACTACAACAAGACTGTGCGTACAGCCCACGTAGGGTGGTCTGTACCTAGAGTGCCCAGCTTAGGGGACTGGGGAGGCTGAGCCACTGGGCCCTACAGGACACCTGCTACACAAGGCCACTCTACTAATTCCAGGAGACATAGCAGCTCTACCTAATACATAGAAACAAACACAGGGAAGCAGCCAAAATGTGGAAATAAAGAAATGTCACAAATGAAAGAATGGAAGAAATTTCCAGAAAGAGAAAAATGAAATTGAAGCAAGCAAACTACTGGATACAGAGTTCAAAACAATGGTTATAAGGTTGCTCAAGGATGTTAATGAGACCTTCAAGGGACTCAAAGAGAGCTTCAAGGGGCTTAGTGAGACTTTCAAGGATCTTAGTGAGAATTACAAAGACATGAAAAAGGACCAGTCAGAAATTAAGCATACACTAACTCAAATAAAGAATAATTTACAGTGATTTAACAGTAGAGGATTCTGAGAATCAAATCAGTAATATGAAATATGAGGAGGCAAAAAACACCCAATCATAAAAGAGCAAAAAGAAAAAAGAATCCAAAAATATGAAGATAGTGTAAGGAGCCTCTGGGACAACTTCAAGCATACCAACATCCATGCTGTGGGGGTGCCAGAAGCAGAAGAGAGAGCAATATGTTGAAAATCTATTTGAAGAAATAATGACAGAAATAGATTTACAAGTCCAGGAAGCTCAGAGAGTCCCAACCAAGAGGAATCCAAAGAGGACCACACCAAGACACATCATAATTAAAATGCCAAGGGTTAAAGACAAAGAATCTTAAAAACAGCAAGGGAAAAGCAGTTAGTTATTTACAAGGGAGTGCCCATATGACTGGCAGCTGATTTCTCAGCAGAAAGTTCGCAGGTCAGAAAGGAGTGGCAAGAAATATTCAGAGTGATGAATAGCAAGGATCTACATCCAAGATTACCCAGTAAACCTCTCATTTAGCATTGAAGGTCAGATAAAGAACTTTCAGACAAGAAAAAGCTAAAGGAGCTCATCTGCCACCAAACCACATAAAATTACATGAAATGTTGAAAGGTATTCTTTAAGAAGAAGAGGAAGGAGAAGGAGAAGGAGAAGGTGGAGGGATAAAAAATATCAACAATAAAATGGCAATAAATACATATATATCAACAATTGAATCTAAAAATCAAAATAAATGAACAAGGAATCTAATGAGCAAAATAAAGTGATGAATAAAATAGAACCATGGAAACATGGAACAGACTGACAAATCTCAGAGGGGAGGGAGGGAGGGAGGGAGTGGGGAGAGATTAACTAAAAATGTTATATGCACATATGAATTACCTATGGATATAGGCAATAGGGTGGAGTGGGAACTGGGTGGAGGGAGACAATGGGGAAAATAAAAGGGGATATTGTAATACTCCCAACAATGAAGAAAGTATGGAGAGGCAGAATAGTACAGGCTTGAACTCAACTGTTTAAATTCAGAACCTGCACAGCCACTTACTAGCTCATTGCCCTGTACCTAGCCCTATGCTGACGTGGTGGCTGCAGGGCAAGAAAATGGTGTATTTAATCAGAGTGAGATTCAGCAGTGCATCCTGTGAGTTTTCCATGGTTCTTATGTGGTATGAAAGACATCTGGAAGTCCTCACATAATCATAGTGAAGGAAATAGAAATTAGCAGGGAGCCAGCAAGTCTGTCATGAGGCTAGGGAGGGACCATGCAAATGAGGTTGTGGGTAGGGCGGCTGTAGCAGATTCAGCTCAAATGTCCAGCATAGTTTGTGCTCCTTCTTGTGGTATAGTTCAAACTGGGAAGTGGTTGCTCAGCCAGGAAATCATTTCTCAATCATTTTCCTCCTCTACCACTATCCTCCCACCCTCTATTGAGGTGGGGCCATGTGACTGGTTTTTGCCATTGGAATATGAGTGGAAATACGCCATAACTTCTGGGTTGAGGTGACTGAAAGCAGGTGTTCTTTCTCTACTTTCTCTTTTCCCATCTAGAGGCCAGATGCAGAGGCGGAGGCTCTTATGAGTTGATAGAGCCATAAGGTTGAAAGGATCTGGAGTCCCTAAATTAGCATGTGGGAAAAAGCTGTGCACCAAATAGGAGCACCCACACCAGACTGTAATTTTAATGAACATTTTTAATTACGTTAAGTGACTGAAAATTTGGGGTTTATTTGTTAGGCAGCTAGTGTTGCCTTAATTATAAACATGAGCTGCATAAAAGAGGTCTTTGAAGCTCTAATAATATTCATACCAGCAGGAGCTGAGGTGGGACCAAGTTAGGAGATCCACTGGATACTGTTCCAAAATATACATGAGCATATGCTATTATGATTCTATGAGGGCCAATAGCCGAATCTTAAAGGGCTGTGAGGAACCCATTCAGACCAATCATAACACCCTAAAGCTTTACTCTATGCCCACATACTATCATAAGAACAAGGAGTAGATGCCAGGCTGTTGTGGCTCAGTGGTTGAGTGTAACCCATGAACCAGGAGGCCACAGTTCGATTCCTGGTCAGGGCACATGCCTGGGTTGTGGGCTCAATCCCCAGTAAGGGGAATGCAGAAAGCAGCCTATCAATAATTCCCATCATTGATATTTCTAATTCTCTCTCCCTTTCTCTCTCTGAAATCAATAAAACATATATTACACACAAACACAAAATGAGGAGCAGAGAGAAACTACAAAAATTTTTCTTTAAAAGTCTGAAGAGTTCCCTTACAGCAGGGTTTGTCAGCTTGACACTATTGACATTTTGGGCTAGATAATTGTTGTGAGTGGCTGACCTGTGCATTGTAGAATGTACAGCAGCATCCTGGGACTCATTAGATGCTAGTAGCACCTCCCAGAGTTATATAGCAAAAAATGTCTCCATATATTGCAAATATCCCTTGGGGGACAAAACTTTAATATATATATATATATGTATGTATGTATATGTATATATATGTATATGTATATATATATGTATATGTGTATATATATACTTCTTTATTGATTTCAGAGAGGAAGGGAGAAGGAGAGAGAGATAGAAACATCAATGATGAGAGAAAATCATTGATCGGCTGCCTCCTACACACCCCCAACTGGGGATCGAGCCCACAACCCAGGCATGTGTCCTTGGCCGGAGTTGAACCTGGGACCCTTCAGTCCACAGGCTGATGCTCTGTCCACTGAGCCAAGCTGGCTAGGGCAAGAAACTTACCATTAATAAAGGACTTTTTCTCCCCTTAGGAAATCAGTGGAATTCATGGGGGGAAGTTTATTTATGAATTTGCAACAAAGAAAGCTATGTTTTTATGAGATACACCAGTTTCTATTAAATATTGATCCACACTTCTTTTAATTTATCAATTTAGACATAAGTATTTTCCATTTTATCTTTCTTCTTTTCTATTCCTTCTGAACAACTATATTTCTTATTCCCTAAATAAGTATATCTCTCTCCTGCTCTTCCACCCAAATTACTCCAGCTGTCATGTCCATAGATTCTATCTAAATGATGAAAACCAGTAAGTAGTTGAAATTAATCAGTGATACATTTTGTGGCTATGAGACAAATTATGATTTTAATTAAATTCAGAAAATGTATGACTTCTTGGTATTCTCTAAGGTTTTTTTTTGTTATATTGATTAATTTTCTTTCAGGAACAGACTTTCAATATAAGAATTATCTCCATAGTTTCTTATTTTTGGTAGTAATCCTTAGGTATTAAAAATCATGTTGGTTCTCATAGATCCTTTTGAATTGGCAAGCAGAAGTGTAATTATGTCTTGGTTACTTACACGATAAGTTAAAGATGATGATTACTTTCTTTTTGGTAACCTATACTAGTACCTAGAATTCAAAACACAGAAGCATCTAGGCCAGAGTAAAGTACTCAGGTATTTTTCTTTCATGTTCAAGATAGAAAGCCGTTCATAATCTGTATTAAAATATATGAAGAAATGGTTTTGGGATTGAGTAAAAAAATCAATAATCAAATTCTTTGAGATTGTCTTAACTTGAGATCTTGCATTTCAAGCTTTAATATTTAGTAAAGAACCCTCTGCTTAAGTATGAGTATGGATTTTACTTGTAGAAAACTGGGTAACTTTTGGTTTATTATAACCAGTTAACATACTTAATAAATGAGAAACACATTCATTTTTTTTCTAGTATCTTAATTTAAAACTAGGTTCATATTTTCCTTAGAAGATGATCTTTCAAGAAAATTGAAAATTTATGCTGAATCGGGTAGTAAATTAAAATATCCAACTTTAAAAACAGACTTAAAATCCAAGGGAGACATTTAATATATAAGACTAGATTATTACTGTATGATTGCCAATATCATATTTGCTAGCACTGTCCTTTGGTGGCCTTGATTTATTGCTGTCTCAGAAACTCTTTTGAGACCTTCTGTCACAGACAGGCTTGTACAACCTAGAATTACAAACACCAACTGATTTAGTAAACAGATGCACTGGGAAAGTAAGGAACCTGCCAGAAGTGTTGTCTTTCCTATTAAGTAAGTAACCGTGTGACCTTGGCAGCCACTTGGTCTCTGTGGGTCTCAGTAAAATGGAGAGTTTGGAACAGATAGCCTCTTAGGTTCTTTAGAGGATTCCTTAAAGATGTTAGGTGCTAGAATTCCAATAAGATAATATATTATGTAATATCCTTATAATAGCTCTGAAATAGATGGTATTATTCCTGTTTTACGGATCTACTTATTCATGTTGTACAGATTCCATGTTCAAGAAACATGCTTGGTCATGTAGCTACTAAGAGGCAAGCAAGAAGTTGAACCTTAGCTTATGTCATTTTATAGCCATGTTGCTTTTAGTGTACTATACTGTCTCCCAAGCCATGTTGCTATAGTAGACCACCAGATTTTAGTCTTAAAACTTGTTTCATTTCTTAGTCTGTAGCTTGTAATAAATGTACTTTTGCATTACAGGATCTGTTATTCTGCAAACCAGAAGTTAGGGATCAGGCCTGTGCGCTGTGCCCAAAGTACAAATGTGACCAGTTTTTAAGTAAACATACTAGGATTTGTGTGTCTAAGAGTTAGCTTGAATTCATTTTTAGTAATGTCACTGTTGTTCAAAAATACTTTTGGAACGACTCCTTTGTCATTTCTTTAGTGCAGGGGTCACAAACTTTTTAAACAGGGGGCCAGTTCACTGTCCCTCAGACCGTTGGAGGGCCGGACTATAGTTTAAAAAAAAAACTATGAACAAATTCCTATGCACACTGCACATATCTTATTTTGAAGTAAAAAAACAAAACGGGAACAAATACAATATTTGTATTTGCATGTGGCCCGCAGGCCGTAGTTTGAGGACCCATGCTTTAGTGTGTTCAGCCTCATTCTTTTTTTTTTTTTTTAATTCTTTATTGTTGAAAGTTTTACTTATGTCTCCTTTTTTCCCCATTGACCTTTCCCCGCCCACTCCCACCCTCCAGCACATACCCCAACCCAGCCCACCTCATTCTTTTAATCTACATTCTATGGTGACAAATGGCATCTTTAGAAAATGAATTTGATGTTTGGAAAGAGTGGCAAGTCATTCTGAACGGAATCTCATCATAAAATTAAGAATCACCGTGAGAAATGCCATTTTAGTTCAAAAGAAGCAGTAACCAAAGGAATGAAACCTATAGGTAGCTAAGAAAATTAGAAAAGAGGAGTTCCAAAATTGCTTTGTTTAGTGGCAACTTGAAATGGTCTCTAAAAACGACTACTCTAAATGAAGACAACCTTTTATTTGTATGTAAACTGTTATATTAGTTAAAATTACATCTTAAGATAGTATAACTGTTAGTCTGTGTTTGCCACTTAGGCCATTGCTATGCTAATTTAGCTTGCACTTTAGAGAACAAGAATTGGTGAATGAATTATCGATGTCAGGTATTCTTTCCATTTTAAAGGAGATCAGAATCTGTAGAGCATGTGTTTACATAATAATTCTTGGTTATATGCATAATATTTTAATTCTTGGTTATATTCATACTTATTATGTAATTTGTGCTTAAGGTTATCCATGTTGAGGTTTAATTCCAGGCAGCGACTCCATCTTATTTTCTAGTATGATCTAAAACCACTTCTGTTACCTCAGTGTACTCTTTGATGCAGATTTACAAGTAAATTAAATTTTGGGGGGGGAGGGCAAAAACTATCTTAGGCTGCCTTATACACTTACTGTTGAATGGCTTTTGAATATCAGTGCTGTAATCTTGTGGTGCAGATAATAAACAATAATATACCTCTAGATACCTTGTTGCACAGAGGAGCTTGTAATAGGAAGATTTCATTTTATATTTTTAAGGTTTTATTTTTCTTGATTTAAACTCCCAGATGATACAGTCTGATGAAGCTACCTAATTTATAAGTATTAATGAATGATAAAAATAAATCTCTAGTCTGCCCTCCCCCCCCCCCCTTTTTTAAATCCTCACTAAGAATATGTTTTTGGTTTTTCTTTCACTGATATTTAAAGAGATGGGAAGGGAAGGAGGGAAAGGGGCAGGGGGGAGGCAGGGAGGGAGGGAGAGCGGGGGAGAGAGAGAGAGAGAGAGAGAGAGAGAGAGAGAGAGAGAGAGAGAGAGAAAGAGAGAGAAAGAAAGAGAGAGAAACAGAAAGATTGATTGGTTGCCTTTTGTAGGCAACCTGCCTGGGGATCAAACCCTCCTCTCTCTACCTTTTGGTGTATGGATGATGCTCCAACTAATCAAGCCACCCAGCCAGGGCTAGTCCCTTTTAAAAAATTAATTAATTATTTTTTAAATTTAAAATTTATCTTTACTCTTGAAAGTATTACAGATGTCCATTTCCCCCCTCCATTGACTCCCCTCTCCCCTACTCCTGCCCCCTCCCCAGGCCTTCACTGTACTATTGTCTGTCCATGAGTTATGAATATTGCTGTCCATAGGTTATGCAAATAAGTTCTTTGGTTAATGTCTTTTCCCTCACCCCTCTCTGAAATACATCAGTCTGTTACTTGCTTCATTGTCTCTGGATCTATTTTGTTGTCAGTTTATTTTGTTCAATAGATTCCACATGTAAATGAGAACATGTGATACTTGTCTTTCTCTGACTGGCTTCCTTCACTTAGCATAATATTCTCCAGGTTCCTCCTTGTTGTCTGGAAGGGTAAGAGATCCTTTTTTTTGTACAGTTGCATAGTATTCCATTGTGTAAAAACAGTGTGGAGCCCTAACCGGTTTGGCTCAGTGGATAGAGCTTCGGCCTGTGGATTGAAGAATCCCAGGTTCGATTCTGGTCAAGGGCATGTACCTTGGAGTTACGTGTGCAGGAGGCAGCTGATTGATGTTACTCTCTCATCGATGTTTCTAACTCTCTATCCCTCTCCCTTCCTCTCTGTAAAAAATCAATAAAATATATTAAAAAAACAAAACAAAAACAGTGTGGAGTTTCCTCAAAAAATAAAAAATGGAACTGCCATTTGACCCAGTGATCCCACTTATAGGAATACTAGAAGCCCAATGCACGAAATTCGTGCATGGGTAGGGTCCCTAGGCCTGGCCGGCGATCAGGGCCAATCTGTGGGGTGCCCGGCTGAGAGATCGGGGGCCCCTGCTGGCACCCATCTTGGCTGGCCTGGGGCCTGCAGGCTGGGGGCAGATCCTACATTGAGCGTCTGCCCTCTGGGGGTCAGTGCATATCAGCGACCTGTCATTCCACTGGTTGTTCCTCTGTTCAGTCAATTTGCATATTAGGCTTTTATTATATAGGATATCTTAAGAAGCCTAAAACACCATTCAGAAAGAATATATGCACCCCTGTGTTTATAGCAGCATTATTTACAATAGTTGAGATCTGAAAACAGCCCAAGTGCCCATCAGTAGATGAATAGATAGTTCCTTTTTAATAATACCTTTCCTTTTGAGGTTTCAAAATAATTTAATGTTAAAAGACAGATATTTAATTCAACAGATAATCTGAGTGCAAGTCACTAAGCAAGGAGCCGAAAATTCAGTGGGAGCTAGGTAGACATGTGACTTCTTTGAGTTTGTGTATGTGGGAAGGGTGAGGAACAGAGAGTAAACTGTTAATTGCACAATTCATTGTGTAATCTCCATTGTGGAAAGCGCTAAGAAGAAGAAATATGGGGTGACATAAGAATTTGCTTACCTAGTGGGGGAGAGGAGGCAAGGATGATGACTCGAGCAGTGGTAAAAACAATATTTCAGGCAGCACATCTTGTTTAAATATCTTGGAACAGCAAACAACTTGGCTTTTGCTAGACACTGAAAGAGTTCACGTGGCTGGAGTATAAAAAAGAGAGAGAGAGAATAATAGCATGTGGTGCAGTAGGCAGACTGACTGGGTCATGCAAGGGTTGATAAACCATATTAAGGATTTTGTTATTTGTCTTAATATTCCTTGGAAACTATTAGAATATTTTAAATAAAGGATCATGAAGTGATCAGGTTTAGAATGAATGATCACTTTGGATGCTATGTAAAGAAAGGTTTGGAGGCAATTAGAGAAGATGGTGGGAGATCCATTAGGTTGTGTAGAGATTAAGGTCCTGTGGCTTTTCCAAGGGAGAATTCTGTAGGCCAATGGTTCTCAAAGGGTGTGCCACCTGGTAACTTACTAGTAATACATATTCTTGGGTTCTGTCCAGACCTTCGAAATCAGAAACTTTGGGGTTGGGCTTAGAAATCTGATTTTGAATAAGTCCTCCAGGTGATTCTGATGTATTCTAAAGTTTTTGAACCTCTGCTTCAGGCCATTAGATATATGGTTTTTGAATGTAGGAGAAAGTTGTAGGCTGGTGGTATAGATCAGCAGTAGTAACTGCATGAAGGTGGCAGTTGAAAGTAAGAGGAAGAGAAAAGGCTCTAAGAGAGTGAAACCCTAAGATACTTTAATGTCAAAGTCCTTGACAGAGTGAGGGGAGCTTGTGAAAGACTGAAAAAGGGGTTAGTTAAAGAGACTACCAGGTTCCAGAGAGTCTTTGAAAAAGGGCATGGCAAAGTGAGTGTTAAATATGATAGTGAATGATCTTTGTGTTAGTATTTGGAGTAGAATTACAGAGGTGGACACCATCTTTGACAGGATTGAGAAGGAAATAAGGAGAGAGGAGTGAAGAAAGTATAATTTATTAATTTAGGACATTCCTTACCCTTTGGACAGATATTTCATATTTAAAAACTATGAGAAATCAAAATAACCTTGAGGGCGGTGAACCAGCATAAGATCCTATTGAAAACTGTATAATAAAATCTCATGGTTTGGATCTGTTGATTCTGAAATTAATCATTTACATAGAGGACTGAGCTCAAGTTTAGCATTGTCTTTAACCATCTTGCAAGGAATGCCATAGTATAATAATAAACCTATGGGAATGGGATTAGGGGATGTTTAGCTTACCAAGAATTCTGTTTATAACATGATTAAAATAACAGCAACACAGCTTAGCAGAATGCTTTTATATAAAAACTAGAGGCCCCGTGCACAAATTCGTGCACGCGGTGGGAGGGGCTGAAGGTGGTTGGCAGGCCTGCCCCGCCCCCTGGTCCAACTCCCAGATGAACTCCCAGTTAAGGGGACAATTTGCATATTAGCCTTTTATTATATAGGATAATTTTTAAATTTCAAATACATTAATTCACTCTCTATTACTATTATGTATCTAAAGGAAAATGGCTTTAAATGCATTTTATAATCAGACTTAAAAATTACCTAATTTTTTAGAATTATTCTAACATGTTAATGTTATGCTATTCTTTTTTTTTTTTCTTAATGCCATTCTTAAGGGAAGACCACAGTTAATGTGAAGACAAATTAAGATAATTTCAAGGTCAACCCCACTTAAATAGTAATATCTTTGGAGTGTGTGTGTGTGCGCACATGAGTGGAGACAGAAGTGGATAGAGGGAGACTGAGACAGAGCATTTTGAGATGCATTTTCTTTTCTGGTCGATACATCTATTTGCTTTTCTAAAATTTTTTTTAAAGAAAACTGATTTCTTTTTTACATTTTATTTATTTAATTTTATTGGGTTAACAGCATTATGTAAGTTTAAAGTATACATTTCTATAGCACAAAATCTATATATTACATTGTGTTCTCATCATCCAGAATCTAGTCTCCTTCTGTCATCATATATTTGACCCCCTTTACCCTCTTAATTCTCCTCCCAACCTCCTTCCTCTCTGCTAACCACTATACTGTTGTGTGAATCTAAGATTTAAAAACATTGTTTCCCAATGTGTGGCTCAGTGGTTGAGCATTGACCTATGAACCAGGGGCACATGCCTGGGTTACAGGCTACATCCCTAGTGTGGGGCATGGAGGAGGCAGCTGATCAATGATTCTCTCTCATCATTGATGTTTCTGTCTCTCTCTCTCCCTCTCCCTTCCTCTCTGAAATAAATAAAAATATACTTTAAAAAAGAACATTATTTCCCATCATTTGCTTGTGTACTCAGTAGATCTCCTTGCTGCTTTTAAGTAAGCACTGACAAAAACAAACTTTCTTAGAGCTGATTGGTTTTTTTTTTTTTAATTAAAAATTCACACCAAATGTGGGATGTGGGTGGGTCTGTGTTTGGTTGTACTCATTGACTGCTCATGGGAGGTAAGTTACATGGGACCTATAGCCTGCTCCTTGTTTAGAATTCTTTAAAGAATGTGTCATCTTCTCACATAAGTGTCGTAGAAAAGCCAAGAGCTGTAGGGATAGAAGCCATTGGTATGAGGCCAGGAACTGTGCTCTCTCTGCTCTTTGGCTTTCCACCCTGAGATTATTTGCTAAGTAAAGTTTTCATGAAAACTTGAGAAGGCAAAGTAGTCTTAGTTTGAAGAATCTTTGAGTGAAGGTGTTCAGCTTTTGAATTAACATTGTTATGTTATTAATGTTACATTTATTAAAAGATGGTTTTTGTTTCCCTGCTTTTAGTGTATTAAGTTGCTGATATTATTTCCTTTTAAATGTTAGTTTTCATCTTTTTTTAAATAATGTTCTTTTTCTACTAATATTTTATGGTGCTCCTCTAATTTCTAATTGTTAGTTTTTATTTTTCTAATATTTTCTTGTCACCTTTATATATTTTTAGTTTCTTTACCCATTTCATTTGATGTTTTGCTTAAACTCTTTTTTAAAATGTAGTTATTTTTTTTCCAAATAAAATTTTGTTAATTGTTTGCGGTAGTTTTTATTGCGTGCTAACAGGTGGCGCGGGCCATTTTTACTAATTTTTTGTGCAAATGGAAACGTTCAGTAAAATTACGATAACTTTAGTTTACGTATTTATACGTTACCCGCATTCTACCGCTAGTCTATAAAAAACTTATTAATACGTGTCCCGCGCTCTACTACCAGTCATCATAAAACGTATAAATACGTTTCCCGCATACAATGTGTTAAGTCAGAGAGACACAAAAAGTATAAGGAAAAATCATTGAGAAAACTAATGACCCCAACAGTGGCTTGTCCAGGGAGAACTTTAATGTAAATCTACTCTTTATTGGTATATGTGTATTCTTTTTCTGTATAAGGGTAATTGGGTTGGCATAGTTCTAAGGTGGATAGCCCAAAATTTACTTCACACTCTTAGCAAGAAATTCAAGAGTGTGAATTTCCCCCCTCCACTTATATAATAGTAGCTCTCAGGGCTTCTAATTAAGAAACTTTCTTATTCCTTTAAATTTTGAACCTCTTCCATCAAATCTATAATCTGAGTAATGCAGATGTACCACAGGCGAATTCCCCGTTGTTAAATAAAATAAGTTAATTTACAGCAATAAAGCCTTCAAATTATACTTAAAGGGACTTCTTTCACTGTTTGTCATCTCTTTAGCCATTTGAAGTTCTTTGATGTAAAAAAATTTACAGTCCTCATTTTACAAACAATAAATAATCTTTAGCAGTATCAGCCTTCCAAAATCTCAACAACAACAAAACAAAAAACAGTAGTGGGTCTTAACTAGTATTTTATTATTAGTCTTATTAAAACACTTTTTTCCTAATTTATAGTTCTTAAATTAGATACTTCCTTTTTAGTGTATATATACAGGGGTGGGGGAAAGTAGGTTTACAGTTGTGAGTACATGACACACAGAGTTTATTCTTATATTATTATTTATTTATTATATATATATATGTATTACAAGTACAAACCTACTTTTGCCTACCCTTGAATATATAGGAAAGGCTTTGAAAACTATTTTATAGTATAAAATACTATCATCATGAAAAGAAAATTTTAAATGAAAAATTATTTATGATTCTGATGATGTAACACATCAATGATTTTTATGTTTTATAAATATTTCAGCTATTACATTGATATGTAACATATGGGCCCAAGATAAGGTCATTCTTTAGTCTCCACATGTTCTACTATGAGCCAAGGCTATTGCTCTGATGTTACATGGAGCAGATAAAACCTTGTTTGTTAACTGTCACTACATGACATCCTTTCTCACAAAAGACTGGAGTTAATTTAATTTGTAGCTTTGTTGTCCTCACCATAGCTACATTGCTGCTACTCTGTTTAAAGGTCAGTATTATTGCCCTTTAATATTTTGTTTCCCATTGTGCATCTCATTCTCCTCCTACATTTCTCTCATTCTGGGAACTAAGTTATACTAGCTATCTTGGCTATCTCTTCCTAGAGAAAATGGTGAAATGACACTTCTGTTCTGTGTATAAAGTATAGAGAGGAATTACTCTGCCAAATATGTAAAATCTTAATTTAAGGCTTACGTTATTTTGAATGCCATAGGAATGCTAACCCTGCATTATTTTATTTAAACATTTAAATGTATACATGTAAAAACACTTCAAAATTATAAATGTTCAAGAATCCTGATCTTACATTAGGTCTCCTTAAATACAATTTTAGCATTCTGATACCTTTTAAGTATTATGCCATGAAATAATTCTTGTAGCTGCATAGTTCTCTGAGGAGATTTTTTTTATATCTTGTTTTCCAAAATAATCACTTAGAGGATTCAGATTCTGGAAAATGTAAAGGTTTTCATAATTTTAGGAGTGCAGTGACAGCTGCACAGCAAGTCCATATGTTGCTTAGCTATAATTATATTTTAATAATTATTTTTCTTTGGGGAAAGAGCTGTGGCTAACCTCCAAGAGACTGAAGCAGATGAATGTAAGCATTCATGTTTTTTCAACAGAAAGACAGAACTTTTCCCCCACTTTAAACATGAATGTATTTATCTGGTGCCATAGCATCAACTGGATGAAGTTACTATTCTGGATCTTACTGTAAAATTTAAATGAGTATTTGCATTAGATAGGAAGATTACCTTGGTGGTTTTTTTTTTTTTTTTTTAATACTCCCTTATATAGACTTGCTGCCACAGGCATACTAATTTTGATATCTCCTACACGACTTCCTTCTTTCCGCTTCTGTTCTTCTGCACAACCCCTTTACCCGCAGTACTGTCTGTCCTTTCCATCCATTTCCTTTTAAAAATGGCATCTAAAATTATTTTCTCTAGATTATTTTATGATTTACTCCATGTATCTGTTACTTATTTTCTTGCTTTTATCTTAACATTTAACATTGATAGGTACAGATTCAACTAATCTGAGTTGTGTTTCTGTGATGTACCAGGTATAGTGTTAGCTATCTCATTTAATTTTTACAGCTATCCTGTGACTTATTAGTTCCATTTTACAGATGGAATTAAATACATTCCCTGTCCATTCCTAGTTTTAACTGTGCTAGAATTTGAACTCTCTTCATGATTTAAAGAACATTGCTTTTACTATGTCATTCTGCCTTTCAGTATTTCTGTAGTCTTGTCTTTTTTGCTCTTACCACTTACCCTACCAACATCACTTTAAAAAAACACCAAAGTACTTATTCAGATACAATTTGCATAAAGTAAAATGTACCCATTTAAATTACATAATTTGTGCGTTTTGACAAATGTATACACCTATGTGAACGCCGCCACCACAATAAAAATACAGAACATTTCCATTAGTCTCCAAAATCCTTTGTGCATTTTTTCACTTAGTGTTTCTCCTTCCCTACACTCACAACTCTTCCCCAGATAACAGCTGATCTGGATTCTGCCCACTATATATTGTTTTGTCTGTTTTTGAATTTCATATAAATGGGATTTTAAATATGTACTCTTGTCTGACAATTAAAAGGAAAGATTGTGACCAGCCAGTGTAGCTCAGTGGTTGAGCATCGTCTCATGAACCAGGAGGTCATGGTTTGATTCCCTGTCAGGGTGCATGCCCAGATTGCGGGCTTGATCCCCAGTAGGGGGCGTACAGGAGGCAGCTGATCCATGATTCTTATCATTGATGTTTCTATCTCTTTTCCTCTTTCTGAAATTAATAAAAACATATCTTTAAAAAAAAAGAGAAAGATTATTCCTTCGTTATGAATGAACTAGAGGCCCAGTGCATGATTTCGTGTACCAGTGGGGTCCCTCTGCCTGGCCTGTGGGATAGGGCTGAAACGGGCTCTTCAACATCCCTTGAGGGGTCCCAGATTGTGAGAGGCTGCAGGCTATACTGAGGGACCCCACTAGTGCATGATGGGGGACATGGGAGGTTGGCCAGCCGGGAAGGGACCACAGGAGGGCTCCAGGGCATGTCCGGCTTGTCTCGCTCAGACCCGATCGGCCGGACCCCAGCAGCAAGCTCACCTACCGTTCAGAGCGTCTAACCCCAGGTGGTCAGTGCACATCATAGCGAGTGGTTGAACGGCCTTAGCATATCATTAGGATATTACGCATTGATTGGTTGAACGGCCGACTGGATGACCGGACACTTAGCATATTAGGCTTTTGTTTATAGGATATACTACAATTTGTTTATCCATTCCCTGGTTAATAGACATTTGACTTATTTCTAGTTTTTGCCTATCCTATATAATAGAGCTAATATGCAAATGGTCATCACACCCTTGTGTCGTCGCATGCTCATGCCCTCGCGCCCTTG
This sequence comes from Myotis daubentonii, assembly GCF_963259705.1. NCBI lineage: Eukaryota > Metazoa > Chordata > Mammalia > Chiroptera > Vespertilionidae > Myotis > Myotis daubentonii. The sequence goes on along the minus strand of NC_081841.1, from coordinate 75,249,418 downwards.
CCCCGGGGCTGGGGGACCTGAGGCTGTGCCCCCAGCCCTGGTGCTGGGGCCGGGGGACCTGAGGCCGGGCCAGGGGACCTGAGGCTGTGCCCCCCGCCGAGCAGGGCTTGACGGGGGACCCGAGACCGCGCTCCCTGCCCTGGCACTGGGGCTGGGGGACCTGAGGCTGGGCCAGGGGACCTGAGGCTGTGCACCCCGCCCGGCAGTGCTTGACGGGGGTGGGGCCGGCTGGGTTTGGGTCTTGCATGATTTTGAGGCATGCGCAGGTGGGTGAGGGGGGACTTGACTCTGGGTCCCGCGGCGTGCCCCAGACTCTGACAGGTGGGAGATTTTCATATACATTTTACTAATTTTCTTTCATCTCTGACACTTCTATTATAGAGAAAGGGCAAATAGAAATATTAAAATCCTCTAATTAATTCCCTTTTAATGTGCACGAATTTCGTGCACTGGGCCACTAGTTATAAATAAAACTGTTACGAAAAATCCATTTAGAAATCTTCGAGTGGACATTTTCCATTTCTCTTAGGTAAATACCTAGGAGTGGCTGTGCTATTTTGCATTCCCACTGACAGTATAGGAGAATTTTAATTGCTTCCCATCCTTGTCAGTGCTTATATTGTCACTTTAAATATTTTTAGCCATTCTAGAGGTTGTGTAGTAACTCATGGTGGTTTTTCATGTATGTTATACTGAGGACCAGTGGTATTGAACATCTTTTCATGGCTTTACTGGTCATTTGTATAACTTTTTTAAGTAAATCGTTTAACTATTTTGTCTGTTTAAAATGTTTTGTTTCCTTATTGTTGACTTTTAAGAGTTCTTTATATATTTTTGGATCATGGTTCTTTATCAGATGTGTGTATTGTGCCTATTTTCTATTTGGCTGTGTTTTCATTTTCTTAACTTATTTTTAAAAAATTATTTTTAAAATTGATTTGAGAGAGAGAGAAAGTGAGAGAGGGGTAGAAACATTGATGAGAGAGAAACATCAACATTAATTGGCTGCCTCCTGCACACACCCTGCGGGGAACTGAACAGGCCACCTCTTGGTGCACGGGTCGATGCTTCACCATAGAGCCACACCGGCAGGGCTTTTTCACTTTATTTTTGAAGAGAAGCAGCTTTTAACTTTTATGAAGTCTAACATGATTTGTGTTTTTAGTCTCCTAAGAAATTTTTGCTCAGCCCAAGTTTGGGAAGATTTTCTCTCATGTTTTATTCTAAAAGTTTTATAAGTGTTGGCTTTTACATTTAGCTCTATTATTCATTTCAAATTAATTTTTGTGTTTACTGTTAAAGTCAAGATTTTTTTCATTTAATAAATATCCCTTTTTATTGAAAATATTTTTCTTTTCCATTGGGTTTTCTTGGCACTTTTGTTGCAAATTAATGTGTGATCCATTTCTGGATTACCTATTCTGTTTCATTGATATATATGTGGCATGCCAATATCACACTTTTACTTTATTTTTATAATAAGTTTTGGAGGTAGTGTAAATCCCCCAACCCAGCATCTTTTTGAAAATAGAAAAAAAAGATCTTTGTATAAATCACTCTCTTGCCTTGGTTGCTTATGTTTGTGTTGTTGTTTTTTGTTTTTTTGTCTGTTTCTTCTTTTAAAGATGTTGCTCCCAGTAAAGACTTGTACATTCCAGGACAGATATTGTTTGTAGTAAGGAAGATGCTAAGTACTTTCAGCAGACTGGAACGACTTAGCAATTGATGTTATTCCATTGCCTATCATTGGAAGAACCAACTCTAGGTTCGACTGGTATATCTGTATGAGCTTTGATTGGAGTTGCAATAGCACACGTGTGTACTAGACACTAAGTGTTTTTTTTTTTTTTTGAATGAAAGCCTTTTTATTCTTAACACTCAGGTATTTGGGGAGACCAAAGAAAGAGAAGACCATTGTAATCAGACCTCCCTTCCTTTGACCAGAAGGAGACACTAAGTGTTTAAATACCAAGTGTGAAACTTGGCAGAAAAGGAAATTGAAACACTTTTCAATTACATTAAAATCATATATAGTTTTCTTTCTCTTTCCTATCTCTAACGGAAACATCTTAGCCTTGGCTAAAGCAGTCTTTGCATGAATATTTGAGTAGCACTAATGACAATTACCAAAACTATAGCCTGTTCTTGGTGGGAATGTGTTGAATTGAAGAAAAATGTTAGATACAGATTGCATTTAATTTAGTTTCTGACCACATGTAAATGGAAGTAAAAAAATCCTGGGTTAAGGATACCATTCTTGGTTTCAAAACAACACCCATATGCTTGCATTTTTCTTCTTTTCTTAAGCTGCCTTTCTTTAGAATAAAAATAATAGGAAAAAAGGTAAATGTAGCATATATTCAGTTATATATTGGTTTTTATTTATCAGTTTCATATTTTTTTGTCTTTCCAATTAAATTGTATGCTTTCCTATACAAAGATTTTATCTTCTGTTTATTTTGTATCCGTTTTTTTTACTTTCCACATTCTAGAAATGTTGATGGATCTTGATTATTGCATTTTAATTAACCTGTTGTAGTTAATAATAAATCCTAGCTATAGTAGAAATATATGGGTATTTTTTCTTCCTACTGAAATCACATTTCTTCTTTGAAAGACATTTCTAAGCCTTGTACTGAACATAACTTAGAATTTTAGAAACCAGGTAGGTGATGAGGTAGAGGTGGGTAAATAGCTTCCTCTTTATTAGTTATTAGTACAGGATGATTATGGTCCAGGGCCTTAAAAGGATTGGCCATCCCTTTGATTCTGCTCCTGTATTTGTAGCAGATTATTAGATCAGTCAGACAAATGGAACTACCAGTCAGCTGCTCAGATAGATATTTTTAGATGTCTCACCTCTTAGTACTGATCATGCATCTGACCACAAATCCTTCACTTGATAGTGAGATGATATGAAGCAGGAGCTGCAGAGGAAGCACCTTGGATATTAAGATCCAAACTAAAATTGAGGTAGAGATCACATTTTTTAGTAAAACAGTTTGTTCTCCTTATGATTCTGATCAAAACCTGATGTTTATATCATAGATCTCAATGGAATTAAAACAACTTGCTAGAAAAACATAGATGAATATTACATTATTTTTTTCTTATGACAACGTATATGGTATTTGATGCTCTAAGCCTGACAGAAATTTTACTTTTGTAAATTATGAGAAAATACTTTGAAGTTAACTTCCATTTTGTTTTAATATTCTAAGGTTGCCTATTTTGGTTATAAACGAATGGCTGAAATAGAATCTATGTCCATTTAGGGTTCTTTGGTTCAAACATTAGGAAGCTTTGGCTAACTTAAAAAAAAAAATTACCAGAACGATAAGTTCATACTCTTGAAGTAATAATGGAAAAACTGATTTTTAGAAAGAATTGACACTTGAGCAACTGTGCTTTACAACAAAAGAATCCACTGCTGGTATAGTTTCTAGGCTAACATAATGTTTCTTTAATGTAATAGCACTGTATTAACTATTTCTTGGCTGAACTCAAACCTTTCAGCCTTTACAGATTTGCTGTGATTAAAATAGAGCAGTCATGCCCTGGCTGGTTGCTAAGTGGTTAGAGCGTTGGTCCATAGACAGAAGATTTTCAGGTTTGATGCCCAGTCAAGGGCACGTACCTCAGTTGTAGATTCAATCCCTGGTCCTGGTTGGGGCTTGGAGTTGGTGGCAACCGGTCAATGTGTCTCTCTCTTTGTTTTTCTCTTCTACTCTCTCTCACCTCCCCCCTCCCTTCCACTCTCTAAAAATCAATGGAAAAAATATCCTCACTCCTTGGGTAAGGATTACAAAAAAATGGAGTAGTTATTAAATGCCCATGAAGACAGGTCAGCTTTATACTTCAGTTCCTTTTCCTGTCGTTTGTACATACCCTTAAGTGAATAAATGATTTAAACTATCTAGTCTTAATTACTTTTAAGAAATTTTTTCTTAGTTACTGTTACTCATTCAATGAATTTTTTTTCAGTGCTTGTTAGATGCCAGGCACTATACAAGAAGCTGAGGTTTCAAAAATAAAAGCTAACATGTTCCCCAGCCCAGCTTTATTGAGATATAATCTATACTAATACTAATAAAAGGGTAATATGCTAATTAGACCAGGTTGACCGGCCATCTTCCGGATGTCCTAATTCCTTCCAGATAAAGCCATGGTGGCAGGGGCTGAGGCAGAGTCAGTTAGGGGCGTCAGGCTGGCAGGGGAGGGCAGTTGGGGATGAACTGGCTGGCAAGGGGGGACCGTTGGGGGTGAGATCAGGCTGGCAGGGGAGGGCAGTTGGGGCAACCAGGCCGCAGGGGAAGGCAGTTGAGGGCCACCAGCCTGCAGGGGAGGGCAGTTGGGGGCGACCAGGCCTGCAGGGGAGGACAGTTAGGGGAGACCAGGCCTGCAGGGAGGACAGTTGAGGGCAACCAGGTTGGCAGGGGAGGGCAGTTAGGGGTGACCAGGCTAGCAGGGGAGGGCAATTAAGGGTGACCGGGCCTGCAGGAGAGCAGCTAGGCATCGATCAGGCTGACAGGGAAGTGGTTAGGGGGTGATCAGGCTGGCAGGCAGAAGCAGTTAGGGCAGCCGTGGGCAAACTACGGCCTGCGGGCCGGATCCGGCCCATTTGAAATGAATAAAACTAAAAAAAAAAAAAAGACCGTACCCTTTTATGTAATGATGATTACTTTGAATTTATATTAGTTCACACAAACACTCCATCCATGCTTTTGTTCCGGCCCTCCGGTCCAGTTTAAGAACCCATTGTGGCCCTTGAGTCAAAAAGTTTGCCCACCCCTGGGTTAGGGGCAATCAGGTAGGCAGGCAGGTGAGTGGTTGGAAGCCAGCAGTCCTGGATTGTGAGAGGGATGTCCAACTGCCCGTTTAGGTCTGATCCCAGGTAGTCGGACATCCCTCGAGGGGTCCCAGATTGGAGAGGGTGCAGGCTGGGCTGAGGAACACACATACCCCCACCCTCCACCCTGTGCACGAATTTCGTGCACCGGGCCTCTAGTTTATGTATAATTGTTTATCGTAATCTCTTATGATCCTTAGTATTTCTGTGGTAATGTCACTTTTTCTATTTTAAATTTTATTTACTTGAGTCTTCTCTGTTGCCCCCCCCCCCCACCCCCCTTAGGAAGTTTAGCTAAAGATTTGTTAATTTTATCTCTTTAAAAAAACAATTCTTTGTTTTATTTGTTTATTTACTTTTGTATTGTTTTTCTCCTCTCTATTTCATTTATTTCTGTTTTGATCTTTAGCTTTTTCCATTGCTAACTTTGGCTTAGATTATTCTGGTTTTTCTAGTTCCTTGAGGTTCAAAGGTAGGTTGTTTATTTGAGATCTTTACTTTTTCTTAATTTAGACATTTATCACTGTAAACTTTCCTCTTAGCACTGCTTTTGAGATATCTCATAAGTTTTGGTATGTTGTGTTTTTATTTTCATTTATTTAAAGTTTTATTTTCCTTTTGATTGCTGCTTTGACCCATTGGTTGTTCATAAGTGTGCTGTTTAATTTCCACATATTTGTGAATTTTCCAATTTTCTTCTGGTTATTAATTTCTGGTTTCATACATTGTGGTTAGAAGAGATATTTGGTATGGTTTCAGTCTTAAAATTTTCTAAGACTTCTTTTGTAACCTAACATGACTTATCCTGGAGAAGTGTGCTTGAAAAAATGTGGATTCTGCTGCTGTTGGGTACAATGTTGTGTCTTAGCTTTATTTGCTATAAAGTGTAATTCAGTTAAATGTTTCCTACTGATTTCCTGTCTGGATGATATATGTGTTGTTGAAAGTGGCATATTGAACTCCCCTATTTTATACTAGAGGCCTAGCGCACGAAATCGTGCGGTAGTCCGCTGCCCTGCCTACCTGCAGGTGCTCTGCTGCCCCGCCGAGCTCGCAGACCCGCTCAACTGCCTGCCATTGTTCACAGCATTTGAACTCTCTTAAGGGTGGTTGGGAGGGAGTTTCCAATCCCACTCTTTTTCCTCTAATGGTTTTCCTGCCCCTCCCCCCTTTCCCTATGCTGGTCAGGAGAGCCTCTGGCTGCTCCCCCATCAAGGGCTAATCAGGGCAAAGAGCCTTTGACCTTGGCTATAAAATCACCTGTCTAATCACTGAGCTTATTAAGCCACCTGGAGTCCAGATGCATAAGTTACTTCAAATAAACATTTTTGGGGTGTGTGTGAAAATTTAGGTCTCTGATATTGAGAAGAAAAAATTATTGCTTTAAAATAATGACAACACCTATTTCAAATATTGTAATGAAAGTATGAAAAAAAAAGGCTCACATAAAAAGGCTGCAAAAATGTTATTTTACTTTGAAGACAGAAATAACTGGAAATAATAGGTTTCTTTTAGGCAACATCCTAAAAGGGTGTCTGCTTTTTTATGTCTTAGGCCTATACAAAGGTCTTCAAAGACCCTTGACCCTGCCTCCTGAAGATTTTAGGTTAACACGTTTGTCTTAAAAACTGTGAGGTGTCGATAATTTTTAAAAACAACCGGCCACATCCCCTTCCTCAACCATATTGTCACATCATCTAAGTTATACTTTATAAACAGCCTTGAAGTGCTATACATGTGCAAAAAGTACACAAAGTGGGTAAACTACTTTGCCTTAGAAGTATATATTTAGTAATCACTTAGTTACATTATTTTATTTTTGTGAAATGAGAACTGATCGACCAGACCTTTCAAACAGACCTACCAGACAATAAATATCACCATATGTTTGATTCACAGTACATTTGGACATAAACACTTTAATTACAGCTTTGTGTTTAGTATCAAAAACCTTTTCTTGCGTGCATGTTTTTGCTACAGATCCCTTGCTCTGGATTACATTTTGAAAACTGCCTATTACAGATAAAGCACCTTTTCAGGTACGTTTCTGTGAAACATGTATTTATGCACACAAAGGTGTGTGCACACCTTTTCACACACAGATGTCCATATGATGCCTGCGCCGCACTTCCAGCACATGCCCACCGCATGTATGTGGCTGTGCACCTGGGTCCCGGCATAAACAGGCTACCCCCAAACATGCCGGAGCCCTGCCAGCCTCCCCAGCAAAGTTTTTGTTTTTGTTTTTGCTTTTGTTTTTACTTTGAAATAGTTTTATTGGCTCATAAGACCTTTGCACATAAAAAAATACCCCAGAACATTATGCAGTATTAAATCACAATTACATTTTTTTTAGCAATTAAAACTACCCAGAATATACATTTTTTAAAGGGAAAAAAATCCTACAGAACTGAATTCTGAAATGACATTATGATTTAAATACTGTGACAAAATAGTAATTCCTTATAACATTAATTCATTGCACAAAGCTGCCAGACACTTCCATACGCATAACTATTGCAGAGTGCAAATGAACACAATTTTAACATTACACCCTTAGCTGAAGTAGCTGTGCCTCCGCTTAAGAAACTCTCAAATTTCTGGCACAAAAAGTTGGGCTGTTTTAACTTTTACCAGGAAACCGACTTCACAATCCATTTACTCTCTTGCTGGCCATTCCTATTAAAAAAAAAGAAGAAGAAAAAAAAGAAACGTCCTTCTGCTGTCATAGCCTCAAAGAGTCAGCATCGCTTCTGCTTGAAGAAATCCACTCCTCTCAGTTCTTTGGGCAGGTATTCCTGGTCCACAGGTTCTCTGTACATGGGGTTGTATTTGTAGCCCTTGCCATAGCCCAGGTCCTTCAATGAGCCGGGTCGGCGTGTTCCTCAGGTGCAGCGGGACAGGGGCAGAGGCCCCTGGTGGTTCCTTAGGTAGGCTTTGACGTTGTAGGTGCTGTACAGCTCAGTAGACTTTGGGGCTCTGGAAAAATAGACTACACACTGGGCCAGAGGCACTCACATTCGGGCATGCCTATGAAGTGGCAGCCCTGGTAGGCGGCCACTGCTTGTGGTAATGCGGATGGATCTGCCAGACCTATGTCTTCACTGGCAAACCTCACCAGCCGCCTTGCCACATACAGTGGGTCCTCTCCTCCTTCGAGCATGCTTGCCGGCCAGTAGAGGGAGGCGCTCGGATCTGAGCCCCGTATCGACTTAAGAAGAGCAGAGATGCAAGTTGTAGTGCTCTTCTCCTGCTCGCTCATATAAAATGTGAGACTTCTGGAGGCCTTCCTTCACATCATTCTCAGTGATCAGAACTCTTCTGGGAGAATAGGCTTGCCCACTCTTCTCACAAATATCTGCCTGGAGCTTAACCTGGCCAGCACTGCCAGCTGTAGTCCATTCAGTCTAATTCGGACTCCCCAGCAAAGTTAACCAGAGTCTCTACACCGGCTGCTGTGTGAACCTCTCCACCCACACGGGGCCTGGGGCTGTGTGACCCACACCCACCCGAGCTGTTCCGCCTGGGGCTCCGTGTGGGGTGGGCTTGGGGGCGGGGCGGCCAGTGCTGGGAGGTGCCTCGGAGCATCAGTGGGTCTTTATTTTTAAAAGACTGCCCCGCACACGCCGACCCCCAGCGCCACCCTGGCCTGGGCGAGGGGCCGCCAGCAGTTTGAAGGCCGGCTACACCCCCGATGGTGGCAGGGGTCCCCTCATGGTGAACGGTTGTTTGGTTGTTTTGGTTGTGATGCCTCTTGGCCTTTTATTATTGCGATTATTCTCTGTTACTCTCTTCAGATCTGTTAGTATTTGCTTAATATATTTAGTTGCTCCCATGTTGGGTTGCATGTATATCTACAATTGTTACATCCTCTTTTTTTTTTTAATTTAAAGTCTTTATTGTTTAAAGTGTTGCATAAATCTCCCTTTTCCCCCATTGACCTCTCCCCAGCTGCCCCCACCCCCCTAGCACATGCCCCCCCCCCCCCCATTGTGTCCATTGGTTATGCTCATATGCATGCATACAAGTCCTTTGGTTGATCTTTTACCCCCCCCCCCCCTTCCCTCATAGGTTGGACAGTCTGTTCGATGTTTCTATGACTCTGGTCCTATTTTTGTTCATCAATTTATGTTGTTCATTCCACAAATGAGCGAGATCATGTGATACTTTCTCTGGCTTATTTCGCTTAACATAATGCTCTCCAGTTCCATCCATGCTGTTGCAACTGGTAAGAATTCCATCTTTTTATAGCAGCGTAGTATTCCATTGTGTAGATGTCCCACGGTTTTCTAATCCACTCATCTGCAGATGGGCACTTAGGCTGTTTCCAAATCTGAACTATTGTAAATTGTACTGCTATGAACATAGGGATGCATATATCCTTTCTGATTGGTGTTTCTGTTTTCTTGGGATATATTCCTAGAAGTGGGACTACTAGGTCAAATGGAAGTTTCATTTTTAATTTTTTGAGGAAACACCATACTGTTCTCCTCAGTGGTTGCACCAGTCTGCATTCCTACCAGCAGTGCACAAGGGTTCCTTTTTCTCCACATCCTCTCCAGCACTTGTCCTTTGTTGATTTGTTGATGATAACCATTTTGACAGGTGTGAGATGGTACCTCATTGTTGTTTTGATTTGTATCTCTCGGACGATTAGTGACTTTGAGCATGTTTTCATATGTCTCATGGCCTTCCTTATGTCCTCTTTCAAAAAGTGTCTATTTAGGTCCTTTGCCCATTTTTTTTTATTGTATTGTTTATCTTCTTTTTGTAATTGTTACATCCTCTTGATGAATTGACCTCTTTATCATTATGTAATAATCTTCTTTGTCTGTTGTTACAGTTCTTCAAGTCTGTTTTGTCTGATATAAGGATAGGTAGCTCCCTTTTCGTTTCCATTTGCATAAAGTATCTTTTTCTATTCTTGCACCTGAAGCCTTATGTGTGTTCCGTTTTTTTTTTTTTTTTATTGCTTACAGTATTACAAAGGGTATTACATATGTGTCCCTTTTTTTCCCCCCGCCCTTGACAATCCCCTGGCCTCACCTACCCCCCAGTGTCTTATGTCCATTGGTTATGCTTATATGCATGCATACAAGTCCTTTGGTTGATCTCTTACCCCCCTCCCTCCTGCCCCCCACCCCTCCCCGGCCTTCCCGCTGCAGTTTGACAATCTGTTTGAGCCTGCTCTGCCTCTGTATCTATTATTGTTCAAAAGTTTATAATGGTCTCTATTATCCATGAATGAGTGAGATCATGTGGTATTTTTCCTTCATTGACTGGCTTATTTCACTTAGCATAATGCTCTCCAGTTCCATCCATGCTGTTGCAAATGGTAAGAGTTCCTTCTTTTTTACAGCAGCATAGTATTCCATTGTGTAGATGTACCACACTTATGTGTGTTCTTGAAACTGAAGTGAGTCTGTTGTAGGCAACATATAGATCTTGTTTTTTTTTTTTTTTTTTTTTTAATCTATCTAGCCACTCTATGCCTTTTGATTGGAGCATTTAGTACATTTATATTTGAAGTAATTATTGAACGCCAAGACTTACTATTGCTATCTTGTTTAATTGTTTTCTGGCTGTTTTGTAGTTTCTTTGTCCCTTTCTTCCTCTCTTGCTCTTATCCTTTGTGAATTGATGATTTTCTGTAGTGGTATGTTTTCATTCCCTTCTTTTTATTTTGTATGTACCCTCTATAGATTTTTGTTTTGTGGTTACCTGAGGCTTACTTGAAACATTACAGTCTCTTTTAAGCTGTTAACAACTTAACTTCAGTTTCACAAAAACTCTGCTCATTTTTTCTCCTCACATTATATGTTTTTAAAAATATATTTTTTTATTGATTTCAGAGAGGAAGGGAGATGGAGGGAGAGATAGAAACATCAGTGATGAGAGAGAATCATTGATTGGCTGCCTCCTGCACACCTCCTACCGGGGATTGAGCCTGCAGCCTGGCATGTGCCCTGACTAGGAACCGAGCCGTGACCTCCTGGTAAATAGGTATATTTTATGTTTTTGATGTCATACTTTACATCTTTTTATAAATTATTGTAACTATAGTTACTTTTGTTTATTATTTATTGCATTAAAATATTTTTATTGATTTTGAGAAAAAGAGTAAGGGAGAGGGAACGAGAAAGAAAAACATCTTACAGGCCCCCTGTGGGGGATTGAGCCACACCCCAGACATGTGCCCTGACCAGGAATTGAACCAGCAACCTTTTGCTGCACAGGATCATGCCCAACCAACTGAGCCATATAGGCCAGGGCTTTTATAGTTACTTTTAATACTTGTTCTTCCGCCTTTATGTTTAAAGTGGTTAATTCACCACCATATTACAGTATGAGACTATTCTGAATCTTACTATATACTTGCCTTTACCAGTGCATTGTTTATTTTCATAGATTTTTATATTACTAGTTAGTGTCCTTTAGTTTTACCTTGAAGAACTCCTTTCAGTATTTGTTATAAGGAGTTCTAGTGGTGAAGAACTACCTTAGCTTTTGTTTGTTTGGGAAAGAGTTTTGCTTCCATTTCAGGATAGCTTTGTTGGGTAAAATATTCTTGGTTGACAGTTTCTTTCAGCACTTAGAATATGTATCTCATCATTCTGTTCTTTCCATGTTTCTGCTGAGAAATCCACTGATAGACTTATGGGGCCATTTTGGCATATGAAAATATTTTTCCCTTGCTACTTCTAAAATTCTCTCTTTGTCATTGGTTTTAGACCATTTTATTATGTCTTGGAGAAGATTGTTTTGGATTGACATTTTGGGTGACCTATTAGTTTAATGAACTTGAATGTTTAAACATATCCCAAGGTTTGAGAAGTTCTCAGCCATTCTTTCTTTAAGCTTTCTATTCCTTTCTCCCTGACTTCTCCTGGGAATCCAAAGATAAATACCTTATTTCTCTTAAGGATGTCTCATAAGACCCAGAGATTTCTTCATTCCTCTTCATTCTTTTCACTCTTACTGGATAATTTCAAAATATATGTCTTTGAACTCAATTGATTTCTTTCTTTTTCTTGGTGTAGTCTTTTGTTGAAGCCTGTTATTGAATTCTTTGATTTATTATTGTATTCTTCAGCTACAAAATTTGTTTGATTCTTTTTTTGTTTTCTATCTCTTTGGTGAACTTCTCATATTCTTGTGTTGTTTTCCTGATCTGTATTCTCTTGTAGCTCTCTGATAATCTTTAGAATTATTATTTTGAATTTTTTGTCAGCCAATTCTGGGGTCTCCCATTTTGTTGGGTCCAGTTATTAGAGCATTACTATATTCCTTTGGTTGAATTGTGTTTCCCTGATAATTTTGTATCCATATAATCTGCGTAGGTGTCCATACATTTGAAGAATCAGTCAACTTCTTCCTGACTTTATGTATGGACATTCACCTGAAGGCAGGGGTATGCTGATACATGCTGTGAGCCTTGAGACTAGAGGTGTAGGGTGACAGACTAGTTGGAGGTATGTGTGAAAAGCACTGGGTTCTCAGGGGACACCAGGGCTCTCTGGCTTGGGCCATGGGTACATAGTATCAACAACTATGTGGTGTTTGGCTGCCACTGTGGGGGATCCGCAGAGGCTTCCAGGGCTGTTTGGGTCCTCAGTAGCACCTCCAGGTCTAATAGCTAGGTTTCAGGGCAAGCAGTGATAGTGACTGAAACTGGTGGTGTGCACATACTCAGATGAGGAGGCCAGCTGCCAGCACCTATGAGTAGCAGGTGTGGTTGCAAACACATACTGTATATAGTGGTGGGGATCAAGGCAGGCAGACAGCTGTGGGGATGTTTACTGTAGGCATGTACTACCATGGCTGCTGCATCTCAGCATGGGTGCATGACAGTTGAGGCTAGTGATGCAGGTGCACAGCTGAAGAGGCTAGCTGCAGGTGAGTGCAGAGGTACAGGCTAGTGACAGAAGATAGGACCTGATCTGGATCTACAAGCACCTGTGGTGATCCTGGCTGTTGGCTCTTTCGTGGCTGCACAGTCTCCCCCTGCTCATGCACACAGCCTGGAGGCTGATACACCACGCATCAGGTTAGTGGTATGCAAGCACAACTGGAGAGGCCAGTCCTGAGCATATGCACAGCGGTGAAGATCTAGGCAGACATCTTGCACTTGAGCAGCTGAAGAGGCTTGGGCTGGCTGCTGGTTCCAGTCCCTAGGCCCCAGTGGGGGCAGGAGTGGAAAGGGCAGCTGATGTTAGTGAATGCAAATACCTGTGGGACAAAAGCTGGTAAAATCTGCCGACAGTCTGTGGCACCTGTGCTGGCTGTTGTTTTTTCCAGTGTAGATGCTTGGGTCCTCTGCAGAGCAGGTCATTGGGAACTGTGGTTGCTCCCACTGCGTGGCTGCTATTAGTAGTCCTTACTTTTCTTCCTTGTTCCTAGCCATGCCTGTATGTCTCAGCTTTGCCGCTCTCTGCATGGGGTGAAATAAAAGCAGATCCTTTGTGCAGTACCCCTAAGAGCCGGAAAAGCTGGATGCTTGCTGGGCTTTCTCTTTTCCATCAAGGGGAACTTTGCTAGGAAGTTTCTTCTTGGTGCTGAGCAATGCTGTGTGTGTGTGTGTGTGTGTGTTGTGTGTGTGTGTGTGTGTGTGTGAAGGAGGAGGATAATGAGTGAGATATTCAGGCAAAATCAAAATGAAGCTGTTTTCCTTCCCTTTTTTTCTGTGTCAATACTTACTTTTCTTTCCTAGTGTTGCTAAAGTTTTAGTGGACTGCAGATTTTTCCCAAAGCTCTTTTTGTTCAGGGATAGCTGTCTAATTGTTACCCTTGTTGGAGGATGAAGCCTGGGGGCTCCAGTGCTGCTATTTTGGTCCCTGAATTTTTCTGCATGATGGTTAACTTTGATGCAGAAGGCATTCAGTAATTAAGACTGAACTTGACAAAATGTGATCTATATATATAAAAGCCTAAGCGACCTCTATGACCGAATGACCGGAACAACTGGTTGACCAGTTGCTATGATGCTCACTGACCACCAGGGGGCAGACGCTCAATGCAGGAGCTGCCCCCTGGTGGTCAGTGTGCTCCCAGAGCCAACCTCCCCTGATAGGCCTGGATCGCCCGCCAGGCCAAGGGACCCACTCCGTGCACAAATTCATGAACCGGGCCTTTGTTTACATAGAAAAACATTCTTCAGATTATTTAGAACCAGATAGAAAATTTTCTAATCACATCTCTTAGTAGACATTTGCAAAAGTACTCTTAGGAATGGCTTGTGAATCACTGTTGACTTGCTCTATTATTAACAACTAGAGGCCCGGTACACGAAAATTTGTGCACTGGAGTGGGAGCGGGAGTGGGGGTGGGGGAGGGTCCCTCAGCCAGGCCTGCACCCTCTGACAGTCTGGGAGTCCTCAGGGGATGTCTAAGCTGCAGTCTGGCCTCCCTCTGCGAGAGGCAAACTGGCAGGCCGATCAGGATCAGGGGACAGCACCACCCCCATCACCCTGTTGAGGCTGCCACCTGGCCTTTCTTTGTGGGATCAGCCAGCACTGCCCTCATCACCCTGTCACCACTGGCCTTTCTCTGCAGGATTGGACAAGTGCCACCCCCATCACCCTGCTGCAGCCTCCACCCAGTCTTTCTCTGGGGGATTGACCCAGCGCCGCCCCCATCACCCCACCACGGACTTGCTGGTGGCCTCCCTCTGTGGGAGGCAACTGGGCAGGCCCCCCAATTGCCCCTCCGCCACCGCTGGTCGCCATGCCCCTCCCCCCCCATTGCTGTTTCCTCCCTCTGCCTGCTGGCAAGCGCCTTGGCTGGCCTGGCATAGCTTGCTCGCTGGCCCTGCCCCCTGCCGGCTGGTTGTTCTGCCTTTCAAACACTTATGATAGTATAGGGTGAAATGTTACAGGGGGTGGTATTGGATAGTAGTGATGTAGACAAGGATGAACAGGCTGCTCTAAGGCAATTCTCTATTGGTGTCTGTGTTTCTGCACTTACTGTACTTTGTTCTGGACTATCTTTTCAAGGATGTTTGTATAGGAAATAGCCATGGAAGACAGATAGTGTCTTCCTCCCAAGGAAAGAGCAAGTTTGATTACAGCTCATTATAAAAAGAGGGGCGATCCCTAAACTCAGAGTGCTGTATTGCAACCCATTGCTTCTATATGGATGCATCGGGGCCTGTACACATGGCTGCTTTTAAGATTCTCTCTGTCTTTGACCTTTTGCATTTTAATTATGATGTGTCTTGGTTTGGGCCTCTTTTGGTTCATCTTGTTTAGGACTCTGCACTATCTGGACTCATATGTCTATGTCCTTCACCAGGTTAGGAAAGTTTTCTGTTATTTTTTTAAAATAGGTTTTCAGTTTATCGCTCGTTCTCTTCTTTTGGCACCCCTATGATGTGAATGAATATTGGTAAGCTCGACATTGTCCTAGAGCAGCGGTTCTCAACCTGTGGGTCGCGACCCCTTTGGGGGTTGAACGACCCTTTCACAGGGGTTGCCTAAGACCATCGGAAAACACATATATAATTACGTAGTTTTTGTGATTAATCACTATGCTTTAATTATGTTCAATTTGTAACAATGAAATTGGGGGTCACCACAACATGAGGAACTGTATTAAAGGGTCGTGGCATTAGGAAGGTTGAGAACCACTGTCCTAGAGGATCATTATACTATCCTTGTTTTTTTTTTCTTTTTGCTATCCTGATTGGGTGTTTTTTATCCCTTATATTCCAAATTGCTGATTTGATTCTCAGCTTCATCTACTCTACTGTTGATTCCCTGTAAGTTATTCTTTATTTCAGTTAGTATATCCTTAATTTCTGACTGGTCCTTTTTTATGATGTTGATGTTCTCACTAAGTTCATTGAGCATCCTTATAATCAATGTTTTGAATTCTGCATCTAGCAGATTGCATGTCTCCATTTTGTTTAGTTCTTTGTCTGAAATTCTGTTCTGTTCTCTTATTTGGGACATGTTTCTTTGTCTCTTTATTTTGGCAGCCTCTGTGTGTTTCTTTCTATATATTAGGTAGAACTGCTGTGTCTCCCATGCTTGGTAGATTGGCCTAATATAGTAGGTGTTCTGTAGGGTCCAATGGCACAAGCCTCTCCAATCACTAAGCTGGCACTCAAGCTGCACCCTCCTCCCATGTGGTCTGTGTACACCCTCCTCTTGTAGTTGAGCTTTGGTTGCTGTTGGCACATCAGTGGGAGGTATTTATCCCCAGGCTCATCAGCTTCAAGGACTGGCTGTAATACCAACCACTTTGGAGGATCAGCTGTGCAGGGGCCCCCACTCCACAGGGCAGGACTTATTTCAGTAGGGCTCTGGTGTCAGCTGCGTTTGCCCCTTGAGTGTGTCACTTATGGGGATGGTTGGGTGGTGATGCTTTGACATGGTTTAAAGCTCTCCACTTGTGCTGGCTCTGGGGCCTCCTGGGAGGTGCAGGCTAAGGTCAGCTGCTGCCTCTGTTTTGCCTGGGGTCACCCAGCATGAGCTACAAAGCGATCTGCAGGTGGCTGCTACTTGTGCTGGGTTTGGAGATACCCAAGCGACTCTAAGGCCACCTGCTGCGACCCTAAGAACAGCAGGTCAAGGCATGCTGAGGCTATATGCTGCTTGTTTCAGAGATTTTAGGAAAATCTGAAGCATGAACCAAGACCGGCCATTTGTATGGAAAAGGTCTGGAAACAGCTTGGGTGGACCTGAAAGTTGGGAGGGGTGGGGCCTCAGGAATTCTCCAGGATGGGGTGAACACTGTGAGCCACATTAATGGTGTCTCAGATATGTTGCCCATGTGCTGGCTCTGTAGGGAGAAGGCTCATCAAATGAACAATGGCCTCTTCCAGAACTTCTGTCTGGGAGAAAGCTGTCCTTCCTCACCCCCAGCTCTTGCCCTGATGCCAGACTATTCAGTTTCTCCTCATATGTCTCTGTTGTCTTTCAAACTGCTTCCCCTGTGGTGGAGCTGAGAGGGAGTAAGTCCGTGTACAGTCCCTTTAAGAGGAATTACATGGGACTCCATCAGACCTCCATCTCCCTCAGCCTCAATCCCTGTTGGTTTTTACAGCTAGAAGTTATGGGGACTTCTTTTCCTTGCACTGGAATCCTGGGATAGGGGACCTGGTGTGGGCCTGGGACCCTTCACTTCTTAAGGGGGGACTTCCACAGCCAAAATAGCTCTGCCAATTTTTATCCACCACACATGGGTGTGGGACCAGCACGTTCTGCATCTCCATTCTCCTACTAGTCTCAGTGTGGCTGCTTCTTTAATTCCCTAGTTGTAGGATTACCATTCAGCCAGATTTCAGGCAGTTCTGAATGATGGTTGTTCTGTAGTTGTAATTTTCATGTGGTTGTGGGAGAAGGCAAGTACCCATTTACTTGTGCCACCATCTTGCAGGAAGTTGCCACATACCACTTTTTAAAAGGCAGAAGATTTATATAATCTGAAGAGAAATCAGAGTATCACACACCACTTTTTAATACACTTATTTTGGTAGGCAGAAACATTAGTTTTATTATTTACACTCCTTTGCAGTCACAGCATCCTATCTAATAAAAGAGAAATATGGTAATTAGCCGTACACCCGCTACCCTTCCCATTGGCTAATCAGGGCGATATGCAAATTAACTGCCAGCCAAGATGGCGGCTGGCAGCCAGGTAGCTTGAAGCGAACATGAGGCTTGCTTGCTTCAGTGACGGAGGACTCCAACGTTCCCCGCCTGCCGCTGCCGGCCTCTGAGCTTGCAGTTTGAAACATTGTTACAAATATAGAAGCTAAACAAAACCCCAGAAACCTGCTTTCAGCCAGCCGGGATCTCAGAGCTGGAGTTGAAACAGTGTTTCGATTATAGAACCCAAACAAACCAGATACCTGCTTTCAGCAGTGGAGGCCTCAGAGCTGGAGCCAAGCCTCAGAGCTAAAGCTGGCCCAGAATAAAAAAGAAAAAAAGGAGCACTTGGGAGCTTCAGTCACCTGCCAGCCTGAAAACAGCCCTCAGCCCCTCACCCAGATTGGCCAGGCACCCCAGTGGGGACCCCCACCCTGAAGGGTGTGTGACCAGCTGCAAACAGCCATCATCCCCTCATCCAGGCTGGCCAAGCACCCCAGTGGGGACCCCTACCCTGATCCAGGACACCCTTCAGGGCAAACCAGCTGGCCCCCACCCATGCACCAGGCCTCTATCCTATATAGTAAAAGGGTAATATGCCTCCCAGCACTGGGATCAGCGTGACAGGGGGCAGCGCCCAAACCCCCTGATCACCCTGCGGCTCTATGTGTGACAGGGCATGGGGCCACAACCCCCTGATCAACACTGCTCTGTGCCCGATATGGGGGAAGCTCCCCAACCCCCTGATCGCCCTGTGGTTCTGTGTGTGACAGGGTGCAGTGCCCCAACCCCCTGATCGGTCCTGCTCTGTGGGTGATAGAGGGCGGCGCCCCAACCACCCCCCATGGGCCCTGCTCTGTGTGTGACGGGGAAGAGCCATAACCTCCCCATCGGCCCTGCCCTGAGTGTGACAGGGTGTGGCGCCCCAACCCCCTGATCTGCCCTGCTCTGTGTGTGACAGGGGGCGGTGCCCCAACTCCCCTATCGGCCCTACTCTGTGAGTGACAGGGGGGAGCTCCTCAACCCCCTGATCCACCCTGCTCTGTGTGTGACAGGGTACGGAGCCCCAGTCCCCCTGATGGGCCCTGCTCTGTGAGTGACAGGGGGGCAGCTCCCCAACCCCCTGATTGGCCCTGCTCTGTGCGTGACGGGGTGGCACCGCAACCTCCTCATCGACCCTGCGTTGAGTGTGACGGGGCGGTGCCCCAACCCCCCAATCGGCCCTACTCTGAGCATGACTGAGGGTGGCATCGCAACCTCCCGATCCGCCCTGCTTTGTACATGACGGGGCGGCGCCCCAACTCCCCAATCAGCCCTGCTCTGAGCCCGACTAGGGGCTGCACCTAGGGATTGGGCCTGCCCTCTGCCACCCGGGAGCAGGCCTAAGCCAGCAGGTCGTTATCTCCCAAGGGGTCCCAGACTGCGAGAGGGCACAGGCTGGGCCGAGGGACCCCTTCTCCCCCCCGAGTGCACAAATTTTTGTGCACCGGCCTCTAGTATTTGTATAATTAGGAACTCAGTTTTTGGCTACTGTGAAAACCCAAGATGTGTTTTATGAACATTTAAGGATATTATCATTCACATCATATTAAGTGCTGATTTAGTGGTTTATTTGGACCCTGATGTTGGATTATTAAAGTACAAGAAATGCTTTTAGGTAGAACATAGCAGATAAGTAAAGTGATGTTTTTTAAAAATTTTTTTTTTTGCTCATTCTATGCAACAAATTATTCTTTTGAGAACTTGCTTCTTCTATAGTAGAGGAATGTCAATATTTTACACTCTTAATTGCTTCTTTTCCTAACTACTTTTTTTGACTAAGAGAAGCAGCTACTAATGGACTCTCACCAGTGGTTTAATTTCTTTAAAATGTCTAATTGAGTAGCATGTTTAAATTTGAATGATCAAATTCAGAATACAGAGTTCGGTGAAATAGGACTGATCTCATATTTGGGTAATTTTTTCTCTCCCATTCTTTTATCCGCTCACACCTCCTCCCACATTATCTCATTATCACCAATGCAATGTACAGTGCTACGGGAAAAACAGAAGAATATAGGAGAGGCTTCCCGCCTTAGGGCTTATGCATATTCTCTACTTGGAATGTGTTTCTTGCCATTCTTTGTTTAGTTAGCTATCACTCATTCTTTAGGTCTCAACTTAAAACATCACTTAATATGAGAAGCTTCCCATGACCTCATGGATTTCATATGAGGTGATAGACCATGTGTATTTTGTGCAGTTTGGTTCTCCACAAGGTAGTGGAATGCTTGTCACATATCAGGAACTTATTAATTGGTATAAACTGTCATCATGGAGCTTTGGATCTAAATGGCAGAGGCAGATGGATAAACTAATTAAGAAATACAGTGTACTCAGTTTAATACTAGAAGCAGTTTAAGTTCACAGAGAAGGAAACAACTCTGCACAAGAGGAGAACTGGAGTCATTTGCTCTTCTGTTCCTTTTTAGAATTAGTATGATATTAGTATTTATTTTTCAAGTTAATTCATTAATTTAAAAACATTTGGAATATCTATTCATGCCCAAAAGTTCATAATAAAGCTTTCCAAAACAATTAAGTTATCCATATTTTGTTTCTTGTGGCCTTTTGTTTAAAGTTGTTTTCTTTGAGATGTTTTACAAGATGGTGTGTGGGAGGTAAGTGAGAGGGAAAACTGTGATTCTTGTTTCTGGTAGTTTTTATTAAACTAATACTCTCTTGTATGTCATTTTTCTTTTTTAGGTTCTTGAAGCCAGATATTTGAAATTTACCATTGTCATCTATCTGAGCAACTATAACTTGTCTTTGTTGTATATACAATTATAAAGATATTAATTATTCTTAAAACAGTTTAAGTGTCAGGTGATGGAAGAATATAAATGAATACATTAGTTAGTAGATAATATTTATGTTTAATATTTTTCATAGATAGCTGGTAATGTACTATTTACTTATCTTTATAATTAAAAATTCATCTATATTATGTAATTAGTATAAAATATTTTAAAGACCTCACCTGAAAATTGAAGATTACAGTGATCTCCAGAAACATCTAGAGAGCATGAAAATGATTATTTTATTCATCTTTAAGCTTTGTTTTTTTTCTGTTTCCTGCTTTTATGTTGTCACCTTACTCTTTCATTTCTGCAATAGAATTCAGTATGATCTTCTTTATTTTTATTTATTTATTATTTATTGTCTAAAGTTTTACATATGTCTCCCCCCCCCCCCCCCAGTTGATTCCCCCCACCCCCAACCATTCACACCCCGGGCAAGCCCCCACCGCCCCACTGTCTGTGTCCATTGGTTATGCTAATATGCATGCATACATGTCCTTTGGCTGCTCTCTAACCCCTGCCCTTCCCTAGCCATTTGTCTCTGGATCTATTGTTCACCAAATTGCGTTGATCATTATAGCCCACATATGAGTGAGATCATGTGATATTTATCTTTCTCTGACTGGCTTATTTCGCTTAGCATAATGCTGTCCAGTTCCATACATGCTATTGCAAACAGTAAAAGTTCCTTCTGTTTTATAGTGGCGTAGTATTCCATTGTGTAGATGTACCACATTTTTAATCCACTTATCTGCTGATGGGCACTTATGTTTTTTCCAAATCTTAGCTATTATAAATTGTGCTGCTGTGAACATAGGGGTGCATATATCCTTTCTGACGGGTGTTTCTGGTTTCTTGGGATATAGTCCTAGAAGTGGGATTACTGGGTCAAATGGGAGTTCCATTTTTAACTTTTTGAGGAAACTCCATACTATCTTTCACAGTGGCTGCACCAGTCTGCATTCCTACTGGCAGTGCATAAGGGTTCCTTTTTCTCCACATCCTTGCCAGCACTTGTTTGTTGATTTGTTGATGATAGCCATTCTGCCAGGTGTGAGATGGTATCTCATTGTTCTTTTCATTTGCATCTCTTGGATGATTAGTGACTTTGAGCATCTTTCCGTAAGTCTCTCGGCCTTCTGTGTGTCCTGTTTCTGTATGTGCTAAATAGAAAAGTGTCTATTTAAGTCCTTTGCCCGTTTTTTGATTGGATCGTTTATCTTCCTTTTGTTAGGTTGTATGAGTTCTCTGTAAATATTGGAGATTAAACCCTTATCTGAAATATCATTGGCAAATATGTTTTCCCAGGCAATGGGCTTTCTTGTTGTTTTGTTGATGGTTTCTTTTGCTGTGCAGAAGCTTTTTATTTTGATGTGGTCCCATTTGTTTATTTTCTCCTTAGTCTCCATTGCCCCTAGGAGGTGTGTCCGTAAAGATATTGCTACGAATATGTCTGCAATTTTGCTGCCAATGGAGTCTTGTAGGATTTTTATGGTTTCCCATCTTACATTTAAGTCCTTTAGCCATTTTGATATTGTTTTTGTGTATGGTGTAAGTTCATGATGTAGTTTCATTTTTTTTTTGCATGTGTCCAAATTTCCCAGCACCATTTATTGAAGAGACTGTCTTGACTCCGCTGTATGCTCTTGCCTCCTTTGTCAAATATTAATTGAGCATAGTGGTTTGGGTCGATTTCTGGTTCTCTGTTCTTTCCCATTGGTCTATATGTCTGTTCTTGTGCCAGTACCAGGCAGTTTTGAGAACCGTGGCTTGGTAATATACCTTGATATCTGGTATTGTGATTCCTCCAACTTTGTTCTTCTTCCTCAGGATTGCTATGGCTATTCAGGGTCTTTTTTTTTTATTTTTATTTTTTTTTTTATTGTAGAGTTTGTTCTAGATCTTTGAAATATGTCGTTGGTATTTTAATGGGGATTGCATTGAATCTGTAGATTGCTTTGGGTAGTATGGACATTTTAATGATGTTGATTCTACCAATCCATGAACATGGTATGTTCTTCCATTTGTTTATGTCTTTCTTTATCTCTTTTTTCAATGTCCTGTAGTTTTCCAAGTACAGCTTTTTTACCTCCTTAGCTAAGTTTATTCCTAGGTATCTTAATTTTTTTGGTGCAGTGGTAAATGGGATTGCTTTTTTCGTTTCTCATTCTGTGAGTTCATTATTGGTGTATAATAAGGCCATAGATTTTTGGGTGTTAATATTGTATCCTGCTACATTGCTGAATTAATTTATTAGGTCTAGAAGTGTTTTGATGGAATCTTTGGGGTTTTCTTTTTATTTATTTATTTATTTATTTATTTATTAATTGCTTAAAGTATTACAAAGGGTATTACATATGTGTCTTTTCTTTTCCCCCGCCCTTGACTATCCCCTGGCCTCCCCCACCCCCCAGCGTCCCATGTCCATTGGTTATGCATATATGCATGCATACAAGTCCTTCGGTTGATCTCTTATACCCCTCCCTCCTGCCCCCCAACTTTCCCCGGCCTTCCCGCTACAGTTTGACAATCTGTTTGAGGCAGCTCTGCCTCTGTATCTATTACTATTCAAAAGTTTATAATGGTCTCTATTATGTATAGTATCATGTCATCTGTGAATAAGGACAGTTTTACTTCTTTTGTAATTTGTATGCCTTTTATTCATTCTTCTTGTCTATTCACTATGGCTAGCACTTCCAGTACTATATCGAACAGGAGTTGTAAAAGTGGTCATCCTGTCTTGTTCCCGTTCTTAGGGGAAATGAGTTTAGTTTTTGCCCATTGAGTATGATGTTGCTGTAGGTTTGTCATATAGGCTTTTATTATGTTGAGGTATGATCCCTCTATTCCCATTTTGCTGAGAGTTTTTATCTAGAAAGGGTGTTGGATTTTGTCAAATGCTTTTTCTGCATCGATTGATGTGATTATGTGACTTTTGTCTCTCGGTTTCTTTATGTGATGTATCACATTTATTGATTTGCAGATATTATACCATCCTTGCATTCCCGGAATAAATCCCACTTGGTCATGGTGTATGATCTTTCTAATGTAATGCTGTATCCGATTTGCTAGAATTTTGTTGAGGTAGCATCTATATTCATCACGGATATTGGCCTGTAGTTCTCTTTTTTTGTGGTGTCTTTATCTGGTTTTGGAATTTGGGTAATTCTGGCTTCCTAGATAGAGCTTGGAAGTGTTCCTTCCTCTTGAATTTTTTGGAATAGTCTGAGGAAGATAGGTTTTAGTTCTTTGAATGCTTGGTAGAACTCCCCTGTAAAGCCATCTGGACCAGGGAAGATTTATGATCACTGCTTCAATTTCTTCGGCTGTTATAGGCCTATTCAGGTGTTTTGATTCTTCTTGATTGAGTTTTAGGAGCTTGTATTTTTCTAAGAATACATCCGTTTTGTCTAGGTTGTCCATTTTGTTGGAATAGAGTTTTTCATAGTATTTTTTCATAATCCTTTGTATTTCGTGGGATCGGTTGTTACTTCACCTCTTTCATTTCTTTATTTTTTAAGTTAAATCTTTATTCAGATTATTATAGTTGTTCCTCTTTTTTCCCCCAATAGCTCCCCTCCACCCAGTTCCCACCCCACGCTCTGCCCTTACACCCACCCCCTGTCCTCATCCATAGGTGTACGATTTTTTCCAGTCTCTTCCTGCACCCCAACACCCCTTTCACCCTGAGAATTGTCAGTCCACTCCCTTTCTATGCCCCTGATTCTATTATATTCACCAGTTTATTCTGTTTCATCAGATTTTTTATTCACTTGATTATTAGATTCACTTGTTGATAGATATGTATTTGTTGGTCATAATTTGTATCTTTACCTTTTTCTTCTTCTTCCTCTTCTTAAAGGATACCTTTCAGCATTTCATATAATACTGGTTTGGTGGTAATGAACTCCTTTAGCTTTTTCTTATCTGTGAAGCTCTTTATCTGACCTTCAATTCTGAATGATAGCTTTGCTGGGTAAAGTAATCTTGGTTGTAGGTTCTTGTTATTCATCACTTTGAATATTTCTTGCCACTCCCTTCCGGCCTACATAGCTTCTATTGAGAAATCAGCTGACGGTCTTATGGGTACTCCCTTGTAGGTAACTAACTGTTTTTCTCTTGCTGCTTTTAAGATTCTCTCTTTGTCTTTAGCCCTTGGCACTTTAATTAAGATGTGTCTTGGTGTGGTCCTCTTTGGATTCCTTTTGTTTGGGGTTCTCTGTGCTTCCCGGACTTGTAAGTCTATTTCTTTCACCAGGTGGGGGAAGTTTTCTGTCATTATTTCTTCAAATAGGTTTTCGATATCTTGCTCTCTCTTCTTCTGGCACTCCCATAATTCGGATGTTGGTACGCTTGATGTTGTCCCAGAGGCTCCTTACACTATCTTAGTATTTTTGGATTCCTTTTTCATTTTGCTTTTCCGGTTGGGTGTTTTTGCTTCTTCGTATTTGAAATCTTTGACTTGATTCTTGCGATCCTCTAGTCTGTTGTTGGGTCTCTGTATAATATTCTTTATTTCAGTCAGTGTATGCTTAATTTCTAGTTGGTCATTTTTCATATCCTAGAGGGTCTCACTAGATTTATCGAGGATCTCACTAAATTTATCGGCGGTTTCTAGAAAATTCTTGAAAATTCTGATAACCGTGGTTTTGAATTCTATATCCAGTAGTTTGCTTTCCTCCATTTCTGTCATTTGTGACCTGTTTCTTTGTCTCAGCATTTTTTATGCTTCCCTGTGTTGGTAGAGTGGCTTTGTGTGCTAGGTGTCCTATAGGGCCCAGTGGCTCAGCCTCCCCAATTACCTGAGGTGGATACTCTTGGTGCACCCCTTTGTGGGCTTTGTGCACAGTTTTGTTGTAGTTAAGTCTTGATTGTTGTAGGTATCACTGAGAGGAATTGACCTCCAGGCCAATTGGCTGTGAGAATCAGCTGTGTCTGCAGTGGGAGAACTTCTGTGCTGGAGACACCCTTCTGGGGCAAGACTTGCTTCAGTGTGGCTTTGGTGCTCACTGAGTCTGCCCCCTGAGTGTGTTCCTTACGGATCTGAGGAGTTGTGATCTGGATGGTCCCCCTCTGACCACTGGGTTCACTGGCTCTTGGATCTCTAAGGAGGTGCTAATTTAGCCTCTGTCTGAGGCTACCCAGCAGGAGCTATGGAGAGATCTGCAGATTCCTCTTCTTTGTTTGGGGTTTGGAGGTGCCCAGATGAGACCCAGCTGTGAAGCAGTGCAAGCTGCTGTGGGGCCTTGGGCCTTCTTTTGGAAGTTCTGGGTCTGTCTGACCCAGCTGCAGTTTGTTAGGTAATTTTTAGATTGCAAAGGGACAGGCTTTTCATCTGCAAAAGCCTCTATGCACAGCTTGGGTGGGGTTGGGTCTCAGGGGATCAACAGGGTGGAGCAAGGAGCTATGGCTGCTCTTCAGTCCTACCCTAAGAGGCCCCGCGTCTCAGTGTCCCGGTAATCGCTGCAAGCACCTCTGAGAGAAAGCCGCTCTCGAGTTCTGCCCGATGTCAGACAGTCCAGTTTCTCCCTGTATGAGTCTGGGTCCCCACAGACTCGCCCCGAACTGGAGTTCAGAGCAGTCGGGAGCTTGAGACTCCCTCCTGATTGAAAAAGACAACCGTGTCCTCAGTTGCCAGCCCTTTCCGCGTGCACCTCCATACCTCTGCACTTTTACTTCCGCACCTTCTCTGAATCTCAGTGTGCTTTTCTCTTTCCTTCTAGTTTTAGAATTTCCACTCAGTCAGCCTTCCTGTGGTTCTGGATGGATGTCCGTTTTGTCTTTTAGTTGTGTTTTTGAAGTGGTTGTGCGAGGCAGCAATTTCCCATGTTTACCTATGCCGCCATCTTGGTTTCTCCTGGATCTGTCCGCTTTCATTTCAGATTTTGCTTATTTGGTTCCTCTCTCTTTGCTTCTTGGTGAGTCTGGCTAGAGGTTCATCAGTTTTGTTTATTCTTTCAAAAGAACCAGCTCTTGGTTTTGTTGATCTTTTGTATTTTTTTTTGTTTGTTTTTATGTCATTTATTTCCACTGTGATCTTAATTTCCTTCCTTCTGCTTATGCTGGGCTTTTCTTGTTGCTCTCTTTCTAACTCTTTGAGTTGTAGGGTTAGATAATTTATTAAAAGTTTTTCTTGTTTTTTGAGGTAGGCATGTAGAGCTATGAAATTCCCTCTCAAGACTGCTTTCACTGTGTCCCATAGATTTTGCATTGTTGTGTTTTCATTGTCGTTTGTTGCCATGATGCTTTTTATTCATACCCACATACTCCAGGGAAATCCAGGTAAGTGGAGTCATCTAGATTTCCCCTACCCTGCCTCTTTTCACCTTTATATCTTTAGGTCATTTACTGTGTCCTTTCCCTCTTCTAATAGTTGGATTGATTAGTTCAGTCTACTTCTGCTTACCTGATTAATGTTTCTCATCCATTGCCCTGAAGTTGAATAGCTACATGGAATAATGTGCCTTGCATATTTCTATCCTACTTCCCCTTTGCTCATCAATGTCCAGCTTTTTGCCTTCCTCCTGGTCTTTCATTATTATCAACATCATCATTGTTGTTACTATTTGTAGTGTGGAGAGAATCTTATCATAATTAATAGGTGCCAAAATATTAAATATTAGCACACTCTGTGAAGCATGTGTACTATACTATTTTGTAATAATTTTATGAAAGCCATTTGGGTAGATAGACTGCTTTAATAGAACAATCACTTTAACATATTTTTTCTTTCACAGTGTTTATGAGTAAGATTTTGGTGCTAGCTTGCTTTTCAGGGACTGGCACATTTATATAGTTAATTTCTCACTATATTATTCTTTCCTTTAGAATTTGACTTAGTATAAATTAGTTCGACTAGCTTAACCAAGTTCTTATTTGCAATCTAATTTTTTTGTAAAGTTGGCAGTGAGATTAAGATTATTTAATTCAGTTTTCAGTGATAAGATGTTATAGTTTAGAAGTGCGGTGTGTTCATTGATAATACTCTTACTTTTGAGCATTTTTGTTACATCTGTATTTAACAAAACAAACAAACAAACAAAAAACTTCTGGGGCATCCTGTGAGATAGGAAGCCATAAGCTAATCATATACATCTTACTATACTGCCTTTAGATGCAGCCATTATCCAATACAGCAACATAAGGTTGTTAGGTTTAAACAGCATGGGTTAAGCATGTTGGCCTTGCTTAGTAGAGGCTCCTACCTTTTTTCTGTGACTGAAATAACAATCTGTGTCCAAAATAGAGAAGAGAATAATTTTTATAAAAATTGCTTTCTCTACAAACTTTGTAAGTTTAAGTGCAGATAGTGGGGCACCAGTTCCTGAACAATTGCTAGAGTACTGGTAACAAAAACAAACAAACAAAAGAGGGAATATTCATCTTTAAACTTTGAATTCAACTAGTAATTGTGTTTAAATTAGGATGCAGGCCTAGTTTTAGCTTGGCAGTTGGGAAAAACAAGTCTTTAGGATTGTGATACACTGTACTGTTTTACAAAAAGTATATTTAACATTCTTTTTGGCTATAGAAGTAATGTTCAGTGTTTTAAAAATTAAAATGGCAGAAAAGACTGCTTTTCTTTTCTTCAAGCCAACTCCCTAGAACCAAGTGCCATTAAGTTTGTTTTTAATTACTGTTTTAACTTAAAAACAGACTTTTCTGTTCTCATATTTATTATCGCTTAAACATCTTTGACTTTCACATCTGAATGATGGGGAAATTAGCATGCTTATACCGTATTTTAAGCATCCAATCACCCACCCTCTCCTTCTAGGATTTCTTGTTACGTATTTTTAGTTTTAGTCTTTGGCTTCAAAGAAAATACTAAAAAGTTGTTTCTTGACATATTAGTAGTATCTCTCTATCTTCACTCCCTTTTATCATAGGTGAGGAATTTAGGATACCTGTCCTTAATTTCGTCTTTTCTTTCCTCTCTCAGCTCTCTTTTAAAATTAGTCATGCTATAATTTCATTTTTACTTTGTGTTTGTGTTTTTTGCTTTTTATATAAAGCAATTCTCTCTTTACATAGTTATAGTCATTTTGAAATTTGAAAACCAAAAATTGTGATTCAGTCATTCATTCTATAAATATTGATCCTTTAATACTGAAATATCTCTGGGTTCTGAACTTGCTCCTCTGTTCTCACTACACAGATTCCCAGGAGATCTCCTTCGGTCTCACGATTTTAAATATCATCTATATGCTGACTCCCAGTTCACATTTCTAGCCTGACTTCTCCTCAAGCCTCCCATCTGCATATCCAACTGCTTCCTTGATATTCCTACTCAGATGTCTAATTGATATCTCAAAGTGTATATGTCCAAAAGGAGATCCTGATATTCATCCCTTTCTCTCTTCAACTCTTCCCACAAAGTACTCCATATCTATTAATGGCAATTTCTTTCTTCTATTTGTTCAGGGCCGAAACCCTTTAAGTTTCTGCTCTCCCACTCTTTCAAAATTCACACCTACATCTGGTTCATTGGCAAATGTTTTCTGACTTATATTCAAGGAATTTAAAGAATTTGACACTATTCTCCACATCCCCTGCTACTATTCTGGTACAAGCTGCCATTGCTTGGATTATAGCAATAGCTATATAATTTTTGTGTCATCTGCTATTTTGGATTATTTTATTTATTCATATAGCTAACTGAGTTGACAGAATTAATTCAGTGCAACAAGTGTTTATTAAATGTCTACCATGAACTAGTGCTGGATAGTCAGATCATTAAACACTGTCTTTGCCCTTGAAGAGAATTGGATCATGAGAACAAATAATTACAATGCATTGTAATACATAGAGTTAGGAAGTGTATGTAAGAGTCACAAGTTAAAAGTCAGCATGGCTTGAGCATATATTGGTTATATCGAAGAAACCAAATGATATCTCTTAAAGCCCAATTAAAAAGTATTTTCAGCCTGGCCAGTGTTGCTCAGTGGTTGAGCATTGACCCATGATCCAGGAGATCATGGTTCCATTCCCTGTCAGGGCACATACCCAGGTTGCGGGCTTGATCTCCAGTAGGTGGCATGCAGGAGGCAGCTGGTCGATGATTCTCTCTCATCATTGATGTTCCTGTCTTTCCCTCTCCGCTCCTCTCTCTGAAATCAATAAAAATATATTTTAAAGAAATATATTTTCCCCAGCATTTATATGTCAGTACAGACTTTTATACTTGCAGAAAAAAAGAAGTGTTTTTGGAACTCCAAGAAATGACTAGAAGTCTACTGATTTGTTGAGTTTTGTTGTGTTAGTCAGCTGTTTTAAGGAAGAATTATTAGAGAGGTTTTTAGAGACTTCTGAATACATGTAGTTACTATAGGAGATCTGCTTGGAGTTTTTGTTAGTTTAAACGTACAAAAGAAAAAGACCTGTGATGAAGATACTCTTTCTAAGACTCTCAAAATAAAAATAAGTACAAACGTAATACAAGTTCATTATAAAAATTTAAAAATATAGAAACACACAGAGTATTTTACGTTCTATCATTTGCTTTTTCTACCTCATGTGTCATGGTCTTCTTTACAGTTTAGTATGTCTAGAGCTATTTCATTTTTTAAAAATGTATGATATTTCATTTTATGTCTATAATCTAGCTGATGGACATTGTTTCCAGTTTTTCCATCATATCTATTACTTTGTTGGATGTGTTTATTTATATATCTTTATGCATTTGTATAAGTATATATGTGAAATAATCCCTAGCTTTGAAATTGTTGGATGGAATCATTTGTATTTTAAGTTGTCCTTAAAAAGAAAGTTATGATTTATATTCTTATCACAAAAATATATGAGAATACCTGTTTTCCTACATGCTCACCAATGTTGGATATTAGCACACTCTTTAGTTTTTGCTAGTGTAATAACGAAAAAACTAATATCTAATATTATTTCATTAATTAAAAGAAGATTTAAATATCTTTTCAAATTTTGAACAGTCTCATGTCTTTAACCCTGTTCTTGCTATTTCTCCTCACTTGGAATATGTTCTTCTAACATTTTTCTCTGAACCGTTACCATTTTTCAAGCTATGTCAAAATCTGTGGGTTTCTTTTTTTTCCATTATTGGATTTCTCAGTAACCTCACCTAAAATGATTTCTCCCTTCTAACATATTTAATGCTTCATTTTCCACTTGTCACATTTTTATTACTCCTAATACATATTATTTTCTTTTTCTAGAATTTCCAGATTCACGGGATGAATAAACCTTAGTGGAAAGAGAAGCATAAACCCATCTTCTTTCACTATGGAGGCAGGTTTGGCAGATGGAGAACCTGACCGAATTTCGGTGAGTGGTTCAAAGATAGCATAATAAGGTACTATCATCTACAGCTATGAAGTGTTTAAGTTACGATTTTATTTTAAAAATGTATTTCAAACAAGCTTTAAAACAATACTTTAACTCCCCTGTTGATATGAAAGTTACAGATAGTTTAAATTCTTTTGGAGCACAACCTAGTCAGTTTTCTGATTTTTTTTGCCCCATCTCCTCCCTTTTTTCCCTTTCTAGTGGTATAGTGTAAGATATACTGATGTCATAGTTTGTGTTTATGTTTTCCTCAAAACTTTCTGCCTTAGGGAAGTCAAGAGAATTATACTACGTTGAGGAAATTAAATGCCTCCAAATCTCACATCATGTGAACTTATGAGCAGGCAGAGGGAGTAAAACAGTTAAAATAATTAAGAATTAAGAGTAGCTGCCACGTATATTCTTTCTATAAAAGTCTGAAGATTTAATAAACATTGCTGCCTTGTGATTGTGATTGAATTGTATTCTGAAATAAAATTAGTAGGAATAGTGGTTAAGTATATCTTACCAATAAGTAAAAAATAAAATCCACCAGGAGAGTATATTAAATGATGATTTGTCATTGTACAAAAATATGTTGTCCCATGATAATTTCATTTTCAATTCTCCTGCAGCATTTTGACAGATCCCATTAAATACTGATTTATACACTCTTTATTAGGAATGTTTCTATTACCTAAAGTAAGGGTGGTAACTATATAAACTGTCAGTTTGGGAGCTCTGATTTGTTAGGTGGAAGATTCTTTGACAAATTTGTATTGTTGGAATAATGTGAAGGTCAAATTGTCTATCTTTCACATTGCTATGGAGTTGAGAGTCACTAGTATATTGAGAGGCTTGTAAATTTTAACTTGGTGAATGTCCTTTGTTCAGGCTCAAATGTAGGACAGTCTAATGATTGACAGCAAAATGCAATTTTGCTTACCTGTATTAATTTGGTCCCAACCTTTCTTGAATTTCTACTTCAAACTTGTTTACTTTCTTGAGTGGTCAAAAAATAGTTAAACTTTAAAATGATGACTTGTTAATAGAGAATAAAATGGACATGGAAAAAGCTTGATTTGTGAAGGTAATTGTCATGATGCTTATAAATGGAAAACTGATGGTAAGTTATTTTCTTTTCACTATAATCTCAGAAACAAAGTTAAAATTAAGGGTCCTGTCTTAAAATATGGTGTATACTTTTCCATAAGTAGCATCTTATTTAAAGCTAATGGTCTTTCATAAGTCATTTTAGTTGAAGTATTTTAAATCTTTTAGTGATAATAAAAATGCTAGAAAAGCAACAGTAGCTGTTTTCTAAGTCTGTACTTTGTCAGACTATCCTCATAACAGCCGTTAAAGGTAGATATTTGTCTGTCCTCACTTTTGTAGGTGGGCAAATAGATCAGGGAAGTTTATTATCTTCCCTAAGAACTCATAGCTTAAGCGGTGGAACTGTCTGTCTCTGAATACTTTGCCACTAGGGTATTCACTACATATCTGTCTTTCTGAATAGAATTGCTTTAAATTTATTGTTACCTGTTAAAATATGTATCTAAGTAGGTAATATTAAATTCTATAGCTGAATACCTGTAGTATATTAATGAAGTTTTAACCATTTTTATGCTAAATTCTGTGCTGTTGAGAGGTTGGAGCTAGTTATTTAAAAAGCAATGAGAGCAATTTTTTATATTTGTTCATTAAGTTTCTTCAGGGAATTGAACCAGTGACCTCTTGGTTCATGGGTCGATGCTCAACCATTGAGCCATGCCGGGCAATATTTCTAGTTTTTAAAAATGTATTCATTATTCTAGTTGCCTATAGTTCAATTTTTGTTTTAGTGTTGTTAGTCTTAGGTGGTAAATATTGAAAAATATGGATTGAATCTCTTTATATGTGGTACTAAATATACTAAAGAACACAATGTACATTTAATATGTCTTAAAACATTTTGTAGAAGTCCAGAATTTATATCGCTTTAGAAATAAACCACTAAGAAATGCTTAAAGTATAGGAGTCAACTATTCTATTAATAAATTGAGGTAGACTAAACTGAAATATCCTTTTAGATTAAAAATAATTGAATATGTTCCTTAACTTAAGGAAAGTCATTAAATGTTTGAATATTTTATATATTATTTCTCTTACCAGAGGAAACTGCTTTATAAGCTAAGTAGAGGTCAAAATTTTTTGTTGTATTAAAATTGATTATATAAATGATTTTTAAAAAAATATGTATTTTTATTGATTTCAGAGAGGAAGGGAGAGGGAGAGATAGAAACATCAATGATGAGAGAGAATCATTGATCAGCTGCCTCCTGCATGCTCCCCCACTAGGGGTCAAGCCCTCAACCCCAGCATGTGCCCTGATGGGAAATGAACCATGATCTCCTGGTTCATAAGTCCACACTCAACCACTGAGCCACTCCAGCTGGGCCTCCTATTCGCTTTTAATTTTTCCTTTCAATATATTGAGGAAATGAAGTAGTCTGTCCTGTAGAGTTTCCCACAATCTGGATTTTTCCCATGGTGATTGTTTAATGTATTCTTCAGTCAGTTATCTTCATTGCAAATTGGTCATTCAGATTAGACACTTGCTCAGATTCAGGTTTGCTTTTATTTATTTATTTATTTATTTATTTATTTATTTATTTATTTATTTATTTTTACAATAATACTTCATTGATGGTGTGTGTATTATCATTAGGAGACATAATTAGTCTGTCTCTCTTCTTGTGATAATAGCAGCCCTTGATGACCATTGCCTAAATCTGTTCATTCAAGAGGGATATAAATGAATATTATAACTGGCTTAGAAAAATGGGAGCTGGAGAGAATGACTGACTAGCCTCTACCTTAAAGCAAGTAAACCAACCAGCCTACATTAGGTTAGGTATTTTGTCTTTCCATCATTTTACATTTAACCTTCTAAAGGGAGACATTTAATAAAATGATAAAACAATTTGGTAGTGATGATTTATACTATATTAACATCTGAAAGTTACAAGTTAGTAGTATTTAAATATTTGTAATGTTTAAACTAACCAAGTGGGAAAATATTGCTCAATATTTCCTATTGTATGAGTATTTAATTCTATCTTTTATCTTCATTTTTTTCGACTTGTTAGAGGTACTCTTGTTCTTCTTAGAGGCTTGAGTAATGTAAAAAATATGATGGGACTCTTTAATACATTTGGGGAATTGGGTTGGAGAAAGAGTTAGTTTTTTAAAAAGTAAAAGAAATAACCATTGACACAGTACATCAGCAGAATTGCAAGCTAGAATTTTTTTCTGTTTCCATTATGCTTGGAGGTGGTCTCAAATTCTGTTCCCAGGACTATGGAACTCCTTCAGACCCTTTCATAGAATCCGTGAGGCCCAAATTATTTTTGTAGTAATACGATGGTATTTGCTGTTAACTGCCTTTTTTCTCATCCTCTCATGAGTATAGAGTGCACTTTTTCAGAGCTGTATGAGATATGATGATGTCATTGCTGTGCTGAATAATGGGTGGGTGCTTGTGTATTCTTGTTTTCAGATTTTCCTAGTTTAATTTTTTTTTCTAGGCAGTGTTTTTTTCTTTATATAATAAACTTAATTTTTTAGAATAGTTTTAGTAAATTCTCACTTAACATCATTGATAGCTTCCATGACTTTAAGCAAAATGATGTATAACAAAACCAGTTTTACCATAGGCTAATTGATACAAACAAGAATTAAGTTCCTATGGCATCTCATCAACATTATTTCAAGACAAAGTTGCTATATACCTTGTCTCCAGTTTTTCCTGTTACTACCTTATTAGCGTATATTTGATATAATTGACTCCATATTGAAGTATTATTAACTGAAGTTCATACTTTTCCCAGCTTGCCTTAGCTGTTACCTAATATTCTTTTTCTGTCCTAGGATCCCATCTAGGATAGCACATTATATTTAGTCAGCATGCTTCCTTAGGGCCCCTTGGCTGTGATAGTTTCTCGGGGTCTACTTGTTTTTGATGACCTTGATGGTGTTAAGAAATACTTATCAGAAAGGGAGTGGACTGACTATTCTTGGGGGGGGGGGGGGAAGGGGTGTGGAGGATCCGGGAAGAGACTGGACAAAAATCGTGCATCTATGGGTGAGGACAGTGGGGGGGGGGGGGGGGAGAGCGGAGGGTGGGGTGGGAACCGGGTGGAGGGGAGCTATGGGGGAAAAAAAGAGGAATAACTGTAATAATCTGAACAATAAAGATTTAATTAAAAAATAAATCAATCAATAAATCAATAAATAAATATAATAAAGAAAAAAAATACTGATCAGATATTTTTTACAATGTTCCTCAATTGGGATTTGTTCGATGTTCTTCTCATGATTAGACTGGGCTCATGGGTTTTTGGGAGGATACCACAAACTACAGCTGTTGGCTATAATTGTGCTGGGAGGGCCCTACCCTCCAAGATGGGACTTGAACGTGGCTATGAGAGGACTGTGCCCTCTCCTCAGTCCAAGGCTTGAACCTGTCCAAACACTGTCACGGCTCTCCACACATGTTTAAGGGAGAGAGTTGGGGTAGTCTATAGCTTTTCATATTTTTCAAGAAATTTACTCATTTTGTGTAGGTTTCAAATTTATTTAAGATTTAATATATCTTATATAATAAAGAGGTAATATGAAAATTGACCATCATGCCCTTGCACAAGATGGCTGCCCCCATGTGGTCATAAGATGGCTGCCACAAGATGGCCAGCAGGGGAGGGCAGTTGGGGGCAACCAGGCCTGCACGGAGGACAGTTGGGGGTGACCAGGCCTGCATGGAGGGTAGTTGGGGGCAACCAGGCCTGAAGGGGAGGGCAGTTAGGGGCGACCAGGTTGGCAGGGGAGGGCAGTTAGGGGTGATCGGGCCGGCAGGGGAGCGGTTAGGGGGTGATCAGGCAGGGAGGCAGGCGAGCGGTCGGGAGCTAGCAGTTCTGGATTGTGAGAGGGATGTCTGACTGCTGGTATATGCCCAATCCCATAGTGATCAGGCCCCCCCCCCCCCCTCTCTCTCACACACACACACACACACACACACACACACACACACACACACAGCAGTGCACGGATTTTGTGCATCAGACCTCTAGTTTTTTTAAAAGCCCATCATGTCCTCTTTGGGGGTCTTCTATTTTGTGAATGTGGCACTTTTGCTTTTTTCTTACATCTCTCTTAAGTTTTTTTTAAATATTTTCCATCTTTTTTCTCCTTATGCCTTCTTGTTGAATTCTTTTATTATTATTCCAGCTCACTAACTTATTATTGTGTCTTTTTGTTGTTGTTGAAACCTGCTGAATACTTTATTTTACCATGCTATCTTATAGCTGGTATTGCTAGCTGTTTTCTTTATGATTGCTTGGTTCTGCTTTATTTTTACAATATTTTCCATGTGTTTATTATGGTTATTTTAAACTTAGTTCACTAATTTTTGCTTCTTCTACCAAGATTTTTCAGTTTGTTTTCTTTCACAGCACTTGAGCTCCGTAGGACATTATTTTTGTTTGTGAGCTTATACTTTCTTGGAAATAATATTCTCCTGGGAATATTAACTGCCTTGTCTCATGCTGTCCCAGATAAAAAGGGAAGGACACAGAGACTCTTTTGTTCAACCTAGGGAATACATGTGTTAGGGTAGAGAACCTCTTGTTAAAATTGTTGCTTTATCATTCCTCATTTGCCCTTCCACTCTTAAGTTCTGTTTCTTAGAGAACTTTTTGTATTTGTGCTGTGGGCCATAGTTCTTTTCCACAAGCTGCCTCCTTATTTATATTCAATTCATTTGGAGGAAAGGGCAGTGGAAGGTAGTGGTCAGCTTCTTCATTGGCATGTATGTGCATACTGCAACTGTACATGTGCACAGTTTAAAAACAAAAGTCTTTAATTCGTGCACTGCTGTGTGTGTGTGTGTGTGTGTGTGTGTGTGTGTGTGTGTGTGTGAGAGAGAGAGAGAGAGAGAGAGAGAGAGAGAGAGAGAGAGAGAGAGAGAGAGAAAGCCTGATCACTGTGGGATTGGGCCTATACCAGCAGTCGGACATCCCTCTCACAATCCGGAATTGTGTTTAATGCCTCTGGTTGGTTGAAAATCTTTTTCTGCCCTGGTGGTAAAGACATGAAGGACAATGATCTATCCATTATTGCAAAGAGAAAAGGGCACAGAACGGTGGCTCCCAATCTTACTTCCTGCCTCCACCTCCCTTACCTTCCTCCATCTGTGGTACTGTACTCTCTTCTACTCGAGGGTTGCTCTCCATCCATCCATCACTAGGCATGGCTTTTTAGGGAGGGTGTTAGCTACTTATAAGTGACTCAGTTCCCATTTGCAAAAAGAAATCGATTACTTTCTTTTTGGCTTTGTGTTCCCAGCATGAAGAATGGCTAAGGTGGTGGCTGAAAATGGACTAAGGATTCAAAAGAACAGTAGCTATATTGGGCAGTTCATTAATATAAGATCCTTGCCCGCTGTCACATGCCCACAATTTAAAGGTCAAAAGTAGAACTATTAAGGTAACTATCTCCCAAGTAAATAGGTCATGCCATTTACCCAGTAGATTTCTTTTTTTGCTAGACTAGACTTGAGGAGGAAAACTGACTTTTTAAAGATTTATTATTTCTTTCAATATCCATAAGTAATGCAATATTTCGTTTTTTTAATGTATAGATTAAAGATTTTTCTTAAGCATTATTACTTGCTGTTTCTCCTTGATTTTAAGACATGCAGGTGCATCTTGGAAGCAGGATATAATTAAAGCCAAGACACCCACAGCTCTGCATTGAGCTCTTAATTATAATTACAGTGGGTCCTTGACTGACGAGTGTCCCGACTAATGAGTTTTTTGAGATACCAGCTGTCTCTCAGCCAATTTTTTGCATTGAGTTGACAGAGTAATTTGAGTTAACGAGCTTGGTCTTGGAACGAATTAAACTCGTAAGTCAAGGCCCCATTGTACGTGCATTAAGAATCTTAACATAAATTTCTTCCTACTTAAAAATAAAATAACATGGGAGTCCCATAAACCTCAGAAAGAGGTTTTATGCAAAGGATTGGGGTTTTATCATGTTGGAGATACATGAAGATAAATTTGATTTAAAGTTAGAGAAAACCTATACCTACCAACTGTGATGGGAGAGCAAGGAAGGATTTTTATCTAGACTCAAGATCACTTTAGTAGGTTTTCATTAACTTATGGTGATTTCAGAAGTCCCCTACTGTAAATTTATAATTTAATATAAATTTAAAGTGAAAACAGCAGCAATGGAGCAAGAAAGAGATTGGGAGAGAGAATGAACTTTTTAGTGTGTATGTGTATATGTATATGGATTTATATTAATGTATGTACATGCACATACATTAATATAATGTATGCACATGTACATGTACACATAAAATTTAATTTTGGTCAAACATTTATTGAGTTTAGCAAACTAACCTACCTTCAGTGAGTATACAGCTATGTTGCTAGGTTTTTTACTATATTATGTTCAGAGCAGGTTTTTGAGTCTTACAGGGAATATTGTTTACTACTTTAGGGGAATTAGTAGAAAGTAAAACTAGAGGAAATGAGTAACAACTAACATTTATTAAATTTCTATTATGGCCCTGCTGGTTTGGCTCAGGTTGAGCGTTGACCCAGGAACCAGGAGGTTGCTGGTTTGATTGCTGGTCAGGTCACATGCCCTGGTTGCAGGCTCGATCCCCAATAGGGGCTGTGCAGGAGGCAGCCAATTGATGATGTTCCTCTGTCATGGTTGTGTTTGGGCTATTGTATTTGTGTGGAGAGAAAACAAATTTTTTTGCACAATTTTTATGAGTCCTGACCTTCTCATTTATAGTCTCCATAATACTGTGAAGTATATAGTATATATTACTGTCTCTGTTTTAAGAGATGAAGAAACTGAGGCTCTGAAGGGGTTATAATTTTCCTAAGATCACATTGCTAGTCAGTGGGTATGTTAAGGTTTCAATACAGATACTCTAATTCTGTTATTCTTGTCATTGAATGCAAAGGCTAATATGTTTATGTATAAACGGATATGTTTTATACCTAGCCTTTTTTAAACATTCCTTTAAAGTTTTTACATACATTGCCTAATGTATACTTCGAAAAGTATGTAGTACATGATTTATTTTATTTAACCCAAAGCTTTGTTCACCTGTAACTAACTTTGACTTTTTTATCTGGGGTGAATATTTCGGCATTTAGGCACCATGTAGTTGCTGACACATGAAGAGCCGTTGCTAACTGCATTTTTATGTGTGGTAGATACTATGAATCATGGAGGTTGATATTTTCGTAATATTATTCACAATCTTGCCTGTGGCTTGCTACTGAACACCATGATATACCAATCAGTCATATGTTAGAAATAGAATAGAATTCTAGAAGGAAAGTATTTGCTATGTAGTCCTTAAGTCTTTTTTAAAATTACCTTTCAATTATAGTTGACATTCAATATTGTATTAGTTTTAGCTGTACAGCATCATGCTTAGATATTTATATAACTTATAAAGCAATTCCCTGATAAGTCTAGTACCCGCCTGACACCATACATAGTTATTAAAATACTAGAGGCCTGGTGCACAAAATTTGTGCATTGGCGGGGGTGGGGTGTCCCTCTTCCTGGCCTGCACCCTCTCCAGTCCAGGACCATTCGCCTGCCTGCCTAATCGCCCTAACCACTCTGCCTGCCTGCCTGATCGCCCCTAACTGCCTCTGCCTGCCTGCCTGATCGCCCCTAACCCCTCTGTCTGCTGGCCTGATCGCCCCTAACCGCCCTCCCCTGCCGGCCTGATTGCACCTAACCGCCTCTGCCTTGGCCCCTGCCACCGTGGCTTTGTCTGGAAGGAGGACCGGATGACCGGAAGATGTCCGGTTGACCCGGTTTAATTAGCGTATTACCCTCTTATTAGTATAGCTAATTGACAATATTCCCTATGCTGTACTAGTCCTTATGTCTTAATTCAGATCCTGGTCATGATTAAATATAGGATATAGGCTCATGCATCTGTATGAAAATTGGCCACAGTGAAATTCCAAGTAACATAAGCTCTTATTTCAGACTCAAAATCAAAATAATTTAAATAGGTCGTAAGAGCAAGCATCATACACTGAAATATTTATATACATGAGCTATCTCATAGAACTAGTTTCATACCTAACCTGGCATGATTGTGATGTGATAACATGGTTTCTGTTAATTCATAACATTTTCAGGTAACCATGGATGGTTAGGTTGGATACAGAGGAGAATGTTAGTAAGGTCAAAGGCCATGATTATGGGTTTATTTTTTTAGTAGTAATCACTTTTCCCCCCTGATTTCATAACCACAAACTTCACCAGCAGTCTCACCAGATGCACGGCATTAGTTACAATTGACATATTGATTGATTTTGAACTTTCCTTGTATATGAAGACCTAGATGAAGGAGGTTTATGTAATCATGGCAAGAGACCACTAGTACTGAAAGAAATACAATTTCTGTTCCATTACCAAAAACCAATGGCAAGTCTGTAACAATGTTATTTATAAAGGACAGAATTATTTAAGAGAAAGGATGGGGGAATTCCTAACATTGGAATTTGGGCATATGATGATAGCCAAGACTGATAGTTGAAAATATGAATATGCTTTAAGCACAACTAAGGATATTTTTAGCATTAAGGCACTTTTCTATGTTGCATTTTTAGTATAACAATTTTAGGACAGTTCTCATGAACAAATAAGAAAATTAAATTTAAGATATGTATTTGTTTACCCAGGGAATCTTGTAGAGAGATTTCATGATTGTAATCCATATTAGTTCTTTGTGTATCCATATTAAGTGTGCAGAATGTTAAGTTTTGTAAAATACAAAGATGAATAAGACTTGTTTTTTGCTGTAGAGAATTTGAGCTAATTCATTTAGTAAACGAGTAACTCAGCAAGCTACATGTAAAAAATTCTTTGCTAGATATTAGGATTATAATAATGATTATGCCCTTTTCATTTATGCCTTTATTCAGTATTTGTTGAGTGTCTACCATGTGTCAGGTTCTGTTCTAGTTTTAAGCAGTACAACAGTGAACAAAACAAAGTTCCTACTCCAGTGAAACTAACATTCTAGTGGAGGAAGAAAAAAATACATAATTATATACTACTCGAGGCCCAGTACATGGATTCGTACACTGGCGAAGGGCGTGGCATGTGGAGATGGGCTGCTGTGGGAGCGCCGCTCATCCCAGTCAGCTGAACGGCTGTGGACCCGCCCTCTGAGCGGCTGCTCCTGCTGTGGGAGCGCCGCTCATCCAGGTCAGCCAAATGGCACTCCCATTTTGGGAGCACACTGACCACCAGGGAGCAGCTCCTGCATTGAGCTTCTGCCCTCTGGTGGTCAGTTCGCATCATAGCGACTGCTTGACTTACCATT
This sequence comes from Myotis daubentonii, assembly GCF_963259705.1. Classification (NCBI taxonomy): domain Eukaryota; kingdom Metazoa; phylum Chordata; class Mammalia; order Chiroptera; family Vespertilionidae; genus Myotis; species Myotis daubentonii. The sequence goes on along the minus strand of NC_081841.1, from coordinate 75,208,414 downwards.
CTGGTCGTTCCACCATTTTGTCACTGGGCTTTTATATATATAGATGTTATGTGATGATTGTTGTGATGAAAAATAAAGCAGGGGAGAAAGAGAGTACTGGCATAGGGGATGGATGTTGTTGTTTTCTAGGAATATCATGGAAGTCTTCTGATGAAGTGACTTTTGAACAGAGTCCTAAATGTAGTTTTCTAGGCAGAGAAAAGAGCCAGGTGTGGAACTCACAGGCCTGTTAGGCAGATTGCTGATTGGGCTGTAAGTGTTGAGATTTGGGGGAAAGGTGAGTGAGAGGTCTTTCCACCTCCTTAGTCAGGAAGACAGGTACAGGGGCAATATCCTTAGACACATGTGGAGCTCCTTTCTGCAGTTCTGCCTGATAGAAGGATGCAGTGACAATCAGATGGAATATCCCTTTTTCTGCCTGGCTGGGATATAGTATCCCTTTGTTATGCTTGACATGGAAAGTTAGGAAAGACCTTAACCAAGGATGTGATATTTTATCTGGGGTAAGAAGAATGATTATACTGGGAAGGTGATTGGGATGGCCTTAAGGGGTTGGAGCTCAGGAGAGGGTAGGTGGGAAACTAATTTGGGGAATTGTCAGGGAATAGAGCCCATTTAAAAATCAAGTCAGGGAAAGCATATTGAATGAGGACAGGAGAGATTCCAGAATGCATCCTTGGGAAATAACTATCTTAAGCGGGCAGAAAAGGAAGGGAGCCAAGCAGAGAGAGGGAAGAAGAGAAAGCAGAGAAAATAGCTGGAAAACTAGGAAAGGGAAGAGAGTTTTGAGAAAAGGAGTGGCCAGTAGTGGCAAATGCTAGATAGAGAATGGTCAGTTAAGTTGAGCTGGGGAAAGGTAAGGTTGTACTAGACCTGAGCTGTCCAATAGGGCAACTATTTATGGCAAATTTACATTTAAAGTAATTAAGTTAAATATTTAATCTCTCAGTCTCACTCGCTACATTTCAACAATTTAATAGCTATATGTAGCTATATCTATTGATTAGCATAGATATACCAGTAGAATATTTTCATCATTGCAGAAAGTTCTATTTGACAGAACTGTACTAGACCATTATAATACCAGGAAAAAAGTTAAATAACAGTTTAATTTTTTATGATTGCAACAGAGAAAATACTATAAGATAACTATGAATTGTAAAAACAAACAAGTTGATATTTTAAGGCCAGAGTTGGGGAAAGATAACTTTAGCTTGAAGTTTGGTAGCAGAATTGGCTATTTGAGTTGAGCCTTCAGGGTCAGAGAACTTTCGAGCTATTGAGCAGGGAAGCAAAAAGAAAGCAGGTACAAAATTGCAGATCACTCTGAGCAATCAATTTTCCTAGATAGAATTTACATATGTGGAGCTGTGGAGTGCAACTCTATTTCATAGGAGATCAAAACATTTCTGTGGAGTGAATAATTGTAGAAAATTTAAATATCGGTGTTTGGAGCTTATTTTCTAAGTAATGGGTGCTATCAATGTTTTTAAGTTAAGGAGGAGCAACATGGCTGAAGTCATAGTTGGTAAATTAATCATTCCCTTCTCCATCCGTAGTCTTTGTCATTTGTTTTACTACTAAGTAATTTTGCCTTACGTCTATATATTGCTTTAAAAAAAAATCTATCAAGCAGCCCTAGCCAGATTGGTTCAATGGATTGAGTGTCAGCCCATGGACTGAAGGGTCTTGGGTTTGATTCTCGTCAAGGGCATGAACCTTGGTTGCAGGCTCTATTCCTGGCTCTGGTTGGGGCATGTGCAGGAGGCAACCAATCAATGTGTCTCTCTCACATCGATGTTTCTCTCTCTCTGTCTCTGTCTCTATCCTTCCCTTCCACTCTATCTAAAATATCAATGGGAAAATATCCTCAGGTGAGGATTAACCAAAAAAAAAAAAAAAAAAAATCTATAAAGCAAAGTCTGGAAAGTTGTAAGTTTTAATAATTATATGTTCATAGAGGAAAAAATTAACTTCACAGAAGTTAAATTACTTGCTAATTATGAGACTAGCTTCAAGAATGAGTAATTTAGGTAGACTGGAGATAACTTGTCAAATAAATTACTACACAATACATATAGTCTTTAATATATGGTGATTGTCTTGACAGTAGGAAACATGTCTTTATCATGTTTGTGAATTTTAGTACCTAACATAGTAAATGAATGAAGTGAGATTGAATGCAGGAATATCTATTGAAAGGGAGATAGATGCAAAATTTGATAAATGAGATAAGTGGATCTGGCCCTACATTGTATTAATAGAAATTGAAAGAAAGGGCTTGGTGTGAGAAAGACATTGTCTAGGTAAAAATCATCAGAACTTAATGACTTGTTCAGATGTAAGGGAAAAAGAGTTTCAGATGACTAAAGGATTTAGGAAGATGGTACCATTGAAAAATTAGGCAAATTGATGTGGAATCTTGTTTCTGAGGAAAACTGCTGAGTGCTCTTCATTACATAATGTTTTGTAAAACAAACTAAAGCCCTTTCTTTGTTAATAAAATTCTATAAGAGGAACTTAATTTGCAATAATGTCCGAACATACAGATAGCAGTGCTTTGTAATGAAGGTCTGTGAAAAAACAAAGAACATTTCAGAGAGAACATCACAGGTTAGAAGATTGACTAATTTCCTAAAGACTCAGGATTTTTTTTTTTTTGAGGATTTAGTTTCTGGTGTAAGCTTAATATTGCACTCCTTCCTTCCTTCCTTCCTTCCTTCCTTCCTTCCTTCCTTCCTTCCTTCCTTCCTTCCTTCCTTCCTTCTTTCTTTTTTTTTTTTTTTTTTTGCTACTTAAAGATTAATGCACCTCTTAATTCATTTACTCAACTGTGGGTGCTGTCTAGGTTCAGATTCTGGTGTATGAGATTAAATCACTCCTGAGAAAATTTGTTTCTTTTTTAGATCTTGCCATATTCAGAAGTTGCTGAAGGTGAAGAGACAGTGAGTAATATATATGGTGTTATTTTTTGAAATGTTAACATTTTAATATTTTTTTTTAGGATTTCAAGTTGGATTCTTAAAATATATGCTTATTGGATTTAATCATAGATTATTTTGTCATTCTAAGAAGTAGCTAATGTAGCCTAAAAAGATTAGTTTAAAAAGTGTTTTTATTTTTTTCAAAATGTAAATAGGCATAATCATTTTTACTATAAGAATAATACATAGTACTGTGGCATATTTAAACAATATAAAATATAATAAAATTCTACCTTATAAAGCTAACCACTGTTAATATTTTGGTGACATATTTCCTGTGTGTTAATATGTGTATATCTTACATATGAAATTTTAGAGAAGTTGAGTCATATCATACATACTTTTTTATAAAGTCCTTTAAAAAGCCAATATATAATGGATGTTTTTTAGTCAGTGAAAAAAACCTTTAATGACTAATGATAGTATTTTATTGTATGACTATATTTTTAATTTATACCTTGTTTTAAATAGGTTATTGTTTTAGATGACTGTAAATGATATTGTGATACACACACACACACACACACACACACAAATACATCTTTTTGACCATTTTGGATGATACCTTAGTATACATTCCTAGAAGTGGGGGGTCAAAAGTGGGATCAAATGTGTGATTAGGTTATTTTAAAATAAATGCCTGGCCAGTCAGATCATATTTTCTTAGCAGTTGTAAGCTCTAGTTCCCAGAAAAAATATTGCTTAAAATCTCTCCTGTAAAACTCAGGGGTAAATGTGCACGTGTATGTTTTGCAGGCAATTGCAGGAATGTAGAAATTCAGTTATATGTTGAAGGAACAAACAGATGTCAGCTGCATTATATATCCCTCACTGAAGTTTCTTGCTGTAAGGGCCAAAAATAACACTAAGTAGAGCACTCTTGAGATGTTTTATATAATCCTGCTTCTGAGAGCCAGCTGCAGTAGGATTGCTTCTAGGAATACAACCTGATTAGCTTTATTGGGGTAGAGGTTCCACCTGCTTGAATCTTTATTTTCAAGGTGTACTCATATCAGTGCTTGATAAGCTTGTTATGCTTTCACTTAAGATCAAAAGATGACTTAAATCAAATCAATGTATATGTTAAGGAGATGCTGTGCTAAAGCAATGGAATCAAGTTGATGTATAGATCTCATGGGATTATTTTGTATAACAGGGTAGCTATCTGTCCTGGATAGCTCTGGACTGAGGTTTCCCAGATCACAAGGTGTGATTGATTATGAGCTTCTACCTATTCCTTTACATTTCTTAAAGATTGCAAATTTTATGCTAATTATTCATGGCAAATACTTAAAAGTACATTAAAGTAAAATCACATTTTTTTCCATAATGTTCTTTTTCTGAGATTTGTAGACTAAATTCAGTAATGACTTTCATGCTTTTAATTAAAGTATGTTGGTAATACACTAGCATATCAGTATAATTTTACTATTTTCAGCCTATACTTTCTGCCAAAAGAGAGTATTTATTTATATGTTAAAAAGATTATTGAGGTGACTGTGTGGACATTGTCTAAGGCAGTGGTTCTCAACCTTGGCTGCACATTAGAATCACCTGGGAATCTTTTTAAAATCCTGATTTCTGGGCCTCATCCTCCGGAAATTCTGTTTCTTTGTTACTAATGTTGTGGCCCCACCCCATAACAAAGACACAGAATTTCTGGAGGATGAGGTGCAGAAATCAGGAGTTTAAAAAGATTCCCAGGTGATTCTAATGTGAGCCAAGGTTGAGAATCACCGGTCTAAGGGCTAATGGTAAGTATGATAAATTACTCAAATAGAGAAAATGTGTGCGTCAAATCTTAATGGTCTTTTTCTGAACAAGCTGAAGAAACCTTCCTAGATTCTTTGGAGATTCTAGTAGTATTTTGGTTTGCTAATAAAAGTCAAGGAAAGTGGCTAGCTTTTTGTTTGTCTGTTTTTAATATCTTACAAGATGCTTGTATAAAGTGTTTCCACATCAGTAATTTCACATTGTCTTTATTCATGTATTATACAATATGGAACTGCACAAATTAGATCCAGGTCCTAAAAGTGGTAAGAATAAGAAGTTAGTAAGTTACTTAGTAAAATTAACTTCTAATCTTTAATTATGTATAGATCTCACAAATTTCGTTCACTGGGCCTCCAGTTTATAATAATTTCTTACCAATTTACACCTTTCCCTATACAGGTCTGTTTGTCCAACTGCCTGTTTCACATTTTTATTTGGATGTCTAACAGGCATTTCAAACGTGCAAGCAACTCTGGGAGGATTTCACTTGCATCCCAATTTAATGCCTTGGTTTCCACATCTTCCTGGGGGAGGTTTCTGAGGCCATGCTTATTTTTCATGGTGCTTCTGCTTTTATTTGGAGTATTTCAGTTCTGTTCCATTATTTATTTTCTGGTGCCTGTTCTTTATTCTTGTGGCATTTTTTAATCTAATAGGTAATATAGCCTAACTCTCACAAACATCATAATCTATATCTATAAAAGCCTAAAAGCCACTGTTACAACAGAAGGACTGGTTGCTATGATGCACACTGACCACCAGGGGGCAGACACTCAACTCAGGAGCTGCCCCTAGCCCACAGGCCCCCATCACCGATGGGGCCTGCTGGTCAATCTCCCAGTCCCTCCCCCCAGCTGTGCCCCCAGGCTGGGACCGGGAACTGGGGGTGGGTGGCGGCAGATGTGGCCCCTTTCCCAGGGGGGCCAAGGGCTGGCTCCCTTCTCAGGGCTGGCGGCCAACCTCCTGGGCCCTCTCCCCCCTCCCCCTGGCTGGCAGGTCCCCATCACCCAATTGGGGCCGGGCCCCAGGCTGAGATAGGAAACTGGGGGTGGGTGGTGGTGACGCGTGTGGCAAGGGAAGGAAGCGGTGGGGAGGCGGAGAGGCAGGGAACCTGATTGGCCCTGATCATCAATCAGGCCTAGGGACCCCACCCGTGCACAAATTTCGTGCACTGGGCCTCCAGTTTATAATAATTTCTTACCAATTTACACCTTTCCCTATACAGGTCTGTTTGTCCAACTGCCTGTTTCACATTTTTATTTGGATGTCTAACAGGCATTTCAAACTTGACCTGTTCCAAACTGAGCTACTTACATTTCTCCCTGTAAACTAGCTGCTCTTGCTGTCTTTTGCATCTCAGATAATGGCAATTCTGTCCCTCCAAGTGCTCAGACCTCAACATTTGACATCATTTTGATTCCTCTTTTTTTTTTTTTTTTTAATCCCATAGTTGGTCTATTTGGAAATCCTGTTGGCTTTATTTTAAAAATATATTCAGATATCAGCTACTTCTCATCACTCTCACTGCTACCACTTTGGTTCAAGTCTCCTTCATCTCTTCCCTAGTTCATTGCAGTAACCTCCTAACTGATTATATATCCTTGTCCCTGGTCTATTCTCAACATAGCAGCCAGAGCAATTCTATTAAAAAATAATCAGATTATGTCACTCATTTTTCATAGAGCCAATCAGTGGCCCTCATTTCATTCAGAATAAAATCAAAGTTATGGCTAGGTCTTATAAAGTTCCGTACAATCTGACACCCATTTACTTCTTTGACTTTATCTCCTCCTAATACTCTCCTGCTTGCAGTGTATTTCAGCCTCTTTGGCCTTTTTACTAGTCCTCAAACACTCCAAACTTGCTTCCTTATCAATAGTCTACTCTATACTTGCTCCTCCCTCTGCCTGGAATACTCTTCCTTTTTATGTCCTAAGGTAAGTTAACCTCATTTTACTCAGTCAACCCTGTAGTGGGGAAGTCTTCTTAGGACACTCTATCTAAATTTTTTTTTTAAATATATTTTATTGATTTTTTACAGAGAGGAAGGAAGAGGGACAGAGAGTTAGAAACATCGATGAGAGAGAAACATCGATCAGCTGCCTCCTGCACACTCCCCACTGGGCATGCGCCCTCAACCAAGGCACATGCCCTTGACCGGAATCGAACCTGGGACCCCTGAGTCACAGGCCGACCCTATATACACTGAGCCAAACCGGCCAGGGCTCTATCTAAAATTTTAACTCCCTCTTCCTTAACATTTTATATGTCCGAATTTTCTTACATATTTTTACTTGTTTATTATGTCATTGTTCATCACCCCCATTAGAACATAACTGCCACAAAGACAGGATTTTTGTCTGTTTTGCTCACTAGTATATTTCTTGGTGTCTAAAGTAATACCTGTCTAAATAGTAGGTGTTCAGTAAATATTTAGATGCATGGATGGATCTATGATTGTACTAGACTATGCTTATTTTAATTATTATTCATTTTCTTAATCTGAAAATAATATTAGATTAAGTCAATAGAATTAGATTTATATGACACAAAGATGCTTTAGGATATAAAATTGAAAGCCAGCATACTTTGAAACAAATATTCAGAAATTGCTGTGTGTACTAAGGATTTTTTTCTGGGAATAAGCAGGCAAGGAGTACAACTGTACAAAAGTTGAGAAAATGCTATTAATCAACAAAAATTGAGAATATAACAGAACTGTACAATGAAAGTAAATTTAAGCCCAACTCAAAAACCTTCAAATATGACCAATCTTGTGAAATTAAACACTCCCAACCATGTATAAATGTTTAGAACAGTGGTTCTCAACCTCCCTAATGCTGCGACCCTTTAATACAGTTCCTCATATTGTGGTGACCCCCCAATTTCATTGTTACAAATTGAACATAATTAAAGCATAGTGATTAATCACAAAAACAATATGTAATTATATATGTGTTTTCCGATGGTCTTAGGCGACCCCTGTGAAAGGGTCGTTCGACTCCCAAAGGGGTCGCGACCCACAGGTTGAGAATTGCTTGTTTAGAACCATTACTTTCAGTTAGGAAGTTTCTGATAAAACTAGGGAAACTAGTAATTATTCATATTAGTACAGGTACATTTTTTTAGAAAATGTCTGTGAAACATTTGTAGTTTCCCACAGCTGTCTCTGTCAATTTCTTAACTTCTTTCCGTTTCCAATGTTATATTTATTGGTGTTAGCTTATCATCCTAAAAGTAAGTGGTATAAAATGAAAAGCATTTATTATCTTACAATTTCTGTAGGTCAGGAATCCAAGAACAGCTTTGCTAGTTGTCTCTGGCTCAAAATCTCTATATAGATGCAGTCAAGCCACTGAGAAGGGGGCCTGCTGCAGTCTTTTTTTAAAAAATATATTCTTATTGATTTTTAGAGAGGAAGGGAGAGAGAGATAGAAACATCAATGATGAGAATCATTGATCAGCTGCCTCCTGCATGCCCCTCACTGGGGATCGAGCCCGCAACCTGGGCAAGTGCCCTGACCAGGAATCTAACCGTGAATTCCTTGTAGTTCATAGGTCAGTACTCAACTACTGAGCCATGCCGGCTGGGCCTGCTGCAGTCTTGCTTGAAAGCTTGACTGGGTGGGTTGGAAGGGCAGGTGAGAAGGGTCAAGATGGGAAATTCACTTGAAAGCTCACTTAGTGATTGTTGACAGACCTGTTTCTCTGAGTCTGGACCTCTACAAGGCTGGGCAACTGGCTTTCCCTGGTGATCTACCTAAGAAAAAATATGAGACTCCAAACAAGATGGAAGTGGTAATCTTTTTACAATCTAATCTTAGAAGTAACATCCCTTTCCTTTTGCCATATTCTGTTCATTAGAAGTGATTTCAGCAAGGAGATTATACACCAAGAAGTGGGGATCACTGTGCCCTTTTAGAGATTGCCTACCATAAATATCTCTTACCACATGCTTGCTAGTTGTTCTCACATGGTAATAGGACTTTAGCATAATTAGTTCATTGTCACTGAAGTTGTGGGATGTTTTCTTATCCTGTGAAATTGAAATCAGTTTATTTTAAAAAAAATGCACTTAAATGGGCAACTATAGGAAAATCAATAAAGCATATGCCTTTATTTATTTTTTAAGCAAATGCCTTTAAAAGGCATTGGAAAATAATTTCAAGCAATGTGAAATAACCATCACTTCAGGGAACTAACAGGGCCAAGATTTTTTCCTAGGAGACAACATAAGCCCAAAACAAACAACTGCTATTAATTGTCATAACCAATTAAGACTCCCTCATTCCCCTTAAATAAGGCCAAGCAATAATGTAATTGGTGGGAATATTTGTTTTTGATGTTATTTTAGTTTTGTTATGTTATCATAGTTGGTATTTGAAATGAAGGAGAGCTAATGACTTTGTTCCTACTAAGGGAAACCAAAACACTTGTCCGTAGGTGACATTTAGTGTAATGTTGTATGTTTAAATAGTAACTAAAAGTCAGCAATCTTTTTTTCTGTTTCTTTTAGTTGATTTCAAGTTATTCATTTAAGAATTGGGTCTTATAACTTCCTAAAGATTAATAACTCTAGGTGGTATGGTTGATATTTAGTAGGCCCTAAGGAAATTTTGTCTGACTTAATAAAATTTATCATTCTAATCAATATTCCTCTTTGTGTTTTTGCCATTTGAGAAAATAATTGTATTACTTTGTTGATATCTTTGTAAAAAGGTCTTTCTTTGCACAATGCTTGGAATATAATAAGCACTCAGTAAATGTTCCTTTCTTTTTATAGAAAAAATAGACTGTATTACCATATAGTATTAAGTGCTTTCTTGGCATGCAGAACTAATACTTAATAGTGCATGGGTGCTATATAATTTTAAACTATTTAAATTTAAGAATGAATACATTTTGGCTGAACCTTAACATTTCTAAATAATTTTTACTACTCCTAACCCATATCTTAAATTCTAATTGAAAGTAGTTTTTGACTTGAGTAATTTTCAAAACAAAATACTTAGGTGATTTCATTTTTCTCTTTCTACCTTCATTTTCCAGAATAAAACAAATATTGGATAATGCCTAAGCCCAGATCTTTTTATGTGTGGAAAAGGAAATTCCTTCTGAATTGTGATTATTAGGATTGATGTGCATGTGCTTTCTACTTATAAACTAATGCTATTTTCCTTGTCCTTTTGTTTCACTGCTGCTTCAATCCTGATGCATTGTGCTTCTTCCTTGTTTGGATTGTATTTGTTCGCTGCTCAATTACACTGCATTAAAAGCTTCTTGGTGATAGCAAAGATGTCCTTGGCCCACCAAGTAAGTAGCTAAAGTTCAAATGGCATGTTTGGAGACATGATAATATTTTGATGTGTACTTATAAAAGGCATGCGGTATTTTTGTTTTGATTATTTAAGTGTTCTACTTTTCTTTCCAGACAGTGAAATATAAAGAATATAGTCATTTAGTGCTTATCTGTTGACAATGTCCATCTGAGATTGATAGTATTTGTATATTTACATCTGGATTATCTAAGGATAGATTATTTACTTAATTATCTAGTTAATAATTTAGGACCTTTTCTCCATAGTATTCCTTTCTGCAATCATCACAAAAAATAGGTCAGGCTACTTTGAGGCTGGACATGGTCTTAAAAAATTCATTGCCATATGACAATGAGAAATACTGTTTTGTTTTGTCAGAATTTTTACATAATAGATAATTTGGTTATGAAATGTATTATTTATACTTTGGGATTTCATAATTGAAACATGTTTCATCTTAGGAATTTAGAAGATGTCTTCCCCCCACCCTTTTTTTTTTAACCTGCACTGTTAGCTTTGGAGGATACATGATGAATAAAACCTATGCTCTGCCCATAAGGATCATTATAGTCTAGCAAGGGAGTTAGACTCATCTATAACAATAAAGCATAATATGCTAATTAGACCGGATGTCCTTCCAGATGGAGCCATGGTGGCCAGGGCCGAGGCAGAGGAGTTGGCTGCCACGGCGGCAGGAGCTGAGCCCCTTGCATGAATTTTGTGCACTGGGCCTCTAGCCTATATATATATATATATATATATATATAAAAGCCTAAGTGACTGGATGACCGGCCAGTAGCTGTGATGCTCAATGACCACCAGGGGCCAGATGCTCCACACAGAAGCTGCCCCCTGGTGGTCAGTGCATCCCCACAGTTAACCTCCCACAGCTGGCCAACCTCCCACGGTTCCTCCCCCCGGCTGGCTGGGTGGTCAGTGCGCTCCCATGGCCAACCTCCTGCAGTCCCTCTCCCACCAGGTACAAATTCATGCACTGGGTCTCTAGTGAATAGATAATTTTAAAGCATTGTGACAGGGGAAACTTTTGTTTTAAAGTTTTGTATTAAAAGTCACAGAATTACTGCCCTGGCCTGATGGCTCAATTGTTTGGAGCATTGTCCTGTGCACCAAACAGGTTATGAGTTCGATTCTAGGTTAGGGCACGTACATAGGTTGCGGGTTCTATCCCTGGTTGGAGTGTGTACAGGAGGCAACTGATTGGTCTCCCTCTCTCTCTCTTTCTCTCTCTCTCTCTCTCTCTCTCTCTCTCTCTCTCTCTCTCTCTCAAAAATCAATAAAACATATCCTCTGGTGAGGATTTAAAAAAAATCCTAGAATTACTGAGATGAAAGGAACTTCAGATGTCATCTAAAAAGATGAAGATCCTGAAGCTAAGAACTGAAATGTCCAAGAAATTAGAATTGGTTACTTACCCAGTGTGTCTTTTACTGGTTTTCAATAATTAAAATATCACTGCATTGTGAATTGGACAAAGATTTTTAACTTTATTAAAAGCAATGTGGAAATTAAATTGACTTAGGAAGTTTTAGTATTTTTTATGAAATATATATCTGACTGTTGTAAGTTTGCTCATTCCTTTAGGGTTCATTTTGTTGTTCCATTGGCAAAAGGAAGGGACTAATCAAAATAATGGCAAGATTTCTTCTAGTTCTAAAATTATTTGATCTAAAACAATTGCTATTTTGTCTCTAATGTATTATGTGGGGAGCCGGTACGGCCATGGCATACTCAGCCCCAGGGCGCCTTATGTGCCATGCCAGCTCAGCCTGGTTCAGTGACCCTTAGTGGGGGGGTGAAAGGATTGAGAAAAGACAGACAAGAGAATGAAAGCTGGGTCTCGGTGGGACGCTGCTCCCTGATGAGGAGACAGCGCCAGCACCCACAAGCCGTGTCTTTATTTTATAGCAGATGCCACGAGGCAAAGTAGGGGCGTGATCAAGTTGCTTACAGCATTCTCATGAATTTCAACCTCACTCAACGACATGCACCCGAACTCTATCACAAGGCACGTGGGGCTACGTGTTCGGACCATAGGTTCAAGCTTACAACCACAGCCGTTGGCTATGATTGTGCTGGGAGGGCCCTGCCCTCCAGCTGGGACTTGCACGTGGCAATGAGAGGCCCTGTCCTTTCATTAGTCCGAGGCTTGAACCTGGCCAAAACACCGAAACCGCGCCCCATAGTATTATTTTTTTAAAAAAGAGAGATGATTTAAGGTAATATGCTAAAATTCCTTTTTTAACTGCAGTAATTTATAGTATTTTAAATATATTGTTTACTATACAATCAGCATTATTAGAATAGTAGAAATTTTGAAAGTAAAGTACACAAATACCAAAACATTTTTGTTTTCTTATTCAGCTTTATTTGTGATGCATGACAGATATTTTCTTTCTTGTTTGTGTGTGTGTGTGTGTGTGTGTGTGTGTGTGTTTTGTTGTTGTTGACAGTATTACAGATGTCTCCCATTCTCCCTTTTTGCCTTCCTCCACCCAACTGCGCCCCACCCCAGGCCTTCCCCATACTATTGGCTGTGTCCATAACTTATGCATATGTGCATATATGTTCTTTGGTTAATCTCTTCCTGTCCCCTGAGATCTATTATCTGTTCCAAGCATCCATACCTCTGGACCTATTTTGTTCATTAGTTTATTTTGTTCATTATAGTCCACATGTGATACAATTTGTCTTTCTCTAACTGGCTTATTTCGCTTAGCATAATACTCTCCCAGTCCCTCCATGCACTCTTAAAGGGTAAGAGCTCCTTTTTCACAGCTGTATGGTATTCCATGGTGTAAATGTACCACAATTTTTTTATTCACTCATCTACTGATGGGCACTTGGGCACTTAACTGTTGTAAATAAATGCTGCTATGAACACAGGGGTACATACATTCTTTCTAATTGGTGTTTTGGGATTCTTTAGGGATATATACCCAGAAGTGGGATTACTGGGTAAAATGGCAGATCCATTTTGAATATTTTTAGGAAACTCCATACCGTTTTCCATAATGGCTGCACCAGTCTGCATTCCCATCAGCAGTCTACTATAGGGTTCTCTTTTCTTCATATCCTCACCAGCACTTGCTATTCATTGATTTATTGATAGTAGCCATTCTGGCAGGTGTGAGGTGATACCTCATTGTAGTTTTAATTTGCATCTCTTTGATGATGAGCAAATTTGAACATTTTTTCATGTTTATTGGCCATCGGTATGTTCTCTTCGGAGAAGTGTCTGTTCAGGTCCTTTGCCAATTTTTTAGATTGGATTGTTTGTCTTCCTGGTGTTGAGTTGTATGAGCTCTTTGTATATTTTGGAAATTAATCCCTTATCTGATGTATCATTGGCACCTATATTTTACCAAAGTATGTTCCCTTTTCATTTTGTTAATGGTTTCTTTTGCTGTGCAGAAGCTTTTTATTTTTATGTAGTCCCATTTGTATATATTTTCCTTTGTTTCCCTTGCCTTTGGCAATGTATCGGTGAAAATATTGCTAGGTGAGATGTCTGAGATTTTACTGCCTATGTTTTCTTCTAGAATTTTTACGGTTTCCCATCTTACATTTAAGTCTTTTATCTCTTTTGAGTTTATTTTTGTAAATGGTATAAGTTGGTGGTCTAGTTTCTTTCTTTTTTTTTTTTTTTTTTTGCATGTACCTGTCCAACTTTCCTAACACCATTTATAGAAGAAACTATCTTTACCTGGCAGATATTTTCAATGGATTTTTCAGTTACTCTAATTACCTTATACATTCAAATGTTGGCTCAGATGAACTGATTGACATAGCTGAACTTTATAAATAGAATTTAATTTTTAATATCAATTGAAATGATTCTAATTTGGGGACTGGGTTTTATAAGTGGAGGTCTTTAATTTACTTGGAATATAAGAAATTTATTGTATATTTTATGCCTATAGAAATAAAAATATACAGCATATATTAGGGATCGTTTATATTGTGCTCCATCAACTGTTCAAAGGGGACTGTATAATTATTTCATGGAGACCATATGTTTTTTAAAGTGGAAAGTAATTTCATATAGTACTTCATTAGGATTTGTACTATTGAATGAAAAAGCTATAATTTTATATCTACCAACATATTTAATATATTTAAGTATTTGGGAAAAGGTATACCATCTTAAGGGGAGATTTAGAATTTATGTAGAGATCATTTATGACTTTAAAATATTTACTTAACTTCAGCTTATCTTAGCTTTCACTTAGATTAAGGTCAAATACCAGACTTTGAAGCTTATACAGTTCTTCAGATTTTATATTGATGAGTTGAGTTCAGAAAGTAAAGAATGATAATTACAGAGTCATATTCTCCTTAGAAGTTGCAGTTGGTATGTTAATATGTTACTGCTAATTATTCTATCGTGATTAATTTTACTGTAGTTAAGATAGTAAAACAATATGAATAGCAAAGTAGGTTACTTTACTTCCACTACAAAATACAACCATGAGACGGCACTGTAATGCTATCATTAGTAGGTGAAGCAATTGATTGTAATGTTAGACATTACACTGTAATCATGCAGTCATTCATTTGTCAAATATTTATTCAGTCATTTAGCATGGATTTATTGTCACTTTTATTCCAAGGGATACAAATAAAAACAAAGTCACTACCCTTTTTAAGCTTATACTTAACTAGTCTACAATTGTGCAAATGATGTAAGCTATCAAGATGACTTTTATAATGTGAAAATTCCTTTTTCTGTGTATAATGTTAATGTTTGTGAATGGGTTAAGAGAAAAAATAGGAAAATGCACTTTCTGTACATTGCTATTTCTACAACCTTCCCACTTCAAGGTTATCAAAATCATAAGCAGTAATACCTCAATCAGTAAGAAGTTAGGGGTGAAAGGAACTAAATATTCACTTCTTAGACTATTCCCGTTTTTATATGGTAAAGTTATTCAAGACATAGATACCTATGTCTTACGGACGAACACTAAAGCATACTTTAATTCTATTAGTTGTTCTTCTCATAATGTATTTTAAATTAGCCTTAATGTACTGCCTGATACTACAAAAAATGTAGCACCTGTAAATTATAAAGCATAATTATACAGTTAAGACACTGACTTTACCACTTAAGAACATGAATCTTAAAAATATTCATGTCCATTTGTGTGCTTCTTCTCTTCTTTTCCTGTGCCAGAGGTGATGACTATTTTGTATTTTATCATTCTTTACTTTTTTAAAATAGACTTTTATGTTATTTTTAATTATGTATGTATCACTAAGGTTTACTTGGTTTTCAATTTTATGAGAATGGTAGCATGATAACATGTCATCTTTTAGGACTTGTTTTTTAACATTTTATTTCCAAGATTCAGCCATGCTATTGGGTATAGCTAAGATCATTCCTTTTTCAGTGCTACATACTATTTCATTATAGGCATATACCATAATATATAAATCCATTTTATTTTCAGTTGATGAGTTTTTAAGTTGTTTTGATTTTTGTTACTATGAACAATGTTGCTGTCAACATTCTTATTTTTGTCTTTTGCTACACATGTTTAAGAGTATTTCTAGTTATAAAGCTAAGAGTGGAATTGTTGGACTCATAGGGTATGCTGAAATCACTTTATTAAGATAGATCTAAGCAGTTTTCCAAAGTGCTTATTTTGGTTTATACCCCACCATCAGTGCTTAAAATGTCTGATTGATCTCACCCGTATCTATTTGTTATTATCAGACTGATTAATTTTTGTCAGTTTTACTGAGTGTAAAATATTAATTTCATTCTGATCTTGATTTGTGTTTTTCTGATTACTAAAGAAGGTGAGCATCTTTTTTATATATTTATTGACCATGTGCATTTTTCTTTCATGAAATCACTATTCGAGTTTCCCTCCCATTTTTTTTTTTGTATTAAAATATTTTTATTGAGGCATAATTGACATACAACATTATATTGGTTTCAGGTATACTGCATAATGATTCAGTATTCGTATATATTTCAAAATGATCATAATAAGTTTAGTTAACATCTATCACCATACATATAGATTTTTTTTCTTGTGATGAGAATTTTTAAGATTTGCTCTCTTAGCACCTTTCAAATATGCTATGCAGTATTGTTAATTATAGTCTCCAGGCTGTATTTTACATCCACTTGACTTTTTTATCTTATAATTAGAAGTTTGAACCTTTGACCCCCTTCACCCATTTTGCAACCCCTCTCAACCTCTTCATCTTTGGCAACCACCAGTCTCTTCTCTGTATCTATAAGCTAAGTTTTTTTGTTGTTTGTCCTTTTTGATTCTACATACCTTATTTGTCTTTCTCTGTATGACTTATTTCACTTAGCATAAGGCTCTCAAGGTCCATCCATGTTGTCCCAAATATAAAGATTTCATTCTTTTTAATGCTGAATAATATTCCATTGTTTATAGGAACCACATTTTCTTTATCCATTTACCCATTGATAGACACTTCCCTTGGCTATTGTAAATAATGCTGCAGTGAAAATGGGGGAGCATATTTCTTTTCAGCTTAGTGTTCTCATTTTCTTAGGTAAATACACAGAAATGGAATTGCTGAAACATATGTTAGTTCTATTTTTAATTTTTTTAGGAACCTCCATACTGTTTTCTATAGTGGCTGTACCAATTTATATTGCCACCATCAGTGCAAAGGATTTTCTTTTCTCCACATCCTTGCCAACACTTTTTATTTCTTGATTTTAAAAATAATAGTCATTCTAAGGAGGTATAGGATGATGTCTTATGTAGTTACGACTTGCATTTATGTGATGATTAATGAAGTTGAGCACTTTTTCATGTGCCTGTTGAACATCTGTGTATTTTTTGGAAAAAATGTGTATTTAGATACTCTGTCCATTTTTATTAGGATTTTATTTCTTTTTTGCTGTTGTGTTGTATTAGTTCTTTATATATTTTGGATATTATATCCACTTATCAGATATTTGATTTGCAAATATTTTCTCACATTTAGTTAAGTTATCTTCTCATTTTGTTGATGGTTCCTTTGCTGTGCGGAAGCTTTTTAGTTTGATGTAGTCCCATTTATTTATTTTTGCTATTGTCAGATCCAAAAATCATCACCAAGTAAAGGAGCTTATTGTGTATGTTTTCTTCTAGGAGTGTTATGGTTTCAGTCTTCCATTCAAGTCTTTAATTCATTTTGAATTAATTTTTGTGTAAGGTGTCAGCAGTCTAGTTTCATTCTTTTGTATGTGACTATACACTTTTCCCAGGACTACTTATTGAAGAAGCTGTCCTTTACCTCATTGTATATTCTTGGCTTCTTTGTCATAAATTAGTTGCCCATGTAGGTGTGGGTTTATTTCTGGGCTCTCTGTCCTGTTCCACTGATCATATGACTTTTTTTTTTTATAGCTAATACCATATTGTTTTGATTATTATAGCTTTGTAATATAGTTTGAAATCTGGGAGCTTAATGCCTTCAGTCTTCTTTCTCGAGATTGCTTTGGCTCTGCAGGGTCTTCTGGGGTTCCATACAAATTTTAGGATTATTTGTTCTATTTATGTGAGAATGCCATTAAAATTTTCATAGGTATTGCATTGAATCTGTAGATTGCTTTGGGTAGTATGGACATTTTAACAGTGTTAATTCTTCTATTCCATCAGCATGGAATATCTTTCAATATATTTATAACTTCTTCAACTTCTTTCATCAGTGTCTTAACAGTTTTCAGTGTACAGTAGTTCCTCCTTATCTACTGAGGATAAATTCTAAGATTGCCGATGGATGACTGAATCCGCGGATAGTACCAAACCCATATGTATTATGCTTTTTTCTATACATACATACATACAACCTATGATAAAATGTAACTTATAAATTAGGCACAGTAAGACATTAACAACAATGCCTAATAATATGTTTTAATGAAAGTTATGTGAATGTGGTCTCTTAAAATATCTTATTATATTGTACAGACAACATGAATATGCTGGAAAAAGGCATGATTCACATCCCAGATGGGATGGAGTGGGATGGCATGTGATTTCATCGTGCTACTCAGAATGACACACAATTGTTTATTTCTGGAGTTCTCCAATTAATATTTTCAGACTGCAGTTGACCGCGGGTAACAAACTGTGGAAAGCAAAACTATGGATAAGGGGAGACTACTGTACAGGTCTTTCACTTCCTTGGTTAAATTTACTTCTTGGTATTTTATACTTTTTGATGCATATGCCCCCATTTTTATATTGCAGTGTTGGTCTTTTTCAAATTTATTTATGAGTAGTGGTTTGTTTTTTTTAAAAAAGAAAACATTCTGGATACTAATTATATGTGTTACAGATATCTTTTGTTAATTATATATGTTGCAGATATCTTCTGCTGTTTTCTGTTTTTAATTTTGTTTTCTTTTGATTAAATTAAGTCTTACCTTTTTTGTTTAGTGTGGTGGAAATTATCAATTCTTTTATGGTTAACACTTTGTGTTTGTTTTTTTAAAGGAATCATTCTTTAGCCCATGTTTATAAATATACTCTCTTATATTTTCTTATAAAAGTTTTCAAGTTTTGCTTTTTACATGTATATCTTTAATTTTCATAAAATTATTCTTTATGTGTGGTTTGAGGGTAGGGACCTATTTTTCCAATTTGGAAAACCAATTTTCCCAGAATCAGTAATTAAATAGTCTTTTCTTTTCCTACCTTTATTGTATATCTGGACTCCACAACCATGGGTTTGTTTCTGCGAGCTCTCTGTTAGATTCCTTAGGTCAATTTGTCTTTCTACATTAGCAACATATATTTTTTAATCAATAATAATTTTTAGGAGTTAAATGGATCTTGGATTCAGCAATTGAAGGAGACATCATATACTTTTTCATAATGAAGTTTCATAAAACTATAAAAGTTGTTAATTGATTCATTCAACAAAATTTTGTTGAACACCTTCAGTATGCCAGGACCATACCAGGACTCGGGAATTATGGGAAAATAAGACAAAATTTCTTTCTGTTATGGAACTTATAGATTAATGAAAGCATGTAATAAAAGCATAATAAAAATCATGTAAAGTGTTAGAGTATAACTGGTGGAATGGGCACTAGTGGGGAAAAATAAAATAATTGATACATTATACTATATTAAAATGGGAACTTATTTATCAAAAGGCACCATGAAGGGCTTTTCTGAGGAGATGACGCTTGAACAGAAATGATGAGAGGGGTTAATAGTGAAAAGATGTGGGGTAGGAGTATTTCGGGTAGAGAGAACAAGAAGTATAAAAACCCAGAGATTGGGGCAAGATGGTGTGTTTTGAGGAATACCAAG
Source organism: Myotis daubentonii (assembly GCF_963259705.1). Taxonomy (NCBI): domain Eukaryota; kingdom Metazoa; phylum Chordata; class Mammalia; order Chiroptera; family Vespertilionidae; genus Myotis; species Myotis daubentonii. The sequence continues at coordinate 75,189,019 of NC_081841.1, read as the reverse complement.
AAGACCATTATGACTGGGAGCCAAGGAGTAAAGAGGAGAATGGTAGAGAATTAGGTTGGGAAGATAATGGGCGCCAGACACTCTTGAATCTTTAGGCCATGGAATTTATTATAGGTGTAATGAGCCATTGAGAAGACTTCTGCATGATGCAGATCTGATTTATAGTTTACAAAGATTGCTTGGGCTTCCATGTAGAGAATGAACTCTGCAGAAGCAGGAATAAGCCCCTAAGTCTGGTCTCTAAGTAGAAATCTGATGCTGTGATCCAGTGGGAAGGAAATAGTGTCTTGGAACAGGGTGGTAGTTGTATAAGTGGGGGAAAATAGAAGGACTCCAGATAAATTTTGAAGGTAGAATATAAAGCTCTCAGAGATAAATGGGATGTGAAGTGTGAAAGAGGAACATTGAATAATACATCTAAGGTTTTTGGCCTGAGAACAAGGTGGAAGGGAATAGTGATTCCACTAACTGAATTAGAGAGAGGCAGGTTTGGAAGATAAGCAGAATCAAGAATTACATTCTGGATAAATTTGAGTTGCCTATTAAAGGATAGAGGCAATTAGCCCAGCTGGCATGGCTCAGTGGTTGAGCATCGACCTATGAACCAGGAGGTAACTGGTTCGATTCCCAGTCAGGGCAGATGCTTAGGGTGAGGCTCGATTCCCAGTGTGGGGCGTGCAGGAAGCAGCAATGATTCTCTCTCGTTGATATTTCTCTCTCTCTCTCTCTCTCTCTCTCTCTCTCTCTCTCTCTCTCTGTCTCCCCCCGCCCCCCGAAATAATAAATTTTTTTAAAAAAATTAAAAGAATAGAGGCAGTTATAAGGCAGGCAATTGGGTATGTGAGTTTGTGTTCAGGAGAAGATATATAAATTTTGGAGTCATCAGTGAGTAGATTCTTTTTTTAATGGACTTGATGGGGAAATAATTTTTTTATGTCTTGGATGATAAATGGAAGTATTTTTGAAATTTAAGGAGCTAAAATATAATTTTGAAAACAGCACAGTAGAAAACATGATAAAGCAATTTGATTAAACGGTATGATTGAAATGCAAACATGAAGCTCTGGTTAAGTTAAAAATTTAGAGTGAAGACAGAATCATTCTCGCTCAAAATAAAACTAAAGCCTTTGTAGACTGAAAGCACAAAAACATAAAATAAAAGGATGTGGAAATCCTAGGACACTGTGGTGTTGCTCACAGTTATTTGCCCTATTCTTTCATTGAGTATTTTTCTTTTTTCTGTTCTCTCTGGAACTGGGCATTGCTTTCCTCTATTTGTAGCTTAGCCAAGTGGGAGAATAGCAGCCTGAAACACTATTTAAACTGGTTATTGGGGCAGCAAGCTTTTAAGAGCCAGATGTTGGAACCAAATCCTGAGTTAGAATCTTACCTCTATTACTTAGTCTTAGACGAGGCAATCTCTGAACCTCAAGTTTCCCATTTCTAGAACAGGAATTATACCTACTACCTGTGAAAATTAGAAATTAGAGTAGAAATTCTAATGAATGTACAGCATTATTTTATACTACTGTTAATTTGTATTTTTTCTGATCACTAATGAGGTTGAGTATCTTTTCATATGTTTATTGACCATTTGTATTTCTTCTGTGAAATGGCTTTTGCTTATAAAGAGTTAATATGAATAGCACAGTAAATCTTACAGTACATTTTCTTATCAATTGAATATGTTTTCATTTTTATAATCTCCATAATTTCTATACTTTACTCATACATACCTATCAATTTTGGGGGAATTGAAAGCAAAGTAAAAGAAAAACAATTATGCAAATTTATTAAAGTATTGAGTTGGTAAAATTAATAAACATTGAGGCAGGTTCAATCATAGTTCTGTTCCATGTTATTAACTAGCCATTGTGTAAATCTAGCGCTGAAGTTCTAATACTTTTTCCCTTTTTTCCTTGAGCTGTTATAGCAAACAGTGAAGAATCTCAACTTCTGACACCAGGAAAGATGAGTCAGCGCCAAGGGAAAGAAGCTTATCCAACTCCAACCAAAGACATGTGTCAGCCATCTTTTAGTCCTGCAAGCCTTCATAGTCAGGGTAAGAGTTGTGGTTTGAATGTGTTTTGTGTTGTTGTTTTTTAAGGGAAGAATGACATTTTGGATCTATAATAACTTTTATCTTTTGAACCCTTTAGCTTTATAGGGGTTTTTTGTTTGTTTTGGTCATACATACTATTCTTGAAATGAGTACATTTTCCTTTTGAGTCTTTTAATTTCTCTTATATTCTCTAGCATACTTTGTTAGTTATACCATTCTTCAAATTATTGATTCTCAAACTTCTTAGTCTCAGGACCCCTTTACACTGGTAAATTATTGAAGAAGCCAAAGAGCTTTTGTTTATGTGAGCTAACCTATTGACATTTACTATATTGTAAACTAAAACTAAGAATTTTTTAAATTGTTTATTATTCATTTAATATTATAATAGTAAACCCATTACGTGTGACTATGAATAACACATTTTTTATGAAAATAACTATGTGAGAAGGGTGGTATTCTTTTCCCGCAGGTTTCCTCAACTTTGGCACTATTAACTTCTTGGGCTGGATGATCTGTTGTCTTGTACATTGTAGGATGTTTCACAGCATCACTAGCCTCTACCCACTAGATGGCAGTAGCACTTTCCCCAGTTATGACAATCAGAAATATCTCCTGACATAGCCAAATGTCCCTTGAGGGACAAAAATCATTTTTGATTGAGAAGTATTATTTTATAGTTTCTGAAAATTCATTTCTAGCTTTAAAAAAGACACGTGAATTTTTATATCTGCTTCTGTAGTCAGTGTTGTGATGTGATGATTTAATTGAAATACTATATGATGACAATCTGGCCTCATACATATGAGTATTGACAGTAATACCTTTTATACATAACTGTAGATATTCTTCTTTGATACTGCACCAAAACTGACAAGTGGTAGTTTCTTAAATGTTCATTGCAATCTGGAATCTGAAACTATATCAGTAAGCTTTTTATACTCTGTTGAATTAAAATCCACTGATCTATCTTGAACTTTGAATGGCTATTTACTCATACATGATTTTGAAACATGCATTAGTCATTGGAAAATAGTTGCTCACTGAATTATGCAGATCTACCAAGTGTTGACACATTTTAAAATATAATATAAAGAAGTGCTTTAAACATATTTCTCCTTTTTCACATGGAATATTAAAACCACCTGTACTCAGGGTTTATGATTAATAATTTTTACTGCTTCATCAAGGACATTTGTAAGTGAAACTGGCCAATTATTACAAGTTCATGGCAGTGAAGAAAGCAGTGACTACTACTATAGTTTGATGCCTCTGCCTTGATCTGTGCTGAAGTGCTGGCAGTTTTACCCAACACTGCTTTTGTAACTTAAGTAGAAGTGTCAATGCAATGAAAAAGTATTATGAAATAGTTTTAACTTTCTATACCCTCTAAAAGAGTTTTGGGGATTCCCAGGGATCATATATTTCACTTCCTAAATCTTAATAAGTTTTATGTATTGGATTCTACTCCTTAGCTAGTTTATTTAGTCAAATGCTTTGAGCTCTCCTGAGGTTACTACTGATAGCTGTGGTGGAAAGACTACTGCTTTTAAAACCAAGAACTTAAATTTGGTGTTAGAAAGCTAATATATGTATTCAAGTTATCAAGTATTTTAAAAACTTAAATTTAGAGTTTTATACTGTCTGTATAACTTGTTAGGTTTTGGTGTTGTTACTTAATAAAATAGGCTTTAGTTCTTTTTAAATGAGTATTAACTGGTAAATAGTAAGTTACATAATCATTTTTCTACTTTATTTCATTAGAAAATGTTTTTCTAGTCAAGTGTTAGATGGAACATACTATGTTAACCTTTATTGCTTGTTGTTGGATATATTTTTTGGAAAGTTTGAATTTTTGTTGCCCAGATGTCTTTTTGAAGCCTGAAAGTGCATATATGGTACACTGGTATACATAAGTTTCATTAAGAAATGATACAGTTTACCTGGTTTTTCCATTCTATGCATCACAATTTTGACTGTTTTAGATATGGTTTATCTGATTCATGTATCTGTGCACTAGAACATTTATTTAGAGGACTTCTTTAACTTGAAACTTAATGAAGCAACAGAAGGGTTACTAATAATTTCCCTCATTTGCATCTATCAAGAACATTTCAGGCAAACAGGGAATTTGAGAGATTAGTACAATGAACACTAATAAACCTATCATGTAGATTTAAGCAATTATTAACTTTTTGTTGTGTTTGTTTCATTTATTTAGAAGTGGGGCTGGAATATTTAAATTATAGACCTCATGATGTTGTGCCCCAGGATATTTAATGCATGTCTAAAAATTAGAACATTTTTATATTACCATAAAACCTTTTTACACCTAACAGAATTTATAATAATTTAATATAACCTAACACCTAGTTCATATTCAATTGCCTCAGATTGTCCCCAAGTCTTTCTACTGTAGGTTTGTTACAACCAGGATCCCAGTAAGTTCATACATTATATTTGGTTGTTATGTTATTACTAGAGGCCCGGTGCATGAAATTCGTGTACTCTGGGGGGTGGGGGGTGGGTCTCTCAGTCTGGCCTGCACCCTCTTGCTCACCAGCTGTGGGCCTGGCTTCTGGCTGAGTGGCGCTCCCCCTACATTGAGTGTCTACCCTCTGGTTGTCAGTGCGTGTCATAGCAACCAGTGGTTCCGCCGTTTGGTCGATTTGCATATTAGCCTTTTATTAAATAGGGTATCACCTTTAATCCTGAAGAGTCTCTTGTTTACTTTATGATCTATTGTGCCTTTGACATCTTAAAGAAACTGGAATACTGTCTCTATAGAGTGTTGGACCTTTTGGATTTATTTGATTGCTTCCTTGATGTGTTGTTTTCACTTAAAGATGTAAGCACTGAATTGGTTATGACATTAGGGATTGAAAAACTTGTGATTTCTAATTCTGTCATTCTTTTTACATTTGTTACTGAAATTTTTCTGTGAAGAGAGATCTTAATCATCTTAGGGATGCTTGATAAGCATTGTTCTGATTCTCAACATTTTCTGTGATTTTTTTTCTTTTCTAAAAGTGTTAGTAGTGTCAGTGCTTTGATATCTCGTTTCATTTTTATTCTTACTATCACCATCTTAGATAAGGTCTTTTATCTTTTCATACTGAGGTCCATAGCCTCCTATCTCCTGACCTTGCCCTCCAGTATACTAGGCTTATCTCCCTTAACAAAATAATCCAAACAAACAAAATTATTGTTATGTGTTAAGATGAGATTATGATGTGATTGAGGTTCTTCTAGATCAGGGGTCCTCAAACTACGGCCCGCGGGCCACATGCTGCCTGCCGGGTGTTTTTGCTGCCGCTGCCTGTCCTGCTTAGCAGCTGACTCGTCCCGGGCCCGAAGTGCGCATGTGTGGAATGTCTGAGGGACAGTGAACTGGCCCCCCCTTTAAAAAGTTTGAGGACCTCTGTTCTAGATGTATATGGCCAGAAAATACATCGATTCTGTGAAGTAGGTCTCTGAGGGAAATAATATGAAAGAGAAATAAAAGTTGTCAATGAAAATACCACTTTTTATTATTCATGCTTGTAATTGAAAACTTCATTAGATGCCTATCTTTATGTCATTCTCTTTCTCAAAAAGTCAACAGCTGACTGTTGCCTAGAGCAATGGCTCCTGAGTCTGAGAGTCACCTGGGAACTTTGCTTAGATACAGATTCTACTGCAACCTTTTAAAATCTCTAGGGTAAAGCTGTGTAATTATAAAGCTATCCAAGTGCATCTGATGTAACATTTGGACCAGCAAGTGGAAACCAGCAGTTGAGAGCATAAATTGCAGACTCCATAATATGGTAGTCAATTCTCTTAGTATATTCGACTTTACTCTACCCTTCCAGTTTCATTTTGTGTTCCCCTCATCATGAACCCAGATAGATGGTTTTCTTCTCTATTCCCCAGTGAGACTGTGCTTTTATTTATTCTGGTCCTCCATTGTGGAATATCCTCCCCCTTCCCTTTGCTTAGCGAATACTTCTCAAATCCCAGGGTGCTGTCAGTAAAAAAAAGGCCTCCAAATAAGATCTTCTGTGAAATCCTGTGTTGGACCTCAGAAAGATTTAAGACAAGTCCTTTTAGACCTTTTCAGCTAGACAAAAGGGCTTCAAAGAGTCTTAAAGGCATACTTTTCTAGAATGTCTCAGCTAGTCAAAAAACCTTCTAAGGCCCTTAAGTCTGATGTCCCACAGCACCATGATACTCAGCCCAAAGTAGAAAGTGGCCTATCTCAAATTTGTGGATGTGGCATCTGTCTAATGGAATTAATTTTAATAAAATTCATAGATAACGCAAAGTTTTTATAAGAATGGTTCTAATGAAAGCACCATAGGATAGACGGAAAAGAATAGACATAGTTCAATTAAAAAGAGCCTTTGTGTGTTGGGGTATCCCAATCTTATATGGCAGGAAGCAGGCCAATAAAGATACAGTGTTATAAATATGGACTATTTCTTATGAAATAGTCAGAATGACTCACAGGATGGAGCTACCTCAGAGGCAGAGTCAAGATTCACAGAGGACTATTTTTCAGGGAGCAGAACTGTGCTCCAATCAAGTTGCTGATGACGTGCTGAGCAGATTTCACAATAGCTATGGTACTGTTATTGGCCTTCTGTATAACTCTACATCCCATACATCTTTGAACTCAATTGCAAAAACCAAAGATAGCATTGCAATTGTCTATTGAACCTGATTTCAAGCTAACAAGATCCTGGCCTTACAGCCAGTGCTGTAAAAGATGACATTTTAGTGGGGGTATAGGGGTGAGGGAGGGCCTTGAGTGTATTTTGCACGTGGAAGGAAGACAACTGGGTAAACTGTGGTATGTTTCATTTTCAAAGACAACTGCAGCATTACCTTTTATCTCACATTCTCTTTTTCTATATGTCCTTGCAACTTGCCCACCAAGAAGTGGCGTCTATTCCTACTCTACCTCTACCCTTATTGAATTTAGGCTGGCCATGTACACCTTGTACACCTTTTATGTGTTGGCTCCTGCCCTTGTAAAGCTTACAGTCTGGTAGCTTTCTGTGCTGGTAGCTGTTCTCCAACATGAACCTCACATGTAATATTGTTCCTGTGATTGCCAAAAGAGAGTCATACAAGAGAGTGAATGACCATACAGCAGGAAAATAATAACATTTATTTTGATGATAATTGTGGGACTCATACTAATAGCTACTATCTATTAAGCACTTACTGAGTTTGGCTGTCATGCCAGAAGTTTTATATGCAGAATTCTATTTAACTCTTGAAACCACCCCACAAGATATAGGAATAGTTACTATGCTTTACAAGTTTAAAAACTGAGGATTAGAGTTGTTAAAAATTTCTTCAAATTTACAAAACTAGTAAATAGCAGAGGTGGATTCAAACTCAGGATTGTCAAAGCCCATAGTCTTAAATACTCCACTATACTGGAGTGCATTACAGTGTCAGCTGTTTCTTTTTTGTGTTATACACATCATGGTTTTATTTATTTATTTATTATTTATTTATTTATTTATTTATTTATTTATTTATTTAAAATATATTTTTATTGATTTCAGAGAGGAAGGAAGAGGGAGAGAGAGATAGAAACATCAGTGATGAGAGAGAATCATTGATTGGCTGCCACCTGCATGCCCCCCGCTGGAGATCGAGCCCGCAACCCAGACATGTGCTCTTGACTGGAATCGAACCTGAGACCTTTCAGTTCAGAGGCTGATGCTCTATCCACTGAGCCAAACCAGATAGGACCACACGATGGTTTTAGAAATTTATGTCTGCCAGTGCTTTAGAATTCCACAGATTCTCATTATTGCTCTTTTCTGGCCGAGTCTCTTTCAAGCTTATGATTTCTTACCAATTTATAGTAGGATAGTAGGTCATTAAAAACAGTTTTGTTTTTTGCAGTATGGTTTCCTTCCATCATTTTAGGATTTTCTTTTCCTTTTTTTTTTTTTTTTTTTTTTCAGGAACTCCGTAGACTCTGACTATCCTTCCTAAAGCCCACACGCATCATGATATTCTTTTATGTGTTATACATTTAAATTATGATGGTGAATCAGATTATTCCAAAAAATTGTGTTGTTGCCCGACTCCCTTATTCAAAGACTAAGTATCAGTTTACTTCAATATAATTTTAACTTAAGTATGATTACAATCTCGTCAATAGGATGGTGTTGTTTTATGGTGAGTTGTTTGAGCTTAATGTATTTCAGTTGTTTTTCAAGAAAGAAAGACATAACTTAATTAGGTTTGTTGTCTCCCTGTTCCCCTCTACTTTTGAATAAGGACAATGGCCCGGGTGCCTAGAGACTAAATTATAGCTCATCCCTCTGGATCACGTTTGAGATTGTTATCAAAGCTTGATGAGTAATATAATTTATCTTGTAGTTAGCCTTTCATTTTTGGTCATAAAAAGCTATTTTACATGTTGTTGTCTTTTTTTTTTTTTTAATATATTTTATTGATTTTTTACAGAGAGGAAGGGAGAGAGATAGAGAGTTAGAAACATCGATGAGAGAGAAACATCGATCAGCTGCCTCCTGCACATCTCCCACTGGGGATATGCCCACAACCAAGGTACATGCCCTTGACCGGAATCGAACCTGGGACCTTTCAGTCCACAGGCTGACGCTCTATCCACTGAGCCAAACCGGTTTCGGCTGTTGTTGTCTTTTAAATTATCTTTTCATTATAGTACTTTCTGAGAGAATATGAAATGTTGCTTTGCCAAAACAAATTAATCCACTTCAAATTAATTTTTAAGTATTTAAAATTTTAAAGACTTGGAAACTAAAAATTTTACCTACCTAATTAGTTTTATAAAATTAGTTTTAACTATTTAATTAGTTTTATAAAATTAAAATTAATGCTTGGTTCATCTAGGCTTGAATTAAAATGTCTATATTTAGTCTGTTTCTTTTATCTTTTAGTAACTTCTTTTAAACCTGAGAAGTCCCTTCCCCTTGAATGCTCTGGCAGCATTGAACATGACATAATAGAAAACGTCAAAGTAAAGGAGGGTTTCTTTGACCGAGAGTTTACTAGTTGAAAATGTACCAGATTTCCCAGGGCGACAGTTGTCGACATTGTTGGTATAATCTCAGGTGACTACCACTGAGTACCTTCATTAAAGCGGTTCATAGACAAAAGGAGACATAGGAGTCAGTTTCTTCCATGAATCGAAGCAGTTCTTCCTTCCTTGGTAAGGCATTTCTAGGATCAATTCTGAACATATATGAGACCATATGTGTATGGAACACATAACAAATGTGTTCTTGAATATGTGTATTATATTTCATGAAAATTGTTTTTATCAGAAAGAGAACTTGAATTTAATCTTCCCCCACCCCCACTATCTTTGATTTTTCTTTCCTGAATGATATGCTTTGGTTTATAGCCATAGATTGTTTTCTTTAAAATTAATATAAATTAGAGTTTATGTTAATTTTCTTCTGAGTTTTTCAGCTCTCAAAATATGTTAGATTTCTGAAGTTATTTCTTAAGACATGGTTGTTTTCTGTTTCAAAATTCCTTAAATATGGGTAGTTGCTTCATAGAGCTATGAAAGTACCTATTAAGTAATAAAAGAGAATATATACTTGGCAAGTTAAGAAAATTAGTTTAAATATTTTTCTAAGTTTCTCTTCTGAAATATTGTAGTATCTATGTTCTTCAGTTTTTCTAATGCTCCTATAGGGGAAACTGAAATACTTTGAAAGCATTTATTGAAAAGTGAGAGAGAATAATTTAGCTTTGTTTTAAGCATCTTTATAAAGATGGGAGGAGTCTGTCTTATTATTGCCAGGCCTTATTAATTACTTTTTTAACAAAGTAGTAAGATGAACATTAAGAACACTATAGGATCCCATAAATGTCATTATACATATATATATATTTGTGTGTGTGTGTGTGTGTGTGTGTGTATGTGTATAATTATGTTTTCATTTTACTTAAGACAACATTAAAGGATTATCAAATCTTACATGTACTAGTTTCTTAGCTCTTTTCTATTGTGATTTCCTCCCATTTGTTTCCAAGGGCTAAGAGGTTGATAACACCTTAGCAAGAATGGTAAAATAATTTTACCTATACAGTTAACTGCTACAATTTTCCTGTTTTTATTTGAGGTGTGTAGATACAAGTTTTCTACACTTTTGATAAATATGGAGCAAGATAATGTCAATTTAATTTACCAAGTAACATTTGCATATTTTCTGAGAGAAGAAAAAACAGTACTCACACCTGGGAGTACTTTGGTTCCATTTCCTTTGGTTGTTGTAACTTTGAACATATATAAATTTTACTTAAGGATGAAACAGTGAAAGTTTAGCAAACTCATCTCTTTCTAGGTGAAGGAAGGATGTTTGTGACAGATGGACAAATACCCCCTTAGGGATACTTTTCTAAGTTTCTCTTCTGAAAAGTGAGAATAATTTACCTTTGTTTTAAGCATCTTTACACAGATTAGAGGAGTCTGTCTCATCTTTGATTTTCCAAGAGTCTCCTTTATAGAGCTGACCCTTATTTAGCCTCCTTTTAACATAGTTATATACTAGAAAGCAAGAACAAACCCAAAATGATATTCTCAGCTCAGGCCTTCACGAGTTAAATTTGTACTTAGAAAATTTAGGAAAAAGAAGTAGGGTAACATAAGCAAACATGAAAACATGTAAGTGAACTTGCAGTTAAAAAACAACACACCTTCCTAGTAAGAACATTAAATGTTAGATACAATGTTTTACAATTTGATTTTTAAAGTGTGGCTGAATTGTCAGTAGTGTAACAGAATTAATGGGTGGCAGGCAGAATTATTAGAGTAGGAATCCACGTGAGCACTGGAGCCAGCATTTGTCCTGACTAGCACTTGCTAATATCTGAAGGTCAGAAGCTTGGGTTTTAACAAGAGATTGGAGGAAAGGCTCATTCATGATGGAAAATTTTTTTTTTAAATATATTTTATTGATTTTTTACAGAGAGGAAGGGAGAGAGAGAAAGAGTTAGAAACATCGATGAGAGAGAAACATCGATCAGCTGCCTCCTGCACATCTCCTACTGGGGATATGCCCGCAACCCAGGTACATGCCCTTGACCGGAATCGAACCTGGGACCTTTCAGTCCACAGGCCGTCGCTCTATCCACTGAGCCAAACCGGTTTCGGCTCATGATGGAAATTTGAATTGGAGATCACTTCATATGAAATTAAGAGTCCTGAGGGCAGCATTCTTAGTTTAAAAACAAAAATTGGACAACACGGCCACAGAGGAAACTGGTGGTGTATTTGCCTGTCTTGGTCTTGTCTCTAGGTAGAATGGAGGAGAGAGGGATTCTTCCTTCAGACATACTGATATAGACTTGGGGCCAGAATTCATACTGTTTCTGTGGCAAAAACAAAAACAACTCCCAGTTTAGTTTAAAATGATCTTGGGTTATATTAGTATTCTTAGGTGTTCGGATGAGTCGACACAGATCCTTTTTAGAGAAAGGATATTTTAAACACAGGCCTCAAAGAATTACATATCTATAATACTAAAAGGTTAATATGCTAATTAGACCAACGTCTTCCAGACGTCATTTCGGACATTCTTTCTGATGAAGTCGGGGCTGGAGGGAAGCCAGCCGGGGTCCCGGGTGCCTGTGGGTGGCCCGAGGGAAGCCAGCCAGGGTCCCGGGTTCCTGCTGGCGGCCGGAGGAGGGAAGCCCAGGTCCTGGGTGCCGGAGGGAAGCCGGTGCCCACAGCTGGGGGAAGGAAGGCCTACTTTTGCACGAATTTTTGTGCATTGGGCCTCTAGTAAGCTCATAATTAAAAATCAATAAACAACAACAATGAGTTACCCATTAAAATATGCACTCATTAAAATGGCTAAAATTTAAAACGCTGACAACACCCAAAAGCTGTCAAGGTTGTGGAAAAATCAATAAACATGGGAAACAAGCCACCATCAGAGAGAATCTGCTTAAACTACCTACCACCCAGTCCAGAGTTTGTATCAATTGGAATAAGTTTCAAATTATGATTTAATGGGTTAAAGGCAATATAAAAGAGATAATGCTAGGACCTTTCAGAATTGATGAAAGACAATCCTCTGATTAAGGAGGCCTAACAATTCCCGAGTAGGAAATGTAAAAAATAGTGGTTTAACACTTATATGAGAAGAAGGAAGGCTGAAAAGTACTGAATTAACTAAGCATTTAACTTAGAAAAAGAATAGGATTAACCAAAAGAAGATAGAAGGAAGGAAATAATAAAGAAAACAGAATAGGCATAGTTGAGAGTATCAGGAAAAACAAAGTTCTTAGAAAATCCTCAAAAGAATTATCAAACCTTTGGCAAGATTAAGGGGGGAAAAAGAGAAATAGACATCATTGGCAATAAAAAGGAGACAAGAAAAATACAAGCAGCTATTTCAAAGGTAATATAAATAGCTTAAAGCCAATACATTTGAAAGATTTTAACATCTCTGAAATTGTGTTGAATCTTTAATTGATAGTGTTTTACAATCTCTGTTGGCCATTGTTGAATACTTTATAGCATCTGGGATATGTGTTATGCATGTTAAAATTGCCATCAGTCTCCTTCTCTCCCCTCATATTTTATGTCATTTCTGAAAGTCAGGAACATAGCCAATAGTTGATGGCATCTTAGAATTGATGAAATGGAAAAAGATATTCCTTAAATGAGGCTTGTATAAGAAAAGCAGACAAGGACATTACAAGAGAGAAAAGTTATAAAACAGTCTTGCTCATGAACCTAGATACAGCAATTCCAAATAAACTGTTAGCAAACTGAATCAAGCAAATAAAAAATAATTAATTACAACCACATTGGGGTTATTCCAGCTTTGATATTAGAAAATCTATGGTTGTCATTTAACACTTTAACAGACTAAAGAAGAAAATCAATGTTGTCATCCTACTAATAAAGAAAACAGATTTGAAAAGTTTAACATGATTGGGGGAAAAAACTCAGCAAATTAGGAATAGAAGGGAACTTTCTTAACCTCATAAAGTTAGAATTAGGAACAAGAAAAAGGTGTATACCATCTACACTTTATTTCAACAATACACTTGAAATGTAGCCAGTGAATAAGGTAAAAAAAAAAAAAAAAGTAAAGGAAAAAACAATTTTTTATTTATCTGCAGCTAGTACAATTACTTAAACAGATTCACAGATGAATTCTGAAAATTATTAAGAAGTTACTGGATATATGTTAACTGCAGCAGTAACAAATGGTTAGGAAAATGCAATTCAAAAAATACTGTTTAGAATAACAGGAAATAAGGTACATAGCAATAAGTCTAACAAGAGATGAGAAATACCTTTACATAGAAAAGTATAACATGTATTCTCAATAAGTGGAGAGACATACCATGTTTCCAACTCAGAATTCAATATCATTAGCATGTCACTTCTCAAGTTGATTTCATCTGTTCAATGTGTTTTGAATCCATTTCTTAACAGGATTTTTTCATAGTATTTGATAAAGTCATCTTTTTTAATTCTCTAGGGAGAGCAAAGGGCAAAAAAGAGTCGAGACATTCCTGAAGCAGCAGAACCAAGCAAGGGTCAGGTGACTTAGCCTTCCTCTGGTGTTCCAGTAAATAGGGCAGGAAGTATAGGGGCTGAAATAGACACAGAGATGAATGAAACACAAAGAGACTTAGAAACAAACCCAGCATACATGGAAGCCTCAATTTATGGCATATTACTCAAATCATTCGGGGAAAATTAGTTTATATATTTGAGAAAAAAATGAAAATAGCTTTCTCCCACTATTTACAAAATCAATTCCAGATTAAATGCGAAAGATAAAGCTTTTAAACTTTATAAACTATATGAAGTAAGAAAGGGTGAACCACACACACAAACTGAAAAGAAGACTGACATTCTGCCTTGGTGAACTTAAGAACATCTGTTTATCAAAAGATACCATAAAAAATAGTGAAGAAACAGATGGTGATGCATGTAACTGATTAAGAATTAATATTTAGGAAAAGTAAGGTACTTCTATGGGTCAACCAAAAAGACCAAAACCAACTAGAAAAAAATGTCCAAAACTCATGAATAGCTATTTACAGAAGAGGTAACTCAAATGGCGATTAAGGGTGAAAAGATGCTAAACATCACTAGGAAACTGGCAAAGGTAAATTAATACTATAATGAATTGCCATTTCACACCCACCAGATTGAAGTAATATTAAAGTCTGATAATTATAAGTGTCAGTGAGGATGTGAAACAACAGGAACTCTCATCTACTACTGGTGGAAGCATGAGTTGGTAGAATGATTTTGGAAAACACTTTTGACACTACATAGTAAAGTTGACAATGAGCACACCCTAACCCTAAGTTTTTATACTCCTTAGTATATCCTAGACTTAGTGAAACTCTCACAAAATGTGTACCAGCAGAATTGTTTGTAAGAGGAAAAGATATGGAAAAATTCAAATGTCCCATCATCAGTGGAATGAATATATATTACGATATCTTTACATAGTAGTATGTCATACAGCAATGAAATGAATGTTTTAAAGCTATTGGCATCAATATGGGAGAATGTACAAAACAAATTAAAATTCATGCAGTATGATGACATTTATGTAAAATGAATCAATACATATTGTGTGGGGATAGATACACGATGAGTAAAAGAGAATTTGGAATAATGGTTAACTCGGGTTAGACGGGAGGGGGATGCAACTAGACACACTTGGGAATCTTCCAAGGTACTTGTAATGCTCTTTTTTATTTGTCGGTGGTCATTAGCTAGGCTTTCATTTTTATTAGTAATGTTTAAAATGTACATATGTTATATACATTCTTATGAAAATGCATTTTTTTTTTTTTTTACAGTATAGTCTGTTGACTGATGCTGGTTCCTGTGGTTCTTTCTTAGTTATATAACTAGATAGGAAAAATAATTACACTATATATAAGTTTGTTATTAAGTGAAATTCCCTCAGTGTAAAGGTCTCTCCTCTATTACAAGATTATAGTCTTCCTGCTATATGATATTCAATGTTCCTTTATGGATTGATGGACATTGTGAATTATAGGTTTTTTAAAAAATGCCTCATGTAGATGAGAACCCTGATAGCAGTGCCACAATTTTGGGGGGAAATTTTACTGGTCCATAGACTTCAAATCTAGGAACCATAGGTTTATGTCATTTACCTGCGTGAGGACATTGTGGGTATAGGGTAAAGATAGGGAAAGTTTTGTTACTGAATGGAGTAATGGAACATGAAGTTAGTTGGATATGTGGATATAACTGTGAAACAAAAATAGCTTCTTCAGGGCCTTGTTGGCCTCATCATTAGAAAATTTCTGGAGTGTGGCACCTGTAATTTAATTTTATGTCCAACTCCAAAGCTCCTGGGTTGGATAGAGTATCTGGTGGGTAAGTAAAAAGATGTGAGCATTGGCACCAATATTTGATTATTACCTGGGAGAGGGAATGGAGAGATCAATATTCATGCTTGTCATGCTAGAATGAGCAATATTGTCTTATGACTTGGTTCTCATGCTTGGCAAGAAGGGATAGAAGACTAGTTACTTTTGCAACACTAAGAGATTCAAATCGGTACAGTGGGGAATGGAATTTTTCTTTATCTGTTATGTTTTTAGTTCTTTTCCCTCTCCTTTTCAGTCCTCACCCAAGGATATGTTTCCATTGATTTTAGAGAGAGAAAGAAACATCGATCTCTTGCCTCCCCCCATGCCTTAACCTGGAATTGAACCGAACCCACAACCTGGGTATGTTCCCTGACCAAGAATCAAACCTGCAACTTTCCTGTGCATAGGACGATGCTCCAACCAACGGAACCACCTGGCCAGGGCTTATTTGTTATGTTTTGAGGACTTAGTTATACAGAAGGAAAGAGTAAAAAGATTTCTTTTCTAACACAATATTTGCATGGATTTCTAGTGGAAGAATCCTTGAAATATGTTTTCTAAGTTTTGGGTTGAGTTCTTGATTTACAGACTGCCCTTGTATGTAAAGGGTGATTCAGTTGAGTGACCTGTGTCCTATGGGCTCCTCTTCTTCACTATCATTAAGATGTCCCTCACTTTTCTCCCTTTCTACTACAGACTCTATTGTTGTCTGGGATCATCTTTTTTATCCCTGGTCTTTGAGTCTCTTCTTATCATAAAACTGCTTGATGCTGGCATCTGTGTTGACAGGCTTAGGGAAAGGAGAATGAGGAGGAGCTGGAAAGTAAACCCTACTCTACTCCCAGGCCTAGATTCTACTCTTGGCTCTTTTCTTGTTTACTATGTGATTGCTAAGCGTATATCTCTCAGAGCCTGATTACCTTATCTGTAAAACCAGGACACTATTAATTTTACATGTCATATTGTTATTTAACTCTATTGAGAATATATGTGAAAACACTTTTTTAAAACATTAATTACTGTATAATTATGAAGTAGTATTAGGTATTTACATTCATAGGTACTATTTAGTACATTTTCAGTTAAATAGATTTTTGTTAACAGTCTTAGAAACCTAAGTACCTCATTAAACATTTACCAAGTGTACTGGTTAATAATGCGGATTTTTTCCAATAGAAAAAAATCAGTGGTTCTCAACCTTCTGGCCCTTTAAATACAGTTCCTCATGTTGTGACCCAACGATAAAATCATTTTTGTTGCTACTTCATAACTATAATGTTGCTACTGTTATGAATCGTAATATAAATACCTGATATGCAGGATGGTCTTAGGCGACCCCTGTGAAAGGGTCATTCGACCGCCACAAAGGTCATGACCCACAGATTGAGAACTGCTGCAATAGATGGAGTTACACATATGTTGATATATATATGCGATTTGATATGTATGCTATTTTGTTGTATTGACAGCAAGCTTCAAAACTTCATGTCAAATATTCTGAAGGTGTTAACAGATATTTTTATGCTTAAAAATGTCATATTTTGTACCCAAAAAAGAGCATTTACGGGAAGTTTTAATTCATTACTTTATTTTGAAGAAAAGTGCTGCTGAAAGTTAACATATACTTTGGGAAGCTTATGGTGAACATGCTCCAACTCAAGATATTTGTGAATGCTGGTTTAAACGCTTTAAAAGTGATGATTTCAATGTGAAAAACAACATCCAGGTCAACCGAAAAAGTTTGAAGACCAACAATTACAAGCATTATTGGATGAAGATGCATGTCAAACTCAAAAACAACTTGCAGAAAGATTAAACGTTTCTCAACAAACAATTTCCAATTGTTTACAAGCAATGGGAAAGATTTTAAAGGAAGGAAAATGGATGACACATCAACTGAATGAAAGCCAAATGGAAAACCAAAAAGTCATCAGTAAAATGTTGCTTCAGTGGCACGAAAGAGAGTATTTTTTGCATTGAATTGTGACTGGCGATGAAAAGTGGATTTATTTTGAGAATCACAAATGCACAAAATCATGGGTTGATCTAGGTCAACCATCAACATGGACTGCAAGACCAAATCGCTTTGGAAAGAAGACAATGCTCTGTGTTTGGTAGGATCAGGAAGGTGTGGTGTTTACATGCTTCTAAAACCAGGTGAAACTGTTAATACTGATCGCTACCTACAACAAATCAATTTGAACCACAGTCTGATCGTTAAAGGACCAGAATGGGCCAGAAGACACGGCAGAGTAATTTTGCTTCTTGATGACGCACCATCACACACTTCAAAACCAGTTAAAGACACGTTAAAAGATCTTGCGTGGGAAGTATTAACCCACCCGCCATATTCACCAGACCCTGCTCCTTCAGATTACTACTTGTTCCAATCGATGGCACAATCACTTTCTGAGCAGCACTTCAAAACATACGAAGAAGTGGAAAATTGGGTCTACGAATGGTTTGCCTCAAAACAAGGAAAGTTCTATTGGGACGGTATCCACAAATTACCTGAAAGATGGGGGAAATGTGTAGCTAGCGATGGACATTACTTTGAATAAAGCACTTTTGATGTTTCTATTGAAATTATCGTGTTTTCTTTGACTACAAAATCCGCATTATTCACCGATACACCTAGTTATTATAAAGAACTTGTCATCCAAAGGAAAGTACAATATTAATACTTTTTGTAGTAAATATCCTATATAATAAAGAGATAATATGTTAATTAGACCGAACAGCAGAATGACCGTCCGTTCAAAGGACATTCCAGATGAAACGAGAGCTGTGAGGGCCGGCTAAGGCTGTGAGGGGCTGTGAGGGCTGGGCCCCTTGCACAAAATTCGTGCATTGGGCCTAATATATCTCTAAATAAGAATGCTATTCAGTCTAAGATTATCTTAAGCTATCCTTTTAATTTTGTATGTGCATTTGCATGTACTTATGTTGAGAACATATTTAATGTTGAGAATCTATAGAGTTATTTTCTGAGGAAATGTAGGATAATAAATTTGCTTTGTATAATTTTCACAGTATATAATCAACATGATTTTTACCAATTAAAATTTTTTTACCAATTACTAATAGCCAATTAGTAATTTGGCTAGCAAATTACTTTGCCATATTGATGGGTGGAAATTGATGGAGAGCTTTATTGTTGAGCTTTATTTTATTTCAAAGCAGATGTCATTATCTCCCATTTCAATTCATATGTCCTTATAAAGGGTATTAATGGACTTGTTTACTAAGCCTGAGCTGCTGCCATGTGTGAACTGTATTCTTATTTGGATTGCTTGCGCTGTGAGAGAACTTACTGCTAAGTTTGTATCTTCAGATATTTAGTTCATTTTATAGGTTAGTGGTTCTCATAATTGGACATAGTACTAAGTCTTTTTTTCTTTTTTTTTAAAGAACACTTCAATGTATTGGAAGTATCCTCGGCTTAATTTGCCATCACTTTTTGGTAGAATATATATTCTAGTTACTAGATTCTATTCTAGAATCTAGTACATACAGCTTTTCTCTTACGGGGTCCTGTGAGGGAAGTAAGGCCTATAGAAAATAACAATTTAATATTTTCTCAATCTTCCCAAGAATATGGTGTGTGGTTAGAGCCATTATAGATACGTGGGAGAAAAAGTTAATTCCTTTTGAACAGTGGATATACAGTGCATTAGGCCTAATTCTGTTGTAACCCCAGGTGAGAAGAGCTACTTTAGTAAATTATTTAAAAACATGAATTGAAAGTAAATTTTTGAGATCTTGCATGGTCAAAAGTATATTTTACTGTAATATGTAATTGATAGTCTGGTAGGATATGGAATCCTAATTTAGAATTTGCTTCCAGTTTTGAAGGCATGCTTTTATTTTTGTCCTGATACCAGTAGTAGTATTGATGTTGGTAACTTACCTGATTCCTGATCTAGAGGAACTTGGTTTTGTGAATTATGTGCTAAATGATCCTTTGGTATAAATACAGATAGTTTTTACTGTTGTTGCTTTGTTGTTTGGCTTTCTTGAATC
This sequence comes from Myotis daubentonii, assembly GCF_963259705.1. NCBI lineage: Eukaryota > Metazoa > Chordata > Mammalia > Chiroptera > Vespertilionidae > Myotis > Myotis daubentonii. The sequence continues at coordinate 75,169,542 of NC_081841.1, read as the reverse complement.
TGCAAGTCAGTGACTACTTGTTTATGTCTTACTTGCCAGTGTCAAATTTATGTTGTTGTATCCTCTCTTGGACACATACTTGTGAGATATATACTGACTGGCCAGAATATTATGACCACCTAACATTTGTAGGCAAATTAGCCGTACACCGACTGCATCATATGGGATATGGAAGCCAAAGGAAGGCCTGTTCGAACACCTTTGCTGTCTGCAGTTACCAAGGTAAAACGTCTCCAATTCGCACAGGAACACAAGGATTGGACAGTCGAGCATTGGAAAAAAGTCATGTGGTCCGATGAATCACGTTTCCAGTTGCATCATGCAGATGGCAGAGTGAGAATTGGGCGGAAACAGCATGAAAGCATGTACTCCACATGCATGAGTACAACCCTTCAAGTTGGTGGGGGCAGTGTTATGGTTTGGGGCATGTTTTCCTGGCATGATTTGGGCTCTTTAATTCGTGTGGAACAACGTCTGAATAGCACAACATACCTAAGTATCGTTGCTGATCAAGTTCATCCTATCATATTGATGGCGTATCCCAATGGAGATGGCTTCTTCCAACAAGACAATGTGCCATGCCACAGTGCTCGTATTGTGCAGGAGTGCTTTCAGGAACATGAGGGAGACTTTACCTTGATTAGGTGGCCCCCACAATCACCAGATCTCAATCCAATTGAGTATTTGTGGGACAGAGTCAAAAGAGCCATCAGGGAGCTGGTTCCACAACCATCAAATCTCACAGAACTGGACAGTGCTATTCATCAGGCATGGTGTCCGATTCCTCACTTCACCTTTCAACATCTCGTGGAGTCCATGCCAAGAAGAATTGCCACAGTATTGAAGGCAAAAGGTGGCCCAACAAAATACTGATTGGGTGATCATAATACTCTGGCCACTCAGCATATAGCCACACCTATTGTTTTTCTTTTTCTTCTGTATTTTATTTTTAAAAAATATTTCTTGCCCAGCCAGCATGGCTCAGTGGTTGAGCGTTGACCTATGAACCAGGAGGTCATGGTTCTGTTCTTAGGTTGTGGCTCGATCCCCAGTAGGTGGCATGCAGGAGTCAGCTGATCAATGATTCTCTCATCATTGATGTTTCTCTCTCTCTTTCTCTCTCTAACTCTCTGAAATGAATAAATATATATTTTTTAAAAATTTCTCTTCTGTAATTTTAGTTGAGATTTAAGAGGGAACACATTAGGTCATTGTCTATATTCTGGAACATTTCTAGATTTTACATGCTATTCAATTTGATCATTATAATAGTCCCACAACATAGGTAATATTATTAGCATTTTATAAACAAAAAAACACAGACTTAGAGAAATCAAGTTAATAGCTCAAATATATCCAGTTAGGCTAGAACTAGGATTTGAACCTAGGAAGTTTAATTTCAAATCCTGCTTAACCATCCTGTCTAATAAAAGGGTAATATGCAAATTAATCATCACTCTGTCACAAATAATGCGGTGCCCATAGCCACATGATGGCAGCGCCCAGTCTTCTCAGCCCCACCAGTGCTGGGGCGGGGGGGGGGGGGGGGGGGGCGGCCGCTGAGAGCAGGCAGCATGAGCAACCTGGCGGAATGCTTGCTTCGAGGCAAGCATTCCACCCTGGCCGCAGAGGGCTTCTGGGCAGTGGACACAGAGCGGCTGGGGTAGGGGGAGTGGAAATGCTTGCGCCATCACCCAGGCGACGAGGCAAGCATTCTGCGCCCGGCTGCTGATGGGCCTCTGGCCAGGCTGGGGCATGGAACGCTTGCATTGTCGCATCTGTGACCGGCCACAGATGGGTCTCTGTGCCGCAGAGAGCCTTTGGGCAGCGGGCGCGGAGTGACCAGGCCCTGCAGAGAGCTACTGGCACACAGATTCGTGTGCAGAGCTGCTAGCTATACTATAATGCCTTTGTGGTATTTTGTCCTTTATGCCTTGAGAGACAAGCACCCATTTTATGAATTAATTATAGTTATTTCTCTATTGTCTATAATTCATGCTAATTTATATTTCATGAAATGGAGATAAGCAGAAACAAAACCCTGTTGTAGTTGTGGGTATCAACTATACAGTTATTCTTATCACTAATTGATTTTTAAATGTCTTTGCTTAAGGAAGAGTATGTTATATACAGGAAATCGAGTTTGTTTTTAAGTGTCCTTTCTGGTAAAGAGAAAGTCTTGGGTTATATGGAATGCTGTTGTATATGAGTGGAGTACCAGCCTTGAAATGTATGCATAATGAAAAAGGAAATTGAGATCGTATTGTAAGGTATCTGTAAAAATGAACCACAAAGTCAGTTGTAACTGAATTAGTTGTTGTCCAACTAAGTGGGATGCATTCCCAGATTGAAAGTAAAAACTGTGGCCGGGAAAATCAATCTAGGATATATAAAGAAAATAACTGACTAGAGTTTTTTAATTTCAATTAAGGTAGAGTAAGGTAAATGGATTGTAACATACTAGGAAAGAATTTTTTGGAATTTTAAGGTTAGCTGTTGAGAGGACATAGTGTAAAATTTTGGCTATAGGTACTTTATTATTAGATTTAATACTGTGGGATCATACCAGTCATACCAGTCACTTAGTTTAAAGAATGATACTTCTTTCTTTACTGTGAAAATAAAGGTAATTTTTTAATAGGAGTGTTTTAAGTGGAAAATACTCATTGGTAGATTATATATTTTGAAAAGTTTAAGTGTAATGAAGAACTGTAGCAGCTCATACTTGTTTCAAAGGAACATGTATTGGAGTAGTAGTCTTTTTAATCTTCTCTGTTGATTAGTTTGGATTAACACTGTCTTAATGACTCCTAGATCTCTGCTAGAGGTAAAACTTAAATGTTTATCCTTTGCTTTAGCTGTTCGAATCCATTAAAATTGTACTTGAAAGAATATCTTTCCTTATGAATTCTTAATCATGGCTGAGGCAGGCAGTAGATTAGATATAAATCTAGAGGCTTCAAGAAGGATAAACAGTATTATGTTTATATCCATTTGGAAGTAAACAATAACAAACAAACAAAGGAAATAATCATAAGAGGTGGGTACTGTGGCGGATCCTACAAAAACATAATAGATGTGGAGAAAAGTGTTGCATTTTTGAGAAAGGAAGAGAAACTGATTTTATTACTTCATCCTGAATCTTTTAAGTATTGATCTTGGTTTGTTTTCCTAAAGCAGCAATTCAGTGCAGGGCATTACTGGAAGCTAAAACGTTAGTGGAATAGCCTTTCTTGTTTATCAAGTCATTTAAAAAACCCAGCAGCATGGTTTAATGCCTTTTCTGTCAGTCTCTTTCTCGGTCTGTTTATTACTGATTTGACGGGCTCTGGTCCTTCTCCTTTGCTGTTAAACGTGTGTGTCCTTTGTTTGTGCTGGTGGCTTTTGCTATATTTGGATGTGAGAGAAAAGCCTGTCATTGCCATATTCATATAATTAGCCTTCTGGCTGAACATATACATTAAATAGACTTTCTAAGCCATGAAAGAGGAAAGCTCACAACAGCGTAGATTTTCTTCCTGTACTGTTGTATCGCCTGTTTTATGTCCTCCACGAATTGATGGCCGAAAGCTTGTCCGGAATGCTTCATTTGGAGGATACAATGAACTTTCGTTGCCAGGTTTGTTTTTTAATCTTATTTCTTAATTTCTTACACAGTTTTCATTAAAATAAAATAGACATTTTAATATCTTATACCTGCTTTGGTTTAAAGAAAACAACTTTATGTGAAAGGTTAGGTTTTAGTAGCTGCTGCTGTAGCGCTTGGCTTTTCCATATTTTCTCTTACAATTTCTTAAGCTCAAACTTGAGAACTAATGATTCAGTAAAGTACAAATCTTCAATAGTATACCCTTTGATAAAATTAAAGCCTTTTCTGGATTTGAGATGAATGTAAAATTCTGTAAATGAACAAATTATTCTGAGATTTCTATAAATGAAACCCAAATATTTAATACTGATATTTGTTTGGCTGTTTTCAGGAAAAGAGTAACTAACCTAAAATTGATGTCTAGTTTAATTTTTAATAGCTCAAGCCCTGACTAAAGTGAACTTTTCTGCCTGAGAATAATATTTGACATCCCTTACTTGTTGTTAGATATGTTGGTGTATGTTGTTTTTGCTAAGAAAAACAAATTGTTAGGGAAATAGTTATTAAATGAAATTTGGTGTTTAACAGCTATGATTTAGGCATTAAATCATTTGTCAGTGAGAGGTAAATATAAATTGATCTTTTATTGTTTGAAAAAGATTTATTGTAGCAAATATTTGGATATATTTTAAAATAGAAACATTTTTTTTCTTTTCAAAATTTTAAACTGCTACATAATTATATCTACTCTTTAAAGTTATATTTTTCTTTTAAAATAAAAATACTCTTAATATCCATGAAAAAGAAATATTGACTGAAATTGGTACTTTAAAAATCTATTTTTCTGACACTTATATTTAGTTATTCTATTTTCACACTAATTTTTATTCTTGACTTTTTGTGAATATTCATGTTGATAGATGATATATTCATTTCTTTGTGATAATGAAACACTATAGAAGGTATTACCTGAGCAATTAAATGAATCATTTTTAAATTCACTGATTTCATTTTCTTTTTTAAGTGTTTCTGAAAATTGGAACCCATAGTCCTGAACTGTTGCCTAAGTAGTGTAAGCTTTAAATAGCATTTATAATCCATATTTAGTCTTGTTAGTGTGGCATGGTACTATCATGCTTCTTTCTTACATTCTCAAAGGTTATAAATATTAGTATTTATCTTTGTTTGAAGTGGCTTTGAAAATACAATATACTGAATTTTTTAAATGTTGCCAAATGCTCTCTTTGCTTTTACAATGTGATTTCCATTTCTATATTTGTTTCTCCCTCCTTGTTCTTTTTTTAAAGAAAGTCAGCAAGCTTGCTGGAATACCTTTGTTGACCTTGCCTCAAGTCTGCTCAATACTAAAGAATCATGTGACCCTAATAAAAAAATAGAAAACGTCACTTTTCAAATTTGGTATTTACTTAATTAGGTAATTAAAGGCAGAATTGTCAGTTTTCTTGTCAAAAGAATATATTGAATGTCATTCTGGATCAATTTGTTTGAATGGAAAAGTGAATGATTGGCTTGTTTTTCTAATTCTTGAAACAGAAAATACCATATTCATACAGATACTGCCATATTCCACTTAATACAACCAACAGTTATATTATAACCAGCCATGATAAAAAGCTCTTTAAAATATGTTTTATCAGCTCCTTTGAATATGTTTTAAGTGGAATTAAGTACTTCCACGAAGCAAGCAGCTTTTTATGTATTTTTTAAAGTTAAAACTAAAAAAGGGAAGTCTTGGTCATTTTATTGTAATGAAAAGAAAAATTTTAGGTGTGTGTTTTTTGTTGTTTTTTTTTCATCTGACATTTAAAGGTAACTTTATCTTACTACTTTGATCACAACCTTTTTTCATTTTAGTTTTCCTTAGGAAAATATTTTAATTTTTTTGTCATTTCTACCTTCAGAAGTACATCTGATATGACCTTTTTCTTTAAAATGAGCTATAATATAGAAATGGTACTCCTGCCCATGTACTCTTAGTGATACCATAGTAGTTTTTTAAAAGTTTATATAGAGATTCTCTTACTTTTAAATATGTTTTTATTGATTTGAGGGAGAGAGAAATGGAGAAGGATAGAAACATTAATGAGAAAAAAACATCAACTGGCTGCCTCCTGCATGCCCCGCCCTAGGGATCGAGCCAGCAACCTGGGCATGTAACCTGTTGGTTCATAGGTTGATACTCAACCACTGAGCCACATCAGTCTGGCTAGAGAATCTTTTAAAATGTGATTTGTTTATTGGTATTGACAGATAACATACAAACTAGGTTTATTAATGTCCTTTTCCAACATTTGAAACTTTCTATAAGACATACTTTCATGGTAAAAAAAAAAAAAAAAAAAAAAAAAGCTTATTCAGACTTACAACTTCTACTTTTGTTTTAATTTACTGTTCAGTTTTTAAAATAATATGTGAATGTAGACACAGTGAAGTGGTGTTTTTCTTCATCTAATAAATGGATTTGTCTAAATTCAGATGAATATAAAACTTCACTAGAGAAATTGAAGTCTGTTTTTGTGAGAATAAAAGACATTTTTTATTTACAATATATACTTTTAGAAAAGCTTTATGCTCTTGTACATATATTTAGAAGATCTTTGAAGTGTTTTTTATTTATTTTTTATTTTTTATTAAATCTTTATTGTTCAGATTATTACATTTGTTCCTCTTTTTTCCCCATATAACTCCCCTCCTCCCAATTCCCACCCCACCCTCTGCCCTCACTCCCCACCCACTGTCCTCATCCATAGGTGCATGATTTTTGTCCAGTCTCTTCCCCCATCCCCCACACCCCTTTTCCCCCCAAGAATAGTCAGTCCATTTCCTTTCTATGTCCCTGATTCTATTATAATCACCAGTTCATTCTCTTCATCAGATTATTTATTCACTAGATTCTTAGATTCACTTGTTGATAGATGCATGTTTGTTGTTCATAATTTGTATCTTTACCTTTTACTTCTTCTTCCTCTTCTTAAAGGATACCTTTCAGCATTTCATATAATACTGGTTTGGTGGTGATGAACTCCTTTAGCTTTTCCTTATCTGTGAAGCTCTTTATCTGACCTTTAGTTCTGAATGATAGCTTTGCTGGATAAAGTAATCTTGGTTGTAGGTTCTTGCTATTCATCACTTTGGATATTTCTTGCCATTCCCTTCTGGCCTGCAAAATTTCTGTTGAGAAATCAGCTGACAGTCATATGGGTATTCCCTTGTAGGTAACTGAGTTTCTTTCTCCTGCTGCTTTTACGATTCTCTCTTTGTCTTTTGCTCTTGGCATTTTAATTATGATGTGTCTTGGTGTGGTCCTCTTTGGATTCCTTTTGTTTGGGGTTCTCTATGCTTCCTGGACTTGTAAGTCTATTTCTTTCACCAGGTAGGGGAAGTTTTCTGTCATTATTTCTTCAAATAGGTTTTCAATATCTTGCTCTCTCTCATCTTCTGGCACCCCTAACATTCGGATGTTGGTACGCTTGAAGCTGTCCCAGAGGCTCCTTACACTATCTTCGTATTTTCGGATTCTTTTTTCATTTTGCTTTTTTGGTTGGGTGTTTTTTGCTTCTTCATATTTCAAATCTTTGACTTGATTCTTGCGATCCTCTAGTCTGCTTTTGGGACTCTGCATAATATCCTTTATTTCAGTCAGTGTATGCTTAATTTCTAGTTGGTTCTTTATCACAACATTGAGGGTCTCATTAGATTTCTTGAGGATCTCAACAACTTTATCGGCGGCTTCTAGACAGTTTTTGAGAGACCTTAAAAGTGTGCTTCTGAACACAATATCCTGCATTGACAGTTTTGTCCTGTTTCTTTGTCTTCGCATTTTTTATGCTTTCTTGCTGCACCCCCTAGTGGTCTTTGTGCACTGTCTTGTTGTAGTTAATCCTTGATTGTTGTAGTTAATACTAGGGGGATTTGACCTCCAGGCCAACTGGCTGTGAGAATCAGCTGTGTCTGCAGTGGGAGAACTTGCGTCCTCTACGGAGGTGCTAATCTAGCCTTTGCCTAAGGCTATCGCGCAAATGCCTCTGTGCAAGGCTTGGGCATGGCGGGTCCCAGGGGATCAACAGGGCAGGCCGAGCGAGCAGTTATAGCTGCTCTCAGTCCTGTCCCCAGAGGCTCTGCCCCTCACCGTCCCAGCAACCGCTGCAAACCTCGGAGAGAAAGCTGCCCTTGAGTTCCGACTGATGCCAGACAGTCCCGCTTCTCCCATTTGAGTCTGGGTCCTCAGAGACTTGCCCGGAACTGGATCTCAGAGCCTGAGACTGAAACAGACAACCGTACCCTGAGCCGCCATCCCGCTCCACATGCACCTCTGCACCTTTGTATTTTCCGCACTGCGCCTCCTCTGAGTCTTGGTTTGCTTTTCTCTTTCCTTCTAGTTGTAGAATTTCCCCTCAGCCAGCCTTCCTGTGGTTCTGGGTGATGTCCGTTCCGTCTTTTAGTTGTATTTTTGAAGTGGTTGTGTGAGGCAGCAATCTCCCGTGTTTACCTATGCTGCCATCTTGGTTTCTCGAAGTGTTTTATATTAGTTTATTAGCATTGAGGATTACCTATTACAAGTATTTATTACTCTGAAATATTTTACAACTTTTAAGCTGAATTATATAACTTCAGTTTGTTTTACACTAAAGATTCTTATTCTGATAAGTTTTCATTTAAAATTCCATGTTGGATTTATGAGACAGGTTTTTTCCCCCAAGGGTTGGAGTTGTGTGATCATTCTCTTTACCAGAGGGGGCCAGGGTGGGGTGGGGGGCTGGTGGAGGGGGTGATTCCTTCTTTATATTACAGAAAAAAATTCTCTAAAATCTCTGAATTAGGAAAATGGAATGGATTTGTCCTTAGCTGATATAAACCAAATATAGAATAAATGGTATTTTTGCTATGCTAGAAATGATTTTGAAGTCCTGGGCTATGAATAATTATATCCTATATAATAAAAGGCTAATATGCAAATTGGCCAAACCGCAGAACGACCAGTCGCTATGACACACACTGACCACCAGGGGTCAGATGCTCAACGCAGGAGATGCCCCCTGGTGGTCATTGTGCTCCCACAGGGGGAGCACCACTCAGCCAGAAGCTGGGCTCACGGCTGGCGGGTGCAATGGTGGTGGTGGGAGCCTCTCCTGCCTCCGCTGCAGCACTAAGGATGTCTGACTGCCTAAGCTATCAGCCAGACATCCCCTGAGGGCTCCCGGACTGTGAGAGGGCACAGGCCAGGCTGAGGGCCCCCCACTCCAAATGCATGAATTTCATGCACCGTTCTCTAGTATCTATATATATCTATATATACCTATCTATCTATCTATCTATCTATCTATCTATCTATCTATATGTATGTATATAAGTATATGTATATGTATGTATGTATATATACATACATGTATATTTTTAATATAGGTTTTTATTGGACTCAGAACAAATAGCTTTAGGGAAGAGTTAATATTACTTGCCCTCAAAAATAGAAAGAACATTAAAATGAGTACTGCTCTTTCATGTCTGCCATATAAATCTCAGAATTAACATTTCTCTAATTACACCCTTATAACATTAATATAACTGCTTTTGGCATAGTGTTACATGATTGCAGAGATGTGTACATGTTTATCCCAGTACACTCATGTATTTTAGATTCATCCTTTTACAATGTGTATAGCAATAGTGACAGTGATACAAGGGTCAGTATTAACTGAACGTATACTATGGTGCAGAATACTATGCTAAATGCATTCTGTGCAGTTTCATTTAATTCTCACAATAAGCACATTGTTAGATTTAAGTCTGTTCCTCAGTCCAGATTTATTGCCCTGGTCATCTTTAATCACTAATTCTGGAATTGTTTTCTAGTTTGGCAAGAGGTATGAAAAGTATGTTAGATTGGTTTATCAGGAATCTTTGTAAAGAAACAGTTCACTAGGAGAACAAAAGCACCATGAAGTCTGAATTCATCCAGAGTACTCTAGGAGCAGAGAAAAGTGGTATGTAGCTTGATGTTGGTGGGTTCAGGGAAAGATTTCATTACTTCTGGAAGCCTTAATTTATTCTAGAGAATTATTATACTAGAAACCTTTAAACTTATAATAGTTTAAAACTGTATATTCAGTCTAGACTTAATGTACATAAAACACAATATATATTTGAAATTGAATGACTTATTTGCATTTGCTTTTAGCGCCTATATATGCTCAAAAGTAGTGATACTGATATAATCACAATGTTTTTAAAGGTTTTGAAAGAGGAAGGGAAGACATTTCTCAAAATAGAGATGACTCTTCAATTTCTATGTCAAAGAGCAAGGTAAGCATATTGTTGTCCCCAAATATATGAGTACAACATTTTTCTAACATTTAAGATGAGGAAACTAATACTGTAATCCTATCAGATCTTGTGAGATGTTCTTATGTGGTATATCTAAACCCGTGATGGTGAACCTATGACACGCGTGTCAGAGGTGACATGCAAACTCATTTTTTTGATTGATTTTTCTTTGTTAAATGGCATTTAAATATATAAAATAAATATCAAAAATATAAATCTTTGTTTTACTATGGTTGCAAATATCAAAAAATTTCTGTATGTGACACGGCACCAGAGTTAAGTTAGGGTTTTTCAAAATGCTGACACGCCGAGCTCAAAAGGTTTGCCATCACTGGTCTAAGCCATGGATGATATGGTGAAAAAAGGAACATTTCACTGGGGCTGGTGTTCACTTGCAAATTTGGCCTTTTGATAACCAGTATCCTCCCTGGAGTTACTGTTTCTGGTATGGCTGCTACAGCAGTACTTCTCAAACTGAAACCTGATAGTTCCATTTGGAGAAATTCTCAGGGTTTATTTATTTTTTTAAAAAAATTATTTAAGTGTTTGGGGTTCATTTGAATGATCATCAAAATGTGTACATTTTACGTAAGTCCAAAGATCTTACAGTAATAGCCTGCAATTGAAAGACATTTTCTTAGAATAAGACATAGTTTCCTGAGTTAGTTTTTCTCAAACCAAAATACCTATATATAAAGTACATGTTTGAGAAATAAATTGAGAAGCACTATATGATGCCTTGGTTTTCCTATGGGTTTGTAATTTACTAGATTTCCATAATATGTCAAGGGATTTGACTTTTGACTATTACTTCTGGTCAGGTTTAATAGCAGGAGAAGCTTATGTTTGTGGAATCAAACTTTGAAGATGTGAAGTAAGAAAACCTATTTCTTAAGCTAGTAAATTCTCTGCTATTCTCAGCAAATGACTTTGCTTTAAAACACTTTACATTTTTTTGTTCCTGTTCTTGGGAGTGGTTGAGAAGATTACATATGTTTTAATGTATAATTTTACACAAATTTTATTTGTGCTTAACTTTTCAAGTATTCGTTACATAAAGGTCCATCTGTCATATGTGTAAAAGTACTTAGGATGGAATTTTAATAGTGCTTTATATGTAGGTAACATATACATGAGAAATGCCTTGATTATTTTATATAAAATATACTTAAAGAAAATTAAAGAGAAAGTGATTATCTTGGGTCTGCCATGGCTAGAAATGCAATGCAATTTATAGGATTTTAAAAACCTATTTTCAAATCTTAATACCAGAATTGGTGAGTGTATGGTATAATGTATTCCTTCCTACTCAGAAGCCTAAACACTTAAACCCCACACCTACACAGCCCCCTATATGTAGTCTATAAATAGGGGGTGGGGGAGCAGGGAACCTAGAAAGAAAGTTTACATACCTTAGTGAAACAGTATGCTTTGAAACTGCTCTTTGAGTACAGTAGCACCTAGTCATACATGATTCTTTAAATTTAAAGTAATTAAAATTAAATGAAATTAACAATTCCGTTTCTCAGTTATATCAGTCTCATCTCAAATGCTTAATAGCCACATTTGACTAGCGGCTACCATATTGGACAACTGAGATATGGAATATTTCACATTTCTGTCATTCAGAAAGCTCTACTGGACAGCATTACTTTAGAGTAAATACAGCTAGTTTAAATCTTGATTCTCATGGTTAAGATAATGGTCAGTGCCCTGGCTGGCGTGGCTTAGTGCGTAGAGCTTTGGCCTGAGCACAGAAGGGTCTCGGTTTTAATTCTCAGTCAAGGGCACTTACCTGGATTGCAAGCTGGATCCCTGCCCCAGTATGGAGTGTGCAGGAGGCAACCAGTGGGTGTGTCTCTCTCACAATGTTTCTCGGGGTGGGCAATGGGATAAGGACACATACGTAATACCTTAATCAATAAAGAAAAAAAAATTAAAAAACCAATGGGAAAAATATCCTTTAGTTGTTGTTTCTGGTATGGCTGCTATAGGAATACTTCCTTTTGTTAATTTGACAATTAACAAAACCAACCAAAAAATATAGTGGTCAATAAGATTTTAAAAGAAGGAAAACTTAGTAAGCTATTTCCAACAAAAAATATTTTTGGTATTTAAAAGGTAACCTATTCATTGTAAAAACTTAGTGATGTATTTAAAAAGACTGCAGACCTCTTGGTCACTGGATCTTTTTTTTTTTTTCCAGAACTAGCTATACAATATGGCAAGGATTTTTTGAAGTATATGTGTTCTAATTTATCAAGCTTGTATGATACCCTTCTGGCCTGTTGGTCCTTTATATACTGGAATCTTTTAGGAATTACCAAGCTAGATCTTGTCATGTGTAGGAAACAGATTTCCTATTGTTCATGAAGATAAGTATTAAATTTTAGTCTGAGTCAGATTATGTATAAACAGTTTTAAAAGGTGAGAAATCAATATAGTGAGATGGCTAAGAGCATGAGACTGGAAATTAGCCAAACCAGAATACAAATCCCAGTTTATCTACTTACTAGCTGTGTGTGACTTGAGGGAAGTTAGTTATTTAATCTCTTGGTCTTAATTTCCTTATTAGCAAAAGGAGATACTACTGTCTCATGGGGTTGCCTTGAGGATTAAATGAGGTAGTGCACATAGAGTGTTTAGCATAGTACTGTTTTTGTTTCTTTATTATATTTTATTCCCCTAATGTGGATTAGTTTTTAAATCTGAATACTATACTACATGGAGAATCAGTATTTGAAAATCAACATTTGCGGAAATCACAGATATAAATGGGAAGAATGTCACAAGCATAGCTATGCCATATGTTTAGGATAAATGAAGGTTTTAATTTTTTGTTGTTGTTAATTTCTGTGTGATTTTAGTCTGAATCTAAACTTTATAATGGCTCGGAGAAAGACAGTACAGCTTCAAGCAAGCTCACAAAAAAAGAATCTCTCAAGGTTAGTTTCCACAGTCATTTCATAACTAACATTATGCTTTGCATGTGCTTTTGAAAGTAGGCTAATAAGATAAAGAAGTAAATGTGTCTTCCTGAAAGAAGAAAAAAAATCCAGAGAGGCACACATTAAAAATGTCAATATTTGTATGACATTCTGGAGACAACTGAAAAGGCTGCATAATGACTCTCCCAGAGCAGTTTCAGCCCTCACTTGGCCACTGCAGGGTGGAGAACTAGGTGTCTTTGCAGAGCTGTCCTCAGTCAGGCACATCACTGTGCCCTTTGAAATTCAAGTTTACTAACTGCTGGGTCATGCGTGGGCTGAATCTGGGCATTGGGTAAATATACAGAAGTCCTCATTTCACATTGTCAATTGATTCTTAGAACTGAGGTGAAATGATGACAAAACCAATTTTACCATCGGCTAATTGATACAAACGAGTAAAGTTTCCGTAGCATCTAATCACTGTTATAATGAAGTAATGGTGAACAAAACGATGTTATTTGAGGACCTACTGTATTTTATTTGACCTACACGGTGCTTTAAAAATTCAACAATTACAAGTTCAGATTTCCAGCTTCTCTTAAGAAATGTGCAATATGGCCTGGCCGGCGCAGCTCAGTGGTTGAGTGTCAACCTATGAACCTGGAGGTCACGGGTTCGGTTCCAGGTCAGGGCATATGCCCGGGTTTTGGGCTCGATCCCCTGTGTGGTTAAGATAATGGTCAGTGCCCTGGCTGGTGTGGCTTAGTGCGTAGAGCTTTGGCCTGAGCACAGAAGGGTCTCGGTTTTAATTCTCAGTCAAGGGCACTTACCTGGGTTGCAAGCTGGATTCCTGCCCCAGTATGGAGTGTGCAGGAGGCAACCAGTGGGTGTGCAGGAGGCAGCTGATCAGTGATTCTTTCTCATCATTGATGTTTCTTTCTCTCTCTCTCTCTCTCTCTCTCTCTCTCTCTCTCCCCCTCTCCCTCTCTCTCTCTCTCTTTCTCCCTTCCTGTCTGAAATAAACTCAATAAAAATATTTTTTTAAAAAAAGAAAGAAAGAAATGTGCATTATGGGGCCTGTCTTCCAGATCACCACAGACCCTGGAGCCTACGGAACACATCCTTTCCAATTGACTGATCCCTGTATAGTCTCGTATCTCTCCCCCACCCCCTCATATTTGATCTTGTATTTATTTGCACTTATAATTTCATATTAAATATACTCTTAATTCATATGTGCATTGTAATAAAGACCAAAAGTCTACAATTTTTTGGCTGTAGAATTATTAAAATTTTGTTATTTGTATACAGTAAGACTAGGAAGATTTTGTGTTATAGTTAAAAAAAATATATCACTGACAGGCTACCACCATCCTCCCATCCATGTAATAATAACAAAGCAATAAGGCTAGATTAATTCACTGCTACTTTCCCAAATTATCTCAGAACTGGCTTAGTTATTTATATTTTACATACTAGTATCAGGAAAGAGCAAAATTGTCAGTTGCAAACCGTTGAAGCATTGTTCATAATGTGAAAAAACTGCTAACAGAGAAGATTTCCATGAGTATTAGAATATATTAAGAAAAATTTTAGAAGTAATATGGCATGGCAATTAAGAGCATGTCTTTTAGAGATAGTCTGCCTCTGTTTGGATCCTGCTTCTGTTACTTACTAGTTGTGTGATCCTGGGCAAGTTACTCTCTGTGCCTCAGTTTTATCTTTTGTAGAATAAGGGTACTAACAGTCCTACTTCCCAAGGTTATTGTAAAGATTAAATGAAGTAAAACACGTAAAGTGCTTAGAACTGTGACTGGCACACAGAATATACCCAGTAAATGTTAGCTCTTATTATTTATACTAGGAATTCTATGTAGCAGTGAAAAAATGAGGTGGAGCCCTAGCTGGTTTGGCTAGAGCTTCAGCCCATGGACTGAAGGATCTCGGGTTCAATTCCGGTCAAGGGCACATACCTTGGTTGCATGCTCAATCCATAGCGCTGGTCAGGGCATGTGTGAGAGGCAACCAGCTATATGTCTCTTTCACATCAATGTTTCTCTGTCTCTGTCTCTGTCTCTCCCTTCCACTCTCTAAAAATCAATGGAAAAATATCCTTGGGTGAGAATAACTGAATGAGTGAATGAATGAATGAATGAATGAATGAGACATGGAAATGCTCCAAAAAATAATGAATTGGAGAACAGTTTTTTAATGTGTTTAAAAATTCAAACACGAAAGTTGTATATTTGATAGGTTCTATACATAGAAAAGGGCTAAAAGGATAGTGTTTTCAAAATGGTTAACAGTGGTCAATTCTGTGGATTAGAATAGGATAGGGTATACGAAAGATGGCTTTTTAGCTTTATTTGTGTTGTTTTAAATTTTTTACCAGGAAATTGTATTTATGTATTATTGTGTAATTTTAAGAAGGTAGAATTATTTTAAAAGATACTGAGAACTGAACTAGTGATCAGAAGAAGTTAGATTCTAACCATACTTCTCTAAAAATTCTACCAGTTCTTAAAAACAAACAAAACAAAACAAAACAAAAAACACTGAAAAAAGTAGTTCTTTTATCCTAAGATGCTAGAATTCTAAAAGAGGGTTAGACTTTTATACTCTAGATTCTATAGAACTAAAAATTTTGAAAATAAATTGCCCATTTCTAATGAATTTTTAATTTTGCTATTGTTTCTGTAAAATAGGTGCAAAAGAAAAATTACCGAGAAGAAAAGAAAAGAGCCACAAAGGAGTTACTTAGTTCAATCACAGATCCTTCTGTTATTGTCATGGCTGATTGGTTGAAGGTCAGTTTGTATTGAATCTTGAATTCTCATTGCTGGATGTTTATCTACTGGAATAAGAAAGCCCAGAGTACACTAAAGCCATCCTGCAAGACATAAATAACTACTAGGATGATTGTTTTTCACTGACAAACTATTAATTATATCCCAGAGGTTCTCTGTTCCAATCTTAATGGGGAGAAGGAACCTTAATGTTGTTCTTTCTTGACAACAGCATCAAGTATGTATAGCAGTTCGTTTAAAAAGGCTTTTTGATTTGTACGACATTATGTAGTCTAATCAATATGCTATAAAAAAATGTTTTGGCCCTAGCCAGTTTGGCTCAGTGACAAGAGCTTCAGCCTGCAGACTGAAGAGTCCTGGGTTGATTCCCAGTCAAAGGCATGTACCTCTGTTGCAGGTTCGATCCTTGGCCCAGTCTGGGTTGGGGCATGTGCAGGAGTCAACCAATCACTATGTCTCTCTTACCCCCCCCCCTCCTCCCTCCCTTCCACTCTCTCAAAAATCAATGGGAAAATATCCTTGAGGATTTAAAAAAAATTATTTTCAGATTATCATTTAATATTATTACAGACTTGGCATATGCATTATTGAGAAGATATGATACAAAGTTAATATAAAAATTATCATTTGAAAAGGATTAGTTTCCAGAGAAATGTACATATTGCTGTTTCCATGACTTATTATTTTGGCCTCTGATTATTCCCACTTATTTATATTTCCTTTTTTTATCATATCAGTCACTCTCTCTTCTTTTTATCAGAAGGATATTTGGTAGTAATCTTTCAGACTAAGGCTGACTTTGAGAATGATCTTATAAAACCCTGACTCCCAAGAAATTTTAGTATCTGGCATTGACCTAAAAATCACCCCATTCCTGAAAGCTTTGCGCTTTCCCAAAGAGTTGGTACAATCACCAACCTAAAATCTTTATGAGATCTGTCATTGAAGTTCTCTTACTAACATAGGAATCTAGTGCTGGTTTCCCTGAGAGTTCAAGTAATATTAGGGTCTTCTTCAATGTTGTGCTGAAAACACCTTCTAATTTTGACTTTACTTAAAAGACTTCAAGCTCCAGATCACACTTGGGTTTTTCAGAGCTAAATCTACTCTTGTCTTTTTGACATTGGATTTCCCCAACCAGTTCCCCCAAACTCCCTAATACTTCCCTTGGCTGACTTTCTAAATCCTACCTGAATTCTGATAATTTACCATTCATGTTTTACTATCACATCTCCAAGATCTAGAATCTTATCTCAGAGTAACTCTTACTTTCCATCTCTTTTACATATATGCAAACTCTTTCTTAAAGATTTTCTTTTTTTTTCGTGTCTGATTCCAAATGCCCCCTTTCTAAATTTTTCTTATCTACAGTTACTGTGGTATGCCTATTTGAGGAATTTGGGAGCCTTATACTTATTTCGTAATTCATGTAAGTGCATTGACAGAACAGATGTTTTACAGTAAATAAAACTGAGGATAATTCCTAGTTTTTAATATTAATACTATATTAGCATCGTTTGCAGTACTGTGAACTCAGTGACTTACATAGAAACACTTTTAATGGATTACAGATATAGAATAGGAAAAGGTAGCTATAGACTATTTTTTTTACATAGCATTAAACCCTAGGATGAGGAACATTTTATAAGACTAGAGAGAGAATTATGTGACTTGTGTTTTAAAATATTCCCAAGAAGTTTATATGGCATACTCTATGTAATTACTAACAATGGAGTAATTTAGAGAAGGTGATTTTAGGGATAGAGGATGTTCTTCCCTTTTTCTACAACTCATCAAATATTTAGGGAATTCCTGGTGTGTGGTAGCAGTGTTTGCAGCACTTTATGTAGTGGTAAAGGGATAAGATTTTAAAAGGTAGAATAATCTTATACTCACAGAAATAAAATTACAGATGCTAAGAGGAGACTATTAGGAAAGTATATTTTAATAGTCCCTGACCTAACCTAGGAGGTTAGGAAAGCCATTCTACTTAGTACAGTATTTTGAAACTGGTGACCCAGTCTCCCACTAGAATTTAAGAACCTCAGAAGCAGGAATCATGATATTTTTATATTTATTATTAATGCTTGCCATTTAGTAGGTTTAAAAGAATATCTATTGACTTTAACATGTACGTTTTCTAGAAATTTTAAATTAAAACATCCTATTTGCCATTATTCAGTTTACGTTTTATGGAGCAGAAAGAGAAAAACAGAGCCTTATTTCTTATACTTACTTTCTGTAGATACGTGGTACTCTGAAGAGCTGGACCAAGTTGTGGTGTGTGTTGAAACCTGGGGTGCTACTGATCTATAAAACCCAAAAAAATGGTCAATGGGTAGGAACAGTCCTTCTGAATGCTTGTGAAATCATTGAGCGCCCATCAAAAAAGGATGGCTTTTGTTTCAAACTTTTTCATCCTTTGGAGCAATCTATTTGGGCAGTGAAGGTAAGTACTTGTTATATAGGTAAAAAGTAAAGATGGTAATCTGTGAGTAGAACTGAGACAAATCAATCTAATGGTTACTATTCTGTGCCAGCACTTATAAATTTATTTCTGTTTTTAAGGGTATTATTCCTCTGTCCCTACCCACAATGAAATTTGCACCAAATGTTCTTGTTTACCTTTAAGATCTAACTTAAACATTTCTCCAGAAAAATGTTTTTAACTTACATTGTTTGTTATCTCTTTGCTATGGGGATTCAGTTTGTACTGATTTTAAAAATTTGCAATTAATAATTCTGCTTTGTAATGTTGTATCATATTTACTGTGTTTTTCTGTTCATCAAAATTGTAAGATACCATAGAACAGAAGCTGCCATTTATTTTTGTAAGTTTTTTCTGTAGTAGTATAAATATGTGGTAAGTATAAGCAATCACAGTCTTTCTTACTCTTGAGAGGCAACGTTCTTTGAAGATGGAACTCTAATGCTTTATAATAACTAAAAAACATTCCTGTGGTCATTCCTGTGTTATAATAGCAGAAACTTAATCAGGAAAATAGAAAAGCCTTATTTTGATTAACTACCAAGAAATTCTACAGTAGATGTGCAGTACACGCTAACAGAATAAATGTGTCTGAGCCTAGTTTAAGTTTTTACAAAGCCACCATTGTTTTAATTTTAAGAAGGCCAGTTACGCTTGAATAAAGGATTTAGAACTCCTTTAAGGAAAACCACATAATTGAGATTAGCACTAAGTAAAAGTAGCTTTGGCTTTTAAATATTTTTGGTATTGCTTAATTGGGCAATATACATATACCTAGGAAAAAAACTGGGCTTTTTACCTTTGTTTCAGTAGCCTAGAGAGAAGAATAAATTTAGGATTACAGAGTTAGTTCCATTCTGGAATTAGATACTGCCCACAGGGGAAAGAATTTAACCCATACAGCCTGTGGTACTTATATATCATATGATACTCAAATGAAAAAATTCATTTCAAAACCTTTTATATATAGAATTTATTCTTTACTATTACTCTTAGGAATTGTAAGAATTATAATGAATTTTAAGTCATTAAAAATACTTTTAGCCCTGGCCAAGTAGCTCAGTTGGTTAGAGCATCGTCCCAATACACCAAGGTTGTGGGTTCATTCTCCAGTCAGGACACTTAAGAAGCAACCCATGAATGCATAAATACGTGGAGCAACACATCAATGTTTCTCCCCCCGACCCTTCCTCTCTAAAACCAATAAATAAAAAATTTAAGAAATAATAAAAAATAAATTTTGATATCAAGTTTATTTCATTCCAACTATCTGTGAGAGGGAAGTTTGTACAATTACATGAGCATCAGAATATTCTCAACAAGCAAAACCTACTTAGGACATTGTTTAAACACTTTTAAAGTCAGTGTCTATTTAACTATGTGCCAGGGATTCTTTTGAGCATTCTACATGGAATATTTTTTTTAATTCTCATAACTTTAGGAAGAATACAGTTTTCTCTTATTAACCAGACAAAGAGATTGAGGCCTAAAGAATAATTTTTCTAGCATGGAACCAAAGTTGAAACCCAGACAGTCTGACTCTAGTTACTACTCTATACTGGTTCTAGGAACTGTCCCATAAATTATAAAGCTATTTGAAAATACCCAAGGGATTTTAGAAGATTTGTTAAAATCATATTGATTTTTCTATTTTTAAATTTTGACTCTGAATTTTTTCTTTCTAATGACTATACTTTTTAAAGTTCATTTTATTCCTTGATCTGAGAACTTGAAAATTAGGCTTTTCAATCAAAATTATACTATAAATTGAATCCTCAGATTTTTCTTTCCAAATAAGAACTATATCCTCCTAAGATTAGCCTTGATGATAATAATTACTATAGAGCTCTTGGTGTTGTATACTTCTAAAACAATCCCAGCCAACAACAGTAATAAAATTTCTTTAAAATTAGCTTTTATAGTTGGTATTTATAAACAAGTATATTACTGCTTGTAAATGGAGCTTTATTTTTTCCCTAGACCTAGTAAAAATTCTTTTTTTCTTCTGCTTATAAATTATAGCTATATTTCCAGCTGTTTCTTTTTTTCTTTCCAGCTGTTTCTTTTCTTTTTTTTCTTTTCTTTTTTAAATATATATTTTATTGATTTTTTTTTACAGAGAAGAAGGGAGAGGGACAGAGAGCCAGAAACATCAATGAGAGAGATTGATCAGCTGCCTCCTGCACGCCCCCCAGTGGGGATGTGCCCGCAACCAAGGCTCTTGCCCTTGACCGGAATCGAACCTGGGACCCCTGAGTCCACAGGCCGATGCTCTATCCACTGAGCCAAACCAGTTCCGCTTTCCAGCTGTTTCTTTATAGGTTCTAGAAGTTAAGTATTTATTCTAATAGTATATGTGAGATGGAAATTCTCTGCTAAATTAAAATTTTGTATAGTATGGTGAATTTTAGATTTTCTTTTAATGTGTGAACAATGTACAGAAATAATGTTTAACTAATGATAAATATAAGTTGTTCAATTTTTTGGTAAGGAGGTATATTTGTTGGGAAAGGAAAACTTTCCTTAAACTCAACATTTGCTTTCTCAAGAAGCATGAAATTAAATCTTCTTTGCTTTTAAATTATAATCTATGGCTAACTTAGATTGTTATCGATAATAATAGATAATATAAAGTCAAGATATTACAATACTATATGCCATTTATTTTGCTTATTTTTATTTTACTTGTTTATTTTAAGGGTCCAAAAGGTGAAGCAGTTGGATCCATAACTCAGCCTTTACCTAGCAGTTACTTGATCATCCGAGCTACTTCAGAGTCAGATGGTAAATACAAGTTTTGATGGATTGGATTTTGGTCTCATTTTAAAAGGTTTATTTATATTCCACTGTGTATTTTCCTTTGGGAAAATCTGTCTTTAGTATGGTATTTGCAGCAGAAGTATTGTAATCATCAATTGCTTAGAACATCAAATATATCATTAACTTGGTAGAAAACAGAGGAATCTGATAGGAAGGAGGCATTAGATAATTAAATGATGAATTAACAGCCTTAAGTTTTCTTCTTTATCCTTCACTGACATGTTAACACCTTCTTGATTTGTTTAATGTTCCCCGTGGTAACTCGTTAAGTTTTATCATTTTAGAGGTACATTTAATATTATTTTCTATCACTAAGTATTAATATTTTTAAGATACACTGTTATAATTTTTTAAAATATAAACATTTAATTATAAACTGTTGCTCTGCACTTATTAACTTAATACATAATTCCTGAAGCAAATACAGGGAAAGCAAAACTTAATTTATTTGAAATCAAGGTAACTTTAAAACTTTACTAATTGATAATGGATTT
This sequence comes from Myotis daubentonii, assembly GCF_963259705.1. Taxonomy (NCBI): domain Eukaryota; kingdom Metazoa; phylum Chordata; class Mammalia; order Chiroptera; family Vespertilionidae; genus Myotis; species Myotis daubentonii. The sequence continues at coordinate 75,148,072 of NC_081841.1, read as the reverse complement.
CTGTCACACTTTTATATTTTATAGTTTAGATTAGCTTAGCCTAAGGAATCCTGTAACCTTCCAGAATTTACTTTTACCAGATGATTATTTTTAAAAGTAAATTATCATAGGCACAAGTATTTGTTATAAAAGTGTTTTATTTGGCTGATAATTCCAGCAAATGCTGAAACAAATATATGTGGATTTTAAGTGAAGGTAACATTTTTTTCTGCTAATTACAGTTCTAAATTTCAATTTAAAAAATAAAGTTAATAATGTTTCTACTAACTAATATGGCAGTTAATAACAGTATTGTACAGGCATTTCCCTGACTTAAAATTTTTTATACATATGAGTAAAATGGATGCTAAACCTGGGAATAGACCCACTACCAACAAAACATTTTTTAGTTTGTTTATAGTAAAACATAACCCCTTCAGTATATTTTATATACCTTTTTGGTACCTTCAAATTATACTATATGTTACTGTTCTAAAATTTAAAAAATAAAATACATGTATTTTCACTAGGTATACTTACCAATGTGTGCTATATTCTATTCATTTACCAGTGGTTTCTAGATACTTAAGATGTAAAAAAACACTTGATAAACTGAAAAATCACATTTAAAAATCCTTATAAGACTTGATGTTCAAAGTAACTTTTCTGGTGCATGTTTCTCAGAGAAATGATAGTATGCCTAAAGGGTAACAGTGTTACATTAAGATGGATGCCAGTTTGTGTAGTTTCTCGAATTATACTGCTTATGAATCTGTGTTCTTCTAGGAAGGTGCTGGATGGATGCTTTGGAGTTGGCTTTGAAATGTTCTAGTCTTCTTAAACGTACAATGATCAGGGAAGGGAAGGAACATGACCTGAGCATTTCATCAGAGAGCACACATGTGACTTTGTATGGCTTATTACGTGCTAACAATCTTCACAGTGGTGACAACTTCCAGTAAGTAGATATTGCCCCTAATTTGGTAATTTGGAGACCATGTTGTTCACTAGGTTAATTGGCAGGCCTAGAATTTTTGTAGTGTATGTAGGATTGAAATTTGGCTGTCTTCTTCTGATTATATGATCTAAGGCCTGGTTTAAGATTTGTTTAGTTACTATGATGAGGTATAGAAAGTTATTTCCATGATCCTAGCTATGTGAATTACTTGGTATTTTCCAAATGCAACCATGCTGTTGTCTACCTTGTCTTTGTGTATGGTGTTCCCTTCATTAAGAATAAGTTCTAGTCCACCTTGTTCTTTTCTCCCATCAAAAGACTATGTATTCTTCAAGACTGACCTCAAATATTGTATCATATGTGAAAGTCTACCTTGCTCTTCTCTCCTGTCATAGGACTATGAATTCTTTAAGACCGATTCAAATGTTATATGCAAAAACTTTCATGCCTCCTAACCATGAAATATCTGGCCTTCTATTGCTGTTCTGTAATGGCACTTGACTTATTATTTTTTTTTTGTAATGGTATTTGACTTAATCCTTTCTGGTATTTATGGAATCCTCCTATGATATTGTGCTTTGAGTTGGAACTGTGTCTTATTTTGGTTTTACCACCTGAAGCATTTATAGTAATTAATTTTAAAAAAATTTTCTTCAGGGAAACACAATACTTTCCTTGAGGTTCAGAGGTTTGTTGAGGTTCAGATTTATTTTGTTGCTTTGTAGGAAAAACATTAGACTTCCCCTTTTCTTCCCTTGCTCCAATGCTCAGTTTCTGCTCTACAGCTGCTTATTGCTATGGGCATTGGATTACTCTCCTGAAAGTTGTTAGACTGCTATTCCCCTCCGTGTAACCTGAGCTGAACTATTTTTTTCTCTTATCCTTTTGCTTGACTCTTTTTCTTCACTCTCTTTGAAAATTTCCATTACCTGACCTTTTACATCCTTTCTTTGCAGAATTATAATCTCGAGTTTTATCTTAATCCTCAGAACAAAAGCCTAAATGGGAAAAGATTGGGGGGTGGGAGCACAATTTATATAGGAATGGATGTTTGTTGGGGCCTCTTCCTGAAATGTTTTCGTTGAAGCTCTTCAGTTGTAAAACGTACATTGTTTTTGTTGAATACCAGGTAATCTCTAAATGCTCTTATTTGGGGATCTTAACAATTCATTTGCTTCACATATTTATTCATTAAAAATTTGGAGCCTGTTTTCTGTATAAGATACTGTACACTTTTCTGTATAATTTTGAATAGGGAGATGAATCTGATATGATCTTAAATTTGAATCCAGTGTAACAGTTTATTAGCTATGTGATCCTGAAGAGATGTTTTGTTGTATTTGAAACCTATAAAATGCCAGGCAGCAATAAATAGTAGAAAGAAAAGAATAACATAAGCAACCAAAGGAGACATGCTTTAGGGTAATACAAGATCAAGAGAATTTATAGGATGAAGACATAACATCCTTCTAGGGAATGAGGGAGAGGATCAATGTAACAGATTTTTGCAAAAGTAGAATCAACATATGTTCATTTTGGCTGGATGACAGAAAATGAGCTGTGAGCTATGATGCAGAGATGAGGGGTGAGAATCTGCTTGGATGTAAGGGACAGGGAGTTGGTGAAGTTAAAAATTACCAAGCTTTATGCCTGAGTGATAGGGAAGATGATGGTAAAATAAAACAAAAGACCATGTTTGGGAGATAATAATTTATTAAATACTAGAGGCCCGGTGCACAAAAATTTGTGCCCTCGGGGGGGACGGAGAGGGGGTCCCTCAGCCCAGCCTGTGCCCTCTCACAGTCTGGGACCCCTCAGGAGATAACGACCTGCTGGCTTAGGCCTGCTCCCGGGTGGCAGAGGGCAGGCCCAATCCCTAGGTGCAGCCCCTGGTCGGGCTCAGAGCAGGACCGATTGGGGAGTTGGGGCGCTGCCCCTTGTCATGCACAGAGCAGGGCACATTGGGAGGTTGCGATGCCACCCTCAGTCACGCTCAGGGTAGGGCCGATTGGGGGGTTGGGGCACCCCCCCCCCCGTCACACTCAAGGCAGGGTCGATAGGGAAGTTGTGGCACCACCCCCTGTCACGCACAGAGCAGGGCGGATCAGGGGGTTGGGGCGCTGCCTCCTGTCATGCACAGAGCAGGGCCCATCAGGGGGTTGGGGCTCCATACCCTGTCACGCACAGAGTAGGGTCGATCAGGGGGTTGGGGAGCTCCCCCCTGTCACGCACAGAGCAGGGCCAATAGGGGAATTGGGGCACCGCCCCCTGTCGCACACAGAGCACGGCGGATCAAGGGGTTGGGGCGCTTCCCCCTGTCATGCACAGAGCAGGGCCCATCAGGGGGGTTGGGGCTCCATACCCTGTCACACACAGAGCAGGGCCGATCAGGGGGTTGAGGAGCTCCCCACTGTCACTCACAGAGCAGGGCCCATCAGGGGGGTTGGGGCACCGCCCCCCGTCACACAGCAGGGCAGATCAGGGGGTTGGGGCACCGCCCTCTATCACCAACAGAGCAGGGCTGATCAGGGGGTTGGGGCGCCACCACTGTCACACTCAGGGCAGGGCCGATGGGGAGGTTATGGCTCTACCCCGTCACACACAGAGCAGGGCCCGTGGGGGACAGGGGGGTTGGGGCTCCGCCCTCTATCACCCACAGAGCAGGGCCGATCAGGTGGTTGGGGCGCTGCACCCTGTCACACACAGAGCCGCAGGGCGATCAGGGGGTTTGGGCGCTGGCCCCTGTCACGCTGATCCCGGTGCCGGGAGGCATATTACCCTTTTACTATATAGAATAGAGGCCTGGTGCATGGGTGGGGGCTGGCTGGTTTGCCCTGAAAGGGTGTCCTGGATCAGGGTGGGAGTCCCCACTGGGGTGCCTGGCCACTCTGGTTGAGGGGCTGAGGGCCGTTTTCAGGCTGACGGGTGACTAAAGCTCCCAACCGCTCCTTTTTTTCTTTTTTCTTTTTTAATTCTGGGCCAGCTTTAGCTCTGAGGCCTCAGCTGCTGAAAACAGGTTTCTGGCCTTTGTTTACCGTCTGTATTTGATACAATGTTGCGGTCCGGCTGGCTGAAGCCTGGCTGAGTAAAGCAGGTTTCTGGGGTTTTGTTTAGCTTCTATATTTGCAACATAGTTTCTTAGAGTTGCAGCTGAGAGGCCAGCAAGTCAGGCGGGGAACGTTGGAGTCCTCCGACACTGAAGCAAGCAAGCCTCCCTGTTCGCATCAGCTGCCTGGCTGCCTGCCGCCATCTTGGCTGGCAGTTAATTTGCATGTCTCGCTGATTAGCCAATGGGAAGGGTAGCGGTCATACGCCAATTACCATGTTTCTCTTTTATTAGTATAGATTATATATGTTGAAGATGCAGCAGTCCCTAGACATAGATGATGTCAGCCAAGCATTTAAAAACATGGGTCTAAAGCTTATTCCTGCATACATGGGTTTGGAAATCAAATAGAAATTTGGTAGCTTGCCAAAGGAGAGAGAATAGAGAAAATAAAAAAAGGCCAAGGAAGATGAAAATTTTTAAGAGTAGAAGGAATAAGAGGGATCAGAGAGCTTAAAAAGTAGAACTACAATTACATGGAACCCACGCATTTAAGACTATTTCAAGGAAAATAATTATCATCTAGTAATGCAGAGAAGTCAAAGGAGGTAAAGATTAGATAAGGCCATTGGGTTTGTCAACTAAGCCATCATTAGTGACTTTTGAGGGAACAGAGAGTCACTTGATTTAGGGGAGTGAAGACCGGATTGTGAGAGGTTAAGGAGAGCAATTTTAGACTACTTTTTAAAAGGGAAAGAAAGAAAGTAATATGCATGTAAAAATTATCTGGTTAAAATCCAAACAAATGAAGATTTTGGAAAAATGGACACTAACATAGGAATCAAATAGGACTTCTCTGCTCTGTTATTATCTCAGCATTGCTAAAATATCAATGGTATATAATGGCATCGTGTATTCATTTTTAAAGTAGTACTTAAGTGTTCATCCCTATAAGATTTTTATGCTAAACGAAACCCACAGATACTTTCCTAAATAAGAAGTTTCTAAAAAAAAACAAACTTATTCTGGAAGTAAGGTTTTTTAATTCTCTTTTTGTATAGATTATTGACCCTAATCACTTTGGGGTTAGGATAAACAGGATTGGTTATAGCAGTATATCAATTTTAGGTTACAGGTTTATTTCCATAAACTAATATTTTCATTTCCAATTTTCCTTGAACTTTTTCCTCGATTATCTTATCAGTTAAGTATTAAGTAGCTATAATTATTACCTTTTACATTTTCTTGTCTTATACTTCTTTTGAGTGACTTTGGCAACCTTTACAGGTGGAAAGTCATACTTCATTTGAGTTCACTTGATAATCTGTCTGATGGTCTTAACTTGAAGTTTTCCTTCAGACCACAAGTGACTCAAGTGACGATGACTACAAAACTAAGAAAAAAAGCCAGCAACAGATTGTCTAAAATTTTGCTTTTGGACAATTTTAGCCCCAGCTGGTAGAGAGGCAAAGAGTTCAGTGTCATTTTGAACATTTCCCAGATTTTTCCTTAACTTCTCTGTGCCATTTACTAATCTCATATGGTTATTTTGAAGATTAAATGAGTAAAACTATTTAAAATATTAAGAACGGTGCCGACACATAATAAATTCTCTGTAAATGTTACATATCGTTCTTATTTATAAATTAAATATTCTTAACCTCTTTTATTCTTCCTTCTAATAATTCTTTTCCTTAAGGTTAAATGATAGTGAAATTGAACGACAGCATTTTAAGGACCAAGATATGTATTCTGATAAATCCGATAAAGAAAATGATCAAGAGCATGATGAGTCTGACAATGAGGTGATGGGGAAAAGTGAAGACAGTGACACAGATACATCAGAGAGGCAAGATGACTCATACATCGAACCTGAGCCTATCGAGCCTCTAAAGGAGACCACCTACACTGAACAGAGCCATGAGGAACTCGGAGAGGTAGAAGTCTGTGATTTTCAGAGATTTGGGTTTTCTAATTCTAAAGAAATTGAATATATTATTAGTTTGACCTATTGCTTATTTTCCCAAAAGAATATTTTATACCTACTTTATTTTAGAAGTTGTATACATATGAAATATATCAGGATTTATAAACAACTAAAAACATGTAATACACAAATATGAATATATTCTAGTAAATTTACAGTTTACATTTTCTTCAGGCTTGCTTTTGGTATAGGATGCTGCTAGATGTCATTGCCAGGTACAAGTAAAATGCAGGAAACTTGAGTTTATAACTTTGTTGTTTATTGCAAGTGCAGAGAGGTAGCTTTATTATAATGGAGTATAATGTTTTTGTAATAGAGTCTTTAAATCATTTACTTTGATATCTTTTGCAAATACCCTTTTTACCTAAATTTTATAGCTATAGACTTTATTATTTAATGGGTTGTTTTCACATTTTAAGAATGCTTGGAATGGTCAGATAGAGAGTTCTGGTTTTCAAGATTAGCTGTCTTTTCTACACATCTATGTGTCTGAAATAAATATAATATTTCAATATTTTTTGTTAATTGCTAAAGGCAGGTGAGGCTTCACAAACAGAAACTGTGTCTGAAGAAAACAAAAGCCTTATCTGGACATTGCTGAAACAAGTCCGTCCTGGTATGGACCTGTCCAGGGTGGTTCTGCCTACATTTATTTTGGAACCTCGTTCTTTCCTGGATAAACTTTCAGATTATTACTATCATGCAGATTTTCTGTCTGAGTAAGTAAATTCTTATTTCTTAGAGATTTCCCAGATTGCTATTCAGTGGTCATGCCTTACCAAAATTAGTCTGTAGTGAGATAAACACTCTCTTCTTCACCACTTCTATAGTTGACCTTAAGAAATAAGAAACATATTTAATTCTTTGGTATGCTGTTTTCAGTTGAGTTGAGAGATCACGAGCTTTAGGAAGACAAGAATTTTACCCTCATCCGACAGCACTGCTGTCACAGGCTCCCTGACCTTTTGCTGACCTACCACAGGGAGAGGTGGTTGGCATTCTTTGTTCTCCCCACTTCAACCCTGTTCAGGTCCCACCCTGTGGCTTGTGCTTTTGTTTATACCTATCCTCTCTGCATGCCTTTAAGACATGTGCAGCTTTCCGAATCTAGAATGCCCCACCAGTTGTTGGCTCTTGGTGTAAATCACCACTTTTGTCTTTGCTTTTTTTCCCTGCCAGCGGTTCTCAACCTGTGGGTCGCGACCCCTTTGGCAGTCAAACGACCTTTTCACAGGGGTCGCCTAAGACCGTCCTGCAGATCAGATTTTTACATTATGATTCATAACAGTAGCAACATTACAGTTATGAAGTAGCAATGAAAATAATTTTATGGTTGGGTCATAACATGAGGAACTGTATTTAAAGGGCCAGAAGGTTGAGAACCACTGCTCTAGCCTCTTTCATCTGAAGATCAGCACACTGGATCTTCAGACATGCTTAAAGAGCATAAAAAATAGTTAAATCATGAGAGAGAGAGAGAGAGAACACCAATGCACTAACTTCACAGTAGAATTCACTTCTGACTTACACAATCAATGTTTTTGCATCAACAAAAAGGCAAGGGAGTAGCTGAGTGGGGACTTCTAAAAATTTTTTCTTTAAAATAAAAATTCTTTTTTGATTACCTGTTATATTGGTAGAGTTTGTTCACTCTGCAAAATCAGTTGATAGCACATAGGGAAGGTTGAAGGCTAAACGTGGATTAAAAACCTTTTTTATTAGTTTAAATTATTTTAAATCTTACATCTTTGTGATTTGAAACTTCAGTGTACAAGGGATTAAAAAGGCATATAATCCTATACTTAGGGAGGCTGTGCGGGAGAGGCTAACATTAGCCTGTTGTCCTCCCTTCATGTACTACAGACCCCACCAGTTACCGTTGATCTCCCCTAATTAACGTCAACAACTGAAAATAGACTAAATCCCCAAGTGGACATGGTCCTTCTCTGACATATGGGACTGGAGACCTCATACGAAGTTGTTAATGAGGTTGCTTGGCCATTGCTCCATTATTGCAAATGCTAGGTATCAAACAGTGCCCAAATCTCAAAATCTGTGTTTATTTTATTTTATTTTTAAAAAAATATATTTTATTGAATTTTTACAGAGAGGAAAGGAGAGGGATAGAGAGTTAGAAACATCGATGAGAGAGAAACATTGATCAGCTGCCTCCTGCATGCTCCCTACTGGGGATGGGCCCGCAACCAAGGTACATGCCCTTGACCGGAATCGAACCTGGGACCCTTGAGTTCACAGGCCGACACTCTATCCACTGAGCCAAACCGCTAGGGCAAAATCCGTGTTTATTTTTCATAATCACAATTACAGAACCTCTAGCAACATCAAGGGTTCTGCAAAACCCCAGTTGAGAAATCTTGGTTTGGAGAGTTTTCAGAAACAAATTGAGCTAAGACCTGGGTAGCATGTTAAAGAATAGGATAAATGGGAAGAAAAGTAACCAGGTTATAATAACTGGTTCTTACAAACTAATGTACATGGTTGTTTTTGATATCTATTTTAAATATTAATTATGCTTTTCAATCATATATTATATTCAATTGTTGACTTAATAACTATGAGGGAGACCTTGTGATATAGTCTCTAAAATTTTTGTGTTTACCATTTTGATATTAGGGCTGCTCTTGAAGAAAATCCTTATTTCCGTTTGAAGAAAGTAGTGAAATGGTATTTGTCAGGATTCTATAAAAAGCCAAAGGTAATGTTTATATCTTACCTTTTTCAGCCTTATGTGAGTTCTTTATTTTTTCGGTATCTTTAGATTATTTATTAATAATTACATTGCAAGGCCTTGATTTAGCAAAATTGCAAAATACTTAGTCCTGTATTGTGAGTGAAGTCGTTTAACTTTATTTCATGTCCCTACTGTGAAATTTTATAAGGATAGCTCCTACATAATACAGCTAAACCCATCTTGACTGGTTTGAACTATTTTGAATCTTCCGTATTTATAATTTAAATTTGGATGTTTTTTTCCTAGGGACTGAAGAAACCTTATAATCCTATACTTGGTGAGACGTTCCGTTGTCTGTGGATTCACCCCAGAACAAACAGCAAAACTTTTTATATTGCTGAACAGGTATTAGAAATGTGTCTTAAGCTAGCTGGTTTGGTTCAGTGGCTAGAGCGTCGGCCTGCGGACCGAAGGGTCCTGGGTTCGATTCCAGTCAAGAGCACATACCTTAGTTGCAGGCTCCTCCTGGCCCAGGCCCAGGTCATGGCATATGCAGGAGGCAGCCAATCGATGTGTTTCTCTCACATTGATATTTCTCTCTCTCTTAAAAAAAAAAAAAAAAAAAAAAAGGAAAAATATCCTCAAGTGAGGATGAAAATAAAAAGAAATGTGTCTTAAGAAACAAAACTAATTCTGAAGTTATTGGAAATATTAATTTAGTAAATTCAATGTTGGTTAACCATTGTTAATGAACATTTGGTAAGCATTTTACCTTTTAGTACTGAGTATTACTAAATACCATACTCAAAATTGTTACTATTTCAGCCATAGAATCCTTTGACAAAAATAACTTTTTTCCTGCCTCCCATCCCTTTATCAGAATTCTTCCCTATTTCCCCAGTTCCTAAATCAAATTTATACCATTTGTGTGGCATTTAAGGTCCTCCATATCTTTTTAAATTTACCTCAAATTACATGCTTTTCTGAGCTCTTTCAAAGTAGTCAAACTTGTACATTCAGAATTAGGTAACCTGATATTACACATTTTTTTTGCCTTAGTAGTTTTAAATTTAATTCTTCTATCCCAATATTTCTTCTCTGTTGTACTTCATCTAAATAAACCTTGACCTGCTCATCTTTCTTGGTCCAAATGATTACAGCTCCCAGTGATTTCTCTCCTCAGACTTCTGTATTATTATTATTATTTTTTTTAATATATTTTATTGATTTTTTACAGAGAGGAAGGGAGAGAGATAGAGAGTTAGAAACATCGATGAGAGAGAAACATCGATCAGCTGCCTCCTGCACATCTCCCACTGGGGATGTGCCGCAACCCAGGTACATGCCCTTGACCGGAATCGAACCTGGGACCTTTCAGTCCGCAGGCCGATGCTCTATCCACTGAGCCAAACCGGTTTTGGCGACTCCTGTATTATTTTTTGTGATTATCCATTAAGCTGTTATTTTAACACTTTTTATAAAATATTTATTTCCCAAATTGAATTGTTAGCTCCTTAAATGTATACCCTCCCCATAATACATCTCTTTTTATTGTACACATAATAGGCAGTCAGAATACTTCTTAGTTTTAATCTTTGATTAATTTAAATTTATGTACACCTGTATTCATGATTGTTAATCTACATGACAACAAACAAACTGTCCTAACAAACCTGATGAATGTGATATTATCTTTCAATAACAGTGGATCCTTATTATCATAATTCTCACCTGTATTGTAAGGAGGATGAGGAGACCATGTGGCATTTGAAAAACTTTCCTCTTCCCTAGAAATTTTAATATACCCCTCAGATTGAAACCACATATCTGTATTAATTTTTTAAGTTAACGATTAGAATACCTTACATTTTAGTTCAATATAATTCTTCTCTAAATTGAGAACCTTGAGAAGAGTTTAATTGACTTTAGCTTTGTCTCATTTCAGAAAGCATAGGATGAGTATATGTATATATGTATTAAAATATTAGATTATTAAAATAATATATTTGTCAAAGTTTTTGTTAGTTTTCTATAGCTATTCATAATTTATATGAAGAATTGCCACTGGTTAGTTATCCATTTTTGTATAACAAATTACTGCCAAAACTTAATGGCTTAAACAACATTTATTATATCATATAATGAGGTTCAGGAATCTGGAGCTCCTCAGCTGGGTGGTTCTGGCTCAGGGTCTTCAGAGGTTGTAGTTAAGATGTCATCCAGCTTTGTAGTCCTCAGAAGGTTTAAGTGGGATAGAAGTTTCTACTTTCAAATTCATCACATAGCTTTTGACAATAGGACTTAGTTCCTCTCCATTGGTTTGTTCACAATATGCAAGCTGGCTTTTTAGAGCTGATTATCTGAGAGACACACACATTATAACTTAACTAGGGGCCCGGTGCACGAAATTTGTGCACTGGGGGTCTGTGTGTGTGTGTGTGGGGGGGTGTCCCTCAGCCCAGCCTGCCCCCTCTCACATACTGGGAGCCCTCAGGCGTTGACCCCCATCACCCTCCAATCGCAGGATCGGCCCCTTGCCCAGGCCTGACGCCTCTGACAGAGGCGTCAGGCCTGGGCAGGGGACCCTCATTTCCCCCCATCACTGGTTCTGCCCCCCAGCCCAGGCCTGATGCCTCTGGCCCAGGAATCATGCCTGGGCAGGGGACCCCCAGACCCCTCCAATTGCTGGCTCTGCCCCTTGCCCAGGCCTGATGCCTCGGCCAGAGGTGGAGACCCCCATCACCCTCCGATCGCCTGATCGGCCCCTTGCCCAGGCCTGACGCCTCCACCAGAGGTGTCAGGCTTGGACAGGGGACCCCCATCTCCCCCCGATCACTGTCTCTGACCCCCGCTCAGGCCTGAGGCCTCTGGCCCAGGAATCATGCCTGGACAGGGGACCCCCATCTCCCTCTGATCGCATGCTCCACCCCCCACCCAAGCCTGACGCCTCAGACCCAGGCTTCAGGCCTGGGCAAGGGGACCATCATATCCCCCCCAATCCCCGGCTCTGCCCCCCACCCAGGCCTGATGCCTCGGCCAAGGAGTTGACCCTCATCACCCTCCGATCACCATCCACCGGATCAGCCCCTTGACCAGGCCTGAGGCCTCTGGCAGAGGTGTCAGGCCTGGGCAGGGGACCCCCAGCTCCCCGCGGTTGCAGGCTCCGCCCCTGCCCAGGCCTAACGCCTCTGGCTTAGGCATCCAGCCCGGGCAGCGGGGACCTGCAGTGGCAGCGGCCCCGCGATCGTGGGCTCCTCTTTAGGCCCAGGCAAGGGACCCCCTAGCTCCCGGGACTGCCAGCTTCGACCTTGCCCAGCTCCCATCGCTGGCTCCACCCCTACTTCCTGCTATCCCTGGCCAGGGCGGCAAAGGTCTCTGATTCTCTGATCATGGCTGGGGGGCAGGGCAAAGGCGGCCCCAGGGCCGCCTTTGCCTTGCCCCCCAGCTCTTAGCTCCCCCCTGGGTTTCCGATCACTGTCAGTGGCAGGGGGCTTCTTCCTACTTTCCCTTTCGCCTCCCTGCATTGTGCCTACATATGCAAATTAGCCGCCATCTTAGTTGGCAGTTAATTTGCATGTAGCCCTGATTAGCCAATGAAAAGGGTAGCACCGTACGCCAATTACCATTTTTCTCTTTTATTAGTGTAGATTTCAGAAGTGGCATGCTATCACTTCACATAAACCAACTTTGGTATAGTGTAAGAGGAGCCCACCTAATGGTATGCATACTGGGAGGTGAGATTCCTTGGGAGACATCTTAGAGGCTGATTACTATAATCAATATTTAATTTTACTACTTACCAAATCTTTCTTCTTTATTAATAGAGTGTACTTTTAAAACTTAACTTTTTGATATTAGCACAATAATATTCTTAATAAATTCTGTGTTTTTCCTGTGTTCAATAGGTGTCCCATCACCCACCAATATCTGCCTTTTATGTTAGTAACCGAAAGGACGGATTTTGCATTAGTGGTAGTATCCTGGCTAAGTCCAAGTTCTATGGTGAGTTTCCTCTTGGCTCAGTAGGCACCCTTTTCTGGGAGGTAGTATTTTTTAGTGAGCTTTTATTTAGATGGTGTCTTGATATGTTTTCAGTAAGGAATTTTTATGTTATTTTAAGTGTCATTTTTACTTGAATAATGACTTTTATAATGATTTTTTTTGTCCATTCATAAATTGATATCTGCCTCATTATATATATATATATGTGTGTGTATATATATGTATGTATATGTATATATGTATATATATTCATTCCATATGTATAAATTTATCCCAAACACCACTTATTAAAAAACTGAATAATGATTGCCCACTATGGTAGCCCTTTTAGTACATAATGTATTTCTTTTGCCTGTAGCCCTTACTAAGGTTTTTGTTCCATCTTAATGTACCTAAGGGGTTCATTTTTTTTTTATTTTAGTCTTTCTTTTTTTAAATATATTTTATTGATTTTTTACAGAGAGGAAGGGAGAGGGATAGAGAGTCAGAAACATGGATGAGAGAGAAACATCGATCAGCCGCCTCCTGCACACTCCCCACTGGGGATGTTCCCGCAACCAAGGTACATGCCCTTGACCGCAATTGAACCTAGGACCCTTGAGTCCGCAGGCTGACGCTCTATCCACTGAGCCAAACCGGCCAGGGCTATTTTAGTCTTTGACTGGAGAGAGGAAGAATCCAAGTACAATTAGAATACTTGGTTCAGCATCATTTAGTAACAACATTTAACCTTGGTCCCAAAAACATACCAAAAAAGCTTTTGTTAAGTACAAGGGGGAAAAGAAATATAGTTGTAATAAGAAACCTTAATCTAATAACTGTAACTATCTAAACAAACAAATCATGGCCATAGCTATGTACTAGTAGAAAATATAACCTTAAAAGCTTTTATTTGTTTTTTTAAATGGAGAAAAATCAACGAATTAAATTTCAACTGGGAAATTTTAAACTTCAAAGAAAAAATAATTATGGTAAAATAGGAAAGATCAAATATGTCAACAGAAATCTAATCTTTGGTTATTTGAATAGGTGGAGAACCATAGATAAGTCTGTGACACGGAAATCTAATAGTAGTTTTTGGTCCAGGAACATGATGTTCTTTTCTTCAAGATATTTTTTTTTATTTCCCTTAATGTTAGTTTTATTTGGGTTTTGTTTTTTGCCTACTTTTATGTTACGTTTGTTTCAGATGGTGATTGTTTTCTTCTGAAGGTTACATATATTTGTTATTCCCTCCCCATTGCACCTTCCTTCCATCTACACTCCTACTTTGACTATAGGGTAAATGGCTTACGACCACGAAGAACACTATCAACCACCTTACCATAATTAATATTTCTGAAACATCACAATCAACAGCTACAGCATACCCATTATTTTCAAGTATATGTATGGTGTTGTCACTGGTCTAGACCACGTGTTTGACCATAAAACAACTCTCCATAAATTTCAAAAGGCTGAAAATTATACAGAGTATGTTCTGTAACTTTAATTAAATAGAATTAGAAATTAATGATATCAAACTAAATTACAAATATTTTGAAATTCAATAACATACTTCTAAATTCATGGGTCAAAGAAGAAGTCACAAGAGAAATTATTATATATTTTAAACTAAATGGTAATGAAAATATAACATTAAAATTTGTATGATGTAGCAAAAGCAGTGCTTAGAGGGAAATTTATAATTTTAAATTGAAAAAGGAGAAAGTTCTAAATCAGTGATCTGAGTTTTTACCCTAGGAAATTAGAAAAAGAGCTAATTGAATTTAAAGTAAGTAGAAGAACGAAAATAATAAAGAGTAGACATCGGTGTAGAAAGTAGAAAAACAATACACAAATCAAACAAGGGTTAGTTTTAGACTGATTATAAAAAGAGAGTAATGATCAGAAATAAATGAGCAGAATTATTATTGATCCTACACACCCTGAAGTGATGATAAGGAGATATTATGGACAATTTTATACTGATAAATTTGACTGCTTAGATTGACATGGGCAAATCTCTTAAAAAACACAAGTTACCAAAACTGACCCAAGAATAAATGTAAAGGCATAATAGTCTTAAATCAATGTAAAAAATTGAATTAGTGATTTAAAATCTTCCTTTGAAGATGTACTCTGGGCCCAAATGTCTTGAGTTCTTTTAAATATTTAAGGAAGAAAAATACCAATTTTATCCAACTTCTTACAGAAAATAGGAGAGGAGGATACACTTCTCAACTTATTTTATAAGGCCAGCACTAATCTCACCCCCCAAAACCAGCATTATAAGAAAACTATAAATCAATATCTCTTTAATATACTTGTAAAAATCCCTAACAAATTAGTAATAAGTCAGTATTATAAAGGATAATATTTAAACACATATAAAAGGATATATAAAAAGGATCTGTATCATGATCAATATATTAAAAGGATAATATGTCGTCATCAGTTGGAGTTTATCTTAGGAATACAAGGTTGGTGTGTTATCTGAAAGTCAATATAATTCATATTAATAGAATAAAGGAAAAGCATTTTACAGAATTCACTACCCATTTACAATAAAGGCTGTCGACAAATTAGGACTAGATTAAAGGTATTTATGAAAAATATATAGCCAACTTTATACTTCTAAGGTGGATATTGAATAATTTTGACTTAAAATTAGGAGCAAGGTAAAGATGATCACGCTTACTACTTCTGTATTAAATTACATTTAAGGTGTTAGCCAGTGCAGTAGGCAAGTAAAAAGCATACAGATTAGAAAGGTAGAAGTTAAAATATATACATACCTGATCTATGTAAAAAATCCTTAAGAATATATCAAAAACTACTAAAACTATTAAGTAAATTTAATAAGGTTGCAGGATACAAGGTCAAAATACAAAAATAAATTGTACAAAATGAACACTTGCAGAATGTAACTTTTAAAAAAAACTTTGATTACAACAGTATGTGAAAAAATAGAATATTTAGGAATAAATTTAATGAAAGATATAAATTTAATGAAAGATACCCGCACACTGAAACTACAAAATATTGCTGAAGAAAATTAAAGAAGACTTAAGTAACTGGAGAGATACACTATGTTCATGTATTAGATTTTTTTGATATTGTTAAAATGGCCTGAAATGTTGAAACAGAAACATGGATGAATGTAAAAAACCAGTTTGATAAGTGAAAGAAGTCAAACACAATAAACTACATATGTTATGGTGCCATCCATACAAAACTCTAGAATAAGTAAAACTACAGTGACAGGAACCAGACCTGTGGTTTCCTGGGGCTGGAGGAAAGCATTGACTGCCAAGGTGCAAGGGGAAGTCTTTTTGGGGTATGGGAAATTCTGTATCTTGATTGTGGTTTAGGTAATTACATGACTGTATACAATTGCCAAGACTATCAAAATAAATACTTAAATGGGCCACTTATTCTATCTAAAGTAGAGGCCTGGTGCATGAGAAACGTGCACTCTGGGGGTTCTCTTAGCCCGGCCTGTGCCCTCTCGCAGTTCGGGAGCCCTTGGGAGATGTCCAACTGACAACTTAGGCCCGCTCCCCAATATTAAGTGGGGAGCGGGCCTAAGACATCTGTCAGACATCCTTAGCACTGACGCAGAGGTGGGAGAGGCTTCCACCACTGCCACTGCACTCGCCAGCCATGAGCCCAGTTCTGGCTGAGCAGCTCTCTCCCTGATGGAGTGCACTGACCACCAGGGGGAAGCTCCTGCATTGGGTGTCTGCCCCCTGGTGGTGAATGTGTGTCATAGTGACCGGTCATTCTGCCATTCAGTCGATTTGCATATTAGCCTTTTATTATATAGGATTGTTATACTTCAGGGGTCCTCAAACTTTTTAAACGGGGGGCCAGTTCACTGTCCCTCAGACCGTTGGAGGGCTGGACTATAGTTTTAAAAAAAACTATGAACAAATTCCTGTGCATACTGCACATATCTTATTTTGAAGTAAAAAAACAAAACGGGAACAAATACAATATTTGTATTTGCATCTGGCCTGCGGGTTGTAGTTTGAGGACCCCTATTATACTTCAATAAAACTGATGATGGGGTGGAAAGAAAAATACATATGGGATAAAAGCTAGAAGAAAATATCCTGAGATTTTATCATTGATTGAATGGATTATGGGTTATGTATATTTTTATTTTTTTTAAATATCTATAGCATTTTTCAAAAATATTTTTTAATTGATTTCAGAGAGGGAAGGAGGGGTAGAGAGAGAGAAACATCAATGATGGGAGAGAATCATTGATCAGATATCCCGTGCAAGCCTCCTACTAAGGATTGAGCCCAAAACTACTGAGCCACACTTGCCAGGCTCTAGCATTTTTATGTCAAAAGAACTTAAAGCTTGGGACTCAAGTAATACGACTTACAGAAGAAATAATGTTTTTATTAAAAATTGGGCAAATTAAGCTATACAGTGAAATAGTGTTTTTTGCATGTTCTACATGTTTAAAATTTTTCTTAAAAGTCTCATATAAATTAACAAGCACTTTTCATAAAAATGAAAATATAGATCAAATATATTTCAGGTATAACATGTGTTTGGACACATTGAGATTGTGAGACATTTTTATTTTTAAAACATTCCATTGTAGGTGTCTTGTAGGTGTCTTAAATATATTTCATCTGTTTTGAATTGGTGAAATTAGTTTTGTGAAATTTAATAAACGTTATTTATTTCAGGGAACTCATTATCTGCAATATTAGATGGAGAAGCACGATTAACTTTTTTGAATAGAGGTGAAGATTATGTAATGACAATGCCATATGCTCATTGTAAAGGTAAATGTTTTCCATACTTGAGTAAGATATTCCTAAAACCTTTTTAAATTAATGTATGTGGCTATAATTTGTTCTGTTTTGAGATTGATGAAGTCAGTCGTTTGTTTTAAAAGTATACGTGTTTTATAGATATTTAAGATTATTGCAGTTATATTGAATATTTCTGTGGTGAATTAGTCTACACATATTTCAGACACATATTTTAGTTGAAAGAGGCTGTTTACAATAATGGAATTTCATTTGCCTTAAGTGCAGGTCTTAAAATTGATGAAACTACCCATTATTTCAGAATCTTCAAAAGTGATTTTCATCATCTTGCACTACCACCCCTTTTTAAAATTTTAATAAATTGTTTTTCAGTGTACCAAGTCCTTCAAAATTTTTTCTCATCCTCATTTGGAAATTTCTTAAAAGGTGGTGTATTTGATTCCCCCCCCCCCCCCATTATTTAGGGTACAGATATTAAAATAACTATTGTTTACAACAGTCCGGGCACCCAACTATTCCATGCACTTTATATTTATAAACTCAGTCATTCCAGCAACCCTTATACTGGTAAAGTAGGTAATATCCCTATTTTATGGGCAATGAAAATGAGACACAAAGAGCCTTGCCTGATACTACATAGGTAGGATGTGGCAGAGTCAAGATTCTGCAATCTGCACCACAGTGCGATAGGGTATCAGCCTAAAGACTCAGGTTGGTCATTATCTATACCAGTGATGGCGAACCTTTTGAGCTTGGCATGTCAGCATTTTGAAAAACCCTGACTTAACTCTGGTGCCGTGTCACATATAGAAATTTTTTTATATTTGCAACCTCAGTAAAAGAAAGACTTATATTTTTGATATTTATTTTACACTAGAGGCCCAGTGCACAAAAATTTGTTCTCTGGGGGGCGGGGGGGCGGATGCAGTTCCCTCAGCCCGGCCTATGCCCTCTCGCAGTCTGGGATCCCTTGGGGGATGACCACCTGCTGGCTTAGGCCTGCTCCCCGAAGGATTGGGCCTAAGATGGCAATCAGACATCCCTCTGGCAGCCTGGCAGTCCTCGGGGGATGTCCACTTGCCAGTGGGGAGCAAACCTAAGCTGCAGTCAGACATCCTTAGCGCTGCTGAGGTGGCAGA
Organism: Myotis daubentonii; assembly: GCF_963259705.1. Classification (NCBI taxonomy): domain Eukaryota; kingdom Metazoa; phylum Chordata; class Mammalia; order Chiroptera; family Vespertilionidae; genus Myotis; species Myotis daubentonii. The sequence goes on along the minus strand of NC_081841.1, from coordinate 75,129,491 downwards.
AGAGGCTCCCACCACCACCACTGTACTGGCAGCCATCAGCCTGGCTTGTGGCTGAGCAGAGCTCCCCCATGTGGGAGCGCACTGACCACCAGAGGGCAGCTCCTGCATTGAGCGTCTGCCCCCTGGTGGTCAGTGTGTGTCATAGTGACCAGTCATTCCCAGTCTTTCTGCTGTTAGGGTCAGTTTGCATATTATCCTTTTATTATATAGTATAGAGGCCTGGTGCATGGGTGAGGGCCGGCTGGTTTTCCCTGAAGGGTGTCCCGGATCAGGGTGGGGGTCCCGCTTGGGTGCCTAGCCAGCCTGGCTGAGGGGCTGATGACTGTTTGCAGCTGGTCACACCCCCTTCAGGGTGGGGGTCCCCACTGGGTTGCCTCGCCAGCCTGGATGAGGGGCTGATGGCTGTTTTCAGGCTGTCCACACCAACTTTGGGGTGGGTGTCCCCACTGGGGTGCCTGACCAGTCTGGGTGAGGGACTGAGGGCCATTTTCAGGCTGGCCAGTGACTGAAGCTCCCAGCCTCTCCTCTTTTTCTTTTTTTCTTTTTTTTATTCTGGGATTTATTTACCTTCTATAATTGAAACTTCGTTGCTGTCACTGGAGCTGAGAGCCGGCTTCAGCTCTGAGGCCCCAGCCTGATGAAAGCAGGTATCTGGGGTTTGTTTAGCTTCTATAATTGAAACTTTGTTGCTTTCGGAGCTTAGAGCCAGGCTGCGGCAGGCGGGGAACCTTGGCTTCCTCCATCATGGGAGCAAGCAAGCCTCCTGCTCGCTTCAGCTGTGTGGCTGTCGGCCGCCATCTTGGTTGGCAGTTAATTTGCATATCACCCTGATTAGCCAATGGGAAGCGTATTGAAGGTACAGTCAATTACCCTTTTTGTCTTTTATTAGATAGGATATTTAAATGCCATTTAACAAAGAAAAATCAACCAAAAAAATGAGTTCGCTTGTCACCTCTGACACGCATGTCATAGGTTCGCCATCACTGACTATACTCTTCTTTCCAACTCATTTTTTTAAATTGATTTCAGAGAGGAAAGGAGAGGGGGAAAGAGAGAGAGAAACATCAGTGATGAGAATCATTGATTGGTTGCCTCCTACATGCGCCCTACTAGGGATTGAGCCCACAACCTGGGCGTGTGCCCTGACCGAGAATCAAACTGTGACCTCTTGGTTTATAGGTCAATGCTCAACGACTGAGCCACGCCGACTGTGGCCAACCCATTTCTTAAAAATAACTATTTTTGGTAATGATCCTCTATTTTAGGAACTGATCATGAAAACATATAACTTATTTCATATGACCTCATTTCACAGAGGAAGAAACTGGGAGGGTTAAGAATCTTATCCAAGGCCAAACAAACTAGTTAGTGAGAACTGAGAATTAAACTCTATGCTTGTTGATGCCCATCTACTGTTCCATGAATCTACCTAGTACTAAGTACAAGAATGGCCAACCTGTGGCCAGTAGCTAGATAATTCTTAGTTTCATGTGTGGTTCTTGAAATAGACATGAACTGAAATATCTGAAATTATGAAATGAATTGATAAATATATCTTTAAATTTTATATCATGTGAAATATTTCATGTAAGTACCCAATACCATAACCCAACTAGAAACAGGGGCAACTTTTTTCATAGCATTGTTTTTATTGCATGGAAGGAAGACGAGATTATAACTTTTAGTGAATGAGCATAGGAAATAATGATTATTTTTACCCTTTGTATTTTCTAAGATGTGTTCCCCAGATCACTAGTCTGTTTTGCAAAATTAGAGATCCGTAGCCAAATAAGAATGAGGAGCCTTGCATAGTATGTTCCCCTTTTGGAAATGAACATTGTTTTATAAAATTAGTGTTCCATAACCCAGTAAGAATGAGGAGTCTTGCACAGTTTGTTCCCCTCTTGGAAGTGAGCATTTTAAACTGCCTTACAGCTTGTTCCAAGAACAGATAACAACTCAAAATTTCAACACTCTGCCCATGTTCATGAATGACTGCAACAGTGCTGTGGGTAGTGATTTGGAGATTACTAATGAATTTCAGTGTGTTTGTGAATATGCAGATGTAGAATCTACAGATAATGTGGATCAACTATCATCTATTATCTATTCAAATTCTATAGAACTAACTTTATATGTATATTATAAATTGTTACTGAGTGGGATGGAGTACCCTTGCATTTTTAGTTTCTCCTAGAATGAAATTAGATTTTAAAGCTCTGCTTGTTATTAGCCAGTGTCTCTCTCTTCAACCTTCTGTCAAAATTGTTTTTTTTCTTTAGGAATTCTTTATGGCACAATGACACTTGAGCTTGGTGGAACGGTCAATATTACATGTCAGAAAACTGGATACAGTGCAATACTTGAATTTAAACTGAAGGTTAGTAGAGAATAATAGGACGTATCACCTAATATAAAAAGGAGCTGTGATATAAATACTAAGAAAAGAATACAGTTTAGTTTATAATTTAAAGACTAAATATAATAACACAGAATTCATGAAAGGGCAGTCTTGGAAGATCCAGATCACTACAGAGCCATCATTTTTTATTTCTTCATTTTAATAAAGTGGTTTGCATTATATGAGATGAAATCTAAGAAATAAATGGATATAAATTTTTCAGTAAATGAAAGTATTGCTTCACAAAAAACAAAAAAGTATGTATCCGCTTGAGCTATAGCTGTGTACACTGAGAGTTGTGTTAGTTATTTCTAACTAACAATTTACTCTAAAACTCACAAGCTTAAAAACAACAATTTTTTTTATCCTTAGGGGCTCTGTGTGTTGGGAATTTGGATAGAATATATTGGAAGTGGCTTATCTCTGCCACATAATGTCTGGGGCTTCAGTTAGAAAGACTTGCAGACTGAGTGACCACAGTTATGGCCTAGAACAGGGGTGGGCAAACTTTTTGACTCGAGGGCCACAATGGGTTCTTAAACTGGACCAGAGGGCCGAACAAAAGCATGGATGGAGTGTTTGTGTGAACTAATATAAATTCAAAGTAAACATCATTACATAAAAGGGTACGGTCTTTTTTTTCAATAGTTTTATTCATTTCAAACGGGCCGAATCCGGCCCGCGGGCCGTAGTTTGCCCACGGCTGGCCTAGAACCATCTGAAGGCTCATCAGTTAGTTATGTGTCTGATGCCTGGTCCAGATGACTGAAAGACTAGGACTGCTAATTTAACACCTATATATGTGGCCTTTCCATGTACCCTGGCCTTCTCATAGCCAGTTGGCCGCTTCAAGACAATCAGACTAACAACCACTTGGCAGCTCAGGATTTCAAGTGTAAGTGTTCTTGTGAGTAAGGTGAAAACTGCATTGCCGTCCTTGACTCAAAGGTCCAATTTCATCACTTCCACCACTCTCTATTAATTGAAGAGTTATAAACCTACCCAAATTCAAGGGGAAGGGATGTAGACTCCACTTCTCACTGGCAAGATGGCAGGGCATCATTGAGGAAGAGCATGTGGGCTGGAGGGGGAAGGATAGATATGCTTGAGATAATCTTTGGAAAATCCTGTCTGTTTAGAGTGAAAGGGAAATTTAAGGCCTTTCACAGTGTCAGTGATTGGTATAAGATAGTACATTATGTTCAGATAAAAATATTTCTATGAACTATTAATATTTATTAATAGTTCCCATGTTGATATCCAGCTGACCAGCAACTTTTCACTAATAAAAAGGATCTCTTTTAAGTGTTATTTGATGTAATGTCCTTCATTTGATTTTTTTTTCATCTTAACAAATTTTTGCTTGAATGGTGATAATGATATTTGAAAATCATGACTAAAGAGCTCTTAAGTAATTTATAATATCTTTAACTATTAGACTGGAGCACCAAAATTTTGTCACTGAGGAGAAACATCAGTAATGCAACATAGTAACTCAAAGTGTAGTTCTTCTAATTTTATTTTTTGGAGGTACTTTTGGTTGCGTATTATTTTACTGTTTTATTTTGAAGGAGGGGATGTTATTTCTTTTAATAGATGAGTTAAGTCCTTAGGTTTACTGAGTTATTTTTGCTTCATCTATTGCAACATTGATAGAATACAGTCTGAGGCAGGAGATAGCACAGGACTTGTCAGTTAGATCAGTGTGATCTTTCTCAGTAAGTTTATTTGAACTTCATGTAGTCTGGTTTTTTTAAGCTATTTTTTTCCATGTCAACAACTTTAAATTTCTATTTATTGAGCATTTCTGACTAAAGTTTGAGTCAGTATTTCACCATTTGTGCCTTCAACATCGCTGTAACTATGCAGTTACTTTTCCTATTGTTTTTGTCACATTGTATCTAAATTTAAGTTAAAAGCAAAAATTTATTTAACGTTTTGTTTTTTAAAAGCCATTTTTAGGTAATAGTGACTGTGTTAACCAAATATCAGGGAAACTTAAACTGGGAAAAGAAGTCTTAGCTACTTTGGAAGGCCATTGGGTAAGTATTTTTATGTTTAGCTTAACAAAAGCATTTTCTATGGAAAAGAATTAACAATCACATTTTATAAACTCACTGATTCCATTGCTAAAATCATCACTATTTAACATAAGCTTCACCCTAACAAATATTTTGGTGTTGCTCTGTTACCAACAATATCTACTTGTATGTCATATTTTATCTTTCCAAAACTTTAAATCAGTAAAACCAACTAACACATATGTCACTTACTATGCACTGCAGTGTTTATAAATGCTCCTCATATTAACTCATTTAATGTTTAATATAATAATTCTTTGTGGTGGTTACTGTTATTGTCCCTATTTTACAAAGGAGACTGAGGCACAGAGAGTTTAAATAATTTGCTGCCCTAGCCGATTTGGCTCAGTGTACAGAACGTTGACCTGTGGACTGAAGGGTCCCAGGTTCGATTCCAGTCAAGGGCATATGCCCGGGTTGTTGATTCGATCCCCAATAGGGGGTATGCGGAAGGCAGCCAGTCAGTGATTCTCTCTCATCATTGATGTTTCTATCGTTTCTATCTCTCTCCCTCTCCCTTCCTCTCTGAAATCGATACATATACATATACATATACATATACATATATCCTATCTAATAAAAGAGAAACATGGTAATTAGCATACGACTGCTACCCTTTCCATTGGCTAATCAGGGCAATATGCAAATTAACTGCCAGCCAAGATGGCGGCCGGCAGCCAGGCAGCTGGAAGCGAACATGAGGCTTGCTTGCTTCAGTGACGGAGGACTGCAACATTCCCCTCCTTCCTTGCCGGCCTCTGAGCTTGCAGTTTGAAACATTGTAACAAATATAGAAGCTAAACAAAACCCTAGAAACCAGCTTTCAGTCGGCCAGGAACTCAGAGCTGGAGTTGATAGAGGGTTTCGAGATTATAGAACCCAAACAAACCAGATACCTGCTTTCAGCAGCGAGGCCTCAGAGCTGGAGCCAGAGCTAAAGCTGGCCCAGAATTAAAAAAAAGAAAAAAAGGAGCAGTTGGGAGCTTCAGTCACCCGCCAGCCTGAAAACGGCCCTCAGCCCCTCACCCAGATTGGCCAGGCACCCCAGTGGGGACCCCCACCCTGATCCAGGACACCCTTCAGGGCAAACCAGCCAGCCCCACCCATGCACCAGGCCTCTATCCTATATAGTAAAAGGGTAATATGCCTCCCAGCACCGGGATCAACGTGACAGGGGTCAGTGCCCAAACCCCCTGATCGCCCTGCGGCTCTGTGTGTGACAGGGGGTGGGGCCACAACTTCCCTATCCGCCCTGCTCGGTGTGTGACAGGGGGGAGCTCCCCAACTCCCCGATTGCCCTGCGGCTCTGTGTGACGGGGGAGCTCCTCAGCCCCCTGATCGGGCCTGCTCTGTGCGTGACAGGCGGTGGCGCTGCAACCTCCCCATCGACCCTGCCTTGAGTGTGACGGGGCAGTGCCCCAACCCCCCAATCGGCCCTACCCTGAGCGTGACCGAGGGTGGCATCGCAACCTCCCAATCCCCCCTGTTCTGTGCATGACAGGGGGCGGCGCCCCAACTCCCCAGTCGGCCCTGCTCTGAGCCTGACCAGGGGCTGCACCTAGGGATTGGGCCTGCCCTCTGCCACCCAGGAGCAGGCCTAAGCCAGCAGGGCGTTATCTCCCGAGGGGTCCCAGACTGGGAGAGGGCACAGGCCGGGCTGAGGGACCCCCCTGAGTGCACAAATTTTTTTGCACCAGGCCTCTAGTATATATATAATATAAAATAATTTGCTGAAAGTAAGTGGTGGAGTAAGAATTCCAGCCTAAGCACTGTGGCTCCAGGACTGTGCTTTTATTACAACAGTATACTGCCTCTCACCTAGAAGGAAGGGGCATTTCCCATTAGAGTTATATTTCCTTTTCAGGAACATGGAAAGGCTATGGTTGTATATGAGAGCAATGGGTTTTATTTACTTCACTATTGACCTAAATTCACATCTATGTATTTTTGTTAAGAGAAGCTTAACTGAATAAAAAGGATCAGACCATGCCATTGCCTGGGTGCACTCTCACTACGAACACTGAGTTTTTTATGCATTATAATAAGCAGGAAATGATAAGAAATGTAAGAAAATGAAACTGGATCTGGAAACTCAACCACAGGGCCCTCTGTAATTTTAAAATTATACTTCTATATGGCCGGCCGGTATTGCTCAGTGGTTGAGTGTTGACCTATGATCCAGGAGGTCACGGTTCAGTTACTGGAAAGGACACATGTCTGGGTTGCGGGCTTGATCCCCAGTGGGGGGGTGTGCAGGAGGCAGCCAATCTCTCCCATCATTGATGTTTCTATCTCTTCCTCTCGCTTCCTCTCTGAATTCAATAAAAATATATTTTTTAATTTACTTCTATCTGAATATCATTGGGAAAATGATAAAAAGTTTTTCAAAAAATGAAATTTTTCAGATTGTGCTCAAATGTTTAATGCTTAGAAAGGCTCTTTCAGGTTTTTCTACATATTTTGGATGTATAAATAGTCATCTCCTTGTAGCTGTAGCAAACACTGTGATCCACTGTGGCAATTCGGAGATGGTTGGTGAGGCTTTGCATATATTTGTTTGAAATTTGCTTATTAAGTAAAATTTGTGAAATCTCATGAACTTCCTGTGTATTCAATCAGATTTTAAAATTCTAGTATTACATATTTAACCTTGGTGTTTTTCTAAAAATGAGGAAAGATTTGGGTTTTTTAGAAAAATGGTAGTTATATTTGTTTTTAAAATGTGTTTAACTGTGGGATTAAGTATCAGTACATATTATTATTACATTACTATATTGTGTAATCTCCTTTTTAAATAAAGATAATTCTCCACATTAATGTTTCAATTCTTTAAATACAGGATAGTGAAGTTTTTATTAATGACAAAAAGACTGATAATTCAGAGGTTTTCTGGAATCCAACACCAGACATTAAGCAATGGAGATTAATAAGGCACACTGTAAAATTTGAAGAGCAGGGAGACTTTGAATCAGAGAAGTAAGTATACCATTTTTCAGCTAATTTCATGATGATAAAGAGTATATTTTTAATCCCTTAAAAGTGTAGTCATTTTTCTCTGCCTTCAATTATATTTTAATTCAGCAAAATAGTTTAATATTTGTGGGATGTGTCAGCATTCTATTGTAGTTTATGTGAATGTCAAATAAAAGAACTTCTAGGTTTTTTTGCATACAATTATGGCACTAATTAATGATTCTTTGGCATCTGTTTTCTGACCTGGGTAGGACATCTCGAACTCTAGGTGAAGGATATGGCACAAAATCTACTTTTGTTTCATTTTTTGAAAATACATGAATAATGCCATTGCATGTGCAGACTTGCATTAGTTGGGTAATAATTACGGCCATAGTTTCTGCTCTTAAAGTCGTGAAATTCTTGATAGCTAGATCTGTAATCTTTTAAACCAAATGTATTATATGCACATTATCCAATTTTATTCTTACTATATTTCTTTTTTTTTAATTATATTTTTACTGATTTCAGAGAGGAAGGGAGAGGGAAAGAGAGGTAGAAACATCAATGATGAGAGATAATCATTGATCGGCTACCTCCTGCATTCCCCACACTGGGGATCAAGCCCGCAACCCAGGCATGTGCCCTGATTGGGAATTGAATCGTGAACTGCTTAACCACTGAGCCCAGCTGGGCCTTACTACAGTATATTTCTTTGTGTTAAAAGGGGGTGTTTGTGTAAAAAACACTATACTGAGTACTTGATACACATTATGCAGTTTAGTAAACTCACATGCGTTATCATACTCTCTAAATGATTCAAGTGTTTGTGTACTTTCCTTCTACACTTAAAATTGAGGTTGTCAAAGATGGAATAATATGTATGCGCAAGTCCTAAAATTCTGTTTCAGCTATAACCACATAATGCTCTTCATTTAGAATGAAGTTTTGCCAAGGCATACAATAATTTTTGAGGTGAGAACATAATTTAACATATTTTAACGGCGAAGAAAACCAGTCTGAGGCAGTGTAAGTAATTTTAAGTTCATATCCAAGAAGTGATCTAGGATACAACCCAAGTCTAATTCCAAAGCCTTTGTTCTTTCAGTCCCAACATACTGTTTTCCCAGATTAGTGGAATATAGATACTATATTTTTATTTTTCTGATATAAAACTAAACTTTAGTAGGGGAAAAAATTTTATCTCAATAGTCTTTTCTGATAAGTCAGTGGTTCTCAACACTGGCTGCACATTAAAATCACCTGGGAAGCATTAAAAAAAATACTTGGGCCCTAGCCAGTTTGGGTCAGTGGATAGAGGATTGGCCTGTGGACTGAAGGGTCCCAGATTCGATTCTAGTCAAGGGCACATGCCTGGGTTGTGGGCTCGATCCCCAGTGGGAGGCATGCAGGAGGCAGCCGATCAATGATTCTCATCATTGATGTTTCTGTCTCTCTCTCCCTCTCCCTTTCTCTCTGAAAGCAATAAAAATTTATTTAAAAAAACATAAAAATACTTGGGCCCATTCCCAGATTCCTCTCATCTTGGGGCAGTACCATTCATTGCCATATGTTTAAGAGTCCACTCCTAGATGGTTTGGCTGCATTGGGCCTGCGGAGTGAAAGGTCCTAGGTCAGTGATGGCGAACCTATAACACGCATGTCAGAGGTGACACGCGAACTCATTTTTTTGGTTGATTTTTCTTTGTTAAATGGCATTTAAATATATAAAATAAATATCAAAAATATAAATCTTTGTTTTACTATGGTTGCAAATATCAAAAAATTTCTATATGTGACACGGCACCAGAGTTAAGTTAGGGTTTTTCAAAATGCTGACATGCCGAGCTCAAAAGGTTCGCCATCACTGTCCTAGGTTCAGTTTCGGCCAAGGGCACATGCCTGGATTGTGGGCTCAATCCCCAGTGGGGGTCGTGCCTGAGGCAGCTGATCAATGATTATCTGTCATCATTGATGTTTCTATCTCTCTCTCTCCCTTCCTCTCTGAAATCAATAAAAATAATGTTTTTTAAAAAGAGTCCATGTTAATAAATTTCTATTGCCAAGAAAAAAAATTAGTTTCCACTGCTGCTCTACTCAAGGACCACTTTTTATATCTGCACTCATTTCTAAGCATCTCAGAATAAGCTTTGTCAAAGACAAAAACACACACAGGTATCATTTTCTTTAAAGGAGATTTAAACCTGTTCAATGTAAATTTGATTTTCTGTTGCTTTTTATACTATTTTTGTACATGTATTAGACTTTGGCAGCAAGTAACTCGAGCCATAAATGCAAAAGACCAAACAGAAGCTACTCAAGAGAAGTATGTTTTAGAGGAAGCTCAAAGACAATCTGCCAGAGATCGGAAAACAAAAAATGAAGAGTGGACTTGCAGGTTATTTGAACTTGAGCCACTCACAGGAGAATGGCATTACAAGTTTGCAGAGTAAGTAATTATCAGCATAATTTGTTGCCTTTATTTCTAGAATTTTTGTTAGTTTTTTATTAAGCCATATATATATATGTACATATATATATATATACGTATATATATATGTGTGTGTGTGTGTGTATAAATAATGTGTGTGAGTGTGTGTGTGTGTAAATTAATGTGAGATTTAAACTTATTCCATTTATTATAAATTTGAATCCATGATAATTGTTAGTCTATAAAATAAGCTGAGGATCAGAAAATTAGATATGACATATCTTAATTTTACTGCTAGGTTTATAATTACTAAAGAAAATCTAATCTAAACTTTGAAAATGTTAAGTGTTTTATTTAATCATTAAACAAATGGTGTTTTCATTGCTTATGTAGTACTCGACCATGGGACCCACTTAATGATATGGTACAGTTCGAAAAAGATGGTGTTATCCAGACCAAAGTGAAACATCGCACTCCAATGGTATGTAATTAAAAAAGTATCTAAATCTGCTAGGCATAAAAAATGTTTTAAATCCTTACTAGGTTCTTTGACCACCAACATTTAAAATTTAGTTTCAGAATTTAAAATTTTGGGTTGGCAAAATGGCAGAGTAGGCCATTCCAAGTTCTTATCCCCACAAAGAAACAAAGAAAAGTAAGCAGAAACTGTCAGAACAAAATTTCCCAGAACTCTGAAAAGAGTCAGAGGTTTGCAGTAATTAAATGAACGCTAAATCAAGAAAGAGGTGACTTCAAAAAATATGGATAACTTTATGGCATTTATACTTGCCCTGACACCAATCCCTTCCTGATGCAGTGGGAGTGAAGGGTTCCCACATTTCCTGTATAAGCTCTGGTTACAGAAGGAGCAGAACAAACCTTACTCACAAATTGTTTTATACATCTGTTATAACCTGTCTGGCACTACCTGAAGGATTTATGCAGGGCCCATGTTTCTGTTTGATATAACTCAGAGCTCAGGTAGATAGGCTGCAGGCAATGAGTAGAAATACAATAAGCCAAACTAATAAACTTCAGACATCCAGAGCAAAAGATTATTATTGAAGCATACAATAGATTATGAGAGGCCCAAAGATTGTGTAAGGAGCAAAAGCTAGGGAAAGATTCTTTGGCAAACTAGAGCATTAAAAAGCCCCATGTGTCCAGGGAAATTTAGAACGCCATGCAGATGTCCAAGGCACAATGTTTATGCTCAGAATAGACCTGCAAAAACCCTAAGCTTTTGCCTCAGGCTCTGGTATTAGCTTTGCAAGCCCAGATATTAGCATTGGAGTGCCCCTGCAGACTCATTCTGCTAAGATTAGGAGAATACTTTTTTGTTTTTGTCGGGTTTTTTTATTTGTTTAGCTATTAATGTTCAAGGAAATCTCTGTCAGCTTAACACAGCTAAGGAGCGGAGATTTCAGTGACCATGCACAACAAGGAATACAATGGATTTTTTCAAAATTAGTTTGGAAAATTCACTGAAAAAATTCAGTAACCCAGAAAATAGCAAACCCTGGGGAAGGTGGAGAATCTCTTATCCAGAGTTATCACATTTTAATATGTAGATGTTTAGTTTTCAAAAAAGAATTACAAGGCCATGCCCAGCTGATGTGGCTCAGTGGTTGAGTATCAACCCATGAACCGGGAGGTCACAGTTCAATTCCTGGTTAGGGTACATGCCCAGGTTGAAGGCTCAATCCCCTATAGGGGGCATGCAGGAGGCAGACAATCAATGACTCTCTCACCACTGATGTTTCTATCTCTCTCTCCCTCTTCCTTCTTCTCTCTGAAATCAAAATAAATATATTTAAAAAAAAATTTTTTTTAAGAATTACAAGGCATACAAAGAAACAGGAAAGTATGACTCATTAAAAGGAACAAAACAAATTGACAAAAAAAATTCCTGATGAACTCTGGGAATCAAACTTACTAGACAAAGACTTTAAAACAACTATTTTCAATATCTTCAAAGAGTTCAAGAAAATAGAGACAAAAAACTAAAGGAATTCAAGAAAAAAATATATTAAAAAATAAATATCAATAAAAAGAAATTGTACACATGAACCAAACAAATTCTAAAGCTTAAAAATACAAAAATGTAAAATTCACTGGAGATATTTAACCAGTAAACCACCATGCATCCAAAACAGAAACCATCTCCATATGCCATAATAGACGCTTATGGCATACAAAGGGCTAACAGAAGAATCAGCAAATGTAGAAATAGGACAATGAAATTATCCAGTCTGAGGCAAAGAAGAGAATGAAAAGTGAACAGAGCCTAAGGGACCTCTGGAACACCATCAAGTGGATCATCAAATGCATTAAAGAAGTCACTGAGGACTTCCAAAATGTCGACCAGCAGGAAGGTAGGGAGGGAGAGAGTGTGTGAGCGCAAGGAAGTGATAGAGGAGTATGTGGATGCGTGTGGTGTGTGTGTATGAGCTAGGGACAGTTAGATTCTGTAGGTCTTCTAAGGGGCTGCTAAACCGGGCAGTCTTAGGCGGCGGAGTCCCGCGCCCTGCGCGACACTCCTGGGCGGCCAGCACAGGCACGGCGACCACGCCATCTTGGGAAACAGAGCTGCTTGAGACTACTATCCTGGCCTCAGCACCACCCAGTCTGATCTCAGATGCATACCAGGACCCTGCAGCCACCGGGGACAGAGACCTGTGACCACAGCTACAGACCTGCGGACACCAAAAGTTCAGAAATCCCCGCGGCAGATCCGTGAGTAACAGAGCCCATCCCCCCTTCCCGCAGGCTTGCGGGCAGCGCCAGAGAAACTAACTGATAGACCCACTCCTTGCTGGGGCCTCAGCGCTCCAGGAACTTTAGCCTGGAAGTGTGCAAGCACCTTGGAACTGATCCTACGCGCTCTGCCAGCTTCTGAGCCCTGGGCTGGAAGCAAACGCGCGAACTCCAGGAACTGAGCCTAGGCGCACTGCCGGCTTCTGAGCCCTGGGCTGGGAGCAATCACGCGAACACCAGGAATTTGTCCCACATATCACAGGCCCAGGGACCCCAATTCTCTGGGCAGGTGACAGCACCAAACACCAGTGACTTGACTGTGTTTCTTTTCACCTGCGCCTGAGATCCTGATTTCCTGTGCATTCATACTAAGAGCCAGTGACTCCAATTCCGGGTGCAAGGGCACACAGGGGCCCTGATTCTCAAGGCAAGGTCGCGCAAAGCAACAGAAACTCTGATACTGGATTCTGGGGAACTCTGAATCCTGGCACACGCTAGGGGGCTCTGGTTTTCAACACGCTTCAGGGGGGGTCTCTGTTTCAGCACGGTGCAGGCAGGGTCCCTGATTCTAAGGGTGCGTACGAGGCCACATTGAGCGCCAACAACACTGACTCTGAGCGAGCCTGGTTCCCACCAACCCACAACAACCACACATCTTAGTGTCAGAGCTCTTCAGTGACACTAGGGTGGTGGGAGGCTCCCACTGTACACGGCCCAGGTCCACGCAACTCGACGTTTGAACCATCAGGAGATAATCAGGATGAAGAGACGAAACAACACCCAGAGAAAAGACAATGAGGAGTCGCCAAGAAAGGACATTAATGAAGTTGAAGCATGCAACATGACAGAAAAAGAATTCAGAATAATGGTTGTACAATTCATTCACCGGATGGATGAGAAAATCAACAACCTATGCAAGAATCAGGAAGAAATGAAAAGTGATATAGCTACAATCAAAAACACCATGGAAAGTTTCAACAGCAGACTAGAAGAATCAGAGGACCGAATTAGTGAATTAGAAGATAAGGCAGAGAAACAAGCTCAATCTGAACAGCAACTGGAGAAAAGAATTAAAAACCAGGAGGAGAGCCTAAGGGAGCTTCGGGACAACATGAAACAAAGTAACATACGCATAATAGGGCTGCAAGAGGGACAAGAAGAGCAGCAAGGATTAGAAAATCTATTTGAAGAAATAATGTCGGAAAACTTCCCAGATATGGGGAAGAAAAAAGTTACACAAGTACAGAGAGTCCCAGGCAAGATGAACCCCAAAAGACCCACACCATGACACGTCATAATAACGGTGGCAAATGTACAAGACAAAGACAGAATCTTAAAGGCTGCAAGAGAGAAACAGAGAGTTACCTACAAAGGATCCCCCATCAGATTATCAAATGATTTCTCAACAGAAACACATCAGGCCAGAAAAGAATGGACAGAAATTTACGAAGTTATGCAAAGCAAAGGACTGAATCCAAGAATACTCTATCCAGCAAGGCTATCATTCAAAATTGAAGGGGAAATAAGAAGCTTCACAGACAAAAAAAGGCTAAGGGAGTTTATCACCACCAAACCAGCAATGCAAGAAATGCTAAAGGGACTGGTGTAAAAAGAACTAAAAAGACCAGAAAGAAAACAACCACACAAAAAAATAGAAATGGCTACAAACAAGTACCTTTCAATAATAACTTTAAACGTAAATGGACTAAATGGTCCAATCAAAAGACATCGAGTGGCTGAATGGATAAAAAAACATGACCCATATATTTGCTGTCTACAAGAGACCCACCTCATTAGAAGGGACTCACACAGACTGAAATTGAAGGGATGGAAAAATATCTTTCAGGCAAATGGAAATGAAAAAAAAGCTGGGGTAGCAATACTTATATCAGACAAAATAGACCTCAAAGTGAAGGCCCTAATAAGAGATAAGAAAGGCCACTTCATAATACTAAAGGGATCAATACAACAAGAGGATATAACCCTGATAAACATATATGCACCCAATGCAGGAGCACCCACATACATAAGAAAACTCCTGGAAGATATCAGGGGAGAGATCGACAACAATACAATCATAGTAGGGGACTTTAATACACCACTGACATCACTGGATAAATCCGCTAGACAAAAACTCAGCAAAGAAACAGCAATCCTAAATGACTCACTAGATCAGATGGACTTAATTGACATCTTCAGAACACTTCACACCAAAGCCACAAAATATACATTCATCTCAAGTGCTGATGGGACATCTTCAACAATAGACAATAGGTCACAAACAAAGTCTCCCCAAATTCAAGAAGATTGAAATCATACCAAGCATCTTCTCAGACCACAAGGCCATAATATTAGAAATAAACTACAACAAAAACAACTCAAAATACTCAAACACTTGGAAGCTGAATAGCACGTTATTAAATATTGATTGGGTTACCAATGAGATTAAAGAAGAAATTAAAAACATCCTGGAAACTAATGACAATGAAAACACAACAATCCAAAACCTTTGGGACACAATGAAAGCAGTCCTGAGAGGGAAGTTTATAGCTCTACAGGCCTATCTCAACAAACAAGAAAAAATGGTAGTAAATCATCTAAATCTACAGCTCAATGAATTAGAAAGAGAGCAACAAGAAAAGCCCAGAGTGAGCAGAAGGAAGGAGATAATAAAGATTAGAGCAGAAAAAGATGACATAGAGACCAAAAAAACAATACAGAAAATCAATGAAACCAAGAGCTGGTTCTTTGAAAGGATAAACAAGATTTACAAACCTCTAGCCAGGCTCACCAAGAAGCAAAGAGAAAGGACCCAAATCAACAAAATCAGAAATGATAGAGGCGAAATAACAACAGATCCCACAGAAATACAAATGATTGTTAATAAATACTATGGACAACTCTACTCCAACAAACTAGACAACTTGGAGGAAATGGACATATTCCTAGAAAAATACAACATTCCAAAATTTGATCAGGAAGAATCTAAAAAGCTCAATAGGCCAATAACTATGGAAGAAATTGAAGCAGTCATCAAAAAAGCTTCCAGCAAACAAAAGCCCAGGACCAGACGGCTTCACAGGGGAGTTTTACCAAACATTCAAGGAAGAACTAAAACCTATCCTCCACAGACTACTACAAAAAAATCCAAGAGGAAGGAACACTTCCAAGCTCATTCTATGAAGCCAGCATCACCCTAATACCAAAACCAGGTAAAGACAACACAATGAAAGAGAATTACAGGCCAATATCCCTCATGAACATAGATGCCAAAATCCTCAACAAAATCTTAGCAAATGGAATCCAGCAGTACATCAGAAAGATCATACACCACGACCAAGTTGGATTTATCCCAGGGATGCGAGGATCGTACAGTATCCGCAAATCAATAAATGTGATACATCACATAAACAAATTGAAAGAAAAAAACCACATAGTCATATCAATTGATGCAGAAAAAGCACTTGACAAAATTCAACACCCATTTTTGATAAAAACTGGCAGTAAGGCGGGAGTAGAAGGATCATCCCTCATCATAATAAAAGCCATATATGACAGGCCCACAGCCAACATCATACTCAATGGACAAAAACTAACACGATTTCCCCTGAGAACAGGAACAAGACAGGGATTCCCCCTCTCACCACTCCTGTTCAACATAGTACTGGAAGTACTAGCTGTTGCGATCAGACACGAAGAAGAAATAAAAGGCATCCAAATTGGAAAAGAAGAAGTAAAACTGTCCTTATTTGCAGATGACATGATATTATACTTAAAAAACCCTAAAGACTCCATCAATAAACTGTTAGACTTAATAAAATAATTAGGCAATGTAGCAGGATACAAAATTAACGCCAAGAAATCTATGGCATTTCTATACACCAATAGTGAATGTGCAGAAAGAGAGACTAAAAAAGCAATCCCATTTATCATGGCACCAAAAAAATTAAGCTACCTAGGAATAAACTTAACTAAAGAGGTAAAAGATCTCTTCTCAGAAAACTACAGGATGTTGAAAAAAGAGATAGAGGAAGACATAAACAGATGGAAGAACATACCATGTTCTTGGATTGGTAGAATCAACATCATTAAAATGTCCATACTGCCCAACGCAATCTATAAATTCAACACACTTCCCATTAAAATACCAATGGCATATTTCACAGACCTAGAACGTACTCTCCAAAAATTCATCTGGAATAAAAAACGACCCCGAATAGCTGCAGCAATCCTGAGAAAGAACAAAGTAGGTGGGATCTCAATACCAGATATCAAGCTGTATTACAAAGCCACTGTTCTCAAAACTGCCTGATACTGGCACAAGAACAGACATATAGATCAATGGAATAGAATTGAGAGCCCAGAAATCAGCCCCAACCAATACGCTCAATTAGTATTTGACAAAGGAGGCAAGAACATACAATGGAGTCAAGATAGTCTCTTCAATAAATGGTGTTGGGAAAATTGGACAGATACATGCAAGAAAATGAAACTGGACCACCAACTTACACCATACACAAAAATAAACTCAAAATGGATAAAGGACTTCAATATACAACGGGAAACCATACAAATACTAAAAGAATCCAAAGGCAACAAAATCTCAGACATATGCAGAAGCAATATCTTCACCGAAACAGCTCCTAGGGCATTGGAAACTAAAGAGAAAATAAACAAATGGTACTACATCAAAATAAAAAGCTTCTGCACAGCAAAAAAAAAAAAAAAAAAAAAAAAAAAAAAAAACATCAACAAAACAACAGGAAAACCCACTGTGTGGGAAAACATATTTGCCAATGTCATATCTGATAAGGGCCTAATCTCCAAAATTTATAGGGAACTCATACAACTTAACAAAAGAAAGATAAACAATCCAATCAAAACATGGGCAAAGGATCTAAATAGACACCTTTCAAAAGAGGACATTCAGAAAGCCAAAAGACATGAAAACATGCTCAAAGTCACTAATCATCCGAGAGATGCAAATCAAAACAACAATGAGGTACCATCTCACACCTGTCAGACTGGCTATCATCAACAAATCAACAAACGACAAGTGTTGGAGAGGATGTGGAGAAAAAGGAACACTTGTGCACTGCTGGTGGGAATGCAGACTGGTGCAGCCACTATGGAAGACAGTATGGAGTTTGCTCAAAAAACTGAAAATGGAACTCCCATTTGACCCTGTGATGCCACTTCTAGGAATATATCCCAGGAAACCAGAAACACCAATCAGAAAGGATATATGCACCCCTATGTTCATGGCAGCACAATTCACCATAGCTAAGATCTGGAAACAGCCTAAGTGCCCATCAGTAGATGAATGGGTTAGAAAACTGTGGTACATCTACACGATGGAATACTATGCTGCTGTAAAAAAGAAGGAACTCTTACCATTTGCAACAGCATGGATGGAACTGGAGAGCATTATGCTAAGTGAAATTAGCCAGTCAATGAAGGAAAAATACCACATGATGTCACTCATTTCTGGATAATAAAGACCATTATAAACTTATGAACAAAAATAGATACAGAGGCAGAACTGCCACGAACAGACTGTCAAACTACAGCAGGAAGGCCGGGGAGGGTGGGAGGGCAGGAGGGGTGTGGGTAAGAGATCAACCAAAGGACTTGTATGCATGCATATAAGCATTACCAATGGACATAAGACACTGGGGGGTAGGGGAGGCCAGGGGATTGTCAAGGGTGGGTGGGGGGGGGGGGGGAGGAGACATATGTAATACTTTTTGTAATACTTTAAGCAATTAAAAAAAAAAAAAGAAAGAAAGTAAAAAGACAGCCCTCAGAATATGAAGGAAAAAATAAGAAAAAGTTACTGAAATAAAAGCAAAAGAGCAAGAAGCAGAGGAATATTTGAGGAAAGAAGTACTCCAAATTCCCAGATTTAAACAAAGATGAATCTACAAATCTGAGGAGTGCAAAAAATTCCAAGTAGGATAAATTCAAAGATACCCATACCAAGACATAAGCAGACTGTCAAAAGTGAAAGAGCATCTTGAAAGCATTGAGAGAGAAGCAACTTGTCATATATGAATGATCCTCAATAGGAATAACAGCCAATTTCTCATCAGAAACCATGGGGGCCAGAAGGCATGAAATAACATATTTAAAATGTTGGAAGGAAAAACTTCTCAACCAAGAATTCTGTATCTGGCAAAACTGTCCTCCAAAATGGGGAGAATGTGAGATATTTCTAGAAAAATAAAAGCTGAGAGAGTTCATTGCCACTCGACCTGTCATACAAGAAGGGCTAAAGGTAACCCTTCAGATTGAAATGACCAGAGCCATCCTCTTATACAGAAAGTCCTCGGGTTATGTCGGACTCAGAATATGTCGTTTCATGGTTATGTCATCCTCTCGCATTTATTTATATAAGAAAAAAATTTCCATCATTTTGACGTATGTACATACGTGCTTTAAGTTTTTTATTATTTATTTACCACAAGTACAGGTCAGGAATTATCCTTTTTTTTTTTTTTTAAGTAAATCTTTATTGTTCAGATTATTACATTTGTTCCTCTTTTTTCCCCCCCCATAGCTCCCCTCCACCCAGTTCCCACCCCACCCTCTGCCCTTACCCCCCCACTGTCCTCATCCCTAGGTGCACAATTTTTGTCCAATCAGTTCCCGCATCTCCCACACCCCTTTCGCCAACAAGAATAGTGAGTCCATTCACTTTCTATGTCCCTGATTCTATTATAATCAACAGTTCATTCTGTTCATCAGATTATTTATTCACTTGATTCTTAGATTCACTTGTTGATAGATGCGTATTTGTTGTTCATAATTTGTATCTTTACCTTTTACTTCTTCTTCCTCTTCTTAAAGGATACCTTTCAGCATTTCATATAATACTGGTTTGGTAGTGATGAACTCCTTTAGCTTTTCCTTATCTGTGAAGCTCTTTATCTGACCTTCAATTCTGAATGATAGCTTTGCTGGATAAAGTAATCTTGGTTGTAGGTTCTTGCTATTCATCACTTTGAATATTTCTTGCCATTCCCTTCTGGCCTGCAAAGTTTCTGTTGAGAAATCAGCTGACAGTCGTATGGGTATTCCCTTGTAGGTAACTGAGTTTCTTTCTCTTGCTGCTTTTAAGATTCTCTCTTTGTCTTTTGCTCTTGGCATTTTTAATTATGATGTGTCTTGGTGTGGTCCTCTTTGGATTCCTTTTGTTTGGGGTTCTCTGTGCTTCTTGGACTTGTAAGTCTATTTCTTTTACCAGGTAGGGGAAGTTTTCTGTCATTATTTCTTCAAATAGGTTTTCAATATCTTGCTCTCTGTCTTCTTCTGGCACCCCTATAATTCTGATGTTGGTATGCTTGAAGCTGTCCCAGAGGCTCCTTACACTATCTTTGTATTTTCGGATTCTTTTTTCATTTTGCTTTTCTGGTTGGATGTTTTTTGCTTCTTCACATTTGAAATCTTTGCCTTGATTCTTGCGCTCCTCTAGTCTGCTGTTGGGAGTCTGTATAATATTTGTTATTTCAGTCAGTGTATGCTTAATTTCTAGTTGGTTCTTTATCACAACATTGAGGGTCTCATTAGATTTCTTGAGGATCTCAACAACTTTATCGGCGGCTTCTAGAAAGTTTTTGAGAGACCTTAAAAGTGTGCTTCTGAACACAATATCCTGCATTGACAGTTTTGTCCTGTTTCTTTGTCTTCGCATTTTTTATGCTTTCTTGCTGCACCCCCTAGTGGTCTTTGTGCACTGTCTTGTTGTAGTTAATCCTTGATTGTTGTAGTTAATACTAGGGGGATTTGACCTCCAGGCCAACTGGCTGTGAGAATCAGCTGTGTCTGCAGTGGGAGAACTTCTGTCCTCTAGGAAGGTGCTAATCTAGCCTTTGCCTGAGGTTATCTGGCAAATGGCTCTGTGCGGGGCTTGGGCGGGGTAGGTCGCACAGGATCAACAGAGCGGGTGGAGGGAGCAGTTATGGCTGCTCTCAGTCCCGTCCCCAGAGGCTCTGCCTCTCAGAGTCCCAGCAACTGCTGCAAACCTCGGAGAGAAAGCTGCCCTCGTGCTCCGACCGATGCCAGACAGTCCCGCTTCTCCCGCTTGAGTCTGTGACCCTAGAGCCTCGCCCAGAACTGGAGCTCAGAATCTGAGACTCCCTCCCGATTGAAAATAACAACCGCGCCCTCAGCTACCAGCCCGCTCTGCGTGTACCTCCGCACCTTTTTATTTTCCGCACTGCACCTCCTCTGAGTCTCGTATGCTGTTCTCTTTCCTTCTAGTTGAAGAACCTCCCCTCAGCCAGTCTTCCTGTGGTTCTGGGCGATGTCCGCTCCGTCTTTTAGTTGTATTTGTGAAGTGGTTGTTCAAGGCAGCTAACTCCGGTGTTTACCTATGCCACCATCTTGGTTTTTTCCAAGAAATTATCTTTCAAAAAAAATTTTTTTTTTACTGTTTCACTTCATTACTGCGGTATATGTGCTCCATGTGAGTGATGAAGGTGCTTATGTTTTTGGATTCCAACTTACGGTGAAAATCGTGTTACGTCGCGCTGTAGGAACGGATCTCCGACATAACCCAAGGACCTACTGTATAATAAAAGCATAGTATGCAAATTGTTTCCTTGACCAAAAGTTCATCCTGGAGTTTGACCAAGGGGTGGGGCTGGCCACGGAAGGGAGGGAGGCCCTGGCCACCAACGGCGGTGTCAGGGAGGCTGCAGCCGGCAATCATTAGGGACCCTACCAGTGCACGCATTTCACACACTGGGCCTCTAGTATGATAAATACAGATTTTCAATAAAGATAAATAAATGGGCAAATATAAAAGCCAATGTTACCAGGTGCACTGGTTAATGTAGATTTTGTAATCAAAGAAAACACGATAATTTCAAGAGAAACATCAGAAGTGCTTTATTCAAAGTAATGTCCATCATTAGGTACACATTTTCCCCATCTTTCAGGTAATTTGTGGATACCGTCCCAATAGAACTTTCCTTGTTTTGAGGCAAACCATTCATAGACCCAATTTTCCACTTCTTCGTATGTTTTGAAGTGCTGCTCAGAAAGTGCTTGTGCCATCGATTGGAACAAGTGGTAATCTGAGGGAGCAGGGTCTGGTGAATACGGCGGGTGGGCTAATACTGCCCAGGCAAGATCTTTTAACGTGTCTTTAACTGGTTTTGAAGTGTGTGATGGTGCGTCATAATGAAGCAAAATTACTCTGCCATGTCTTCTGGGCCATTCTGGTCATTTTACGATCAAAGCATGGTTCAGATTGATTGTTTGTTGTCAGTAGCCATCAGTATTAATGGTTTCACCTGTTTTAGAAACTCATAATACACCACACCTTCCTGATCCTACCAAACACAGAGCATTGTCTTCTTTCCTAAGCGAATTGGCCTTGCAATCGATGTTGATGGTTGACCTGAATCAACCCATGATTTTATGCACTTGGGATTCTCAAAATAAATCCACTTTTCATCGCCAGTCACAATTGGATGCAAAAAAGACTTTCTTTCGTGCTGTTGAAGCAACATTTTACTGATGAATTTTTGGTTTTCCGTTTGTCTTTCATTCAGTTAATGTGGCACCCATTTTCCTTCCTTTAAAATCTTTTCCATTGCTTGTAAACTATTGGAAATTGTTTGTTGAGCAACATTTAATCTTTCTGCAAGTTGTTTTTGAGTTTGACATGCATCTTCATCCAATAATGCTTGTAATTGTTGGTCTTCAAACTTTTTTGGTTGACCTGGACA
Source organism: Myotis daubentonii (assembly GCF_963259705.1). NCBI lineage: Eukaryota > Metazoa > Chordata > Mammalia > Chiroptera > Vespertilionidae > Myotis > Myotis daubentonii. Next base: position 75,107,132 of record NC_081841.1, on the reverse strand, counting down.
TTCTTTGTCTTTCACATCGAAATCATCACTTTTAAAGCGTTGAATCCAGCATTCACAAATACCTTGAGATGGAGCCTGTTCACCATAAGCCTCCCAAAGTATGTTAACTTTCAGCAGCACTTTTCTTCACAATAAAGTAGTGAATTAAAACTTCCCGCAAATGCTCTTTTTGGCACAAAATTCAACATTTTTAAGCATAAAAATATCTATGATGTTAACACCTTCAGAAAATTTGATATATGAAGTTTTGAAGCTTGCTGTCAATACAAAATAGCATACATATCAAATCGCATATATATCAACATGTGTAACTACATCTATTGAAAAAAATCCATATTATTAATCAGTACAGCTGGTATTGTAATTTTAATTTATAACTGTCCTTATTTCCTACAGAATTTAAAAAATAATGAATGAATAATAATTACAAATGTTATGCATCGGGCATATATAGTCCAAAGATATAATTTGTGATAACATAAAGGGATGGAAGATGAGCTATATAGGAACATAGTTTTTGCGTTCTGTTGAAATTAACTTGGTAGCAATTTAAGCTAAATTGTTATAAATTTAGAGGTAAATGTCATCCCTTTGGTGACCATAAAGAAAACATCTAAAACATAGGAAAGGAAATATGAGTGAAATCAGAACAATTCACTACAAAACAAAATCAGCTAAACACAAAAGAAGGTAGTAATGGAAAAAATGAATGAAAAAGGTATAAGACATATAGAAACAGTAAAATGGCAGAAGTCTTTTTTAATCAGTAGTTTCATTAACTATAAATGGATTAAATTATTCAATCATAAAGCAGAGTGGCAGAATGGATTAAGATAAATATCCAACTCTATAAAAAAACAATCCCATTTACTGTTGCACCAAAAAAAATTAAGATACCTAGGAATAAACTTAACTAAAGAGGTAAAAGACCTGTACTCGGAAAATTATAGGACATTGAAAAAAAAGGTAGAGGAAGACAAACAAATGGAAGAATATATCATGTTCATGGATTAGTAGAATTAACATCATTAAAATGTCCATACTACCCAAAGCAATTTATAGATTTAATGCAATCCCCATTAAGATACCAATGGCATAATTCACAGACCCAGAATAAACTCTCCAAAAATTCATCTAGAATAAAAAAAGACCCCAAATAGCCAAAGCAATCCTGAGAACAAAGTTGAAGGGATCACAGTACCAGATACCAAGCTCTATTACAAAGCCACTGTTCTGAAATCTGCCTGGTACTGACATAGGAACAGACATAGACCAATGGGACAGAACAGAGAACCCAGAAATCAACTCAAGCTATTATGCTTAATTAATATTTGGAGGCAAGAGCTTACAATGGAGTCAAGACAGTCTCTCCACTAAATGGTGCTGGGAAATTTGGTCAGATATGCAAAAAATGAAACTAGATCACCAACTTACACCATACACAAAAATAAACTCAAAATGGTTAAAGGATGAACCATAAGATAGGAAACCATAAAAATCTTAGAAGAATCCATAGGCAGCAAAACATCAGACTTATGTTGTAGCAATATCTTTACCGATACAGCTCCTAGGGCAATGGAAACTAAGGAGAAAATAAACAGATGAGACTACATCAAAATAAAAAGCTTATGCACAGCAAAAGAAACCATCAAAAAACAACAAGAAAGCCCACTGCATAGGAGAACATACTTGCCAATGTTACCTCCAATAAGGGTTTATTCTCTAAAATTTACAGGGAACTCATACAACTTAACAAAAAGAAGATGAAATATCCAATCAAAAAATAAGCAAAGGACTTAAGTAGAACTTTTCGAAAGAGGACATAGAGAAGGCCGAGAGACATAAGAAAACATGCTCAAAGTCACTAATCATCCGAGAGATGCAAATTAAAATTAAAACAACAGCGAGGTACCATCTTACACCTGTCAGAATGGCTATCATCTACAAACGACAAGTGCTGGCGAGGATGTGGAGAAAAAGCAACCCTCTTGCACTGCTGGTGGGAATGCAAACTGGTGCAGCTACTGTGGAAAACAGTATGGAGAGTCCTCAAAAAGTTAAAAATAGAACTCCTATTTGACCCAGTAATCTCATTGCTGGGAATATATCCCAAGAAACCAGAAACACCAATCAGAAAGGACATATGCATCCCTATGTTCACAGCAGCACAATTTACAATAACTAAGATTTGGAAACAGCCTAAATGTCCATCAGTAGATGAGTGGATTAAGAAACTGTGGTACATCTACACAATGGAATGCTATGCTGCTATAAAAAAGAAGGAACTTTTACCATTTGCAACAGCATAGATGGGCTTGGAGAGCATTATGCTAAGCGAAATAAGCCAGTCGGAGAAAGATAAATATCACATGATCTCACTCATATGTGGGATATAATGAACAACATATACTGATGAACATAGACCCAGAGACAAAGAAACAATGAACAGACTGTCCAACCTCAGAGAGGAGGCTTGACTAACTCAAATCAACTAGGCCTACCACACATATGTAGAATAGTTTACCCAACAACAACAGGATATACATTCTTGCCAAGTGCACATGACACATTCTGCAGGACAGACCATAAGTTAAGGCATATAACATGTCTCAGTAAATTTTCATACAAAGTATTTATTTTTGCCCCAATGAATGAAGCTAGGAATCAGTAACAGAAGGAAAACTGGGAAATTTACATTATGTGGAAATTAACACATCTTAACCATTGACAAATGAGAAATCACAAGTGAAATTTAAAATCACTTAAACAAATGAAAATAAAAACACAAAATCCCAAAACTTGTAAGAAAAAACAAAGGCCGTGCTCAACAGAAATATATACCTACATTCAAAAAGATCTCAATAACTTAATTTAATAATGGAAAACTAGAAAAAGAGAAAACTAATCCCAAAGCTAGCAGAAGGAAATATAGAACAGAGAAAAAACTGGAGAATAGAACAAGAGAGAATCAGTGAAGTTAAAAGTTGGTTTTTTGAAAAGGTCAACAAAATTGACAAACCTTTAGCTAGACCAGTGATGGCGAACCTTTTGAGCTCAGCGTGTCAGCATTTTGAAAAACCCTAACTTTGGTGCCGTGTCACATACAGAAATTTTTTGATATTTGCAACGATAGTAAAACAAAGACTTATATTTTTGATATTTATTTTATATATTTAAATGCCATTTAACAAAAATCAACCAAAAAGTGAGTTCACGTGTCAGAGGTGCCATAGGTTCGCCATCACTGAGCTAGACTAAGAAACAAAGAACAAAGACACAGATAACTAAAATCAGAAATGAAAATGGAGCCATTCCTATTGACCTTACAGAAATAAAAAGGATTATAAAAGAATAATATGAGCAGTTTTATACCAACAAATTAAGTAACCGAAATGAAATGGACAAATTTCTAAGACTACATAAATTACATAAACTGGCTCAAAAAGAATTAGAAATTTTCAATGGACCTATAACAAGTTAAGAGATTGAATCAGTAATCTAAAACCTGCATACAAAGAAAAGGCCAGGACCAGAGGCTTCCTTGATGAATTTTACAAACATTTAAAGAAAAGCAAACACCAATCCTTCTCAAACTTACAAAATAACAGAAGAGTTGGGAAACTTTATATGGTTCCAGCATTACCCTAATACCAAAGCCACATAGAGATACTACAAAAAAATAAAATTACAGGTCAATATCACAAAATGTAGATGCAAAAATTCTCCACAAAATACTGTCAAGCTAAATCCAACAGCATATTAAAAAGATTATATACCTTGACTAAGTGGGATTTATCCAAGCAGTGTGAAGATGGTTTAACATAAGACAATTAATCAGAATGATACATCACATTAATAGAATGGCAAGCGGCACATGAAATGATGCTCAACATTATTAGTCACTAGAGGCCCAATGCACAAAATTCATACATGGGGCTTGGCTCTCACAGCTGCAGCAGCTGCCTGAGCCCTTGCAGCCCTGGCTTTGTCCGGAAGGTCATCCAGCTGTCTGGTCTAATTAGCATATTACACTTTTATTATAGATAAGGGAAATGCAATGAGGTCAGGTACTACGCATCACTAAAATGGTAATTTTAAAAAATGAAAAATAGGTATTGGTGAGGATGTAGAGAAATTGGAACTCTTGTATATTGCTGGTAGGAATGTAAAATAATGCCAACCCTGTGAAAAACAATTTGATGGTTCTTCAAAAAGCTAAATATAGAATTGCCATATGACCCAGCAAACTACTACAAAAAATTTAAAAACAGGAATTCAGGTACTTGTACACCCATATTCATTGCAGCATTATTCACAGTTGCCAAAAGGTAGAAACAACTCAAGTATGCATCAACAGATGGATAAACAAAATGCGGTATATGTTTACAATAGAATATAATTTAGCCATAAAAAGAAAAGTTCTGCTGCATAATACAGTACAACATGGATGAACTTTGAAAACATAATACTAAGTGAAATAAGCAAAACACAAAAGGACAAATATTGTATAATTTTACATATAGTATAATATACAACACTAGAGGCCCGGTGCACAAAAATTTGTGCACTCGGGGGGGGGAGGGGGGGTCCCTCAGCCCGGCCTGTGCCCTCTCCCAGTCTGGGACCCCTCGGGAGATAACGACCTGCTGGCTTAGGCCTGCTCCCGGGTGGCAGAGGGCAGGCCCAATCCCTAGGTGCAGCCCCTGGTCGGGCTCAGAGCAGGGCCAATTGGGGAGTTGGGGCGCCGTCCCCTGTCACACTCAAGGCAGGGTCGATGGGGAGGTTGTGGAGCAACCCCCCATCACACACAGAGCAGGGCCAATACGGGGGTTGGGGTGCTGCCCCCTGTCACACACAGAGCAGGGCCCGTGGGGGGGGGGGGGGGAGCTCCCCCCTATCAGGCACAGAGCAGGGTGGATAGGGAGGTTGTGGCCCCGTCCCCTGTCACACACAGAGCCGCAGGGCGATCAGGGGGTTTGGGCGCTGCCCCCTGTCATGCTGATCCCGGTGCCGGGAGGCATATTACCCTTTTACTATATAGGGTAGAGGCCTGGTGCATGGGTGGGGCCGGCTGGTTTACCCTGAAAGGGTGTCCTGGATCAGGGTGGGGGTGCCCACTGGGGTGCCTGGCCAGTCTGGGTGAGGGGCTGAGGGCTGTTTTCAGGCTGGGGGTGACTGAACTCCCAAACGCTCCTTTTTTCCTTTTTTTTTTTTTAATTCTGGGCCAGCTTTAGCTTGAGGCTTGGCTCCAGCTGTTAGGCCTCCGTCTGAAAGTAGGTTTCTGGCCTTTGCATACAATGTTGCGAATCTGCTGGCTGAAGTTGGGCGTATTTGTTACAGAGTTTCTTAAACTGCCAGCTCAGAGGCAGCGGCAGGCGGGGAACGTTGGAGTCCTCCGTCACTGAGGCAACCAAGCCTCATGTTAGTTTCAAGCTGCCTGGCTGCCGGCCGCCATCTTGGCTGACAGTTAATTTGCATATCTCGCTGATTAGCCAATGAAAAGGGTATCGGTCGTACGCCAATTACCATGTTTCTCTGTTATTAGATAGGATAGGCAAATTCATAGAAAGATTGGAGATTACTAGGGACTGAGGGAAGGAGGGAATGGGAAGTAATTTAATTGTTACAGAGTCTCTCGAATGGTGAAAATGTTTTGGAAGCAGTGATGGTTGCACAATATTGTGACTGTACTTAGTACTGCTGAATTATTCACTTAAAATTATTAAAATGGCGAGACTTATGTATGTATGTATGTATGTATATACACACGTTATCAGAAGTTAGAAATTTAAAAATAAATACTTAAATTTTGTTATTTAACAAAACACTAATATGATAGAGACACACGGGGCACCTGTATTTTCTTCTAAAGGTAGAGTTTACTGATCACAGTAAATCTTGTAAATCAAGAGTTGGATTGCTGAATCCCTTGTTATTTTAAACTAGTGGCTTGGTGCACGAAATCGTGCACATTGAAAGGAAATTAATTAGAAGAAATATTTTAATATCGCTATTCATCCTTTCTCTATAATAGAAGTTTCAACCAAATTCACGATCAACAATGAAAGATCGAAATATACGCATGTGATTGGCACCAGTGAGAGCTTTATATGTATGGCACATGCTTGAATCAACTTATCCTTTTATATATAGAGAATGAACTTGCTTAACTAGACCTGCTTTCTGATTTAGCTAAACTTTTTCCAGCCCAGTGAAGCACCCCAACTTCTCTTTCAGGTAATTGTCATCAACACAGCAGTAAATATCAACACGAAGCAGATTGTTATTGTAGATCACACAGGGAGAACAAAGGGTAAAATATTTAACTGCAGCAGTGTTTGACTATATATTGCACAGTGAGAAAACCTGAAGTCATTTTCAAGGTCCACCTTTTCTTCTTTTCAGTCAGGTCAAGTTCCTAAGCTCTCTAAATCTCCGTTTTCCAGCTAATGAAAAGAAAATAGGATTCCATTGAGTCTCCTATCTACCTTCTCCAGGACTTTTGTTAGGATCAAATGAGATGAGGCACAGGAAAATGCTTCACAGACATTTGGTTAAAGTGTAAATTGTTTGCACCTGGCTATAAAGCAAATCGTGTTCCTGGGCTGAAGAAACTCCAAGGAGGCTAGTCGCTAGGGAGAAGAAGCCAGATGTTGCTATGTGACATCATTACCCGGCACCGACAGCCACCATTTCTGGGCTGGGCTGGACTGTGGGTTGCATTTTGCAGCATGGGGTCTCATTAGCATTGGCTGTGATTTGGTGGGGTGTCACTCTGGGGTGGTTGCGGGGCCTGTGTCCCACTTGGGGGAAGCCAAGTATTGCTTTGTGGGCACCAGGTCTGCAGTGCCGTTTATTGATAAATGGCCTGTTGCTAGGGAAAGGAAGCCAGGTGTTGCTACGTACGTCATTACCCGGCACCCATAGCCACCATTTCCAGGCTAGGCTAGGCTGTGGGCCGCATTTGCACCATGGGGTTTAAGTCTCCATGACTTGAAGTAGGAGGACACAGTGTAGGTTGAATACACATTATTTTTTAATAATAAAATTATAGAAATTTATTTTTTATTTTTAAGACATGAATAACATTTTATAAAGTTATTTTAAGGAATAGGTAATTGGAGATTGTTTCTATTTAGAACAGTAAAGAGGTAAGAACAGAGTTAAAGGCATATGACCACTGATTTTCTGTTTTTGTAAGCATATAAATTATCTTGCTTTTCTGATTCTAGTTTCTTCTCTTGCAAACTTCCTGATAGAATAAAGTCTAAAGTTTATTTTTCTAAGGAAAATTTAGTTCTAATTGATTGATATGCTCTTGTGCATGTACTCAGATGTTTTTAGTAAATTTAGACCATATTCTGAAAAATGATATCATTTATTATAAGATGCTTTCTACATTAATCAGATACTATTAGTAAATAATTTTATTGGAAACATATCATTCAGTGGAAATGTTTATAATTTTGGGGACAAGATAAGTATGATTAAAAAGAACACTATTATTTAACATTTAACTAGAGGTACTAACTGGTGCAGTTAGAAAAGTGGTGGATCTATATTTGTATTTGTGTTTATATTAAAATGTCTCTTAAAGGATGTACAAATAGCAGTGACTATCTCTGTTTGGGAGGGTGGGGGGAGAAGACTGAATGTATAGGGGTCAGGAGTGGGAGAGGAACTCTTCATTGTATATCTTTTATGCTTTTTGATATTTGTGCCAAATTAATATTTCCTATTAAAATGAAATAAAATAGCCCTTGGCCAGGTAGCTCAGTTGGTTGGAGCATTGTCCCTACACCACAAAGTTGTGGGTTCAATCCACAGTAAGGGTGTGTACAGGAAGCAGGCAACCAATTGATGTTTCTCACATTAATCTCTCTCTCTCTCTCTCTCCACCCCCCCCCCCAAAATCAATAAACATATCCTTGCATGAGGATTAAAAAATTAAATAAAATAATTTGTTAAGTTTTAATTAGACTATATCACCTTTGTTTTTATGTCTAAGTATTGTGCCATTGAACAGATAGTTTCAACAGTTGTACATTGGTCTTTAAAATTCAATGCAAATTCACATAATAGCATGTTTTTGTTTTCAGGTTAGTGTCCCGAAAATGAAACATAAGCCAACCAGACAACAGAAGAAAGTGGCAAAAGGCTACTCATCTCCAGAACCTGATATCCAGGACTCATCTGGAAGTGAAGGTAAAAATATTTATTGCAGACTATTCACTATAGGAATCTAATTTTTTAAAAAAGATTACTATACTAGGTTTGATAGATGAGAATTTTTTATGTTAATTTAAGAAGATATGTAAAAGTTTTGGTGGGGGCAGGAATGGTGTGCCAAAAAAATGTTTTAATCCCTATTTTAGATTATAAATAAATTTTAAGACCAGGCCACAGGTAAAGGCATGGGGTATGGACAAAGGGGGAAGCATGCAAATCAAGAACCACACTGTAGTGTTGCTCTTATGCCTGGTTAAGCTTCTGAAAAATTGTTGATGGCTTCCTAGATTCAATTCAGGGAGCATTTTTGAGCTTTGAGCTTAGTTCCATGCTTTAAAAACTTTTTCATTTTCTAAATAAATTGTTATAGTTATAGAAGTCAAGTAAATATATAGCTATACTAAAATTATGGTCTAAATTAACTAGTGTGCCATTCTTGTTCAAATCAGATGTGTAAACTGTGTTGAACTACACAGAGTTATAATCAAGAAAGGATTAAAGTAATGTCTGAGACACTATGAGGACAGGTTTTTTTGTTTTTTGAGTTTTTTTAATATATATATTTTTATTGATTTTAGAGAGAAAGGGAGAGGGAGAGAGAGAGAAACATCAATGATGAGAGAGAATCATTGATTGGCTGCCTCCTGCACGCCCCCTACTGGGGATCGAGCCTGCAACCCAGGCATGTGCCCTTGGCCGGAATCGAACCTGGGACCCTTCAGTCCACAGGCCAATGCTCTATCCATTGAGCCAAACCAGCTAGGACAAGAACAGGTTTTTTAAAGGCATAGTCTTTAAGCTCACACTAAACTGGGGAACTCATTTTTATAGAGGTAACACTTGAGGTGAATAAATGATAAATGCCAGGAAAGTAGTAGAAGAAAAATAGTTAAGAGTTGAAAGGTAGCTGAATTCAGTTTGGGGAAATGTTCTTAGAGGAACTCTGGTGAATTTATAATGAATTATAATATAAGCTTGAGAAATGCAGGTAGGGAACAAGCTACTGGAATAACAAGGAATAGACTGAATGAAGGTTTGAAAGCAGGAATTGCATGGTACCCATGTGCTAGAGGGAGTGTTTGATACACTGTTGTTCCCATTTTAGAGAACAGGAAACTAAGATACAGGTTAATCTGCCCAAGGACATATATCATCCCATAAGACAATATGTATGTTATATAAGCAGATATTTTGGCTCCTTAATTTACTCTCTTCTCTTATCTCTCCACTATATTACCTATAATGTATCAGCTGTCATTTATTGAGTACTTAAAGTGTACCAAACTGGATGTTAAACACACATTACTACTATGAAATTTGGGTGTTAATTATACCTATTTTAAAAATGAGAAAGCTGAGACCTGGAGAGAGGTTAAGATCTAACAAAAATGTAAAGGAAGGAATAGATGCATTCGGGGAATTAGAAAAAAAACAAAACACCAGTACAGTTTGCTGGTTGATAATAAAAGTGTATAGAAGTCTCAAAACCAATTGAAAAAGTTTAAAGTTTGGGTGGCTAGGGGAATAAAGATAACATTAACAACTAATATAAAATTGAAAAAGGGGCTCAAAAAGCTGAATTCCTCAGATGAAGGCAAATGGGCAAAGAGATAGAAGAGAGCAATACCTTCCCAAGTTAATATATGTATTTATTGAGCTATTTTTGTCTGTTTTAATTAGTTAAAAAATAGAACTGATACCATCCAAAACTACTACTTCGTGGATACTTTAAATATATCTGTAGTGTTCTAGTTTTGGAATGATATGATTAAAACTTCAAAAATGCAGAGTATTTGTATTATTATGTTAATCTCTAAACCATAAAAATGGTGCCTGGGAAAATTTTTATTATATGAGAATCATTATGCTACAATGTAGATTGTTTATAATTAAATATGTTCACTATTTTCACCATGTTTATTCTAAATATCCTTTTAGCTCAACCAGTAAAACCAAGTACAAGAAGAAAGAAAGGAATAGACTTGGGAGACATTCAGAATTCCATTGAATCCATAAAACAAGCACAGGAAGAAATTAAAAGGTAATACATGCTGACTATTCATTTGAGTCCAGAGGAGTAGTTAAGAATCCTGTTACATAGGAAATCATAGGCCAATATTTTGCAAATCATTTACATTTTTAATATCATTACTAAACTAAAATAGAGCCTTGGCTTCTGTCACCTGATGACTGAAATGCATGAAAATCTTTCAGCACTTAAATATTGGGGGAGATGTTGAGATTGCTTTTTCTCATCTCTGAGCGTGAAATTGGAATCTCTTGATCTTATTGCTGTAGCATACTAAGAATGCAGCTGACCTGGATGTGGAAGTGGGTGATTTCTGAGAAAGGCCATTAACAAAGGCTTCTGCAGTCTCCTTTGTTCATGGCTAATATTTAATTGCAATGCACCAGTGGAAATATTGAAATACTTTCACATGTGGATAAAGAGCCACTACCCTGAGACCTTCATGTGCCCCACTGGCAGTCGCAGACCTTTTCCCCACACACCTCCCAGATCCAGCAACTAAAAGTCATTAACACCTACACAGGTTCCTTGGAGGGAAAAGGAACTTACACTGCTCCTTGCTAAAGCTAGCATGAGTTCAGATCAGTTGTCTCCCATTGCTGTATCAGATGTTAAATTTTTTTAATACTAGCCAACCTTCTTTTGTCTATTCAGTACTTAGCACTAGATGTTCTGGAAGATTTTTTTCAAAGATAGTTTCTCTTTTCATAGTGATCTTATAACTCATATTTAGTTGCTATTTTCATCCACAGCCTCATCTCCTGCCATTCCCCTACCACGTGGTCGGCAAACTGCAGCTCACGAGCCACATGCGGCTCTTTGGCCCCTTGAGTGTGGCTCTTCCACAAAATACCACGTGCGGGCGCACACATACAGTGCGAGTGAAACTTCGTGGCCCATGCGCAGAAGTCGGTATTTTGTAGAAGAGCCACACTCAAGGGGCCAAAGAGCCGCATGTGGCTCGCGAGCCATAGTTTGCCAAGCTGCAGTCTGCTGACCACTGCCCTACACCAAGCATGTCAAACTCAAAGGCTAACACAGGCCAAATAAACAAGGTTTAAGTTAATGTGGGCTGCAAAAAAATAAAAGCTTCAATTTTTATCGAAGCGTAGGTTTATTTTGATAGAGACATGCTGAATACACGGGCTGAAATAAATGAGTAATTGTTAGCATAAAATAATAGAACATTTTAATAAAAATTAATATTTTTTCTTGGACATTAATTTACCAGACACTGAATAACTGCACAAATTAATAAGCATAACGCAAATAAACCTATTTTTCTTGTTCGCTGAAAGCGAAATATTTCCTCTTATGCACACCGAACAAGTCAGTCCAAGACTAAATACGTGGCCATTGGCTGCTAAAATATTCGCTGCTGGTATTAGTGGAGAGAAATGGTGTGCCTGTGCATAAGGCGAGTAAGGGAAATGAATGCAACACAATTATAGTGATCAGTCATTAGTGAACGTTGTAGTTCATTTTTAATAATTATGTGTAACAGGATATTGTAAAAATTAAGTTACGAAATTTTTATTAAAACGTTTCTTACTTACCGTTATATTGGCTGGGCCGCAAAAACGTTCGTTGTGGGCCATGAGTTTGACATGCTTGCACTACACCTATCCCATGCTTCAGTCCTATGAATCTCCACATCTTCAGACTATACTCTTCTCTCGCATCTTTGGATTTTTGCCCACACTGAACCCACTTCTTAGATGGCACTTCCTCCCACCCTGCCCATCAAAAAATCCCTGTTTATCCTTCAGAATATAACTCAAATGCCATCCTTTTTGTAACATGTCTCATCACTTACCTTCCCCTGTAGGGTTATTAATGCCTCCACTCAGATTGTTTAGCTCTCTGTACATATTCCTTTGGAGCATGACTCTATCAAAATAGACCTACGCTTCGATAAAAATTGAAGCTTTTGTGTGTCTGTTTATCCCTGCTGGACCATGAGCTCTTCTAGAGCAGGGAGCCTGTTTTCTGCATCTTGATATCATTGACCCTAACATAATGTGCTCACATTTTCTAATTTAATTATATTTATAAATTGAGTCTACTTTTTTGTTTTGCCTCCTTTTCTTTCTCTCTAGTGGTAAGACACTTTAATAGAAGAAGTCAGAAAAAGAAAAGGTCTTCACTAATCAGCTCTTTTTAGCCAAAAGCAGTTAGGGTGGCATGAGGATATTTTAAACTCACTTCATAATTAAATTGACATTTTATTTTTATTTGCATATGAAATGTCCATAGAGTATTCTCTAAGTTATGAATATCATGAAATCTGTTGCATTATTTTTTTCTGGGTAATTTAGGATTTTTCTTCAATTTCACCTCTGTCTTCCGAAAGTAAAGATAAAGAACCTTAGTGGGCCAACTAAGACGCAAAATTTTTGTTTTAAAGCCACTGTAATAACAGAGAAGGTGATATATTTCTACATCATCAAACTAATAATTATGTTTGATGCACAGCATTAAGTAATATAATTGGTACAATGTGGAATATAGATTTAGACAAGACCTAATAATAGCTCCACAGAGCATAATCAGCTCCTTGTTCAGGCAGCAGTGATTGAGATAGTTACTTTTGTTACTGTAATTAAGTGCTCTGTGGCCATATATGAAATTATGAGTTCTGTGCTAACATTTTTCACAAATAATTTAAAAATGTACTGTTGCTTATTTTTGTAGAAATATTACGGCTCTTCGAAATCATTTAGTTTCAAGCGCACCTACCACGGATTATTTTTTGCAACAAAAAGACTACTTCATCATTTTCCTCCTGATTTTGCTTCAAGTTGTAATAAACTTCATGTTTAAATAGTTCTTTACAGTAAACTATTCAATGAACTGGAATGATCAGATTCGGCCTGGGATCAATGTTCAAGTTGGTTCAGTTTTATTAAAACATCACTATATTTCTGAAACAAAACCTTAGAGATAAATGCAGAGGTGTTGATCTTTCATACCTTTTATCTTTAACCTGAAACAAGAGCTATTCTGTTTGGTTATTAAAGTGAGCTATGTGTTACGTGCCAGAACATTTCTAGTTTTTGTGAGAATGTGTCTACATGTGAGTATAATAAATCCACATGTATACACAACTGTGTCTTATGTATACCTGATAGTCTTTGTATTCTATAGTATGTTCTGAGATATAGCACTAATGGTCATAACAAAAATGTTATCAATATTATAAATATGTGTATTAACTCTTTTCTTCATAACAGGCACAAACTTTTATCAGTAAGGAATTACAAAATAGGAAATGATGGGATAATAAACATATTATAAATAGTTCAATACACTCTAGTGTTTAAAAAAATCATTTCCCAAAATAAAAATAAATAAATAAATAAAAAATCATTTCCCAAGCACCTAGCTCAATAGTCTTCTTAGATAAAGCAAGAAAAAGTGGTCAAAATTGATATATTGAGATACACAAGGTGGCAACTTGCTTTTTTTAAAGTTTACACAAGATTATTTTTTTTTTGCCCCCTTGAATTTAATATTTATAAAGGTACAAATGTACACAGGTGTATAGCAATATAAAAAAAGGTATACAGCTACTTGGATCTGTTGATTCTATCTTTCTTACATCTATATAATACTACCTTAAGCACTTGCTGATATAAGTGTGGTCAAAATTGGTTGCTGTCCTTTTTTCTTATTTTTGTTTTTTTAATTCAATCTGATAACACAGTCCAAATTCTAGAGATGTTTATATGGCAGCGATTTTCAGCCTTTTTCATCTTATGGCACCCATAAACTAATTACTAAAATTCTGCAGCACACCAAAAATTAAATATTTCGCTGATCTGACAAAAAATAGATATAATTTTGATTCATTTACACTGGACAGCTGTTGTATTGGCTGTAGTCATTTTTTATTTGACAATCTAAGGAAAAAAAGATCAGTGCCCCTGACCAAATAGTCAGATATTGCATGTTTTAAAAATTCTTGCAGAAAAATAAATTCTGTGGCACACCAGTGTGCCTGCCACAGCACACCGGTTGAAAATTGTAATTATAAGGCATATGAAATGCTGAAAATTCATGTGTTTTTCATTATGAAGAACTTATTTTAGCTTTCATTTAGACTGTAGTGTGCTCAGTGAATAAATAGGAGAAATTATAACCAACATTTTATTTTAAAAGCCGAATAAAAGAAAGATGCTTTGTATGGTGGCATTTATATGTACAATAAAATTAGTTTCTTTAAAATGTGCAATAAGTAGAGCATCAAGTTCTGAAGTTTAATTTTTTATTCTCCTTGGTTCTTAGTAACTTCATTCTGTTACAAAACCATAATTCTTCAAGATTCCTTTTGTTCAGGCTCAAACTTTTCCTACTTTTCTTTTCAGGTTAATATTTTTACTTTATGTTTTTTACATAAATGTAGTCCTCAAAAGCCATTTTTACAAATGTAAATTAAGCATAGGAACGTGTTCTAAGATATATCTTAGAAACCTGAAAATACCGGTTTTGAAAATAAAGGCAGAATAATTGCTCTGGCTACATTTGCCTTTGACTAAGAAGAGACTGTTAGACACTAGTAAAATTACAATCAGCTGTTTATTGCCATGATAAATATAAAATCAAAGAATGGTTGCTAAATTATGAAAATTGAAAATGATAAAAGGAGCCTGCTTTCCCCCTCCCCCTAACCATCATAGCTATCTTAAATATTCTAAAGTTTTATGAAGAGCCATTTCCTGTGTATTTTTGGCAAAACAATGTATTCCATATGTGCATGTGAAACATAGTTTAAATTGATTAAAACATGAATAAGATGTACCTATACCTAGTATAAGTATAGGTATAATGTGAGTACACTAGAACAAGTGGATTTTTGCTGGTATTTCATTCTTGTCGATACAATTTTTGTACTCTCTGTTACCAATGTTATGCTCAACTGCCTATTCACTGATATATATTTTGTAAATATTGTACAATTTGATCTTTTTTATGGTTTAAATTAGTATTAATTTATATTATATATAACTTAATTGGCTGATCACAAAGTCATTTCATCATTAAACCCTGAAAACTTAACATTTTTGTTGGTAACCCCCTTTTGGGGTTTTAGTCTTAGCTGCTTGTGGGTTATTTACATTTGGTCTAAATAGTGTTTATTTGTATAGGTATCTTCTAAGACTGGAAACGTATTTATTTACTTTATTATTTTCCTTTAGGGCAGATGTTATGGGTTCTGATTACCCAACGAGTCAAAAACTATTTCATGAGAAAGCAGGGTTACTTATGACTGTTCCTTATACACTAAAAGCATATATATAATCCAAAGGTCTTCTTATGCTTTTAGTTGTATGAGTTCCTTTCTGCAAACTGAACACAAAACTCAGGAATTGGTGGCTTAGTTTTAGATCAGTGCTTATTCCAGGTTTAGTATGTGAATCTTTTAAAACACAAAATTAACTTTGTAGTTAGCCATATATGTTATTGACTTTGAATGTTCTCTACCTGGAATTACTCTTCCTTCACACATGGATTCATAAAAATTGTGATTTACAGTTCTCAGTTGTCTGAGAACTTTATAATGATTTCTAGGATTTCAGATCTTATATCCTGTTTATTTTCATTTGATCAAAAATTTTATTTTTTCACATGAAAATTAAGGTAATAATTGAAATGTGCATTTCTATTTTGGTTGTTAAGTGTATTATACTTTCATTTATTCACCATTTAATGAGGGGTAACTGGCCCAGGAAAAGACAATAAACAGGGCATGTGAAATAAGTAAGTTTCAGCAATAGATATTTACTATATTTCATGTCAGTACTTTTTGTATCATTTATAAAGTGTAAACTTTGTCACCATTCCATTGAAAAAGTTGGCCTTGTAAAATACAACCCTCATGTAGTAGTATTCACGCTTTTGTGCCTTTAAGAAAATACTTTTACTCATTTTGTGTTACAGAACTATATAATATGATTCAAAGTGTTTATAGGCTTACATGTCATAAAGGGTCATTTCTCTTTGTCACCTTATTTCCTTTTATATAGCTAAGTATATTTCAATGGTAATGCTGTACTTTTATAAGGGTTTGTCTATTTACCTATTTCAAATATATTCACTCTCAGACATCATTGAAGTAGACTTGTGAGATTATTCTGAGTATTGTAAACAGTGCCTTTCTGATGGAATTCACACTGTTTTGGGTGTCAACTTGTGCCATAAATACACAAAATTCTGTGAAAGGCAGTTTTAACTTTTTGAAGAATATCTTAGTCAAATATTTAAGAAAATAAATGTATAAAATTCCATTTTCCTAGTGTTTAGCATTTCTAGTGAGCAGTGAATATATTTTTGGGCTTTGTTTGACATAAGTTGATAATGACATTGCTATTGAGCCATATATGATGCTCTAAATTATTTTGAATTATGCTAAATGTACAGAACTAAAATATTAAAATTAGCATTTATACCAAGTTCTCCAATTTGAACCGATGGTGGGGGGGGCCCACACAAATCATTAAGTTTACATTTCAACGTCTGATTACATGGAAAAAGAGATTCTTTAAAAATATATAATCTGCCGCTATTATGTAATTTGGTTTCATTTTGTTTAACTATAGTGTGAATTTAATATATTTAATTTACTTTTTGTTACTCTTAATATAGCTTGTTTTGTTACAGTTTTTATTTGAAGACAGACTATTAAAATTGTATAGGACCAGTATCTCCTTAATATGATTCACATAGTTAGAAGAGCCACAAGAACCCCATGACAAAATGAATGTGAATATACTTTATAAAAAATTAGAAAATTTTATCTTCATTTATCATGTAAAATTATTTTAGTATTATAATATTGAAATTTATTTAAAGAAAAATGCCACAAGACATTTGAACTGATGAGCCACAGAATGTCAGTTGAAAATTTTTTCACTTTTTAGCATGCTAAATATACATCTAAGTTAAATATTCTGGTTGATGGCCACTTATAAATTCACACTACCACTGGTCAGTTTGTATAACAGAATAAAAGTATGTTATCTGCAGTGTAAGTACAGCACACTGTCAAATTCTTTTCCTTGAGGTGCATCGTAAATGTACAGATAGTCATAGGCTACTGTTTTGTAATGTATTACATTTCTAATCTATTATTCCTAACCTATTATGTGTGCAGAGACAAAGAATTGAATTTTTTTAATGATCTGTAAAATTATGCTAACTTCTACAAGTAGGCATTCTAAATAAAATTTTAAAAAAGCAAATTGTGATCAAATGACTTTGAATATAACACATTAAATTACTAGTCCTAATTTTTTAATTAAAAATTTTAATGGGTATAGTTGTGAAGGATGGTGCCAGGTTTGGAAGGGGTTTAACAGAATCCCTAATGCTTGCTTTACTTGGTACTTTATATTCATTTCTCTTTGAGTACTCATAATAACCTTAAGGTAAGTGGAAGTTAACCCAATTTTATAGAGGAAGAATCTGAGGCTCAGAGAAGTTAAATGATTCCAAAAGCTTCATAGAGTAAGGGTGATAACGAGCACAAGTTTGGATCCAAGTCTAACTGCAGCGTCCATTGCTTTTCACTGCACTTAAAGAGAACTCTGCACCACTTTTAAGTGTTTGGAATAATCCTCTGCTCTAATCTTTATTGAGTAATGTAACCCCTTTATGATGGGTAGAACCAGAAAAAAAAAAACACAACTTCGTATTAAAGAAGCATACACACAAAACCCATATGAAAAAGGTTTTCCCTCTTAAATCACTTTTATGTCTATAATGATATCAGATAAGTTCCAAGAAATGACTCTTCTCTGGTTTTCCTCATCCTCTTGCCCTCCCCTTCTCGCTCTCTCCTCAGGGTCCAGTGGCTTCTGGCTAATAGTCAGTTGGTTCTGTCTTGTTAATTGGGGGAAGAGAGGGAAGGGCTTGTAGCTTTTGGAACACAGGAGTAAGGGGCAAGGAAAACAGCCCCTCACTATTCGACCTCAATGAAAAAAATCTACAAGATGCTTTTCTTACTAATAATTGGCCACACTCTGGGATGTCCTGTGTTATGCTATTACCCTAATCGATTCTTCTGCACCTTACAGAATATCCCTTTCTTGTAGAGATAGTAAGCCCATACAGGTGACATGTCACAGCAACTTGGTGGGTGAGCTCTTAAATATAGACTGTTGAGTGCCTAGAATATGCTGGCACCATGCAAAAAGGCACTCTGAAAACAGTCACCCTCCTCAAAACCTTGAGATTTTTCATATACATCCTATTCTTTCCATTTGTGTAAATCTGAGATTTGGGAGGCAGAAATACTTGCTGGAAGATAAATGGCAGAGCAAATCCCAGATCTAAACCTTAAGCCCATGCTCTTGACCACTTCATCTTTGAGTGTCTTAATACGTAAAACAGTATGTTCCTCTGCCTAACACTGTGTTTTCCTTTCCTGCCGCTGGACTGTACCCAGTAATGTTCGAGCACTGTGTGTGTAAAGCATCCCACTGACCACTAACCAGTGTGGCCAAGTATTCACGTCACCTCTGCTCACGTTCAACAAAATTACGGTGGCGGGCATGTCACAGTGATGCCCGAGTCCAGGAAGTGCGGGAAGGAGCCCTGCGCAGAGCAGAGAGCCTGCAGCTGTGACCCCGCCCAGCCCCGCCCTCTATCCTGCAACCCCAAATCGCTTTCGTGAACGGAAGGAGAGCGCTGGCGGATGTGGGTCCAGGGCAGAGGTTTTGCTGCGAAACCACGAGGAGCTTGGAACGAGCCGAGCCGGCCCCGCCGTGTCCGCCCCCTCCCTCCCAGGGGCTCCACTGCCGCGCCCACGGCGGGGCAAGGGCGCGGGGAGACGGGCGGCGGAGGGGGTTCACCCACCCAGCGCCCTGGGGGAGGGGAAGGGATCGCGGGTTCGGGGCTGGGCAGCCCCGGGAAGGCCACACGCTTCCTGACCAGCGCGGGCTACTGGACCGCCGCGCAGCCCGTCTGATGAGTGAGCGCAGGGGCCATCCCCTCGCCCCGCTTTCCGGCGTCCTCCCCGCCCTTTCCGCTTCCTGCCGCGCCGCGCCCCGCCCCCTCCAGGCTGCCCGGGGCGTCTGCCAACAGCCCGACCGCGACCCGCAGGGCTATGGCTGCCGAAGGGCCGGTGCAGGCGGCGTTGCAGGTCGCGCAGGCGCTGGAAACCATCCTGAGCGGCTGCGTGGGGCCCGAGGGCCGGCAGGTCCTGTGCACGAAGCCCACCGGCGAGGTGCTGCTCAGCAGGGACGGAGGCCGCCTCCTGGCGGCGCTTCACCTAGAGCATCCCCTGGCCAGGTACCCGCGTCGCCCGTCCGCCCGGAGCGCCCTCTGAGCGGTCGCCCAGGCCGCCCGCAGGCGCTCCGTGCCCCTGCGGCTGTGCTGCTGGGAAAAGCTGCCTTTGGGTGAGGCCGTGTGTGCGCAGGGCTGGAGCGCTGCCCCGGCGAACACCGCGCTGACAGCAGATCTCACCAGCTCCTGACGTTTCTCACTCCCGCCGCAGCCGACCCCAGGCGCTAGGACTCCCAGTAACTTGGAGAAGGAAAAACTAAACCTAAGGGCATAGCAGAGGGACACATCCTCATTTTATGCCGACAGCTGTGAAAACGTGGTTTCAATTTGGTCTAGATGTAGGAAGGCAGCCACTGAAAACCTGAGTTGCTTTATTTCTTTTTTTGTGCAGGGTGATGGTGGCGTGCGTTTCCAGCCATCTAAGAAAAACAGGAGACGGTGCTAAGACATTCATTATCTTTCTTTGCCATTTGCTCAGAGGACTTCACGCAGCCACAGACAAAGAAAAAGATTCTTTGATTTCCAAACATAGTCACACTCACGGAAGGCATTGGAAAACTTGTCGGTGGAAATTTATTTCCCAAGCTCTTCTAAGGTTTCAGACACAAGTATTAGACCGTGTTGTGAACCAGTGTTTGAGTAGACACTTTCTGTCCATCTTTTCTTCCTCCACTAAAGGGAGGAGGCTGTGTAGGAGCTCTTTCCAGTTGCTCTTAGAAGCATACTTTGGTGGAAGAGTGGGAAGAAATAATCACAGCTTTATTTCACAGTTGATGTGCGACTACTTTTTCCAGTGTATGGCTTGTGAAAGTGGGGGTGAAGAGGTGTCTGAGTTAGTGGATGACTGTTTCGCAGAGCTGAACATTGGTGTCACTGGCCTTCCTGTTTCAGATTCCAGGATCCTGGCTGGGCTTGTGCTTCACAGAGACTTTTCTGTGTACTGCCCAGCAGATGGTGACATAAGAATAGCGTTCGTAACGGAAACCGTTCAGCCTCTCTTTTCAACCTCTGGATCAGAGTTCATCCTAAATTCAGAGGCACAGTTTCAGACCTCTCAGTTTTGGATTATGGAAAGGACAAAAGCAATCATGAAAAGCTTACAGGGTCAAAATGTAAAATTGCTCCTATCTAGTGTGAAACAACCAGACTTAGTTATTTATTATGCAGGGCTGAATGGCATATCAGTGGTGGAATGTTTATCATCGGAAGAAATTTCTCTTATTCAGAGGATCATTGGTCTTTCTCCCTTTGTACTACCACAAGCCTCTTCACAGTATGAAATCTCCAGCGCTGCTTTGGTGAAATTCTGTAAGCCCCTTATCCTTAGATCCAAAAGGTATGTTCATCTTGGCTTGATTAGCACATGTTCATTTATACCACACTGTATGGTTCTTTGTGCACCGGTGCAGGGTCTTGTTGAACAACATGAGGGCGCTTTACATGGAGCGTTTAAAATGCTTCGGCAGTTATTTAAAGACCTTGATCTGAGTTACACAACACAAACCAGTGGCCAAAATTATACATCAAGTCCTCTTATTTATAATAGGGAAAGTAATCAGTTGGCAGAAATTGTTCGTGGCTCCATACAAAGGCCACCTCAGGGCACAGTTGAAAAGAACGAAGGTCAACTGGCAAAAACTCACACATATTTGAAAGTACATTCAAATTTGGTAGTTCCAAGTGTAGGATCAGAAACATGTATTTCTTGTTCAACACCAAAAGTGATACCAGCAGATACACACCAGACAAATGAAACACGGAGATGTTTATCTGCGAACAAAACCAGGATAATTGATGACCGTGATTCGTTTATTGAGAATGATCCTACTACTGAGTCGACAGCAGAAAACACTACAGTAGAAGCTTATGAAAATTTATCGATCACGAAAATGGCTGGAAAGGGAAGTATGTTACCAGTGAGGTGTAAGCCACTGGAGATGGGTGCTTCCCAGAGCTCCTCTTTCTCATCTATACCAGCAGGTTGTGTTTTGCCAGTGGGTGGTAATTTTGAGATCTTGTTACATTACTACCTTCTCAACTATGTCAAAAAATGCCAGCAATCTGAAGCAGCCATGGTTGGGATGATAATAGCTAATGCACTTTTAGGCATTCCCAGAATCCTGTATAAATCTAAGAAAGGAAATCGGAGCTTTCCACAAGTATATGTGAGAGCTCTCCATGCACTGCAAACCAACCAACCCATGGGAAGCAGTCAGACAGGTTTGGAATCAGTATCTGGTAAATACCAGTTACTAACTTCAGTTCTTCACTGTTTGGCAAAAATTTTAACCATTGATTTGGTAATCAGTATTAAGAGACAGCCTCAGGAAATTTATGATCAAGAGTCAGAAGAAGAGCTATGAAGTTGGAAAGTCTTTATTAAACAACAGTTATAATCCAACTCAAGCCATAAAGCAAAGCAGGCATGTGACTATTAATTCTCAAGTCAGTTCAGTCTAGGTAGGAAAACAGCATAATTTAAGAAGTCTTTCGAGGAAGTGCACTAAGAGGCCAGCAGACATTCAGACACAAATATTAGATTGTTATGGAACAATTCGGAGGATAAAGCCTCCTGGCTGAGGGAAGCTAAGACCTGACTAAGTGTGTTCCTCCCCCACACAGACACCTCTTAATGTCCCTGTATTTCAGCTCTGTGTCAGTCTGTGTGTTTAAGGGAGGGATTTTCATTAGAGCGCCTTTTCACTCTCCATCTCTGTTCCCTCGCCTGTCTGTATTTAGTTCGTAGAATCATTTAATCTCAGATTTGGATGAGGTCTTCAAATGCCATCCTATTTTAATTGTTTACAATATATTATTTACTTCATTTAAAGTAATTACTCATGAGTACAAAATCTCTATTCCTTTCTCAAAAAACATAAATCAAATTGGTTTGTACTTTCATATGGTCCCTTGTCTATTTCCATTGCATTGGAAAGCCTGGAGAGTGGCTGACCCTCCATACGCCATTGAAGATATGCTACTCAGAATAGTACTTTGTGCACTGTGAACTTATTTTCATTTTTGTAGTTAAAAGTTAATTCCAGAAAGGACATGAATTCATACTTTAACTTTTTCCTGGCCCCTAAGAGCTTGTAAAAATAATTAATGGTTTTGCTGGTTTTTTCTTGTACTTGGTGGATGGCCAGACTTTACTAGTAGCAAATAATTTAAGAATTACTTATTTCCCATGTGAATTTTAAATGTTTTTATTTTATTTGAAAGGTTTATAAATACAAGTAATGTGCATCTACCCTTGAATAAGACAGTGTCTTCTACTTTTAGTTCTCTGTAACACCCACGACAATGCTGTTTATACCAAGTACTCAGAAGTGTTTGTTGAATAAAATTGTTATCTTTAATCTGGTCTCCTAAGTTCATATTTCCAATGTAGTAATTCAACAAATTCTTGATGAGGCTTACAATATGCAGGTGCTGAATAGCCCCCGGCAAACAAATACTGTAGATATGGTTCCTGCCTTCACTCACCTTTCCTCAACAGTGAATGGGTAGATAGTGACACTACTTGGGTTGGGATTAAATTTAGGAAAACTGACTTTTAAAAATTTAGTTACAGTTAAACTTGAAAAAGTGGAGACTAATAATGTATTTAGAAATTTACTCCAACATCTTGTAATGCAATATCTCATAGTCTTTTACAATAAATATAAATCCTATCTTATAATAGACAAACATGGTAATTAACCGTAACTTCACTACGCCTCCCATCAGCTAATCAGCTTGATATGCAAACTAACCGCCAACCAAGATGGCGGCCAGCAGCCACGCAGCTGAAGCGAGCAGGAGGCTTGCTTGCTCCAGTGATGGAGGAAGCCAAGGTTCCCCGCCTGCTGCGGCCCGGCTCTGAGCTCCGAAAGCAACAAAGTTTCAATTATAGAAGCTAAACAAACCCCAGATACCTGCTTTCAGCCGGCCGTGGCCATGGAGCTGGAGCCGGCTCCTAGCTCCAGTGACGGCAACAAAGTTTCAATTATAGAAGGTAAGTAAATCCCAGAATAAAAAAAAAAAAAAAAAAAGGAGCGGCTGGGAGCTTCAGTCGCCGGCCAGCCTGAAAACAACCCTCAGTTCCTCACCCAGACTGGCCAGGCACCCCAGTGGGGACCCCCACCCAGAAGGGGGTGTGACCAGCTGCAAACAGCCATCAGCCCCTCACCCAGGCTGGCCAGGCACCCCAGTGGGGACCCCGACCCAGAAGGGGGTGTGACCAGCTGCAAACAGCCATTAGCCCTCACCCAGGCTGGCCAGGAATGCAAGCAGGACCCCCACCCTGATCCAGGACATCCCTCAGGGCAAACCAGCCAGCCCCCACTCATGCACCAGGCCTCTATAATATAGTAAAAGGGTAATATGCAAACTGACCCTAACAGCAGAAAGACTGGGAATGACTGGTCACTATGACACACACTGACCACCAGGGGGCAGACACTCAATGCAGGTGCTGCCCCCTGGTGGTCAGTGCGCTCCCACATGGGAGAGCTCTGCTCAGCCACAAGCCAGGCTGATGGCTGCCAGTACAGCAGTGGTGGTGGGAGCCTCTCCTGCCTCCTCAGCAGCGCTAAGGATGTCCAACTGCAGCTTAGGTCTGCTCCCCGCTGGCAAGTGGACATGCCCCGAGGGCTGCCAGGCTGCCAGAGGGATGTCTGATTGCCAGTTTAGGCCCAATCCCCCAGGGAGCAGGCCTAAGCCAGCACTTGGTCATCCCCCAAGGGAGTCCCAGACTGCAAGAGGGCACAGGCCGGGCTGTGGGACCCCCTCCCCTGAGTGCACAAATTTTTGTGCACCGGGCCTCTAGTCCTATATAATAAAGAGGTAATATGTAAATTGACCATCACACCCTTGCAAAATATGGCTGCCCCCATGTGATCACAAGATGGCCGGCAGGGGAAGGCAGTTGACAACCAGGATGGCAGAGGAGGGCAGTTGGGGGTGACTGGGCCGGCAGGGGAGGGCGGATGGGGGTGACTGGGCCGGCAGGGGAGCGGTTAGGCATCGTTAGGAGGTGATCAGGCTGGCAGGCAGAAGTGGTTAGGGGCTGATCAGGCAGGCAGGCAGGTGAGCGGTTGGGAGCCAGCAGCCCCGGATTGTGAGAGGGATCAGGTCTAAACCAGCAGTCGAACATTCCCCAAGGGGTCCCAGATTGGAGAGGGTGCAGGCTGGGCTGAGGGACAGCCCCCCCCGCCTCGCAGTGTATGAATTTTGTGCACCGGGCCTCTAGTTAGTTTATAAGCTTTATGTTATAACATTATTTTATTCTGTGAATAAATAAATTAGCTCTATTTCTTATACTGAATTCATAGTTATGTGAACCTACTATAAAATTGCTGTATACTTTTTTCCATTTTTTTTTAATTGCCTTTCAGGTCATTTGATAGTTTTGCTTTATTATTATTATTTTGTTGTTGTTTTAAATACTTCTCCATCATTGAGGGCATTCAAAGACTTTTCCAGACATGCCCATTACCTTACATATGGTAGGTGTTTTATAGCTATGAATTACCACTAGTTTAGGAGCCCCTATGTAAGCTGGGTACTGAGTCTTTGTAGATTTGGCACCTGGTCTAATATCTGGCACACAGTGTCTGTTGAGGAACTATTTGGTGAGTGAGTCATTTGGTTCTCATAGATGAGGTCATAATTATTTCTATCAAGGTTTCATGGAAAAGAACCTGGAGGGAGTAGAAGGCAAAAATATAGAAGAGATGTATACAAAGCAAATTTTTTTTTTTTAATTAAAAAACAATCCTTTAAAAATTGTGGTAAGGCTTGCTTTCATGGGTTATAGAATAACACCAGAGAATTTATATCACTGGGTTAGGTAGAAGAGCATTTTTTAAAATGTAATTATATCATACTTAAACCCTCTTCCACAAAGGATTTGAGATGGCCTGCAATAAGAACAGACAAAATTACAAATTTGAATAAAAAATTAAGGAACCGAGATCAAAGACAATGTAAAGACGATTAAAAGTCAGGACTGCTCTGGCTGGTTTTCTCAATGGTTAGAGCATCGGCCCATGGACTGAAGGGTCGCGGGTTCTATTTCCAGTCAAGGGCACGTACCTTAGTTGCAGGTTCCATCCCCAGACCCAGTCAGGGCACATACAGGAGATAACCAATCAATGTGTCTGTCTCACAACAATGTTTTTCTCTTCCCCTCCTCCCTTTCTTACACTCTCTCTTAAAAAATAAATGAAAAAAATATTCTCGAGTGAAAATTTTTTAAAAAGTCAGGACCATGTTCCTGTTTTCTATTGCTGTATAATGAATAACCTTAAAACTTACTAGATTTGAATCACTATTAATACTTCTCTTGTTTCTGGGAGTTGTCTGAACTTAGCTGTACATCTTCCACTGTATTCTGGTTGAGGCAGTCCCAAAGGTCAGCTGAAGTTCAAGGGGAGGGAACACAGGCCCCACCAATGGGAAGAGTGCGATATCATATTAAAAGAAGAGCATATGGGATGAGATATATTGAGGCTGCTATCTTTGAAAGCTATAGCCTGCTACATCATGGGAGAGAAAAGAGGACAAAAATATGAATTAACTTCTTAGCTGAATTTTTAATTATTTTTTAAGTTACATCTTAGTCCACTTCCCATAAGCACATATTCTCCAATAACCTTTATGAACCTCTTTTTTTTTTTTCTTCATTGGGTCAGCACAAGCCTTTTTTATCCCCAAAACAATAGGTATTAAATAGTTGAATTTGAACATTCCTGAACTGCTGTAGCTAGAGGAGCTATGTAATCATGTTAGAGTCATGGTGTCCACATTTCAGACTAAAAGGGAAGTGGGAGAGGAATGTAATTAGAGCCTGAACTTTGATCAGAAATTACTCATCCCCTCCCAAAAGGAATATGACGTCTTTCCCATCACCACAGGACAACAAAGAACACAAAAACTACAGCTCAGAAACCATATGTACAGGGTGTGGCAAAAGTAGGTTTATAGTTTTGAGTATGGGAAAGTTTATGGTTTTATTATTATTTATTGTATTATTTTCCATATGATCAACTATAAACCTACTTTTGCCCCACCATGTATGTTTATGTATGTATGTATTTATTTATTTTCCATGGCAGCAAGAGATTGGTGACCACCCAAATTCTAGATGATACACAAAATAAATGGGTAGTGGCAGTGATTTGGGAGGGAAACATGCATAGGGAAGAGGTGGGAGGGTGAATTCTCAGTGTATACTTTATACCATTTTTATTTTTAAACCCTTTGAATACAATCCAAAAATGAAATAAAATTTAAAAGCTGGATTAAGAGCAAGCACATAGAGCATACTCTCCAAATAGTAATAAAGTAATAGGGATTCTGCTATAAAGAAATGCAAGATCAGCATGGAAGAAAAACTACATGAGCAGCACAGGGATAAATCAATAGAACTTTGAAAAGGTATATCACCTAAAGAGGAGTATTCTCTTATCTATACCTGGGTTGAGGTTTTCTCACTAGTTCTGGGAACATTCCTTCTTTGCGGCTACTGTGAGCTAATGAAAAGTGCCAGCAAGCAGTGTGTTATTCATTTCCTCAGGGAATTTCCACAGCCCTGGGTCTGTTCCTCTTATGCAGACTGACCATCAGCTTTTGTCAGCACACTGGGAATGGATCTATCTCAGGGGCTGACTCAAACCACACTTGTGAGTGTGATCAATTTATTTACAATGAAAACTGTCTTGAGAACTAGAATATTCCAACTCCATCTGACCAGTCTTTCCGTTGTGGATGGACTGATATGGGAAATCAAAGTAATAATCAAGTGGTTACTCAGCAGGCATGGAATCAGAAGAGAAATCCGTTTAACTTCATGATCCTCCCCGCAATCTGTCCGTGTGCTCAGTCCTGATCCTCTTCTCCACGTACACTTGCTTCCTGAGGGATTCTGTCCATGACCTGGCTACCACTACATGCTGATAATTCCAAATTGTTTCGCTCCAGCCAGTCTTTTTGCTGAACTCCCAATTCATTTATCCAACTACCAATTCAGTCCCCACTGGGATGCTCACCATCCATGTGTCCAAAACAGAATTGCTATTTCCCATCCCCTAAACCTTGTTCTTCCCCTGCTGTTCCATCTCACTAATGGTAACACCAATCTGCTCAGTACAAAAACCTAAAAGATAACTTGACTCCTCTCTTTCCTTTACATCCCACAACCAATCCATCTGTCGGCAAATCCTGCTGGCTCCACATACAAGGTAGACTTCAAATCTGCCTGTTTCTCACCATTGCCACTCCAGCCCCAACCACTTCATGTCTCAGCAACCTCCTAATGGTTTTCTTTGCTTCTCTTACTATGTAGTTCTCTAAAGTGATTTCCTTCTAGTTTTTTATTAAAAATTTTTTGAACCCACAAAAAAGTTGAAAAATACAATGAATATCTACATCCCCTTCATCTAGATACACCAGTTACCATTTTACTCCCATTGTGCATGTACACACACACACACACACACACACACACACACACACAGAGAACACACATTTTACTGAACTATTTGAGAATAATTGTGGATATTATACTTTATCCCCAAATACCTCAATATGTATTTCCCATGAACAAGGACTTTCCCCTACATGACTGAGTGATTCTTTTTATATGCAAACTAGAGGCCCGGTGCACAAAAATTTGTGCACTCGGGGTTGGGAGAGGAGGTCCCTCAGCCTGGCCTGTGCCCTCTCAGTCTGGGACCCATCAGGAGATAAGGACCTGCTGGTTTAGGCCTGCTCCCGGGTGGCAGAGGGCAGGCCTAATCCTAGGTGTAACCCCTGGTCGGGTTCAGAGCAGGGCCCATTGGGGAGTTGGGGCCCCGCCTCCTGTCATGCACAGAGCAGGGCGGATTGGGAGGTTGAGATGCCACCCTCAGTCATGCTCAGGGTAGGGCCGATTGGGGGGTTGGGGCACCACCCCCTGTCACACTCAAGGCAGGGTCCATAGGGAGGTTGCAGCGCCACTCCTGTCATGCACAGAGCAGGGCCCATCAGGGGGGTTGGGGCTCTGTACCCTGTCACACACAGAGCAGGGCCGATCAGAGGGTTGGGGCTCCGCACCCTGTCACACTGATCCCGGTGCTGGGAAGCCTCGCTGCTCCGCTGATCCCAGGGCCAGGACGCCTCTCAGCTCCCCTGATCCCTGGCCCGGAGGCCTCTCGGCTCCGCTGATCACCGGGCCGGGAGGCCTCTTGGCTCCCCTGAACGCGGGGCCGGAGGCCTCTCGGCTCCACTGATCACCGGGGCGGGAGGCCTCTCTGCTCCGCTGATCACGGGGCCTCCGACTCCGCTGATCACGGGGCCGGGAGGCCTCTGGACTCCGCTGATCACCAGGGCTGGGAGGCCTCTCGGCTGATCACCGGGGCTGGGAGGCCTCTCGGCTGATCACCGGGGCTGGGAGGCCTCTCGGCTGATCACCGGGCCGGGAGGCCTCTTGGCTCCCCTGAACGCGGGGCCGGAGGCCTCTCGGCTCCACTGATCACCGGGGCGGGAGGCCTCTCTGCTCCGCTGATCGCAGGGCCGGGAGGCCTCTCTGCTCCGCTGATCGCGGGGCCTCCGACTCCGCTGATCACGGGGCCGGGAGGCCTCTGGACTCCGCTGATCACCAGGGCTGGGAGGCCTCTCGGCTGATCACCGGGGCTGGGAGGCCTCTCGGCTGATCACCGGGGCTGGGAGGCCTCTCGGCTGATCACCGGGGCTGGGAGGCCTCTCGGCTGATCACCGGGCCGGGAGGCCTCTGGACTCCGCTGATCACCGGGGCTGGGAGGCCTCTGGACTCCGCTGATCACTGGGACCGGGAGGCCTCTTGGCTCCGCTGATCTCGGGGCCGGGAGGCCTCTCGGATCCGCTGATCACTGGGACCGGGAGGCCTCTCGGCTCCGCTGATCGTGGGGCCCGGAGGCCTCTCGACTCTGCTGATCCCAGGCCCTGAGGCCTCTCTGCCCTGCTGCTTCAGGGCTGTTTGGCTTCGCTCTGCTTGGAGCCTGAGTATGCAAATTAACCGCCATCTTTTAGCTTCTATAATTGAAACATTGTATCTTTTGGAGTTGTTGCTTCAGGAGCTCAGAGCCCCACAGCTGCGGGGATCCTTGACTTTCTCCATCGCTGGGGCAACCAAGCCTCCTATTCTCAGCTGCCTGGCTGCCAGCCGCCATCTTGGCTGACAGTTAATTTGCATATCTCGCTGATTAGCCAATGAAAAAGGTATCGGTCGTACGCCAATTACCATTTTTCTCTTTTATTAGTATAGGATCATGTCATTCCCCTGCTCAAAGTCCTCCAAAGGTTTTTCATTCACACAGAATGAAATCCAAATTTATTATTGTCTATAAAGCTCTGCATGATCTGTCCCTTACCTATACCTTAGCCCTCATCCCCAACCACTCCCCCTCTAACTTTCTCCCCACCAGCTACACTATACCAGTTAGGACAGGTTATGCCATAGTGAGGTAACAACTCCAAGCCTCAGAGACTTGAAACACAGAAATTTCCTTTTTTTGTTTTAATTTTGTAAAATTTTATTTGAAAGAGAAGGAGACATCGATTTGTTGTTCTACATATGCATTCACTGGTTGATTCTTATATGTGCCCTGAGGGGGGATCAAACCCATACTCTTGGTATATCAGGATGATGCTCTAACCAACTGAGCTACCCAGCCAGGGCACACTTTTATTTCTTGCTCACATTCATATCTGTTAGGGATCAGCTGGGGACTCTGTTCGCACACTGTTTTCTTCCTCACTCTTAGATTCAGACTGATGGAGCAGCTGTAAGCATGTCAAACTTGTGGCCAGTGGTTCTCAACCTTCCTAATGCCGCGACCCTTTAATACAGTTCCTCATGTTGTGGTGACCCCCAACCATAAAATTATTTTCGTTGCTACTTCATAACTGTAATTTTGCTACTGTAAACAATATGTAATTATATATGTGTTTTCCAATGGTCTTAGGCAACCCCTGTGAAAGGGTCATTCGACCCCCAAAGGGGTCGCGACCCACAGGTTGAGAACCGCTGATCTAGAGCATTTCCATCGCCATGCCAGAGACACACACAAAAAAGTGCTCTAAAGGGGCTTTCATTGGGTCTTTCCATTAATGGTACATGTCATTTCTGCCCCTGACTCACTGTCCAGAACTAACCACATGGCCCACCCATCTACAGAGGAACCAGGCAGTGCAGTCCTACTTTGTGCTTGGAAGGAGAGAGAACCAGAACATTTGACAAGCAGCCCTAACAAGTACAGAACTAGCTGCCTTTCTGTTCCTTGGATACACACAAGTTCATTCCAGCCTCAGAGCTTTCCACTTGCTTATCTGGCTGCTTAGAATTCTCTTCCCCTCTGATCTTTAGGTAGCTCATTTCCACACTTTATTTACTTGTCTCTGTTTTAATATCACCTCCTCAGAGATACCTTTTTTGGCCTTTCCATTTGACATAATATCATGTTCCCTCATTCAATCTCTATCTTCCTTCCCTGTTACGTTTTTTTTAAACACTGACCTCATGTTGAGAGAGAGAGAGAGAGAGAGAGAGAGTGTTTATTGACTGACTCTCCCACTAAAATGCAAAGTTCATGAAGACTTTGACTTATTCATT
Organism: Myotis daubentonii; assembly: GCF_963259705.1. Taxonomy (NCBI): domain Eukaryota; kingdom Metazoa; phylum Chordata; class Mammalia; order Chiroptera; family Vespertilionidae; genus Myotis; species Myotis daubentonii. The sequence continues at coordinate 75,075,975 of NC_081841.1, read as the reverse complement.
TCCAGCATGTAGGATAGTGCCTGGCCTAGTAGGCGTTCAATAAAGTTCAGTGAATCAATGAATAAATAGGACAGGCCCCACTGAAAGACTAAGGTTCCCTTCTCCTCAGCAGTGATCGGATAGACCCAACCAACATTTGCCTCTGTGACTCCATTTTTGTTTGTTTCCAATGCGCCTAAACTCTGATGGACAGTTTTTTCTCAAAATACCAAATCCCTGCAGAATCCTACAGGCCTGAGAGCTATTCTGTTTCTTCCAGATGACTGATGTCTCTATTCTAAACAATTATTTGTTCTTTTTAAAGAGGAGCTTTCAGAAAATTTTATTTCCAAGTCTATAGCCTCATGTATTGATGACACTGTGTTATGGTCTAATCACATTTATGGTTGGATTAACATTATGGTAAAATATGCATAATTCTACCAGTCTCTTGTCATTCACAACTGCTCCTTTGGATATATTTAGTATCAGGTAAAAGAGGGGCATTCTTATCCCTCCACCACCGATTCCAGATCTCTTTATAAATATACTAGTGGCTTGGTACAGGAATTCATGCACATTGAAAGGAAATTAATTAGAAGGAATATTTTAATATCGCTATTCGCCCTTTATAATAGAAGTGTCAACCAAATTCATGATCGACAATGACAGATGGAAACACGTGTGCAATTGGCGCCAGCGAGAGCTTTATATCTATAATTATGAAAGCGTAATATACTAATTAAAGCAAACGTCCTTCCAGATGAAGCCAGGGCTGTGAGGGAAGCCCAGATCCCGGGTGCCTGCTGGCGGCTGGAGGGAAGCCTGGGTCCCAGGAGCTGGAGGGAAGCCCAGGTCCTGGGTACCATTAGCCAGGGGAAGGAAGGCCTACTCTTGCACGAATTTCATGCATCGGGCCTCTAGTATATAGAATAAACTTGCTTAATTAGACCTGCTTTCTGATTTAGCTGAACTTTTTCCAGCCCAGTGAAGCACCCCAACTTCTCTTTCAGGCAATTGTCAGCAACATAGCAGTAAATATCAACACAAAGCAGAATATTATTGTAGTTCACACAGGTAGAACAAAGAGTAAAATATTTAACTGCAGCAGTGTTTGACTATACTCTGTGCAGTGAGAAAACCTGAAGTCATTTTCAAGGTCCACCATTTCTTACTTCTTTTCAGTCAGGTTAAGTTTCTAAACTTTCTAAATCTCCATTTCCAGGCTAATGAAAAGAAAATAGGATTCTACCAAGTCTCCTATCTACCTATTCCAGGACTTCTCCGAGGACCAAATTAGATGAGGCATGGGAAAATGCTTCACAGACATTTGATTAAAGTGTAAAATGTTTCCACCTGGCTATAAAGCAAATCGTGTTCGTGGACTGAAGAAACTCTAAGGAGGCTAGTCGCTAGGGAGAGGAAGCCAGACATTGTTACATGACATCATTACCTGGCGCCCACAGCCATCGTTTCTGGGCTGGGCTGAGCTGTGGGTTGCATTTTGCGCCATGGGGTCTTGGCAGCATCAGCTACGATTTGGTGGGGTATTGCTCTGGGGTGGTGGTAGGGCCTGTGTCCCACTTGGGGGAAGCTAGGTGTTGCTGTGTGGGCACCAGGTCCGTGGTGCCGTTTCTGTAAATGGCCAGTGCGCATCATGACAGCTCCTGCGTTGAGCATCTGCCCCCTGGTGGTCAGTGCATTTCATAGTGACATGTCAGATGGACACTTAGCATATTAGCCTTTTATATATATAGATTAGAAGCCCGTTGCACAAAGATTCACGCAATAGGCCTTCCTTCCCCTGGCTGCTGACACCAGTTTTCCTCCGGCACCCAGGACCTTTGGTCTGGCTACAGCGGAGAAGCCAAGCCTCTTCAGTCTTTAGTCTTTAATCTTTGCTCCGTGCCTGCATATGCAAATTAACCACCATCTTTGTTTAATTTGCATAGTCGCTCTGATTGGCTGGTGGGTATAGCGGAGTGACACCAATTTGCATGTTTCTCTTTTATTAGTGTAGATTATATATATAGATGTCTGGGTGAAAACCTCCCTAATCATTGCAACCAAAGTTCGCATGACCAGGTTAAGTCTACCTAGTTTCTGATTGGGGGTGCTCCGTGAACTACTCAGGGGGTTTCATATTATGATGAACTCTGTTATCTGTGCCCCAACTATAGGGAAGTCCCTGCTGCAACAACATGGTATATTTAATCTTAATACATATTCCAAAAATACATTTATGACCCAGTTCTTTAGGGTCCACTTTAATTAGTGAAATATCAACCATTCAATACAGGTTGAAGAATTTTTAATATCTTAATGTCCTTAATGCAATAGCAAACACACACACACACACACACACACACAAAATAAAAACCCATCCCTGCCACAGACATCGCCAGCTTTATACATATGTAGTGATCACACCATGTATACGGTGTTTAGTGATTTGTTTTCTTTCCCTGTTTTGCTTACCTCCCCACTCCTTTCACATTGTACCCCCGTCACTATGCCCAAATCAGATAATCCTGTAAAGCACCTATCAGGTCTCCTTCCATATTTTTCACCATGCCGCTCAGGAAATCATATACAAATGTACATACGTACACATAATGTGCTAATGGTTTCTTTCTGACCTACTTGATTGAGATTCCTCTCATCTTGTCTCACTCACTGTCCCTCCAGGGAGGTAAAGGGACTCACCTGACTGGTGAGTTTGGCTCAGCACTCTCTTTCTCTTGGTTAAGAGAAAGGAAACATGGTGAGCTTCAACCCTGTAGGCCTGAGACAGGAGTCGGTCGTGTTGGAAGCCACACCTGGGTGGGTATGAGTGATGCAGAGGGAACACTGACCAGCCTGCTCCATTTAGGCCTCTAAGCCCTGCCATCCAGCACAGGCGTCATCTGGAATTACTGCTGTGTTTCTATCTCCCTCCGCCTGATTCCCGTGTCTGCCATCCAGTGGGATGGGCGCTATTTATTCGGTCCCCTAAAACTCCATCCCTACAGACATTGCCAGCTTTGTGTTGCCAGTGTCAGGTAAAGTAGCAGCAAGGACCAGCTGAAACTGGACAGTGTCCTCATTGTCACCACCAGTGTGCCAGCTCTCACATGCTCACAGGGCTGAACTCTCCCCCGGTCTCCACTCACACCACCAACCCAGGAGCAGGCCCAGGGAGAGGAATGGAGAAGGGAGGCCCATGCCTCCCATCACACAGCTGAGCTGTCCTCGGGGGAAGGACTGTGAAATGGACAGGAGACTGGATTTTAATCATAAGCTTTGAAAGCAATCACTAGAATGGGCTTCATTTGGCCAAAGAGACCCAAGTGTTGGCGTTTTTTTGTTTTGTTTTGTTTTTGGCATTATAAATGTTTTCCAGCTCCAGGGTGAGTGGAGTCTCTGAAAAAGAAAAGTTATTGGGAAACCTAGGTTTTCTGTGTTCTGTGCCACTGAATAGAGATTCTTCAATCAACCCCATGCCAGATACATAAAGATGGAATCACAGACAGAGAAGAGAGAGCTCTCTCCAGTTCACAGCTCCAGAGCCTGCCCTGGCTCAGCAGTGTTCCTGCAGGAGAAGGGAACTAGTGGCAATGCTTTAATAAGGAAAGAAAATCCAGATTAGCGGAGTGATTTAGTGAGAGGAATGTTTTATTAATTTGGTTAGGAAAGTGGAAGTGGAGAGAGAGAAAGGGAAATGAGTCATTCCAGGATGATGGGATGGAGATATCAGGTCTAACCAGTGTAGACTGGAAGACCATGGGACATGCACATAATTAGCTTAAAAGGCCAGTTAAGGTTGTGTTTTAAGTTTGGTGCTTTTTGTGTCCACTACAAGGCTTGGGCCCTGGGAATGGTAACAAAGAAATCTCAGGGAAATACTGAATTTCAGTTATTCCTCCATAAATACTAAATATAAGTATTTAAATGCATACATATATTAGAGATACATAATAAATAATATGAAATGAAAATCCTATCTAATAATAGACAAACATGGTAATTGACCGCACCTTCGCTATGCCTCCCATTGGCTAATCAGTGTGATATGCAAATTAACTGCCAACAAAGATGGCGGTTAATTTGCATACATAGGCTCCAAGCAGCAGAGGGAAGACTGAAGGCAAGCTGGGGCAGCGAAGACAGAAGACGGAAGGTGGCTCCAGCCGGAGCAAAGGCCTGGGTCCCGGGTGCCAGAGGAAAACCTGTGCTGGCAGCCAGGAGAAAGGAAGGCCTATTGCACAAATCTCTTCATGCAACAGGCCTCTAGTATATATATAAAAAGCAATTTAATATAATTCATTAACACTATGAAATCTATTTTACAATACCATAATATAGCTAAGGAAAAGGTTATTTTCAGGTTATCTCTTTTCTAATTTATAACAAACTTGCTTCAGTCTCATCTTCAAAATGTCTTCACAACAAAATGTCTTTCACAGAATTTCTTTAATAGCACTGTGCACTTAAACATCTTCATTAGAATGCCTTTTTATTCACCATTCTTTCAGAAATTCTTCCAGTCAGCAGCTTCTTTGGAAATCCAGAAAGCAACCTCCTGAAACTGTAACATGGCCCAATCTGCAGACTTTATAATTACGCAGTCAAGTGATTTTGCATTTGCCATACTAAGCACATTTAGGAGGCAGCGTGGCACGGGGCACAGGCTGTAGAGCCTCATAGACCTGCGTTTGGATTCTGGATCTGCCATTTACTAGTTGTGTGACCTTTAACAACTTGCCTAACCTTGCTGAACTTTACTTCCCTCATCAGTTCTTTCAGTTATCTATAGTTGCATAAATTATCCTAACTTAGTAGCTCGAAATAACAAACATTTATTCTCTCACACGGTTTCTGTGAGTCAGGAGTCTGGAGTGGGTTAGCTGGGTGCTTCTGGCCCAGGCTCTGTCAGAGGCCAGGTGTTGGTCAGGAGACGACGGGCTGAAAGGACGCACTTCGCTCACTCACAGGGCTGTTGGCAGGAGGCCTCTGCCTCCACCACATGAGCCTCTCCATAGGGCTGCTGAGGTGCCTGCACCACAGGGCAGCTGGCTTCCCAGCCAGTGACAGAAAGAGCAAGGGCTTTTCTGATCCTGTCCCTTCTGCTGTATTCTCGTCATTAGAAGTGAGTCACTGCATCTGCTCCCACTCAGTGGGAGGGGAATAGGCTTTACCCTCTGAAGGGAGGAATAGCAAAAAATAAAAAAAAATTATGGTTTAAGATGATCACAATTGTAAAATAGGAATAATAGTATTTATTTTATTGCACCCTTGAAAAAATAAACATTTAGACTGTGCTGGCTTCAAAGTAAATATTCATCGACTTAGTCTTCATTGAGCACCTACTACTGAGCTGCATGATAAGAATATGATCGTGAGAAAATCCAGCAGAGTGCCTGCCCTCATGAAGCTCCCGTTGTAATGGGAAGATTGACACTAATCAAATAATACATTAACCATGTCAAATCAGTGCTTCGCATGTGAGGAAATGATGTTGAACTGAGATCTCAAAGATGAGTAGGAGTTGACTCGGTGCAGGAGGAAGAGAAGAGGGTTCTGGGTAGAAGGGACAACAGGGTGAGCTGTGCGTGTGTAAGTGGGGAGAGGACATGGCACAGGGCGGAGGGTGTGGCTGGGGCCAGGGAAGCGCCGCCGCCAAAGGCTGAAGAGCTAGCTAGGAAGTGGCCTCTGCTCTGCTCTGTCTGACAAAGGAGAGAAAACATTTCGTATACTTTTATGAGGTAGGCGGCTGCCAGGAGTTGACCACAAAGGGATGTGAGAAAGTTTAGGGGATGAGGGGTGTTGTCTATCTGATTGTGGTAGTGGTTACGAGGGTGTATGTTTGTTGGAAATCATAGAACTGTAAAGAGGGTGAATTTTCCTATACATAAATTATACCTTAAGAAGCCTGAGTTTTAAAACATACACTTTTATGAAGGCACTTTTATGGAGGGGTACTATAACATTGTGAATTTTCATCTAATACGGGTTTTGGATTTTTTCCAAAGAATGTTAATCAGCAGAAGACTGTCTCGATGAAGTTTAACCTGCCTAGTGGTGCTGTAGCTAAAACCCTACGGCCAGTGAGACTGAGCTGTGTGTGAGTCTGTGTGTGTTTTGGTGGGAGGAATAAACACATCAAAGTGAACTAAATATAGTACAGTTTTTGTCATTAAAAGTAAGACCTTTACAACTATGTAAAGCATGAAGGGAGGGAGTTTTCAGAGATGATAAATCAAGTTACTTTAATGTACGTGCTGACCTTTGTGGTTGCTCTGTTTTTATTCTGAAAAGATGTCGCTGTATGAATACAGTTCCAAAGTCAACAATGATGCTTAACAGTGGGGTTTAAGAGACTAACTATTATTTGATACGAACACAATAACAGACACGAAGTAGAACAGGTTTTCCTGGCTCAGAAGCTGAGAGAATGCCTGTAATCTTACCCTTAGGCCAGACGCTGATGCCATTAAGCTTTCGTGAAATTAAAGACTCGGGAATAGCACCGTGTTCGTTGCAGCACTGGACTTCCCTCCCAACAGCGGAGCTCTTGAGATTTCCGATATAAGATGCTGCCCATGAAAAAAATGGCTAGGATCGCATTGTATACATTTACCACATTTTATTTATCTGTTACAAAGCAATGGGAAACAGCCCACAACTGTTCTCCGCACCGCGGGTGAACCTCACAAACGAAAGAAGCCTTGTACAAACGCGCCTCTTGGATGAGTGCGTTTCTATAAGGCACAACCCCTGGCAGAGCTAGTCAACCTGCGACACATCAGTAGAGCCGACCCCAGCAGGGGGCTGGGGGCCGCTGACGGGTATGGATGACGTTCTGTTTCTTGATCTGGGAGCTGGTTACACGGGTGTGTTCAGTGTGTGATAATCATTGGGCTGTACATTTATGATATGCATACTTTTATAGGTGAATGTTATATTTCATTAAAAAGTATTTTTTTTAACTAAAAATGAAATATATGAAACAACTCCTGGAGGCATGTTTCCTAAAACAGAAAACGGGGACGTTAGCCCCGGCTTTCACCATGGTCACGGATTGCGCCAATGGAAGGCTGCTACACACACAGCTGCAGAACTGCCCTCCTCCCCGAGGAGACCGCCTCTCCGAACAGGGGCTTTAGGGAGCAGAACTCAGGCAGGGTAAGGAGTTAAGGGGCACCAACCAAGCCTCGCCATCAACAAGGTAATCAGAGCCGATAACCCTCACTTTCTCATTGTAAGGTTTGGAATTTTGCACAGTAATCCAGTAACTTAAAAACTGACCCAGCCCGGCCAGCTTGGTTCAGTGGTTGAGCATCGACCTATGAACCAGGAGATCATGATTCAATTCCACGTCAGGGCACATGCCTGGGTTGTGGGTTTGATTCCCAGTAAGAGATCGGCAGGAGGCAGCTGATCCATGATTCTCTCTCATCGTTGATGTTTCTATCTCTCTCTCCCTCCTTCTGCTCTGAAATCAATATATATATATATATATATATATATATATATATATATATATATATATATATATATATTTTAAAAACTGACCTAGACTGTGTGAAAATGTTTGGGCATACATTTCTGTAGGGCTTGGGAGTTAGAAAATCTGTTTTCTAGTATTTCTGATGATCTCACTATTTATAAGCAAATTTATCAAACACAGTTTTATTCAAGTCCCTTTGCCAGAAGCTGTGGAAGTGACAAGAAGATACAGAAGACACTTCCTTGGCTTCAATAAGCGGGTGATCTATGGGGAGTCGGTCCACACCATGAAAAGATGAACCAAAAGCACATAGCAGCCTACAAGGTCTGAATGAGGAAGCTCTGATTAAATGCAGCTATTGGCACGCAAGGTAAATTTACGATGTTCAGTAAAGGACAGGGAAAGCAAAGGAGACAGAAACTGAGCTAGAATTTCGGGGAAGGAATCTAAAGGAATAAAGTAGACATGGAAATGTGAAGAGAAATTTAAGAAGGGAGATTAGTGGCGTAAACAAAGATGCCAAAGGATTAATACCCCAAGGGGATGTCTTGGGATGGTGCTGTGGCTCCAACTCTGAGAACGCACAGCCGAAGAAACTGTCCAGCATTAAAAGTAATTCACATCTTTACTGGAGCCTTTCAGAGGCCGTCGGCAGGGGCCATCCAGCTGGCAATTCTGGGCATCACTTCTCAAAACATCCTTTTCTACATCCCTGGAGCTCTAATATCTCACATATTGCAGCTGTAACTAGACCAGGGGTTGGCACATTTTTTCTGTAAAGGGCCAGATAGTAAATATTTTAAATTTCCACGGGGTAGATAGTTTCTGCCACAACTACTCAACTCTGCTGTTGTAGCACAAAAGCAATCAGAGACAAACTGCAAATGCTGGAAGTGGCTGTGTTCCAATAAAACTTTATTTACAATAACAGGTGGAAAGCTGGATTTGGCATGCAGATCATGGCTTACTTAGACCTGAATGAGACTCATCCAATAGTGGACAATGACAACTCCTCCTCACAGCCTACTGTGTCCTTTTCATTTTTCTCCCCACCCTTATTCTTTTGCTATTTCTCTCTCACAATTAGATTTTATTCCTTCTAATGTCAATCCTTTCTTTATTCTCACCGAGCATATATTTTTATTGATTTTTAGAGAGAGAAGAAAGGAGAGAGAGAGAGAGAGAGAGAGAGAGAGAGAGAGAGAGAGAGAGATGCATCGATCAGTAGCCTTCCATATGTGTCCTTATAGGGGATTGAACCAAAACCTAGGTATGTGCCCTGACCAGGAATTGAACCTGAAACCTTTTGGTGTATCGGATGACACTCCAACCAACTGAGGCATCGTCAAGGGCATCTAATGCCAATTCTTATTCTATGATAAGAATCAGAGTCAGTGGATTCAGATAAAATAGGACTCCCAGACATACCAGGGAACTGTGGATTCCTTCTAACCAGGGAGAGTGAGGTAATCCAAGTGATATTTTAAGGAAACTAATTTGGCAGCACTGTGTAGAATAGATTGTTGTGGTATAACCGAAGCAAAGAGACCAATTACTGCAAAGAACTGGAGGTTACTGCAAAGAATCTATGCAACAGATGTGGAGTCTAAGCTAGGAATGGAAAGAAGAGATGGGTGTGGGACAAAGTGTGATTCAAAGATTAGCTGGAATTAACAACCAATTAGATGCAGGAGAAGAAGGCAGAGGAATCAAAGATGACTGAGATACAGAGACTAGGTAGGAAAACACTTGCATCATTTTAATCTGCTTTTTGAGTTCCCTTCTCCTTACCCCATACGTGTCAGTGTTCCTCAGGTTTCTTTCCTTAGCGCCCCCTCTCTTCCTTTCCCTTCCCACTTCATAAAATTTTCCTGGATGACATGATTCAGATTCATAGCTTTGACTATGACTTCTCTGGTGATGATTTCCAAATCTCTTATCTCTAGCCCAGATGTCTCTGGTGAGCTGCAGACTCATTTATTCAACTCCCTGTTTGTTTATTCCAGGACTCACAGACCCTCAACTCGGGGTCTGGTTGAGGTTGATTTCACCCCACTTTCAACCCAGTGAGTTGGCCTATTACTGTTGTAAGGATGCAGGCGAAAGAAACAAGACTCTTGTTCAGAGACAAAGGACCTCACTGCTCACAGCACAGCAAGCAGCATGAGCCGCAGCCTGTTGGCATCAGTCTCCTCGCCCCAGGTCCCACAGGGTAGAATGGAGGGCCTGATGACATGCCTCTTATGCAGTGGACTGAGTGGCAGGAGAGGGACACTGAGCTGGAGGAACCTGCTGTTTTATTGCAAACAGTGAGCAAGCCTGCCTCTTGTCCTAGGAGGAGTCCCCCAAGGCGACTCACTGGAGAAACGACCCAGGTGAAGAGCAGCCTAGCCTTGCACTCCTCACACACTCAGCAAGGTGTGGGGGAGGGACCCAGGGAAGGCTGTCTGTTCCACAGTCAGCAGAACAGAATCCACCACCTTCTTCCTGAGACCAGTGCTTCTGTTTCCAGTTTTGGTGACAGGCTAAACCAGGAACTGGCAACGATCTCAGGCCCTGCCCTGTTACCTACTCCCCACATCCAGTTAGCCATGTATCAGTTTCCTGTGGCTGCTGTAACAAATTATTACCACCTAGGTGGCTGAAAACAACAGAAATTTATTCTCTCACAGTCCTGGAGGACAGAAGTCTGGAATTAAGGTGTCAGTATAGCTATGTTCCTTCCAAACACTAGAGGGGAGAATCTGTCTCCTGCCTCTTCCAGCTTCTGGTGGCTCCAGGAGTTCCCTGGTTTATGGCCACATTATTTCAGTCTTTGCCTCCATGGTCACATCCTCCCCCTCTTCTCTCTGTCAAATCTCCCTCTGCCTTCAGCCTGATTCTTATAAGGACACTTGTTATCAGATCCAGAGCCCACATGGATAATTCTGGATAAACACCTCCATAATGTAATCACGTCATTTGCCATATAAGTGTGTGTGTGTGTGTGTGTGTGTGTGTGTGTGTGTGTGTGTGTGTGTGTAATATTTACAGGTTCTGGGGATTAGAAGGTAGACACATCTTACCTTTTTTGGCTAAGTCTACTGCAGTCACCAAGTTCCCTAAAAATTCTAGCATAGTATTTTTATGCAATAAATATTAGTTGAATTTAGAAGTTATCTACGTAGCAGTAATGGTTAAAGCTGTGAACATGTAGCTAGTGAACAGTGATGCCAGATTCAAACCCAGGCTGGATGACCTCAAAGTTCATGTTTTTAATCACTGACCAATACTGTCACCTTCTTGCCCATTTTTTTTTTATGTTTGTTGTCAATATGTTCAAAAGTCAGCAGCTATAGGAAGGAGCATGGGCTTCAACTGCACCAGTATCCCCTGGGTCCTTGTGTTGGCAAGGCTTCCATGGACATAAGAAGCCGTTTGCATCACCACTACCCCAAAAACGATTCCCCTACTGAAAATTAATATGGTGCAGTTGAGCAACCAGGAAGCTGAATTCTCTCTTGTCAGCTCCATTAGATTTACAGTTCAGTGCTCAGACTTTCAGTCCAGGGAGTAAAAATGACCCTGACCATCATCTGCCTTCCCAGTGAGTTCTCTGAGGGGTTCTGTGCAATCCAGTGAGCGTCAGCCTGGATTAGGGGCATTCATAATCAGCATCTCCATCCTACAGCCTACTGAGGACACAGGACCATATATCCTTAAGACTTATGAAACACTTAGCTGAAATTAATTACCCAATTAATCTCCAAGGATGGTAACCAAATGATTTATTTTTTTAATTATCATTATTTATTAACAGACTAGAGGCCCGGTGCACGAAATTCATGCACTGGGGGCAGGGGTCCCTCAGCCCGGTCTGCACCCTCTTGCAGTCTGGGAGCCTTCGGGGGATGTCTTACTGACAGCTTAGGCCCACTCCCCATGAGAAGCGGGCCTAAGCCACCAGTTGGACATCCTTAGTACAGCCGCGGAGGCAGGAGAGGTTTCTGGCTGAGGGGCGCTCCCCCTGTGGGAGCGCACTGACCACCAGGGGGAAGCTCCTGCATTGGGTGTCTGCCCCCTGGTGGTCAGTGCGCATCATAGTGACTGGTCATTCCACCGTTTGGTCTATTTGCATATTAGCCTTTTATTATATAGGACTAGAGGCCCGGTACATGAAATTCGTGCACTGGGAGGTAGGTGTCCCTCAGCCCAGCCTGCACCTTCTCCAATAGGGGACCCCTGTGGGATCGGGCCTAAATCGGCAGTTAGACATCCCTCTCACTATCCAGGACTGCTGGCTCCCAACCGCTCACCTGCCTGCCTGCCTGATTGCCCCTAACCACTCCCCTGCCAGCCTGATCAATGTCTAACTGCTTTCCTGCCAACCTGGTCACCCCCAACTGCCCTTCCCTGTTTGCCTGGTCGCCCCTAACTGTCCTCCCTTACTGGCCATCTTGTGGTGGCCATCTTTGACTACATGGGGGAGGCCATCTTGTGTGAGTGCGTGATGGTCAATTTGCATATTACCTCTTTATTATATAGGTCTAGTAGCTGGGTGCACGAAATTTGTACACGGAGGGAAGGAGGTTCTCTCAGCCCAGCCTGCACCCTCTCCAATCGGGGATTCCTTGGGAGATGTCTGCCCGCCAGTTTAGGCCCAATCCCACAGGGTCAGACATTCCTTTTGCAATCTGGGACTGCTGGCTTCTAACTGTTCACCTGCCTGCCTGCCTGATCGCCCCTAACTGCTTCTGCCTGCCTGCCTGATTTCCCCTAACCCCTCTGCCTGCCTGCCTGATTGCCCCTAACCTCTCTGCCTGCCTGCCTGATCGCCCCCAACCGCCCTCCCCTGCTGGCCTGATCTTGCCCCCAATTCTTGCACGGCAGGCGGGGGGTGGGGGGGACGAGGGATGGAATTCCCTCAGCCCAGCCTGCACCCTCTCCAATCAGGGACCGCTTGGGGGATGTCTGACCGCCGGTTTAGGCCCGATCCCAGGGATCGGGCCTAAACCGGCGGTCGGACATCCCTCTTGCCCCAACTGCTCTCTCCTGTTGGCCTATTCTCACCCCCAACTGCCTCTGCCTGCCTGATCACCCCTAACTGTCCTCCCCTGCCAGCCTGATCTCACCCTCAATGGCCCTCCCCTGCTGGTCTGATCTCTCCCCCAACGGCCTTCCCCTGCTGGCCTGATCTTGCCCCTAACTGCCCTCCCCTGCTGGCATGATTGCCCCTAACTGCCTCTGCCTGCCTCATTGCCCCTAACTGCCCTCCCCTGACAGCCTGATCTCGCCCCCAATGGCCTTTCCCTGCCGGCCTGATCTCGCCCCTAACTGCCTCTGCCTCGGCCCCCACCACCATGGCTTTGTCCGGAAGGAAGTCAGACATCTGGAAGATGGCTGGTCAACCCGGTCTAATTAGCATATTGCCCTTTTATTAGTATAGATTGATTATATAGGATAGGATTGCTTAAATAGTGGGGGGAGCCTTTTTCAGCAGGAGGAGATGCTCTTGGCAGACAAAAACACATAATCCCTATATCTGGACTGATAGCCAGCCATATGCACTATACTGCCAAACAGGTCATTAAAAAATTGAACCGCTTTCTTACACCTAACACCAAACAGCTATTGCCCTTAAAACCCCTCCTCAGCCCCTACCTTAGGTTCTGCCTTCGTAGTTCACCCAGATTAGGTTCTGATTGGTCAGTTTCTATGCCAGTCAGCATCTCCAGGCCTATCTCTGGGCCTGATCAAAGAGGCGGGCTGATCAGCAGCTCCCCTCCCCCCCCCCCCCCAGGCCAGAGAGAAACAGAGGCATGGCTGCTGGCAAAGCCCGAAGAGAAAGAGAGAGGCGGCGGCTGATCAATAGCTGCCACAGAGGCTGCAGATCAGACCCTGCCTCTCTCTCTCTGCAGGCCTCTCTCTGGGCCTGATCCACAGCCCTTTCGGCAGTCAGTGCTGGGTTGCTGCACCACACCGGCTGCAGTCAGTGCTGGGTCACTACGGCAACTGAGCACTGACTTCCAGTGGTCAGTGGAGCCTTGGTCATTGCAGACGTTGTGGACCCTGGCTCTTTATATATAGAGATTAGAAAGCTGATGAATATATTTTTCATGAGTTTCCACCGGGTAAATTGGAGTCACCGAGGAACCAAATTCCAGTCCCTTTAAGGTCTCTCAACAGAAAAGCAGCAGAACCCAGACTCACTGCAGCAAGTGGGACCCACGGAGGAGGGGCACTGGAACCTGCTCATCTCCCTGTATGGCAGTCATAAGGTCACCAACCCCTCGAGGCTTCTATCCTCTGTCAGCCACACACCACAGCTCTGCCCTGCTTCTCTCACCGAGCTGACTGGTGTTACAATCTTGGCGGAAATGAAAATGTTATGCTCTGGGAAGGTTGATTGACTTGCATATTAGATTAATTTGAAATAAATTATAATTAGCAAGAGTGCTTTTAAATCATGGATTCCTTAACTATTATGTATTACATACCTGGCTTTGTTGGTGGTATGTTATGGTTTAGAACACAGGATCTGGAACCAAATATCAGGATTTTAATCTCACTTACTACCTGGATGACTTTGGTCCAGTTGCACACCTTTTCCATAATATGGGCATCATGATAGTATCTGCCAGATAGTGTCATCTTGAGGACAAATGAGTCAATATAGGTAAAAACACTTAGCCTGGTTCAGGGGACATGGTAGGTGCCCAAGAAATAATCATTAAGGACTTGGAACTTTTATCACAAGAAAAAGAAAACATGAGTGTGTGTCCCATGTCTCTCTGTCGCCACAACCTTTCACTAGATGGGCACTGGCCAAGCATCCAGCAGACTCACTAACCCCCTCACTTCCCTCTTCTCTTTCCCTGATTCCTCTGTGTGTGTCTTTCTCCATCTCTCCTTCTGTTGCTCCAGCTCTCTCTCTTCTCCTTACCTCCCCTTTTCTTTTTATCTTCTTTTTATCTCCTCTTCCTGTAACCTTATCATCTAAGACAATGAGAGACCCTACAATTGGCTGGGTCTGCTTGTGGGAAATATGTTTGTCTCCTGAAGTATCCAAGAAAAACAACCAGTCAAGGCCTCTGAGTATATTCTCCTTTTTGTTTTTAACTTTATTTTTTATTGTTGACCCTATTACAGATGTCCCCATTTTCCCACCCTTTGCCCGCCTCCACTAAGCCCCGGCCCCCCCTTCCTCTGGCCATCACCACGCTGTTGTCTGTGTTGATGGGTTATGCATATATGATCTTTGGTTAATCCCTTCACCTTCTTTCATCCAGTCCCCCTCTCCCCTCCAACAGCTGTCAGCCTGTTCCATGCAACCATGCCTGTTCGTCAATTTATTCTGTTCATTAGATTCCACATGTAAGTGGAATCATATGGTGAATATACTCTCCTTACTGAAATGACTCTGTGTCTTTGTCTTTACCCCACTTTTTATATCGTCTGTCTACTTGCCTCTGTCTCCACCTCTGTCTGCCTCTCTGAATCTGTCTCTTTCTGTCTCTTGGTGTTCATGTCCTTCTCTATTTCTCTTTGTATCTATTACTATCTCTTGGTGTGTGTGTGTGTGTGTGTGTGTGTGTGTGTGTGTGTGTGTCCTCAGCTGTGGGTGGTAAGCTCCCTGGGCTCTCTGAAGACCTTCTGGTAGAAAAGAAAAGGGGGAAAGACCTCAAATCCTTCGTGCAGATCCTTCCCCCTGCATTGCAATGTGATTGAGAGGACTGTTTTCTCAAACTAGAGTAAACTGTCAGTACAACCTGCAGTCTTTTCTGGAACTCCAGGGCATCAGGTCCCTCTCAATAGCCCCTGAAGTATCGGGGACTTTAAGCAACATGTCCCTGAGCAACTGTCTAAGTGGAGCAGAGGTGGTGACCGATCAAGACAACTTACATGAAAGTTAACTGGGCACATATTTAATGATACACATGGTTATGGTTGTGCTGCATGGTAATTCAACATAACTGGTAAGAGCTCATGTAAATGACTGTAATTAGTATTACTTTTTCACAGCTAAGCCATATTTTATTTTCCCTTTCTACACTGCTAATTCACCAGCATCTGTAATCAGTGTCAATGTTGATAATTTCTTTTTTTAAATATATTTTATTGATTTTTTACAGAGAGGAAGGGAGAGAGATAGAGAGTTAGAAACATCGATCAACTGCCTCCTGCACACCTCCCACTGGGGATGTGCCCGCAACCAGGGTACATGCCCTTGACTGAAATTGAACCTGGGACCCTTCAGTCTGCAGGCCGACGCTCCATCCACTGAGCCAAACCAGTTAGGGCAATGTTGATAATGTCTTGATGTTACATACTGTTTAGTCATCACACCCCTTGAATGTACACATGGACATACACGCGCGCGCGCGCGCACACACACACACACACACACACACACACACACACACACACAGAAAGCTTGGACCCATCTCTCCAAAACAAGGATTCCTTTGTCCCTGGCTCCCTGGCTCACTCACCACCTTCTTCAACTCCATCCATCTCTTTCACCCCCATCCTGGCCCTGTAGTAGCTGAGGTTTCTTTAGAGAGAGAGGCTTGACCACTGGCTGATGTTACTAGTATTTGTGAGTTCCCTTCTAATCCTGAAATTCTACTTTAAAAATACTAATGGGGGTGTGTGAAAACATATAGATAAATAGGCTTTAATTCCTTCATAATCATCACCATCATCTTCATCATCATCAAAAACAATAAGTATTGAATTTTAATATCTTTTAGATACAATGGTGTGTTCTTTACACACATAATCCTTTAACATTTTGAGGTAGGTGCTATTCTTCATTTTTGAAATAAGAGAACTAAGACACTGAGGTTGAGTGTTGGCCCAAGGTCATGGAGCAAGTAAGTGAGAAGTCAGGATTCAAATTCTGGTGATTTTTACTTTAAAGTCTATAATATGTAACCAACTTGTTCTTCTAGCAAAATATAAATGCTAAGGGGAGATATTTTCTTTCTCTCAATCTTCATTTTTTTCACTGGTAACTTACTTTTTTCATTGGGCAGATCTGTTTTATTTTTATAGGAAAAGGAAGGGGTAATGGGCATTGGATACTTGAAAGGGGTTTTGCTGCCAAAAACAGATAAAAGAAGGAAGAGGCACAGAGCACAGCCACTATTCAGAGGTATATTAAAACCAAACTTGTTTATCTTCCCTAAGATAATCATTTTAAAAGTTCTAAGGATTTCAGAAGAGGAAGTCTGGGCATTCGGACTGAGTCTGTTTCTGTCTTTAATAACACAGCCTTCCAGCAGTTCTATTTGGGGCTGCTCCGGAAGAAGCTTTCACCACTGCGGCTGGGTTTGCTCTTCACACTCATTAGGCAAAATGTCCTCTGAGTGGTCCTCTTTAAGCAGTGTCCCCTAGAGACAAAGTTGAACTGTTCACCTGGAAGGAGGAAAAGGAAGGTATCATGGACACAAATGGAGAGGAAGGGTGGGGGCTGCCCTGCTCACTGTGATACTCTCATGGGCCAGGTCTAGCTACTCCCTTTCGAGAGCTGTTCCTCCCCCTGCTCTAACCTTTAGGCTGGCTTGAGAGCAGCCTCTTTGTTTTTAACCCTGTTCCGTGACCACAGTTAGTGGTTCATAGATAGGCATATGTTCCAACTCAAATCAATAATAAGCCTTTCCTAGGATTTAGCCAACTGCATGTGAGAACAGGGTGTCTATGGTTTGATGACTGAAAAGTTTCCATTGTCCACTGTAGCTTTGCATCCTCATTTGCACATGATTTCAACCCTTCATGCTTCCTCCCATTCCTCTTGGTAAATCCAAATTGTCCAAATAATGGCTGCTAATTAGTGAGAATAATTCCTCCTTTTCCCTAGAACCATCTTTGAACAAGTATTCTTGAAACTAGTTGAACTTCATCTGACCCTGCCTGCTGAAGCACTATAAAAAATTCCACCCTCCTTCCCAAGTTAGAACACTCCTCATGCTGACAGTTTTGAAAAAAAAAAAAAAAAAACTTATGCTAATGGTGCTCTTGTTTTTTTTCCACAAAGGATAGGAGTAAGAGATACTGAGATGCTAGAGCTGGTAAGTCAAAACTTGTGGAGAAGGCAGCCTGGGAGAATGAAGTTAACGGTAGGAACAGGTGCGGGATAATTGCTGGGGAAAGAGAGAGATCCAATGGTATTTGTTTTTCTATCCTGTTTCTCTAAGGCCATCACGACATCTGCTATTACCATTTTCTTTGTTATGTAAGTGAACTAGTTAAAATGTAGGATTGAAAAGAGAGAGAATCACAGCAGTCCTCAAATTTGGCTGTGCAAACATATAGTGTTTTTTATAACTCTATACCGAATTAAACCCAAACCTGGAGCCTCTATGTCCAGGAAGGTGGGTAAACATTATCTTGCCCTTATACGTAGCTCATTCACCAGTCTCTTCTGGGTAAATGCTTAGTTGCCCCTTGCCAACCCTATTTTTGGGGATGAACTAAATTGCTAGAGAATCAGGGTGCTAAAAGGTGATTTTTAAAAATTGTAACTTTCACCCTGGCCTGTGTGGCTCAGTTGGTTGAGCATCGTCCCATGCACCGAAAGGTAACTGGTTTGATTTCTGGGTCAAGGCTGGGGTTTGAGGCTCAATTCCCAATAGAGAGAGTGTAAGAGGCAGCCCATCACTGTTTCTCTGTCATTGATGTTTCTCTCCTTTCCTCTCTAAATAAATAAATAAATAAATACAAACATTAAAAAAATTGTGACTCTCATACAAATATAAAATAAATGTGTCAAAGATTTTTTATTTCACTATTTATTGAGGAAACCAGTAAGAAGCAAAAATTGATTCAAAGGAGAATCCAAAGGAAAAACAAATGCATAGGTATCAGCAATTCTGAATTGAATTTACTGACCAGTGCAAAACTGGTCTCTTCCAAAGAGTAGAAATTGATGCAACTTCATTAAACAAAATTCATTTGTATTTCTAAAAATGGGAATTAGTTACATCACTATCAGTCTTCCAACAACAGTGATTTTTCAACCTTTTTCATCTCATGGCACACAAACTACTGAAATTCTGTGGCACACCAAAAAATATATTTTTTTGCTAATCTGACAAAAAATATATGTATCACTTTGATTCATTCACACCAGACAGCTATTGTTGTGTTGGCTGTTGTCATTTTTTTTTTAATTTGACAATCTCAGGGAAAAGAGGTCAGTGTTCCTGACTAAATAGCCAGATGTTGCATGCTTTGAAAATTCTTGCAAACCACCAGTTGAAAATCACTGGTCAAGAGCAATGAAAGACACAGACCTCTATAGAATCAGATAATCCTGGAAGTGTCTTTAAAGAATCTGCCAAGAATTTCATCTGTGCAATCTGATCCTCTACACAGGATCTACAGCGTGCCTAAAATAGAAGCGAGATTTGAATAACCAAATTTGAGAAATTTACTGCCACATATGGCAAACTAAAATTATTCTTCTATTTTTATACAGTCTCCCAATCCAATTCATGGGCATTGTGACAACACAATAACCACCTAAATATCTGGTTTTCTCCATTAATTTAACTAGGGCAATTTATCCAGGCTCATTGGGAAACTCATCACAAGCCTTGGCACCCACCTTGAGATTCATGTGTAGATGGAGTGCTGTCTCAGAAAATAGGGTTTCTGGAGGAGGAGGAAATAGGTTTATTATTTCAAAATTAGATATAACAGAATATATGACTGGGGATTTGTACCTCAGTGAAGAAAGCCTGAAAGTCATGAAGAAAATACTTGAAAACCAGCACCCATCTTCTCAGGCCCCCATCTGACTCTCAAGCACATGGTACTTATATTTGGATATTTCATCCTGACTTTTTGTATCAGGAAACATGATGCACACTTTTGGTTTGGCAAGGGATCAAGAAATGAACATGCTCATGGTCTGGTGGGATTGCTCCTCAGAGCTCATGCTGGATTTCGTTACTCCTTACTGGGAGAAGAATGGCCAAATAACACAAATGAAACACCTCGTGCAGGTGGAAAATCAGCCTCTCAAATAGGGTGCAGCCCCTTCACAGTTGGGAGGAGGTGCAGACAGAAACTGAGTCAGTAACTGCAAAGCCAAAGCCAAATGAAGGTCCAATACAGGCCCAGGTGAAGGACCCCAGTTGAAATTCTAGGTGAAGGGTCAATTAGACAGAGGATTCAGACAGGTGTGCCCCATTGATTTTGCTTTTCTAATGGTCTAAGGCAGTGGTCGGCAAACTGTGGCTCGCAAGCCACATGCGGCTCTTTGGCCCCTTGAGTGTGGCTCTTCCACAAAATACCACGTGCGGGCGCACACGTACAGTGCGATTGAAACTTCCTGGCCCATGCGCAGAAGTCGGTTTTCGGAAAGGAAATAGATGAAACAAGTATACAAGACGAGTGTGAATGGGAGAGTTGGAAGGGGTCGACCTCAGTGAACGTACCTCAATCAGATTGAGGACGTTTTTAGCAAAGGCCAGCTTAGGTATTTAGCATTGTTATTACCCTAATTAAGTTAATAACAATGGACCTACCTATATAGTTTAAGTTTAAAAAATTTGGCTCTCAAAAGAAATTTCAATTGTTGTACTGTTGATATTTGGCTCTGTTGACTAATGAGTTTGCCGACCACTGATCTAAGGGAATTTAGGTAGGGATCCTGTATCAGAAGAAGAGCTATTACCAGAAATAGCTTTTTACATTAGGCCTTATCTGGATAGCATGGCAAGCTTTTGTTTACCAGACTTCTGCTCTTCTCATCTTTCTGTGAATAATCTTCCTATCCTTTGAAGATTCAGACCCTTACTCCTTTCTCCTCTGCTCAGGATGGTATTAAGACCTTACTGCCAGGGAGTGTCATATTTTTATGGGGCTCCTATATACACAAAACTTGTTTTTTTTCTATTACTGTGTCTTTTGTTAACTTGGTCATTAGACCACCCAAAGAACCTAGAAGGAAAAAAGGGGAGAGTTTTCCGTTGCTACATCTACTATAGTCAAACAAATAGAAAAATTTTAGTCAATTTTAGGCTATTTCACATAAAAGAATAATGAGTCCAAGAAAATCAGATAACCAGGCTGATAAAATAATTCTTTGAATATCAGACAATATCAATATCATAAATGGGAGCCAAATTTGTCACCCCAAAATATGCTTCCTTGGCATAAGGATTATTTTTAAAATAGCAGACACAGGAGAAG
The DNA here is from genome assembly GCF_963259705.1 of Myotis daubentonii. Classification (NCBI taxonomy): domain Eukaryota; kingdom Metazoa; phylum Chordata; class Mammalia; order Chiroptera; family Vespertilionidae; genus Myotis; species Myotis daubentonii. The sequence goes on along the minus strand of NC_081841.1, from coordinate 75,055,325 downwards.
CTTGGAAAGCCAAGTAAAAGTTCTTACATTTATATGGAAAATCTCCAGATGTAAGGCTGTCTTTCTCTGTGTACGAGAGAGGCAGATGATCTTAAATCTCTAAAAACTCTTATTAAGCAACTTAAATCTGCATAACAACCTTGTTTACTATGCTTTTCCTGGTAACTGTGCCAAGCCAGCACCGCCAAGGGTGAACCTGAGGAGGGGCAGTGAAGGACTGAAGAAAAGACAGACAAGAGAATACAGCTGGGGCTTGGTGGATCTCCCATACCTGGATGAGGACACAAAAGACCCACCTGCAAGCTGATGTTTTATTTTATAGTCTGATTAAAACAAGGGTAGATTGACATGTATAAGAATGTACTTGTTTTGGCAACACTTGATGCACCTCCCACAGCCCATAGGCTACTTAGGAAGGAATTAGGGAGGGCTACAAAGTCAGGCTTAATTATGTTAGGAGAGCTCTGCCCTCCAGGCTGGGACTTGTTTGTGGCCCTGCCACAGGTCAGCCCAAGGCTTGACCCTAGAGCTGCTCCCTACAGGTAACCTCCCATAACTCAACTCCCTGAACCCATAATATTTTCTTTTGTCTTTAGCTGGAGATGTTATTTAATATGGTAGCTGGGCCATTTGAGGGAAATACTCAACTTTTCTAGATATCTAGTATACAGGAGATATATAAGTTATTAAACATTCTGTTGGTTTCCCCCCTCCTCTCCCCACCCCTCCACTTAATCTATTATTACTAGAGTGTCTTAGCCAAGAACCTAGAAGAGTAGAGGGGAAATTATTTTTCCTCCCCCGACAATCATTTGCCTAAAGGAATGTGGATGAAAAAAGGGTTCCATGGAAAGTAACCTCACAGAGTGATCTAATCATAAATTTCTATCTGGGCCAGTCATGATGGGTAGTCATGCCCAAGGCAAAGAACTTCTTTAGTAAAGGGTTTATCTTTGCTTTAAACTAGTCCTGTCCAGTGTTTCCATGCATCTAGGTCAGTGGTTCTCAACCTTGGCTGCACATTAGAATCACCTGGGAATCTTTTTAAAATCCTGATTTCTGGGCCTCATTCCGGAGGGCCTACCTTCTCTCCCTTCTCTCTCTCTCTCTTTTTTTTCATTAACTCAAAAGATTTTATGAGATATGGTCTAATGACAGTATAAAAAAAATCAAAGTCCATGTCTATTTTAGTAGACAAGGAAACATGGTGATGTAGATGCCACCCAAACTTCCTAAGACCAGGAGGGCACAGCAGTGTTTACATACAATTTAAGGAGTTTCTTCTCAGAGTCCCAGAGCACTGCGGTCAGGGCAACAATTAATACCTGTCCATAATAATCTGTTTAGTCGTGTAAATGGGAAACATTACATTCAATCATCCAAAATCTCTTCATCCAGGTTGATATCTGTTGTGTCAATATCTTCTAAATCCAAATTATCCAAATCTTCTAGTTCAAGTAAACTCTTTCCTTCTTTGTTGGCTGTGTGGGAGTCTATGATAACTGGAGTAGGAGAAGCAGGTTTCCCATCAAGTTCCTGTTGAGGTGCAGATCTTGAGAGCTGAAAGCTGCCGGAAGCCAATCCACCCTTGAAGCTTGACACAGTCGCTGCAGGAAGAAACATCTGCACAGCTTATGTTTCAAGGGACCTGGCGTATATGGCGTATGTTTGCTCCCCCTCTTAACCCTAGGTGTTTTAAACAGGACCACCTCCCGGAGAGAGATTGTTTCCCCAGGTGAGGATTTTTCCCTGGAGTTAGGGAGGGAATAAAACCCCTTAACTAAGTGCCAGGTGGGTAATTAATCACTTTAACTACAATCACGATTAAGCTACATAATCTTTACTTAGGATAATCTCCTTCAGTTACTTCCTTGTAGCTTAATAGAACAGTAGAGTAACCCTGGAATGGAGATAAGAAACGCCCTAACCTTTGGAATAGAATTAATAGGATTAAAATCAACTGGCATAAATACAGATGTAACGAGACAATAAATACAGAACCTGGCTGGAGATCCTTGCTAGAGAACCCAACTATGCTGATCAACTGAACGCTGTCTCTGCGTCATTCCCTCTTCACCGGCTCTGTCCACACCTTTGGGAACCGGTGGACCCCAATAGAAAGCCTTTTGACTCTTCCATTACATTTCTTTCTTCATTTGGTGTGACAAGTGGGTATTGCTTAGCTGGCAACAGGTCAGCATGTGTTTCCTTCACCCATTCGTCCACAACAAAGGCTTCTTTTAATCCAGGAAAAAGGTTCTCATACTCTGTTGGATCAGCAAGGGATTCCGCGCCACTGCCGTTTCTGGCCGGGCTGGTTAGCCCATGACCCGCGGTGCGGGGCGGAAGAGGGTGGTTTGGGGCCAGGGACCTGCCGAGCTGGAGGGCGCCGGGGAGAGGAGCTCAGGCGGCCCCCGCGGCCCTAGGGAGCGGGCTGCCGGGGGGCCTGCAGCGGCGCCGGAGGAGCGCGGTGGGGATGGGGCGTCGAGCCGACCTGGGGCCGGGGCCTTGGCCCTGTTCCCGGGGCTGCAGGACCTGGGCGTGGCCAATGGCGAGGACCTGAAGGAGACGCTTACCAACTGCACGGAGCCGTTCAAGGCCATCGAGCAGTTCCAGACAGAGAACGGCGTGCTGCTGCCCTCCCTGCAGTCGGCCCTGCCCTTCTTGGACCTGCACGGGACGCCGCGCCTGGAATTCCACCAGTCCGTGTTCGAAGAGCTGCGGGAGAAGCTGCTGGAGCGCGTGTCGGCCATCGCCGCGGAGGGGAAGGCGGAGAGGTACAAGAAGCTGGAAGACCTGCTGGAGAAGAGCTTTTCGCTGGTGAAGATGCCGTCGCTGCAGCCGGTGGTGATGCGCGTCCTGAAACACCTGCCCCGGGTCCCTGAGAGGAAGCTGAAGCTGGTCATGGCCGACCAGGAGCTGTACCGGGCCTGCGCCGTGGAGGTGAAGCGGCAGATCTGGCAGGACAACCAGGCGCTCTTTGGCGACGAGGCGGCCCCGCTGCTGAAGCAGTACATCCTGGAGAAGGAGCGCGCGCTCTTCAGCACGGAACTCTCGGTCCTGCACAGCTTCTTCAGTCCCCGCCCCCCCCCCCCCCCCCCCCCCCCCCCGCGGACGCGGCGCCAGGGCGAGGTGGTGCAGAAGCTGACGCGGATGGTGGGGAAGAACATGAAGCTGTACGACAGGGTGCTGCAGTTCCTGTGTACCCTCTTCCTGCGCACGCGGAATGTGCACTACTGCACGCTGCGCGCCCAGCTGCTCATGTCCCTGCACGACCTGGACGTGGGCGACATCTGCTCGGTGGACCCGTGCCACAAGTTCACCTGGTGCCTGGACGCCTGCATCTGGGAGCGCTTCGTGCACAGCAAGCGGGCGCGGGAGCTGCAGGGGTTTCTCGACGGAGTGAAGAAGGGTCAGGAACAAGTCCTGGGGGACCTGTCCATGATCCTGTGTGACCCCTTCGCCATCAACACGCTGTCCCTTGCCGGGAGCCGGTCCATCCTTGCTGTTTCAAGGGACCTGGCATATATGGCATACGGTTCTTAATATGTTTGCTCACCTTCTTGGTGCTGTGTTTTAACCAAGGTCACCTCTCCGAGAAAGGTTGAATCCCCAGGTAGGGATTTTCCCCTGAAGTTAGGGAGGGAATAAAACCCCTCAACTAAGTGCCAGGCGGGTAATTAATCCCTTTAACTACGAACAATCATGCTTAAACTACATAATCTTTTCTCCCTGGAATGGAGATAAGAAACGCCCTAACCTTTGTAATAGAGATTGATAGGATTGAATCAACTGGTATAAATACAGATGTAACAAGACAGAAAGAGACAGAACTTAGAACACAGAACCTAGGCACAGAACCTACACAGAACGTTCTCTAGAGACAGAAGAACTTCGCTGGAGAGAACATGGCAAAAGATCCTGGACAGAAACTGGCCTCAGAACCTAGAGACAGAACCTAGCGAGAGAACATGGCAAAAGATCCTGGACTGAACCTGACTACAGAAATTGGCAAGAGAACCTGACTAGAACCTGGTGACTGAACCTGGCTGGAGAACCTGGACAGAACCTGGCTGGAGAACCTAGCGAGGGAATATGGCTACAGAACCTGGCTGGAGAACCTGGAGAACCTAGCAAGAGAACATGGACACAGAACCTGGTTGGAGATCCAAAGCAGAACCTCTCTGGAGATCCAGACCAGAACTTGGCTAGAGATCCTGGCTAGGCTGCTGATCAACTGAACGCTGTCTCCGTGTCATTCCTTCTTCACCGACTCCGTCTACGCCTTTGGGAACCCCTGGACCTGCTGGGGTTGGACCCCGGCAGTCCCTGAGCACCCTCCGGCACCTGCAGGAGCTGGTCGGCCAGGAGACGCTGCCCAGGGACAGCCCTGATCTGCTGCTGCTGCTCAGGCTCCTGGCGCTGGGCCAGGGGGCCTGGGACATGATCGACAGCCAGGTCTTCAAGGAGCCCAGGATGGAGGTGGAGCTCATCACCAAGTTCCTGCCGACGCTCATGTCCTTCATGGTGGATGACTACGCCTTCAACGTGGACCAGAAGCTCCCGGCGGAGGAGCGGGCCCCGGCCGCCTACCCGAGCGCTCTTCCCGAGACCTTCACCAGGTTCCTGCGGGAGCAGCGCATGGCCTGCGAGGTGGGGCTCTACTACGTGCTGCACATCACCAAGCAGAGGAACAAGAATGCGCTCCTCCGCCTGCTGCCCGGGCTCGTGGAGACCTTCAGCGACCTGGCCTTCGGCGACATCTTCCTGCACCTGCTCACGGGGAACCTGGCTCTGCTGGCCGAGGAGTTTGCCCAGGAGGACTTCTGCAGCAGCCTCTTCGACGGCTTCCTGCTCACCGCCTCCCCAAGGAAGGAGAACGTGCAGCGGCACGTGCTGCGGCTCCTCCTCCACCTGCACCACCGCGTGGCGCCCACCAGGTTGCAGGCCCTGCAGAAGGTGCTGGAACCCAGCGGCCAGAGTGGCGAAGTGGTGAAGGAGCTCTACTGGCAGCTCAGCGAGAAGCTGGAGCAGCTGGACCACCGCAAGCCCAGCCCGGCCCGGGCCGCCGAGCCCCGGCTCTGGAGGTGCCCCTCCCTGCCGTGCCCACCCCGACCTACCTCTGACACGTCCCCGAATCGCTGGGGAGTGGACAGCCCTGGGAGGACATGGCCTGGTCGGCCAGGAGCCCTGGCCTGGGATCATCGGGACCCGTGTCTCCTGGAGGCAGAGCGGTGCTCATGGCTGAGCTGATGCCCAGGGTGGTCCCCTGGGCAGGTGCACCTCCACGCCTCAGCCCACCCTGACCTGACAGTCGTGTGCGTGGGCACGGACAGTTCCGGGCTTTGAACTCTGCCTCACGCGGGTGTGTACTGTGAGGCCTGCAGGTGCAGTGGGGAGAGCCCCCTCCTCGCCAGGGGGCTGGGCGGCTGGCGTGGGGCATAGGTTAGCAGCGTTGCTTATCAGCCTGGCCCTCTGAGGACTCCTGCGTGTTTAACAGTGGACAGTCCACTGTACTGGGACCCCAGGCTGAGGAAAGCCCAGGCCCCACCTGCTGCCTCAGTTTACCCTGGGAGAGGTGTGCTCCTTGTTCAGGTGCACTCAGCAGGTGAGGGTCAGGTCATCGGGGGTGACTCATGTGTAAATAAAAGCCTTTTGGTAAACAAAAAAAAAAAAAAAAAAAAAAAGGTTGTGGGGCCCAGTGCTATCCTGTGCTTATCTCTGTCATGCTTCTAGTCATATTGGATGGAAATAATCATTCTGATCCTCTTTTCTAATTAGATTGTGATCTCCTCAATCCCTTCTCTCGCTTCTTTCCTCCCCTTTCTGCCCCTTCTCTCCCTTGACGGAAATCGAACCTGGGACCCTTCAGTCCGCAGGCCAACACTCTATCCACTGAGCCAAACCAGTCAGGGCTGTTTAGAAGGAAGATAAAACAACCTCAAAAAGAATTGTATTTATTTATTTATTTTTTTTTTTTTTTTTTAGTTTTTGCAAATAAAAGCTTTGCTGCACACTCGGTTGGGGCTGCAGTTACGAGGCTTCCTGCAAGGAGGTATGTGCTGCAGTCACTGGCCAGCTTAACACATTGTTTGCCGGTAGTTTTTATCGCGTGCTAACTGGTGGCTCGGGCCATTTTTACTAATTTTTTGCGCAAATGGCAACGTTCAGTAAAATTACGATAACTTTAGTTTACGTATTTATACGTTACCCACATTCTACTGCTAGTCTGTAAAAAATGTATTAATACGTGTCCCGTGCTCTACTACTACAGTCAACGTAAAACGTATAAATACATTTCCCACATACAATGTGTAATAAAGGCTTTTAAATTTAAATTCTGAGTTGGTGGTCTATCTCGCTGATTGAACCCATAACATTCATCAGATTATTTATTCACTTGATTTTTAGATTCACTTGTTGATAGATGTGTATTTGTTGTTCATAATTTGTATCTTTACCTTTTTCTTCTTCTTCCTCTTCTTAAAGGATACCTTTCAGCATTTCATATAATACTGGTTTAGTGGTGATGAACTCCTTTAGCTTTTCCTTATCTGTGAAGCTCTTTATCTGACCTTCAATTCTGAATGATAGCTTTGCTGGATAAAGTAATCTTGGTTGTAGGTTCTTGGTATTCATCACTTTGAATATTTCTTGCCACTCCCTTCTTGCCTGCAAAGTTTCTGTTGAGAAATCAGCTGACAGTCGTATGGGTACTCCCTTGTAGGTAACTGAGTTTCTTTCTCTTGCTGTTTTTAAGATTCTCTCTTTGTCTTTTGCTCTTGGCATTTTAATTATGAAGTGTCTTGGTGTGGTCCTCTTTGGATTCCTTTTCTTTGGGGTTCTCTGTGCTTCCTGGACTTGTAAGTCTATTTCTTTCACTGGGTAGGGGAAGTTTTCTGTCATTATTTCTTCAAATAGGTTTTCAATATCTTGCTCTCTCTCATCTTCTGGCACCCCTAACATTCGGATGTTGGTACGCTTGAAGCTGTCCCAGAGGCTCCTTACACTATCTTCGTATTTTGGGATTCTTTTTTCAGTTTGCTTTTCCAGTTGGATGTTTTTTGCTTCTTCGTATTTCAAATCTTTGACTTGATTCTTGCGATCCTCTAGTCTGCTTTTGGGACCCTGTATAATATTCTTTATTTCAGTCAGTGTATGCTTAATTTCTAGTTGGTCCTTTTTCATAACCTCGAGGGTCTCACTAGATTTCTTGAGGGTCTCACTAAATTTATCGGTGGTTTCTAGAAAGTTCTTGAAAAACCTTATAACCGTGGTTTTAAACTCTATATCTAGTAGTTTGCTTTTCTCCATTTCTGTCATTTGTGACCTGTTCTTTGTCTCCGCATTTTTTATGCTTCCCTGTGTTGATAGAGTGGCTTTGTGTGCTAGGTGTCCTATAGGGCCCAGTGGCTCAGCTTCCCCAATTACTGGAGGTGGACACTCTTGGTGCACCCCTTTGTGCACAGTCTTGTTGTAGTTAACCCTTGATTGTTGTAGGTATCACTGGGAGGAAATTGCCTCCAGGACAATTGGCTGTGAGAATCAGCTGAGTCTGCAGTGGGAGAACTTCTGTGCTGGAGACACCCTTCTGGGGCAAGACTTGCTTCAGTGGGGCTTTGGTGCTCACTGAGTCTGCCCCCTGAGTGTGTCCCTTATGGATCTGAGGAGTTGTAATCTGGATGGTCCCACTCTGACCACTGGGTACACTGGCTCTTGGATCTCTCAGGAGGTGCTAATTTCGCCTCTGCCTGAGGCTACCCAGCAGGAGCCCAGCTATAAAGCAATGCAAGCTGCTGTGGGGCCTTGGGCCTTCTTTTGGATGTTCTGGGTTTCTGTGACCCAGCTGCAGTTTGTTAGGTAATTTTCAGATTGCAAAGGGCCAGGCCTTTCATATGCAAAAGCCTCTGCGCACAGCTTGGGTGGGGCTGGGTCTCAGGTGATCAACAGGGTGGAGCAAGCAACTATGGCTGACCCTCAGTCCTGTTCTAAGAGGCCCGGCTTCTCAGTGTCCCAGTAATCGCTGCAAGCACCTCTGAGAGAAAGCCGCCCTCGAGTTCCGACCGATGCCAGACAGTCTAGTTTCTCCCGTATGAGTCTGGGTCTCCAGAGACTCACTCGGAACTGGAGTTCAGAGCAGTCGGGAGCTTGAGACTCCCTCCTGATTGAAAAAGACAACCGTGTCCTCAGCTGCCAGCCCTTTCTGCATGCGCCTCTGTACCTCTGCACTTTACTTCCACACCTCCTCTGAGTCTCAGTGTGCTTTTCTCTTTACTTCTAGTTGTAGAATTTCCACTCAGCCAGCCTTCCTGTGGTTCTGGATGATGTCCGTTTTGTCTTTTAGTTGTATTTTTGAAGTGGTTGTGTGAGGCAGCAATTTCAGGTGTTTACCTATGCCGCCATCTTGGTTTCTCTCAAAAAGAATTGTTTTCAATTTTCAATTGAGGGATTATTTCAGCCATGGGCAAACTACGGCCCACAGGCCAGATCCGGCCCGCAGAGCCGAAAGAGCGGAGGGTTCTCTTGCTCTCCCCTCCGCTCCTTCACCAGCAGCAGTGTTAACATGGCAACGTCGGGAAACACGGCCGCAGCTCCTTCTTCTGAGACCAGTTTAAGAACCCATTGTGGCCCTCGAGTCAAAAAGTTTGCCCACCCCTGGGTTATTTTAAAGCAAACAGATGAACCTGGTGAAAGGGAGAAAGAGAGTGAGGAGGAAGTGTGGGAAAGAGAGGCTTTGTAATGACTTTCATGTGAGGACAGCCTGGGACCCCTTTCTCCAACCTCATCTCCTTCCATCCTTTCTTTCACTTTATGGTTGGAACACATCATAATTTCCCAACTTGTACATTATTCCAAGCCTCTGGGGTCTTACTTGGACTGCTCTGTGTCCAAGTAGAGTTCTTTTCCCCTCCTTTTGGTATGGATTCAAAACCCTCTGCCTTTCTCCTTTCCTTTTGCAGTGGTTCTCAACCTGTGGGTCGCGACCCTTTCACAGGGGTCGCCTAAGACCATCGGAAAACACATATATAATTACATATTGTTTTTGTGATTAATCACTATGCTTTAATTGTGTTCAATTTGTAACAATGAAATTGGGGATCACCACAACACGAGGGACTGTATTAAAGGGTCACGGCATTAGAAAGGTTGAGAACCACTAGGGAAAAAGAAGTGAGAAGAGCCCTGACTGGTTTGGCTCAGCGGACTGAAGGGTCCCAGGTTCGATTGTGGTCAAGGGCATGTACTCTAGGAGAGTCTTTCTAATTACCTATTCCTGTCTGTGTGAGGTACCCTCCTCTGGGGCCCAGTGCTATCTTGTGCTTATCTCTGTCATGGTTCTAGTCATATTGGATGGAAATTATCACTCTGATCGTCTTTTCTAATTAGATTGTGGACTCCTCAAGGACAGGAAGGTCTCTTACTCATTTTTTTTAAATATATTTTTTATTGATTTCAGAGAGGAAGGGAGGGGGAGAAAGAGATAGAAACATTAGTGATGAGAATCATTGATTGGCCATCTCCTACATGCCCTCTACTGGGGATCAAGCCTGCAACCCAGGCATGTACCCTTGACTGGAATTCAACCCAGGAACCTTTATTCTGCAAGCCAGTGCTCTATCCACTTAGCCCAGTGGTCAGCAAACTCATTAGTCAACAGAGCCAAATATCAACAGTACAACGATTGAAATTTCTTTTGAGAGCCAAATTTTTTAAACTTAAACTATATAGGTAGGTCTGTTGTTATTAACTTAATTAGGGTACTCCTAAGCTGGCCTTTGCTAAAAACGTCCTCAGTCTGACTGAGGTACATTTGCTGAGGTCGATCCCTTCCAACTCTCCCATCCACACTCGTCTTGTATACTTGTTTCGTCTATCTCCTTTCGTTCATCTTCTCTATATGTCCAAACCATCTCAACATACCTTTCTCAGTCCTCGAAACTACATCTTCTTTCACTCCACAACGTTCCCTAAAATTAACTTAATAAACTTTACTTAAAGTTTTAAGTCTTAGTTAAACTATAGGTACGTTGAATAAAACTTGATATCATACTTAATAATGATATTATTTATTGATAAAATTAAATTCCTTACAATTTACCTTACAATATCCATAAAATTAAATCATGACAATAACTGACAAACACTAATGTGAAAAATGGCCTTGCATCTTCTTGGAAAGTTTGGGTAAGTCAGGTTTGTATGTTTTTGTTTTTAATTTTAGGCACAATTCCAGGTTCTCATCAATATGACGACTTCTCAATTTACTCTTGATAAGGTTCATGCTTGAAAATGATTGTTCGCATAAATATATAGACCCAAATAAGGAAAGAACAGCAAACGCTAGTTTTTTCAGTTGATTATATGAGTCAGGAATACTATTCCAGGTGTTAAAAATCAACATATCTTCCTTCTCCAGGTCTTTCAAAGCAAACCACTTGTGCTGTGAACTAAGTTCACATTTGTTTTTCTCCAATATTTCTATATCAGCACAAAGACGTTCAAATTTTGAGCTCCACAGTTCTTTTTTTTTTTTAAATATATTTTATTGATTTTTTACAGAGAGGAAGGGAGAGAGATAGAGAGTTAGAAACATCGATGAGAGAGAAACATCGATCAGCTGCCTCCTGCACATCCCCCACTGGGGATGTGCCCACAACCCAGGTACATGCCCTTGACCGGAATCGAACCCGGGACCCTTCAGTCCGCAGGCCAACGCTCTATCCACTGAGCCAAACCGGTTTCAGTCAGTTCTTTGTTTTTTAAATCCAGCAATTGCATTTCAAAGTTGCCAATGTCAATATTAAAGGGAGAAAAATTTTAATTCTGTTACAGTAGCATTGAGAGTTTTTTAGCAAAGGCTAACGTCTCTTTGCTGTTTCTGAATTCCTGAAACCTGTTGAGAAAAGCTTCCCTCATATTTGAAAGTGTTGTTTTGAAATAGCAAATGTCAATATCAGAATTATGTTCTTGGTGATGTTTCAACAGGCTTGGAAAGTGAATCAAAGTTTCTCTTTCAAAATCTTGAGCAAAAAAAAGATAATTTGTTTTCGAATGAAATAACTTCTAACATTGAAAAAACTGTTTCCTTTCCCCTGTGGTTTATGATTAAGCTGATTTAGATGAGACATAACGTCTACAATGAAATAAAATTTTTGGATCTACTGACCGTTTGTTAGTTCTGGATAGTGAACACCCTTCTCAAAGAGAAACGCTTTAATTTCTGTTAATAAGGAAGAAAAAGGTTCAAAACTTTTCCTCTTGATAACCAATGTACCTTGTTATGCAGCAGAAGATCTGCGTACTCACTCTCCATTTCAACTAAAAATTCTTTAAATTGGCGATGATTAAGAGCTTTAGCTATAATGGAGTTGATCATCTTAATCACTAATTCTATAACTTTGCAAATTTCTTCTGGAAATGTCTGTGCACAAAGTGCTTCTTGATGAATGATGCAATGGTAAGTATCTCATGATTAATTTTTCTTTCAAAATAGCAATAAACTCATTTCTTACGCCGGCCATACTTTTTGACCTGTCTGTTGAAATTGAGACAATTTTATGGAGTGGGATATGATGTTTTTCAATGCACTCATTACAGCATTTGCTACATCCTCTCCACGTGTTTGACCTTTGAGTGGCAATAATCCTAAAAGTTCTGCTTTAGGACCTGTAGATGAAATAAATCATACAAAAAGTGAAACTTGCGCTGTATCATTTATGTCACAAGACTCGTCAACTGCTATTGATAAAGCTGAAACCAATTTAAGATCTTTGACTTGCTGGTTGGTTATACTCGAAGACATTTTGACTGTTCTGTCTTTCACTGTTTTAGCAGACAATGGTAACTCTTTAATTTTTTTTAGAATATCTGCTTTGTTCTTAAAATCCCAAAATAACTCTTCGAATACATTTATAGAACAACTTTTTATGTATTCACTGTCTGTATATGGTTTTCCTCTCTTAGCAATCTCTTGACTAACCACAAAACTTGCAATATTAACATTGTTGGAAGATTGCATCCAGTAATTAAATACAGAACTTGATTTTTCTTGACTCTTCTAAAGTTCCTCAACTGCTTTCTTCCTTGCATCACCAACAGGATATTTAGTACTAAATGACACTTATTTAGTTGTAAAGTGTCTCTCCAAATTTGATTTCTTGTTATGTGCCAACTTTTCTTGACAAATAAGAGGTCGGAAAGCCATTTAAGTTTTGAATAAATGCGAAAGTCTCGGTGCATTCAACTTTAAATTCATGGTTTTCGTCTTCCGTTTTTCTTTGCTTCTTCTTTGTAGCCATGTCAAACAGGGCACCTAAAAAAATGTTTCATTTTATAATAATAAAGCCACCAACACAAAATAATTACAATTCTTAAATTGATGGCAAAAATACCTGTAGGATTTGCAGCTGGTTGGAAAAATACAGGTAACTTTATGCTTCGAGTAGGTACTTTTGTCACCCACGCGATTTGCAGACACGACTAGCACTAACCACTGCACAATGAGGCTGTTGACTGACTGGCTCACTCATCTCATGCATGAATCACGTGCGCCTCCCCCGCGCTGCATATCCCCCGCCCGCCTGCGCCGTGTCTCCTGTCACCCGGCCGACCGACACCCCCCACTTCTTCTAATGCCACTTCTTCAAAATAGACTCGCCCAGGCTGAAAACTGACTTCTGCGCATGGGCCACGAAGTTTCAGTTGCACTGTACGTGTGCGCCTGCACGTGGTATTTTGTGGAAGAGCCACACTCAAGAGGCCAAAGAGCCGTATGTGGCTCGCAAGCCGCGGTTTGCCGACCACTGGTCTAGGATGGCCCCTGGGGTTTAAATACCAAAGTTGGAATAAATAAATAAATAAATAAATAAATAAATAAATAAATGCCAAAGTTGGCATTGTACCCAGTAGTACAGTACTAGGTCCATTATTCCATCCATCACTTTATGCATATATGTACTAAACACATGTAGGCTGTCATTTTGAAGTCCGTAAGTCCTCTAGTCTATGTATTTGCTTATATATTTAACTAGAGGCCCAGTGCACAAAATTCATGCACAGGTAGGGTCCCTAGTGGCTGCCAGCTACCGGCTGCTGGCCGGGGCCTTCCTTCATTCCATGCCGCCCCTGGTTTATTCTGTCAGTGCATGTCATAATGAGTGATCAAACTCTCAGTCGGTCGAACTCCCGAGGGGATGCTTTGCATATTAGGCTCTTATATATATAGATGTTTAAATTAAACCAGCTGAGTCCCTATCCTACCTTCTGTGGAGAGTTCAGTGTTTTCCCAAAATTTCTGCAAACCCAAGCTGCTTTCATGGCTGTGCTCACTCTTTGCTTGGACTTCCTGGTTCCACTAAAGTCTCAATCCAGCTAACATCCACTTCTTATGGTTCTTCTCCCTCCCCTGCCCTCCCCTCTACCCCTGCCCTCCCCTCCCCTTCCCTCCCCTCCTGTCCCTTCCTTTCCTCTCTTCTCTTCTCTTCTCTTCTCTTCTCTTCTCTTCTCTTCTCTTCTCTTCTCTTCATGCACCATCACCTTACAAGGGGCAAACAGCACATATTTCTGATTTTTTTTTCACCAACACATGTGAAGAAGTTAATATGTAGCAGACATTTAGTGAACTTTGAAACAATCAATAGTTTTACAATGCTGAGCAGTTTTACAGATAACTTAAAATAAAATATGCCTCTTCTTGAAACCTCTTAAACAAATGAAATAAATGTGCTGAAAAGTTAGTAAAGTCTAAAACTAGATGATTACAATGGGTTAATTATACCATTTTCCTATTTTTAAGTTATAAAGTTTTCATAACAAGAGTTTTTGGGTTTCTTAAAACACATTAATCATGGGGACTAGAAATATATTTTGCTGTCTGCATTAGTTAGGGTACTGGCAGGACAATCCCCCAAATACAGGAACTAATGATGAGGACACTTATTTCACTCTCACATAAACCTTTTTTTAAAAATATATTTTATTGATTTTTTACAGAGAGGAAGGGAGAGGAATAGAGAGTTAGAAACATCAATGAGAGAGAAACATCGATCAGCTGCCTCCTACACACCTCCTACTGGGGATGTGCCCGCAACCAAGGCATGTGCCCTTAACTGGAATCAAACCTGGGACCCTTCAGTCTGCAGGCCGACGCTCTATCCACTGAGCCAAACCGGTTAGGGCTCACATAAGTCTTGAGGGGAGTAGTCGGATAGGTGGGATGGCTCCACAGGGTGGTGCAGAGGCCCAAGCTCCTTGCATTTGTTCCCCTGCCTCCCCCTGAGGCCTGGCCCTTGACTTCAGTCATAGCTGGGCTGCAGAGAAGGAGGTGCTACCATTCACAGAAAACAGTGGGAATGCAGGCGACCAGATTTTCTTCTTTTCTTTTTCTATGTGGGATGGTTGATCTTGAGCCTGCAGGAAGTCTTGAGCCTCCAAACTTCTTCAAGTCCACATTTCTTTACCTCCAATTATGTCCAAAGACAGGGGAAACCACAGACATGCCTTTGTAGGAGGGTCAGGATTTCCTAAGTACAGACATTCCATGCATCACTTTCACTCACATTCCATAGTCCCTGACCACACCTACACACAGGGTGACTACAACATGCAGCCTCTAGCTTGGAGGCCACATACCCAGCCCAACACTATTTCTCTGGAAGGAGAGCAGACTCCTAGCAGGCGCTACCACACTGTCTGCCCCTTTCACAGGACCCCTGGTCCCCTCCATGGGGTGGGGCTTCCATCCTCCCCCCTCTGTCTCTTTTTCTCATGTTCCCAACCTCAATCTGATACCTGTTCATTATGGGCTGAATGTGTCCCTCCCCCAACTCATATGTTGAAGACCCAGCTTCCTAGGTACCTCTGAATGTGACTTTGCTTGAAGATAGGCTCTTTTTAAAAAAAAACATATTTTATTGATTTTCCACAGAGAGAAAGAGAGAGGGATAATTAGAAACATCGATGAGATAGAAACACCAATCAGCTGCTTCCTGCGCACCTCCTACTGGGGATGTGCCCACAACCAAAGTATATGCCCTTGACTGGAATCAAACCTGGGACCTTTCAGTCCACAGGCCGACACTCTATCCACTGAGCCAAACTGGCTAGGGCGACAGGCTCTTTTTTTAAAAGTTTTATTGAAGTGTAATTGATATACAAAAATCCACACATATTTAATATATACAATTTGATGGGTTTGCACACATGAAACTATCACCACAATTAAGGGAATAAGCATATTGATCACCTCCAAAAGCTTCCTCCTGCCCCCATCCTTTTGTGTGTGTACAAGTGGGTGTCTGTGGTGAGAACATGTAACTTGAGATCTACCTTTTTTTTCCTTTTTTAAAATATATTTTATTTATTTTTTACAGAGAGGAAGGGAGAGAGATAGAGAGTTATAAACATCGATGAGAGAGAAACATCAATCAGCTGCCTCCTGCACATCTCCTACTGGGGATGTGCCCGCAACCAAGGTACATGTCCTTGACCGGAATCGAACCTGGGACCCTTTAGTCCGCAGGCCAACACTCTATCCACTGAGCCAAACTGGTTTTGGCAAGATCTACCTTCTTAACAAAGCTGTCAGTGCACATCAGAGTATTTTTAATTATAGGCACTATACTATATAGCAGATTTTTATAAGCTATTTATCTTTATAACTAAAAGTTTATATCCATTGAACGACTCCAAATTATTACTCTCCCCAGCCCCTATAATGACCACTCTACTCTATGAGTCCATTTTAGATACCTTATATAAGTGGAATCAAAATGAGATATCACCTCACACCTGTTGGGATAGCTATTATTAAAAAAAAAAAAAAAAGAAAGAAACAGCTGTTGTTAAGGATGTGGAGAAATTGAAACCCTTTTATGTTGATGGGAATGCAAACAGTGCAACTGTTATGGAAAACATAATGGAGGTTCCTCAAACAAATTAAAAATAGAACTGCCCTAGGATCCAGCAGTCCCACTTCTGGGTCTATATCCAAGAGAATTGGTATCAAGATCTCCTAGAGATATCTGCACCCCCATGTTCATTACAGCACTATTCATAACAGCAAAAATACTGAAAGAACCTAACTGAACGGATAAAGCAAAAGTGGTATTTATACACATGCACTGGAGCTATTCAGCCTTAAAAAGAAGGAAATCCTACAATATGCAACCGCCAAGTCCAGGTTCATCTGGATGAACCTGGAAGACATTGTGCTAAGTGAAATAAGTCAGTCACAGGAGAAGATAGAGTCTTTCAAGGGGTAATTAAGTTAAAATGAGGTCATTAAAGTGGGCCCTAGAGCAGATTAGGACACTGGCACACATAAAGGAACAACCAGGGGAAGGCAGAGGGAGAAGGTGGCAAACTACAAGCCAGAGAGAGAGGCCAACACCTTGCTCTTAGACCCCTTACCGCCAGAACTGTGAGAAATACCTGTTGTGTAAGCCGTCCAGTCTGTGGTACTATGTTACGGCAGCCCTAGCCAGCTAACACACTACTCATTTTCACACAGAACAGTTTTATTCTCCGCTTCGCTGCTCTGAACTCATGAAAGCCTCCCTTGGTAAATCCTTACCAGCTAAGGCGCTCCTCGAACCATAGGCCATTCTCTCAGGATATCTGCCCTCCCGGCACAGAGCACCCACAGAAGCTGAGAAATCAGTCTCTTTGAGAGCAAACTCTTCGTCACACCAATCTCCTTAACTGGGAAGGGAGCAGCATAAGTCTATTCTTCCTCAGGAGAATGATGCCACCTCTTCCGAAGCTGGAAGCAAGTACGCCAGACTTTCCTTTGACGGAAACGCACTCTTCCGGCTCCCACGATACGCACACGCGTGCACTCACCATCCCGCCAACAGCAGTGGCTGTCTGGGTGCGGGCCGCTGTGCCAAAGCTGCCCGCTCCGAGGGAAGGCCACCAGTCCAGCCCTCATGGGGCTCACATGCCAATGGCAACACAGTCAGGAAAAGAGTCCACAGACCAATAAAATCTAAAAATGAAGAAACAGCCACAGGTTTCCCTCGCTTTCCGAAAGCGGAGCATTCCTATGAAACCTTTCATAACCCAAAATGGCAAAAAGCGGAAAAGCAATTACTATTACATTTATATGAGATATTTTTAAGTGTTCCAAGACCCAGACTATAACCTACCAAATCACCCCAAATATGCTTACGTATGTCCAGCTTAACACCCTCACGAGCTCTTCCTGGTACCCGGGGCTTTCCTGAGAGCTCGGGCACATCTGGCTACCAGATGCGCCACATGAGCAGAGGCAGAGCCCAGGTGCTCACAGACATGGCTCCGAGCACAGCGGCCTGATGCTGAGATGCTGCGTGCGGTTCCGGGAGGAGGTGAGCGGAGCCACCACAGCTCCTTGCAAAACAAAGGTTGAATGCTATTTTCACCTCTCCCCCTTTTTCATAAAAGCAAAAATCTGCTTCGGATTTTTTTCTGTTAGCAAAAGCAGGTATTAATGTAGGTCTTTTCTAAAAGCAAAGTGGCAGAAAGCGAACTGCCAACCAGCCAGGGATGCCTGTCCTGGGACAGAGACGAGGGGCAGCGGGTTTAAACCACTCCGAGCTCTCTGAGGAGACACTAGTAATCAAACGCCCCAGGGTGACAGGGAACCGCCATGCCTTGCGGGAGCCTGGGGTGAGAGCAGTAGTCCCGGAGCGGCTTTTCAGGAGGTCCATCCAGGGATATTCTTCTTGGTTAAAAGAAATGAGGCCCCATGTCCAGCCAGGTACTGGAAACACAGAAGTGGATATGAAATAGAGCTACCGGTTTAGTGGGAAGAGATTAAAAAACAACTAGCCCCAGCCGGGTCCCGGGTTCAATTCTGGTCAAGGGCATGTACCTCGGTTGCAGGCTCATCCCTGGCCCTGATCAGGCGCCTGCAGGAGGCAAAGAATGGACGTGTCTCTCTAGCTCTCCCCCTCCCTTCCACTCTCTCTAGAAATCAATGGGAAAATATCCTGGGGTGAAGATTCACAACAGAACAACTGAGTAAACACGTAATGCAGGTGATGGTAAATGCTATGAAGGGTAAGATAAAGCAGGACAGAAAAAAGTAAAGGGGGAGGAGAGGTTGCTTTTTTGTCCAAGGGGGAGAGAGAGGCTTTTTCTGACGACATGAGATAGAGGACTTCTTTCCTTTTTTTTTAAGAGATTGGGAGATAGCTCAGAGAGACTAAGGGAGCTGTACAGGATCTCAGGAAGAACATTCAAAGGGCGGGGTAACAGCGAGGGCCAAGCCTGTGCAGACACTGTAGGCAGGTCAGAGGGGCAGGAGAGAGGCAGGGGATGATGCCAGAGTGAGTTTGTGCCAATGTGGTCCAGCGTTGGGATCTGATCCTCAGTGAGATGGCGTGTCACTGGAGAGTTTTGAGCAGAAGAGGAGTGTGATCTGATTTATATTTTACAAGGATCATCGCAGCTGCTGTGTGGAAAACAGTGGGGTGAGGGCAGGGGTAGAGGCTGGGAGAGCAAGCAGGAGGCTACTGCAGTAATCCGGGCAGAGAGTCTGGTGGGCGGGTGTGTAGCTGTTGCGGAGACGGTGAAAAGCTGTCAGGTTCCAGCCACCCTTTGATGGTAAAGCCTGAAGCCAGAAGGCCTTGCCGAAGAGGATGTGTGTAGGATGTGAGAGCGAGAGGCATCTGTGATGACTTCAGGGTTGGCCCCAGCAACTGAAAGAATGGAGTTGCCATCTGTAGGGCTGAATAGGGTTGTAGGCCTCCATTCATTCCTCTCTGTGCCGTTCAGAGCTGCTCCGGCGAGGGGCCCTAGTCTCTGCCAGCAGCTACTACTGACAGGTGCCGGGCAGAAGGGCAGGGAGGGGACAATGTTTGTTGGGGGCTTAATGCTTACTAGTCACTCTATAGGGTGCTTTGTTAGGCACTATCTCATTTTTTCTCTACAAGAAAAACCCTAAAAATTTCATTTTTATTTTATCATTAAAACAATTGGGGGGGGCAAGAAAATTGAGACCAGTGGGCTAAAGAAGTGCTCCCCCAGGTCAAAAGTGGCAGAGCCTCTCCAAACTCGGAAAGTCTAATTGCTTCTCAGGAGTATATGCATCCCACTGAGAAAATCCACGGGGCAGAGAGTGTGAAAGGTGTTGGGAAAGACATAGGGGCCCAGGGACAACACTGCAGGCACTGAGGGTAAGTTCCAAGTAAACCAGAAAACTCTTTAACCAGTTCTTTTCAGATTCATTATCTGGACCAAGCCGTGTGTGTGTGTGTGTGTGTGTGTGTGTGTGTGTGTGTTGCCCTGCTCCACACTTCATTTTTCCATGCCTCCATTGCCACAGCCCAGCCCTACCCTCCCTGTCCCAAAATCATTCTGAGACATCCCCTAAGGGAGATAGGAAACTGCTATTAAGGCACTCCTCACCCTTCATCTCTAGGCTCTTCCTCTCTCCTGACATCTCTACCCATTTGTAAATCCAGATATCAGGTTAAATGAATTCAAGTTTAGAACTTGTCCACTGGAAACTATCTCCTCTTCCGCGATTTCCCACTTCTATAATAGCAGTACGATATTTCCTGTCAGCTGGGCTTGATGCCTAAAAGTCCATCTTGTCTCACACCCATGCAGGTAGAAGATCTAACTCCTCAGTGTCTTTCACAGCCTTTCCTACAATCCAAGGTCACCGCCACTCTGTCACGCCCTTCATGACCTGTCACCTGGATTCCAGCAACAGCCTCCTGTTTCCCATCCCATCTCAATCACTTTCTCCTTCCATCCATCCCGTGTATTTCTGCCAGATTACGTTTTTCTAAAGCTCAGCTCTCATCATGCCACATTACTCCTTAAAAACTGTCAATGTTTTCCTGTTGCTGCCAAAATAAATACAAACCCTCAGGCTCGCATTCAAGTCCCACCCAATTTCCTTTCTCATCCCTGATCTTCCGTAGCATCTTCTATGAATAACTACCGTGCAGTGCTTCTATACACAGTTTCCTTTGGACTTTTCCATCTCCGTGCTTTTCTGACACCAGATGCCGTCCACTCACTCCTCCGCCACTGCTGCCGTTTGGAGTCCTATGAGTCATGCAAAGTTTATCTCAAAATCCTGTCTCCTCCATAGAGGGATTTCTTGGGAAACTTTTCCTTGAGCCTCTTAACGCATACCTCTCTTGTCGCATTTATCAAGACATTTACAGCTGGCTGTTTCTTTTCTCCTGTAGTGGATATGAATTTTCAACTACAAATTCAAATGGTCAATAAATGCCAATGGAAAAAAAACAACAGTATTATATCTGATTTCACATCCAAATACCTTCAGGTTACTGGAGAATTCAATCTTTCCTAGGGATGAATGAAAATTTAAGGAGCTTAAATGGTACCACTGAGCCCAGACTGAGGATGATGAGCCTTTAGTTTCTAGCCCATCATTTGGCCTCATTATCCAGGCATTTGCGGTTCTTGAAGGGAGCCCCCTGGCTGGGACGTACCCTCTCTCCATGGTCCATTCTTCCCCCCTAAGCTCTGTCCTCCTGTTTATGGTGCTGTTGGAAGGAGGGACAGGCTCCAACTACCCTTGGACCCAGCTGAATTTTACTCCCTTTCCATTTGGGAGCCCTCTCAAAGATGCTCTTTTTTCTCTGCCTTTTTTTTTTTTAAACTAGCTATCTAATATATTTTTTTTAAAAAATTATAAAGCTTTCACATAAAATAATAGGAGAAATTGTCTTCCTCTTATTTTGCTTTCTGCTCTAAAACACAAACCTCCCTGAGGCAAAAGAGTCAGTGGGCCCAGCCTTCTTAGTCTGGTGCAGGCTGAGAAATCAGAGAACAAGTGGCAGGTTCTTTTCTCAATAAGGAATCCTGTCCTACTTGTGCAAGTTATCTGCTGACAGCAATGGCCTTATTCAGTTTCTATCCTTTGCTGCCAGTGCACATTGCAAAGGTATCTGGTTTACTAAGTGGGCAGGACTCAGGAGGATTCGAGCAGGGAGTATACATTTGTGTTATTTTGTTTTTCCTCTATCACTAACGTCAGATGTCCTGTTGCTTTTTCCTTCTCTGCCCGGAGACAGTATCGCAGGCAGACAACTTGGCTTTACCTGTCCAAGAATTAGAACACTCTTATTTCCTGTAATTGGGAAATGTGACCAGTCAGGCCAGACTTTTGCTCTCTCCTCCAGTTTAAACCTTCTTCCCTTTCCCTAGCTCAGGTCTAACCTATGCTCAGACCCTGGATTCAGGAAGGGGACTGTGGTCTGTGTGACTCCACATCCTCTCCTGTCCTCCAGGATTCTATCGACTGTGGGAGAAAGGGGTGGAGGGGAGGAAGGATGGTAGGAAAAGGGGCAAATTGTGATTATCAAACCAACTGTTAGAACATCTCTCTTGGCCATTGAATGCCTTCTCTCTCTTTGAAAAGGCTCAAAGGCCGGCTTGTGTTCCTCGTGAGGAACATTTGTAGGTCCTTTGAAGGCCTTCTCCACGACCACATCCAGACTTCCACTCTGTCTAGTGCACTCTTCGTCTAATCCCCACACAGTTCTTTCTCTCGTGCCAGCTTCTTTCCCTGGTGTCCACTTGGCCCCCTGGGTCCATAGTACAGGCTCACCGCCCTCCCTCCCCATCCCCACGGAAACCTAGGAGATCAGGCCAGCAGGGGCCATAGAGGGCAGCATCTGTCTTCCTGTCCACACTCAAACTCTTGTGGTCACATGTAGATTCCTGGCTCTGGTAGGAGAACTGCTGCACCTCAGTGAGCACCTAGGTGGGGACTAGGTGAGCTGTCCCTTTCCTCTACTGACGCCACACCCCCAGCTCTGAGAGGTTCTCTGGCTGCTTCCTTCACTTGGCTTGGGATACAGGGGCAGTCCAGAGCCCATTCTCCTAGTGGACAACCCTCTTCAAGAAAGCCTCTTTTCTCCACCAAATATCTCTCCTTCCTTAGACAAGCTGAAGGCAGGTAAAAGGCTGAGGGTCACACGATCACATCTGGCCACTCTTAGCAAGTCCTAAGCTGGCATGTCCAACACCTCTCTCTTTAGAACGTGTACTCCTTAGCTGTTGTTCTCAGCTTTCAATTTCAACTGAAACTCGGAGTAAGCAGGAAAAAGCTGACGAATTACGTAACCTTCAAACACATTCATTTTGGGAGACATATACATGCAAAACAACAGTTTAGGAAAACGACTTTTGACCAAAAAAGAAAGATAAAAAGAAAACGGACTTCATTCTTGTAAACGTATTCCGAGCACCAGTTGGACTGGTTGTCTGTCTCCCACCTCTTAGGATTGGAAAAGGGCTGCTTATATGTTCTGCAGCTTCTTGAGTAGCCTTTTACTTATGACCAGTTATGGTAGATATTTCCTTGGTCACTTTAATTTACTACATGGCAACATGTTGGTAGAAGTAATTACATTTCAACTGTTTGGGGAAAGTATTTTTTAAATGTTTTTTTATAAGTTGCCGTGCATGTGCAAAAATTCAACCTCATAGACTTACATGTCAGTCAGCTGCTTTCTTCCTTCCTGAACCCAGAAAAAGGACTGTCACATTCCCCTGTTTCCTACCACTTCACGGAAAAACAAAACAACACAATAGTTACATGGTGTTCTAGCAGAACTATTTGCATGAGAGAAAATAGCTTTTGGACTCACACAGGGCCTTCCTTGCCATCTGAGCAGCTCCTGGGCTTGGGGAGCTCCATAAAAGGTGAGGGTCAGGATCTCAGGTTGCATGAATGAGTAGAGAATTGTGGGTGGGACGCAAAGGCGGGCTCTGCAGGGGCCTGGAATTTGACCTCGTGACCCAGAGGAAGTGCTAGTGTTTGCATTTGTAACATGTTTTTCTTTTAATCATTAAAAAAGAATTCTGACTTTATCTGTGTTTCACAGTGTGGCTCATAGACCATCTGTACCAGAATCAGCTTCAGAGCATGTTTAAATGCAGGTGCCTGGGCCCCAGGTAAGTCTACAAATCGGAACCAAGCAATCGGAATCCTGGAATCTACATTTTCAATGAGCCACCCACTTCTCAAGTTTGAGAATCCTCGTAGGCTATGCTCTCCGTGTTGGCGCAGACACTCTGGAGAGGTTATCTGGCTCAGGTTATTCATCTTCTTGGAGCAAAACCACCAAAGCCCCCAATTCAATTTCCTGTTCATCCTGACAAACTGGTTTCACGAAATAATGTCATGTTTTGTCCCCTACTAGTTGCTGAATTCTTTCTTTTTTCTTTAATCATTTTTAAATTAAAGTTGACATACAAACTATACATTAGTTTCAGGTGTACAACCTAATGGCTAGATGTTATATAACTTATTAAGTGATCATCCCAGTAAATCTCCTACCCATCTGACACCATACATAGTTATTAAGAATATTATTGACTAGAGAGACAGAAGATGGCGGCGATATAGGCAGACGCGTCCCAGATCGTGTCCCGGAGCAAATGGAGTGAGCAGCTGAAACTAATAACACCCACCCCGAATTGGCGAAATTGCTCAGCTGGTGAGACGGTTTGCAGCTGGGAAGGGCAGAACTCCCCTGGAAAGGTAAAAAAAAACCCCAGGGATTTGGGCAGGAAAGTTTGTCAGACCTCTGAGCCCAGAGGGTCGGAGGGAGACCGCATGGCAGACAGCCTCATCCCTTGGGACAGGCACAGCCCCTGACTAGGGAAAGGAGATCTGCAGGATTCCTGGCGCCGCTGGGGGATTTGAGAGCTGGGGTCTGTGTTCACGGAGGACTGAGCCTAAAGGGGGCAGCCTGAAGAGCTGACCAGACCATGCAGTGCCAGTAAGAGAGGAGCTTACAGAAACCAAGCCTTCCCCGTTTCCGCGGCCGGCGTTTGTTTGTTTGTTTTCATTGAATCCTGTTCATGGGACATTTCGGATACAGACACTCACCTGTGCTGAAGAGAGGGAGAGGGTGCAGAGGAGTAGAATCTGGGGAGAGACTGAGGAGAGAAGGGGGGCCGGGAGAGGTGGCAGCGAATTGAGTGCTGAGACACCCCTGAGCCCAGGACTGGGGCAGCCATTCTCTCCGGAGAGTGAGACTCCTCCCCCCAGCCCCCAGGCAAGGAGCACAGCCACACCCAGATTCCACCCTGAACGAGATCAAGGATTAAAATAACCTGATCAGTCCCTGGGAGTTAACAGGGTCTGGCCTATAGAGGGATTTTCAATCCCAGCAACAACACAGAGCAGGTAACTATTAAGGAACCAGCTCTGGATAGTTGACCTCCCCAAATCAGTTTTAAGTGCGAGAAGCAGTATAGCCTCAGAGGCCAACCCCAGAACACTGCCACCCAGAGGCTGAGCCACAAACTCACTCTTTGCTAAACACAAAATAAGGCAGTCTGGGAAACAAATACGGCCTGCTTTAAAATAAGGACTGTGGTTTACAACACAGAGGAACAGTGTATCGCAGGGAAACTCAACACTCTCCTGAATACCTGGCAGGACTAAAGGCAAGCCAGACTGAAGAATAGAAGAACCGAAGGACCTTCACTACTGCAAATTTCTTTTTTCTTTTTTCACCATTTAACTAAGAAACCAATTTTTTTCTTTTTTTTCTTCTTTTTTTTTCCTTCTTTTTCCATCACCTGATTTTACCCTTTTAATTACTACCTTCTTATTTTTAACCAGTATTATTACTGCTACCATTTTACCATTTTTTAAAGTGCCATTTTATTTTCTCTTTATTTTATTTTGGGATTAGTGTTCTCCATTCTATTTTCATCGTTATATTATTGGTTGTTTCTAGTTTGCATTCATCTCCAGGGAGCTGTTGCTGGAATTTGTTGGGATTAGTGGCGGTTCTATAGGAGTATTCTCCTCATATAAAAAGTCTCTTCCCCTCTTCCACTTCATTCTCTCTTTTCGCTCTTTTTTTTTCTTTTCTTTTCTCACTTTTATTTTCCCCCCTCCTTTTTCCCAATTTCATTTTTGCACTCCTTTTTTTGGTCCCTACTTTTCTTTTCTTTTATCTTTTTCTCTTCCTTCTTCCTTATCCCCTAATTCTCTTAATTCGGGTGGTCACCTTTATTTGGGGTTATTAATATCATGAATATATTTGTGTTTAGTGCCTGGTACATGGTGCCTTGTTGTGTTGTATTTTGTGCCTTTAAATCAACGCAGCAGATCCAAGCAACAGCAGCCTCCTGAGCACCACACCCTCTGCTGAGGAAAAGCAGCCGTACGTGAAACCTCCCCCCACCAGCCAGAAGAGCCACCACAGATGATTGTTAAAAAATACTATGGACAGCTCTACTCCAACAAACTAGACAACCTGGAGGAAATGGACAAATTCCTAGAAAAATACAACATTCCAAAACTCAATCAGGAAGAATCTAAAAATCTCAACAGGCCAATAACTATGGAAGAAATTGAAGCAGTCATCAAAAAGCTTCCATCAAACAAAAGCACAGGACCAGATAGCTTCACAGGGAAGTTTTACCAAACATTCAAGGAAGAACTAAAACCTATCCTCCACAGACTACTACAAAAAATTCAAGAGGAAGGAACACTTCCAAGCTCATTCTATGAAGCCAGCATCACCCTAATACCAAAACCAGGTAAAGACAACACAATGAAAGAGAATTACAGGCCAAATATCCCTCATGAACATAGATGCCAAAATCCTCAACAAAATCTTAGCAAATCGGATCCAGCAGTACATCAGAAAGATCATACACCATGACCAAGTAGGATTTATCCCAGGGATGCAAGGATGGTACAATATCCACCAATCAATAAACGTGATACATCACATAAACAAATTGAAAGAAAAAAACCACATAGTCATATCAATTGATGCAGAAAAAGCATTTGACAAAATTCAACACCCATTTTTGATAAAAACTCTCAGTAAGGCGGGAGTAGAAGGATCATCCCTCAACATAATAAAAGCCATATATGACAGGCCCACAGCCAATATCATACTCAATGGACAAAAACTAACACCATTTCCCCTAAGAACAGGAACAAGACAGGGATGCCCCCTCTCACCACTCCTGTTCAACATAGTACTGGAAGTGTTAGCCATTGCAATTAGGCAAGAAGAAGAAATAAAAGGCATCCAAATTGGAAAAGAGGAAGTAAAACTGTCCTTATTTGCAGACGACATGATATTATACATACAAAACCCTAGAGACTCCATCAAAAAGCTACTAGACTTAATATATGAATTTGGCAATGTAGCAGGATACAAAATTAACCCCAAGAAATCTGAGGCATTTCTATACACCAATAGTGAACTTTCAGAAAGAGAGATTATAAAAACAATCCCGTTTACCATCGCACCAAAAAAATTAAGCTACCTAGGAATAAACTTAACTAAAGAGGTAAAAGACCTCTACTCAGAAAACTACAGGACATTGAAAAAAGATATAGAGGAAGACATAAACAGATGGAAGAACATACCGTGTTCATGGATTGGTAGAATCAACATCATTAAAATGTCCATACTACCCAAAGCAATCTATAAATTCAACGCACTTCCCATTAAAATACCAACGGCATACTTCATAGATCTAGAACGAACTCTCCGAAAATTCATCTGGAATAAAAAAAGACCTCGAATAGCTGCAGCAATCCTGAAAAAGAACAAAGTAGGTGGGATCTCAATACCAGATATCAAGATGTATTACAAAGCCACTGTTCTCAAAACTGCCTGGTACTGGCACAAGAACAGACATATAGATCAATGGAATACAATAGAGAGCCCAGAAATCGGCCCGAACCAATATGCTCAATTAATATTTGACAAAGGAGGCAAGAACATACAATGGAGCCAAGATAGTCTCTTCAATAAATGGTGTTGGGAAAATTGGACAGATATATGCAAGAAAATGAAACTAGACCACCAACTTACACCATACACAAAAATAAACTCAAAATGGATAAAGGACTTAAATGTACGACAGGATACCATAAAAATTCTAGAAGAATCCAAAGGCAAGAAAATCTCAGACATATGCCGAAGCAATTTCTTCACTGATACAGCTCCTAGGGCACTTGAAACTAAAGAAAAAATGAACAAATGGGACTACATCAAAATGGGAAGCTTCTGCACAGCAAAAGAAACCATCAACAAGACAACGAGAAAACCCACTGTGTGGGAAAACATATTTGCCAATGACATATCTGATAAGGGCCTAATCTCCAAAATTTATAGGGAACTCATACAACTTAACAAAAGAAAGATAAACAATCCAATCAAAAAATGGGCAAAGGACCTAAATAGACACCTTTCAAAAGAGGACATTCAGAAAGCCAAGAGACATATGAAAACATGCTCAAAGTCACTAATCATCCGAGAGATGCAAATCAAAACAGCAATGAGGTACCATCTCACACCTGTCAGACTGGCTATCATCAACAAATCAACAAACGACAAGTGCTGGAGAGGATGTGGAGAAAAAGGAACACTTGTGCACTGCTGGTGGGAATGCAGACTGGTCCAGCCACTATGGAAGACAGTATGGAGTTTCCTTAAAAAACTGAAAATGGAACTCCCATTTGACCCTGTGATCCCACTTCTAGGAATATATCCCAAGAAACCAGAAACACCAATCAGAAAGGATATATGCACCCCTATGTTCATAGCAGCACAATTCACCATAGCTAAGATCTGGAAACAGCCTAAGTGCCCATCAGTAGATGAATGGATTAGAAAACTGTGGTACATCTACACGATGGAATACTATGCTGCTGTAAAAAGGAAGGAACTCTTACCATTTGCAACGTCATGGATGGAACTGGAGAGCATTATGCTAAGTGAAATAAGCCAGTCAATAGAGGAAAAATACCACATGATCTCACTCATTCGTGGACAATAGAGACCATTATAAACTTTTGAACAATAATAGATGCAGAGGCAGAGCTGCCTCAAACGGATTGTCGAGCTGCAGCGGGAGGGCCGGGGAGGGTTGGGGGGCAGGAGGTGGGGGGGTAGGAGATCAACTAAAGGACTTGTATGCATGCATATAAGCATAACCAATGGACATGGGACACTGGGTGATAGGGGAGGCTAGGGGACTTTCTCGGGCGGGGGGATAAAATGGATACAAAAAAAAAAAAAAAGAATAGCAATTGATCGTATAGGCCTTTTTTTTAAAAAAAAAAAATAAAACATAGTGATTAATCACAAAAAAAAAAAAAAATGGGCAAAGGACCTAAATAGACACCTTTCAAAAGAGGACACTCAGAAAGCCAAGAGACATATGAAAACATGCTCAAAGTCACTAATCATCCGAGAGATGCAAATCAAAACAAAATGAGGTACCATCTCACACCTGTCAGACTGGCTATCATCAACAAATCAACAAACGACAAGTGCTGGAGAGGATGTGGAGAAAAAGGAACAGTTGTGCACTGCTGGTGGGAATGTAGACTGGTGCAGCCACTATGGAAGACAGTATGGAGTTTCCTCAAAAAACTACAAATGGAACTCCCATTTGACCCTGTGATCCACTTCTAGGAATATATCCCAAGAAACCAGAAACACCAATCAGAAAGGATATATGCACCCCTATGTTCATAGCAGCACAATTCACCATAGCTAAGATCTGGAAACAGCCTAAGTGCCCATCAGTAGATGAACGGATTAGAAAACAGTGGTACATCTACAGGATGGAATACTATGCTGCCCTAAAAAGGAAGGAACTCTTACCATTTGCAACAGCATGGATGGAACTGGAGAGCATTATGCTAAGTGAAATAAGCCAGTCAATGAAGAAAAAATACCACATGATCTCACTCATTCATGGATAATTGAGACCATTATAAACTTATGAACAATAATAGATACAGAGGCAGAGCTGCCTCAAACAGATTGTCAAACTGCAGCAGGAAGGCCGGGGAGGGTTGGGGGGCAGGAGGTAGGGGGGTAAGAGATCAACCAAAGGACTTGTATGCATGCATATAAGCATAACCAATGGACATAAGACCCTGGGGGATAGGGGAGGCTAGGGGATTGTCTAGGGCGGGGGGAAAAAATGGACACATATGTAATACCCTTTGTAATACTTTAAGCAATAAAAAAAAAAGAATATTATTGACTAGAGGCCTGGTACATGAAATTCGTGCACTTTTGGGGGTGGGGGTCCCTCAGCCCAGATTGCAAGAGGGCACAGGCCAAGCCGAGATACCCCACCAGTGCACGATCAGGGCTGGGGAAGGACACAGGAGGTTGGCCAGCTGGAGAGGGTTCCAGGACATGTCTGGCCTGTCTCACTCAGTCTCAATCTGCCGGACACCAGCAGCAAGCTAACCTACCAGTCAGAGTGCCTGCCCCCTGGTGGTCAGTGCATGTCATGGCTAGCGCTTGAGCTGCCTTAGCATATCATTAGCATACAGTATTATGCTTTGATTGGTTGAACTGATGACCAGACGACCGGACACTTAGCATTTTAGGCTTTTATTATATAGGATTATATTCCCTATGCTGTACTTTATATACCTGTGACTCTTCTGTAACTACCAATTTGTGTTCCTTAATCCCTTCACCTTTTTCACCCGTCCCACCAAGTCCCTCCCATCTGGCAACCGTCAAAATGTTCTCTGTATCTATGAGTCTGTTTCTCTTCTGCTTATTTGCTTATTTTGTTTTTTAGATTCAATCATTGATAGATATGTATTTTTTTAATGTAGTTTTATTGATTTCAAAGAGGGAGAGAGAGATAGAAACATCAATAATGAGAGAGTATCTTGGATCAGTTGCCTTCTGCATGCCCCACACTGGTGATCAAGCCCACAAACTGGGCCTGTGCCCTGACTGGAAATCAAACCATGACCTCCTGGTTCATAGGTTGATGCTCAACCACTGAGCCACACTGGCTGCGCAGATATATGTTTATTGCCATTTTATTTTTCAGATATTTCTTCTTCTTCTTCTTCTTCTTCTTCTTCTTCTTCTTCTTCTTCTTCTTCTTCTCCTTCTTCTTCTCCTTCTCCTCCTCCTCCTCCTCCTCCTCCTCCTCCTCCTCCTCCTCCTCCTCTTCCTCTTTCTTTTTCTTCTTCTTAAAGAAGAGCCTTGCCCTAGCCAGTTTGGATCAGTGGATAGAGCATTGGACTGCAGACCAAAGGGTCCCAGGTTCCATCCAAGGGCATGAACCTTGGTTGCAGGCTCCTCCCCGGCTCATGCAGGAGGCAACCAATTGATGTGGTTCTCTCACATTGATATTTCTCTGTCTTTTCCTCTCCCACTCTCTCTAAAAATCAATGGAAAAATATCCTCAGGTGAGGATTTAAGAAAAACAAAATAGAGCCTTTAACTTTTCATGTAATACTGGTTCGATGGTGATTAACTCAAGCTTTTACTTGTCTGGATGTTCTTTATCTGACCTTCAATTATAAATGACATCTTTGCTGGGAAGAGTAATCTTGGTTGTGGGTCCTTGATTTTTATCATTTTGAATATTTCTTGCCAATCCCTTCTGGCCTGCAAAGTTTCTGTTGAAAAATCAGCTGAAAGTCTAATGGAAGCTCCCTTAGAGATAACTAACTGCTTTTCCCTTGCTGCTTTTAAGATTCTCTCTTTGTCTTTAACCTTCGGCATTTTAATTATGTTGTGTCTTTGTGTGGGCCTCTTTGGGTTCATCTTGTTTGGGATTCTCTGCATTTCCTGGGAAGTTTTCTGTCGTATTTTCAAATAGGTTTTCAATTTTTTGCTTTCTCTCTTCTCCTTCTGGTACCCTCATGATACAAATGTTGATGTGCTTGAAATTGTCTCAGAGGCTCCTTACACTATCCTCATTTTGGGGCGTTCTTTTGTTTTTTTCTTTTCTGATTGGATGTTTTTATGCTTCCTTATATTCTAAATCACTGATTTGACTCTCAGCTTCATCTATTCTACAGTTGATTCCCTGTAAATTATTCTTCATTTCAGTTAGTGTAACCTTCATTTCTGACTGGTTCTTTTTTATGGTTTCTATGTCCTTTTTATGCTGTTGAAGTTCTCACTAAGTTCATCTACTCTTCTCCTAAGTTCATCCTTATATCCAGAATTTTGAACTAGGTAGCTAATAGATTGCTTGCCTCCATTTTATTTATTTATGTATGTATGTATGTATGTATGTATGTATGTATGTAATCCTCACATGAGGATATTTTTCCATTAATTTTTAGAGAGAGTGGAAGGGAGAGGGAGAGACAGAGAGAGAGAGAGAGAGAAACATCGATATGAAAGAGACACATGGATCTCTCACATACACCTGATCAGGGCTGAGGATTAAACCTGCAACTGAGGTAAGTGCCCTTTCCTGGAATTGAACCTGGGACTCTTCAGTCTGTGGGTTGATGCTCTATCCACTGAGTCAAACTGTCTAGGACTTGATCCCATTTTTTTTTTTTTAGTTCTTTTTCTGAAGTTTTGTTCTGTTGCTTCATTTAGGACATGTTTTTCTGTACCCCACCTGGATACCCCACCTGGACCTGGATATCCCACCTGTACCTCTTAGAGCCAAGGTTAAATAACTTTTGGTTTCCTTAAAACCCCTTGCCCCAGCTGCCAAGGTTAAATGCACAACTGTAAAAGCTTGCCTGGCCTAATACAAACAAATCTTTAGAAACCACTAAGGTAGAAGGCCCTGCCCACACATCCAAATCCAAGCCCCAAAGCCACAGGTCATGGCATTCCCCAAATCCTCTCCTTCTTAACCAAAATCCCACTGTTTTAATATTTCAACACTCCCAGCCAAGGACCAAACACTGGAATCTCTGAAGGGTCAGGTCTCTTCTCATCTGAGTTATTAATCAATTGAGGGAACAAAACAAAGGGTGGCAAATGAAGACCAAAACATCATCAACATCCTATCTAATAACAGACAAACATGGTAATTGACCGTACCTTCGCTATGCCACCCATCGGCTAATCAGCGAGATATGCAAATTAACCACCAACAAAGATGGTGGCTAATTTGCATACTGCAGGCAGGGAGGGACAGTGCAGCCACCAGTGCCAGAGCTGCCATCCAGGCCCCCGTGTGAGACCCCAGAAGCTGCCCAGAAGCCGGTGATGAGGGGAGATGGGGGTCCCCTGCCCAGGCCTGACACCTCTGGCAGAGGCATCAGGCCTGGGCAAGGGGCTGATCTGGCGATAGGAGGGTGATGGGGGTTGACGCCTCTGGCCAAGGCGTCAGGCCTGGGTGGAAGGTGGAGCTGGCAATCGGAGGGGCCTGGGGGGTCCCCTGCCCAGGCCTGACGCCTGGGCCAGAGGCATCAGGCCTGGGCCGGGGGTCCAAGCCGGTGATTGGTGTGAACTTCAGAGGAAACACCTTTTCTGACCACTCATTGGCTAAGCTCCCTGTATGCCACTGGTAATATTCTTAGTAACTTGGGTAATAAGAATCTAAAAAGGTGATCTAGGGTTTTTCACCACACTCCTGGCGAAAAAAATGAAGGTCTGCTGCTGGAGGGCTAAGAAATGTCGCATCCTGCCCTAGCAGGTTTGGCTCAGTGGATAATGCCTTGGCCTGCCTACCAAAGGGTCTGGGTTCAATTCTGACCAAGGGCATGTACCTAGGTTGCAGGCTCCTCCCTGGCCGGGGCCCAGGTCAGGGCTCATGCAGGAGGCAACCAATCAAAGTGTTCCTCTCACTTTGATGTTTCTCTCTGTCTTTCCCTTTCTCTTCCACAGTCTCTAAAAATCGATGGAAACATATCCTCAGGTGAGGATTAAAAAATAATAATAAAGAAATTATTATTATATGAAAGAAACATCTTCAAAATGCCTAAAGAAAGTTGTCATTTTTTCATGGTGAAGGGACTGGAATCCGTGTTGATGAAAAAACCTTGCTGGCTGTGGTGACTGGCAGTGGCTGCAGCAGTGGGGTGATGGGGCTGGTGCCTTCCCCTGATCAGCCCGGTCACCTCCCACAAAGGGAGGCCAGACTGCGGCTTAGGCCTGCTCCCCAAGGAGAGCAGGGAGCGGGCCTAACCATCAATAAGGACATCCCCTGAGGGCTCCCAGTATGTGAGAGGGGGCAGGCTGGGCTGAGGGACACCCCCCCCCGGTGCACGAATTTCATGCACTGGGCCCCTAGTTAATAATAATAAATATAAAT
This sequence comes from Myotis daubentonii, assembly GCF_963259705.1. Classification (NCBI taxonomy): domain Eukaryota; kingdom Metazoa; phylum Chordata; class Mammalia; order Chiroptera; family Vespertilionidae; genus Myotis; species Myotis daubentonii. Next base: position 75,022,295 of record NC_081841.1, on the reverse strand, counting down.
AAATTTTGAGGTTGAAATAGAGACCATGACTAAATTAAGCAGATGGCCAAGTTCTAATAAAGCAGAATACCTGCTCCATCCTAAGGGCAGAATGGATGGGCTTGAGTGGAACATGACGTTTGCTTTTCCCAAGATTACCAATCAAGTTAATGACTGCACAACCCCCTCCCGCCCCGCCTCCCCCAATGGCTGAGTACAAGGCCACAGGGAAAGAGGCTAGGAGAAGAACTAATAGGACACCATTTATTTGGAAGGAAACATAACATGGAAGAATTGTTCTCTTGCCAAATTATTTTATGAACCAAATTGTTAATGCAAGTCCATAATCCTATATCTATATGATTCCAAAGTCAAAAAAGCTCTGAAACAAAACATTTTCTTACACATTTGTGGAAAACTCATGTGGTGGCAAAATCTGACCAGACTTGATACAAGGTTATCTATGGTCTTTGTTGATTATTGATGTTTTCATGCCAAAACATCAATGTGTGTAATTATGGGGTGCTTTCCCAGATCCCACTGAGTGTATTTTTTAATTTATTGATTTTTTAAAACTTTTTTTTTTTTTCAGAGAGGAAGGGAGAGGAATAGAGAGATAGAAACATCAATGATGAGAATCATTGATTGGCTGCCTCTTGCATGCCCCACACTGGGTATTGAGCCCACAACCCAGGCACGTGCCCTGACCAGGAATCAAACCTGTGACCTCCTGGTTCATAGATCAATGCTCAACCACTTAGCCACACCAGCCAGGCCTAGTTTATTGATTTTATGAGAGAGAGAGAAAGAGAGAGAGAGAGGAAAGGAGAGAGAGAGACAGACATTGATTTGTTGTTCCACTTATTTATGCATTCATTGATTGATTCTTGTATGTGCCCTGACCAGGAATCAAACCTGCAAAGTTGGTGTATTGGGACATCACTCTAACCAACTGAGCTACTCGTTCAGGGCTGGGTGTGTTATTAAAAACACAGTACATGTCCCATGTTACCTTTCTAAAAAGCCAGACAATTCTAAATGATTTGAATTATGAAACATACTAGACATCAAAAGTTTTTGATGAGGAATTGTGTTCAGTGTGGAGATAATAAGTTGGTTGAATATAAATTAGTCAGCATCTTGGGAATGTGAGGAAAGCAAGTGTAGAAGAGGAAAAATATCTTTATTCTGCATCCTTCTAAGTTCTTGGTTAGTCCCCTATAACAAAAGGCAGGCTAATAAAAGAAAAGCTTATCAATTTATTTAACTAATTTTTACATGACATGGAAACCTTCATAAGGAAATGAAAACCCAAATAAGTAGTCAAAGCTGAGTTTTTTATGCTAGGTTTAATGAAGAGTGGAGAGTTGTGGGAAAATGTGATAGGATGAAAAAAGTATGAGTTAAGTGTAGTAATCTTGGGGAAAGAGCAAAGTCTCTTTTCTGCTTTTCTCCAGGTTTAGGGAGAGCATTTCTCACATAAGGTTTTCTGTCCTGCTTCTGGGGAAAGTCAGGAAAATTTTTCCTGCACATAACGCTTCTCAAGTTCCTTCAGCTAAAGATATTCTATCTGTTGGCCCTGGCTGGGTAGTTCAGTTGCTTAGAGTGTCATACTGTACACCAAAAGGGACAGGTTCATTTCCTGGTCAGGGAGAGTCCCCGGAGACAATGGATAGATGTTTCTCTCTCACATCAATGTTTCTCTCTCTCCACCTTCCTTCTTCTCTCTCTAAAAATTCAATAAAATCATTTCCTCAGGTGAGGGTTAAAAAGCAAACAAATAAAAGAATCAACCAATGAATGCATAAATATGTGGAACAACAAATTGATCTCTCTCTCAAATCAAATTTTTAAAAAAATTTCTATGGCATTTTTGGCATTTCTATGGCAAGATGGCATATTTTGGGGAAGCATATTCTGAACACTGTCACAAGGGAGGGAATTTGTTTAGGGTCCTTACTTGGGTTGTGAAAATAAAGGTGAGAGTTTAGAGTAATTAGAATATCCTTGATAATTTATTTTTTTTGGGCAATTACATATATACAAAAAGGACACCTAAGTAAGAGAGGATCATTCCATCCGGAAAGGTAGATGCCAATGCAGAAATGCTGCTGGCACAGTGCCTGGAGTCATAGCGGTGGGGTGGGGGCATTGCCAGTCACCTGGAGTGAGCTGGAGGCCCAGGAAGATCATCCCACTTTTCTACAGAAGGGCCCAAGTAAATATGTCTCTCTTCTTCGCATCCGGTTCTTGAGTAGGGGCAGCTGGGGATTGAGAAAATGAAAGGAAGAGACAGACACAGAGATGGAAGAAAAAAGCTGGGGCCGGGTGGGACCACTGTCCTCTGACAGGGACAGTGACAGAGACCCAGTGCCAATCCAGCGTGCTTATTTTATACAGCAAAAAAAAGTAAGTTTTACTAAAAGTCAAGACAAAGGAGATTATGTGCATTCTTGGGTGGGCCCCAGTCGTATTCATTCCTGGTGCTTGGCTGGATTTAAATAACAAAACCTACTCCCTGGCACCTGGGCTGAAGGTCAAGCTGACAATACTCCTGCCTTTTGGCAAAACGTGTTTCCAGGATGTGGCTTTGCCAACAACGCCACTGGCTTCAGCTTACAATAATTAAAGAAATACCCATGTGCCTTCCCAGGCGCTCTCTACAGGCCCAGACTGAGGTGTGCAAATGACAAGTCTATGCCAAGAAGGATTTGAATTCTTTTTTTCCTGGTTGATGAGGAATTGAAAATTTCCTGATTCAATGCTGATGACATAGTTCCATATAAATAGCCCAAACCATCTGGACACAATCAGGCCCTTCCTGAACCTGCCCTCTTGGAACATGGACAATATACAATGAGTCTTCTAACAGCCAACTCTGCCTTAGTGTGCAAAAGCATATGAAATTATTCCACTAGCAATGGAAAGACACAGGTACATCCCAAGACAATATTTTCTTCTGAAGAGAATTTCTGATTGCTACCCATTTCTGATTTTGGAGCCATGGAAATATATCTGCCATAGATTTGCAGAATTTTTGTTAGTAGATAGAAGTCATTTGTTTTCACCTCTCAATCAGTGAAGGGTTTTCAAGCTAGAGGATGTAAATAACCACTAAATAATAATGAGGTGATGATACCTCACCGTTATGGAGCACCTACTCTATGCACAACACTAAGCGCCTTGCAAGGGTGATCTCATTAAATAATGTGAGTAGTTACCATTTCTTGAGCACCTTCTCTATGCCAGGCACTTAATTTACACACATTTAATCCTCACATCATATCAGCAAGCTGAGTAGTATTCTCACCTGCCATTTCACTAAGAAAGAAACTGAGGCAAGTGAGTTAAGAAATTTATCTGTAAGACAACAGAGTGACTAAGTGGATGAGTCAGGGTTGAGATTCAAATGTTTAACCCCAAAGATGGCCTAGGCACCATGCCGGGTTCAAGCCCCAGCGGTCCAGGGGTTTCCAAAAGTGTGGACGGCGTCGGCGAAGAATGAAGGACATGGAGACAGCGTTCAAGTCATCAGCATAGTTGGGTTATTTTTATTGTCCTGTTACAGCTGTATTTATACTCCTTGATTCTATAAGCATGCCTCTAAATCACGGTATGTTTTGGGTCCTCCCTTGACCTACAGTTCCTTGTTTTATGTTTATAGTTTCTTATCTGACCTTTGCTAAAAATCTTATCTCTATCTAGTTCTGTTGATTTTAATCCTATCCATTCTATTCCAAAGGTTAGGGCTAGTTTGTTATCTCCATTCCAAGGTCACTACTCTACTGCTCTACTGTTAAGCTACAAGGAAGTAACTGAAGGAGATTATCCTATTCTGTGGCCCAAGTAAAGGTTATGTCCTTTTAACCTTGCTGGTGGTCTTCCTTGGGACTGCCCTGCGTCGGCAGGTTTTCATAGGCTTTGGTGCTTTCTCTGGTGGGTAGAACCCTGGGGGCCTAGCAAGTCCCAAATTTATTGCCAACAGTCTTAGTCTAAGTTCTTCATAAGTAGTACACGGTATTTCTGCAACACTAGGGGGTTTTACTGATTTATTCCCTTCCTTAGTCCCATTAATCCCTAAGTCCAGGGAAACATCCCCACCTGGGGAAACAACCTTTCTCGGGGAGGTGGCCCTGTTTAGAACACATAGCGCTAAGAAGGGGAGCAAACATATTAATGTTGTGCCCAGATTTCAAGATTCCCAAGAACCCACAGGGAGCCAGCGAGTCCGATGCAAAAGCAAAGAGTCATTTATTTCAAACCTAGGTTTGGCTCCCCTGCCCCCCCTTACTGGCACAGCAGCAGGTGGCAGAGAGAGGGAAAACTCTGTGTGGAGAGAGGTTTTATAGGGGGTTGGGGTAAGGGGAGGAGAAAGGACTGTGGGCCCTGCCGATTGGCCAGGCGCGAGTCGGTGTCTCATTACACAGGATGTGGTCATAGTGATGGCGTGCACTTCCCTTGACTATCATTGGCCAGTCCAGAGAAATCCTGGGCGTGGCCAGCAGCGGCTTGGCTTCTGGGAAGAAGCCTTGCTGAGCACATGGCCAAGGTAAGATGGAGGGCATAGCCCTTACCCTGGGGCAAGGTGGAGAGCGTAGTCCTCACCCTTTCATTAAGAACAGTATGCCATATACGTCAGGTCCCTTGAAACATATGCTGTGTGGATGTTTCTTCCCTGAAGCGACTGTGTCAAGCAGCAAGGATGGACCGGATTTGGGCAGCACCAGCCAATCAGACTGTCGTGAGCAAGGGAATGTCCCTGAAAAGAGTAGCTCGCACACGTTTGTGTCTTTCCACAATGACAGGTTTATTAGGGGAGACCTCCCCAGTAAGCCAATAAAGTCACATGCAAGTTATACACAGAACAGGGGAGCTATTGGTTCTACTTCTCTGGAGTCCAGAGGGTAATGCCTTAGGAGGCTGTTGTGAAATTAAATCTATGTTTGGTACTTATACACATAGTAGATGCTCAATAATTGTTAGCTTTTTTTTTTTAAGTCCTCTGATTTACACTCCTGATATTAGCAAACATAATTCTCACAAAAGTCCAAATAAAATAATCTGGGATGAACTCTACTTACTCTCCCAAACATAATTCTTTAGTTCACTCTCAAGGTGATCTGGTCAACCCCAGCATCTTGCCCTGGAACTAAAACCTTTGCGTATTCTTGGCTTCAATTTATCTCCTCTCAGAATAGAATCTCACACTGCAACCACCACCCCAACTGAAGCGAATAAAGTATTTCTATTATCTTGCTTCCATTGCTTAAATGTATATACCTACTCTGTGGCAGTTGCATTTAATTTGTAATTGTTCATTTGCATGTCTATCTTTCCACGGCATTGTTTCTTTAGGAAGAGGACCAGATCTTTTCTTCTTAGCACCCCTCAGAGCCCAGCATAATTCTCTACATATTATAGATGCTCAGAAACTAAGCAGAATGAATAAGAGAATGAACGAACAGTTTGAGTCTCTAGTTCTACAACATTGATTCCGGCTACCTAGACTGACTTCTTTCTCCATTCCACCTTTTCCCACCCTCCAGACCGCAGGACACCACACAGGTTCTCACTGTCGGGACAGACAGACACACTCCAAAAGCAAACCACATGACACACACAGCACAGAGGCTTGAGAGCATGTTCCTCTGAAATGAAGTGGGTCTTATCTGAGTTCTGAGAGAGAGAGAGAGAGAGAGAGAGAGAGAGACTGGAAAGAAATTTTCAATTCCAGGTTTGGTTTCACAGGCAGCAAGAACTTTTAAAAACTGCTTCCAGAACAGAAGGCCCTGTTTTCTAGCGCATCAAAGGAAAGGAACTTTGATTTAAAAATAAGATAGTAGCAGAGCCCAGAGAGTTGGAGAACCTTTCACTTATTCTGTTTTGGGAGACTGGCTAACATGAAGGAAGGATGCTGAGTGGATGTGCTGATAAGAAGTCTCATCCCATCATTGTTTATATTTTTTTAGCTTGAGGGTCTGAGATCCTTTTAAGAATCAAATGAAAGGAAGAGGCTCTCTTGCTAGAAAATACGTTTACAGGCTTTTGCCTGGCTGGCACATGTTTCTGTCGGCCTTGCACGCTTTTGAAGAAGTACATTTGCCTGTCCGAGAGAGATTTTCAAGTTCCCGTGGCGCCTGTCAAGAGCATTTCTAACCACCACACCCCCGGCCACCAGCACTCACTGAAGAGACCAGGGCTGGGGACCTGGCCTCTGACCAGGCAGGACGGGGTAGCACCGCCCCGAGGCCCTGACCCCACCACGGGCCTCCCCTTCCGGTCTCCACAGCCCCAGGATCTGGCTGAGCGCCTCAAGCAGCCTGGCCTGCGGGGTCGGGCTTTGCCTGTCGCCCGGCAGGACGGGGTAGCCCCGCCCACGAGGGCGGGTCTCCAGGACGGAGCTTCCGGTTCCCACCTGTTCCTTCCCAGGTAAGGGAGGCGCGCGCCCGCCTGGCGGAGTTGGGGCGCGCTGGCCGTGCGCGTCCGCTGTTCACCGTCTGCGGGGCGGCCGCGGACCCCTCAGAGGCTCAGGGCGAGTCCGAGCCCCGGGAGCCGGTCCGGAGGAGCCCGAGGAGCGCCCGCTGCCTCCCCTTGCGGGACGCAAAGTGGAAGTGCGGCAGGTGAGCCTGGCGGGGCAGCGGGAGGCAGCACCCCAGACGGCACTGGGCAACGAGGGCGGGGGAGGAAGAGAAGTCGAGAGTGAAGAGAAGGACAGAGGAAAGGTGTTCTGAAGGCCGAGGGAAGCGAGTCTCCGCCCGAGCGGAGTGCCCCCTGGGTCACATGCCACTGCGATGCCTCGAGGAACACTGCCCCGACCCGCGGGGCATGCAACGTGGGTGCCGTGACGATTCCTGTAAGAGAATGAGAGGATAGGAGACGCGAAGAAATGCAGGCAAGACAGGAGTCTGATCAAGCCTCAAATTTTTATTTTACAGCGGCAGAATATATATTGTTCCAGGGACGGGGGTGGGTAGCAGGGGTGGGTAGCAAAGCTTATAGTAATAGCCTATCAGCAAGTGGCAGCTATTTGCTTGTGGTGTGTGACAAGTGGTGTGTGACGGTTATTCTTAATTGCTGACCAAACCGCAGGACGTACGTGGTTTCTGGTAACTAGGAGTTCCTACCAGAAACTTATTGTTCTTAAGATGGCTTTGCCGTGGTTTCTGGTAACTAGGAGTTACTACCAGAAACTTATTGTTCTTAAGATGGCTTTGACTAGGCCAGTTTCTCCGATAGCTCCCAATATTTCCTCCCTTTTTCTTTATCAAGGGTGGGCTTTAACCGACTGGGGGAGTAGGGACTTGGTTCCCCCTGTGGGATTGTGGAATCCCACCATTAGTGGCTCTTGGTATCTTTTGGGGAGGAGAGGCAGAGCAAATAGCTATGTATGGATACCAACCTCTATGCAAACCAGGTGTGCTCACGGGGAAATCCAGAGGCGGTTGAATTTTTGTCACCTTCCCTTGCAGTGCTTTGCCGTGCACCCAGGTCGGTGCCCATGCCTTTCTCCTTCTATGGGGAGTAGGCAAGCATCCCTCTGGCTTTATGCTGTCCCCGCAGGGAGGGAGTTTTGGCAATCATTATAATCACGTTCACGGTCTAACATGGCTAGACGGTGGTAGTGTACCTGAATAGGTTTGGCCAGAATGCTATCAACTTGTTGTTTTATAAAGTTTGTTAATTTTCTAAAGGCCAGGGGCCAAAGGTTAGGAATAGGAAAAAGCTGACAAGGGGGCCAAGAGCAGGAAGCAGGTAGGGTAGGAGTCCATTTAAGCCGCTCCAAAGGGGGTTTTCGAATTATTCTCTCCGTCTCTTCACCAGATCTTCTTGCAGCTTCTTTATCTTGTCTCGGACGATCCCGGATTTGTTGGCATAAAAGCAGCAGCGTTCCTGTAGGGCTAAGCATATTCCTCCCTGTTCTGCTGTGAGCAAATCTAACCCTCTTCTATTTTGTAATACTACTTCAGCTAATGAATCTATCTGATCTTGGAGATCATTGATAGTGCCTGAGAGAGCTTGGACATCATCAATTAGCTGGTTAGATAATTTATTATAGGTGTGTAATGCTGTCCCTAGCCCAGCTGTACCAGTAACTACAGCTCCAGAAATTCCTAGGCCAATAAGTAAAGGGATAAATTAAACAGCCCGCTTGCTACGCCCAGCTTTATAATCGAAGCTGGGTAAGGGAACAGGTTCTCCCCCAGGGATGATGTCAATATCAGGGAGAATACTGGCTTGCACACATAATCCTGTCCAATTTATAGGTAGGGCCGTGTAGGCCATATTTCCCCCACATACAAATACTCGCCCTGGAGCCGGACAGAGGGCAAAATTGTGGTTATCAATAGAAGAGCAGTTCACAAAGCTAGCAAATCCTACATTTAAGTTATAGCTGTTGTTTTGGGGTTTTTTTTGTATGCATGAGGAAAGATCAAATGCTACAGGCTGTGTTCTAAAGGGTATGCTGAGGGAACAATTATGGTAGGAGGTGATATTGGAGTTGTTATCAGGGATGACAAGGGGCATGGGTGTGCCTCGGGTCATACATAGCCAGCAGTCTTCTGCAAGGGAGGGATTGGTGGTATTTAAAGCTTTAAGCGTGGCTTCTAAGATATCAAAGGCCTGAGTGTCTAAATCAATACCTCTTGATTTGGGTAAGGCTAAAGGGTGGTAATGTAGAGGAGGATACATGCTTTTAAGGTATTCTTCAATTTGTTTTTGAATGAGGGTTTCTCTGACTCTGTCTGTTGGTCCACCACCGTCAGATATGTGGGTTGGCGCTTGTGGAGGCCAGCAGACAGGTTTGCCAATCTCGCCACGGCAAGAGGCTTGGGCATATTTTTTTATTTTATTTTTTTATTTTTTTTATTATTTTTTTAAATTAAATCTTTATTGTTCAGATTATTACATTTGTTCCTCTTTTTTCCCCTCATAACTCCCCTCCTCCCAGGTCCCACCCCACCCTCCGCCCTCACTCCCCACCCACTGTCCTCTTCAATAGGTGCACGATTTTTGTCCAGTCTCTTTCCGAATCTCCCACACCCCTTTCCCCCCCAAGAATAGTCAGTCCATTCCCTTTCTATGTCCCTGATTCTATTATGATCACCAGATTATTTATTCACTTGATTCTTAGATTCACTTGTTGATAGATGCATATTTGTTGTTCATAATTTGTATCTTTACCTTTTTCTTCTTCTTCCTCTTCTTAAAGGATACCTTTCAGCATTTCATATAATACTGGTTTGGTGGTGATGAACTCCTTTAGCTTTTCCTTATCTGTGAAGCTCTTTATCTGACCTTCAATTCTGAATGATAGCTTTGCTGGATAAAGTAATCTTGGTTGTAGGTTCTTGGTATTCATCACTTTGAATATTTCTTGCCATTCCCTTCTGGCCTGCAAAGTTTCTGTTGAGAAATCAGCTGACAGTCGTATGGGTACTCCCTTGTAGGTAACTGAGTTTCTTTCTCTTGCTGCTTTTAAGATTCTCTTTGTCTTTTGCTCTTGGCATTTTAATTATGATGTGTCTTGGTGTGGTCCTCTTTGGATTCCTTTTATTTTGGGGTTCTCTGCGCTTCCTGGACCTGTAAGTCTATTTCTTTCACCAGGTGGGGGAAGTTTTCTATCATTATTTCTTCAAATAGGTTTTCAATATCTTGCTCTCTCTCATCTTCTGGCACCCCTCTAATTCTGATGTTGGTACGCTTGAAGCTGTCCCAGAGGCTCCTTACACTATCTTCGTATTTTCGGATTCTTTTTTCATTTTGCTTTTCCAGTTGGGTGTTTTTTGCTTCTTCGTGTTTTGAATCTTTGACTTGATTCTTGCGCTCCTCTGGTCTGCTGTTGGGAGTCTGTATAATATTCTTTATTTCAGTCAGTGCATGCTTAATTTCTAGTTGGTTCTTTATCACAACATTGAGGGTCTCATTAGATTTCTTGAGGATCTCACTACATTTATCAGCGGTCTCGCCAGTCTTTTCGAGGGCCTTACTAAGTTTATCGGCAGCTTCTAGACAGTTCTTGAGAGACCTTAAAAGTGTGGTTTTGAGCTCTATATCTTCCATTTCTGACATTTGCGTCCTGTTTCTTTGTCTCCGCATTTTTTTTATCTTTTCTTGGTGCACCCCCTAGTGGTCTTTGTGCGCAGTCTTGTAGTTAAGCCTTGATTGTTGTCGGTAATACAGGGGTGATTTGACCTCCAGGCTAACTGGCTATGCGAGTCAGCTGTGTCTGCAGTTGGAGAGCTTCTGGGCTGGATCTCTAGGGTGGTGCTAATCTAGCCTCTGCCTGAGGGTAACCAGCAAATGCCTCCCTGCAAGGCTTGGGTGGGGCAGGTCCCCGGGGATCTACAGGGCGGGCAGAGCAAGCGGTTATGGCTGCTCCCAGTTCCGTCCCTAGGGGCTCTGCCTCTCAGAGTCCCAGCAACTGCTGCAAACCTCGGAGAGAAAGCTGCCTTCGAGTTCCGACCGAAGCCAGACAGTCCTGCTTCTCCCGTTTGAGTCTGGGTCCCTAGAGACTTGCCCGGATCTGGAGCTCAGAGTCTGAAACTCCCTCCCGATTGAAAACAACAACCTCGCCCTCCGCCGCCAGCCCACTCCGCGTGCTCACTCCGAACCTGAGTATTTCACTTCAGCAGTGCGCCTCCTCTGAGTCTGGGTATGATATTCTCTTTCCTCCTAGTTGTAGAATTTCCACTCAGCCAGCCTTCCTGTGGTTCTGGATGATGTCTGTTCTGTCCTTTAGTTATATCTCTGAAGTGGTTGTTCGAGGCAGCAATCTCCGGCGTTAATCTATGCTGCCATCTTGGTTTCTCCCTCAACAATCGGCAAGAGGCTTGGGCATATTTAGAATGTCCCCTGCTGGAGGAGTAATCATATTCGCCTCCAAATGAGCCACTATATTTTCTTTGCAGGATGGCGGTGAGCTGTATTTCACCCTCTGAATTAGTGCACTGTTGAACGGTGTTATAGCAGGTAGAGTGCATCTCAGTGGCTATTTGGCAGTCCGAGGGACAAGGCCCTGGCCTGCCATTAATCGTGGGTATGATTTTGGGCTTTCCTACACATTTCCAGCTTGTTTTGTATCCTCCTGTTTTTTGAGGCTCAGAGATAAGGTAAGCAGTGATGGAGCCACAATCAGTTGTTCGGGTGTATTGGTGGGTGTGGGGTGTCACCGCAGTGTTACCTCCCTTGCAGTCGCAAGGGGACCCAAAAAGATCTTTGGCTAGTTCATCTAAGCTCGGGGGGGGGGGGGGGGGGCGGCTGGAGCCCACCAAGGGCGGTAGTTAGCAGGATGGAGAGAATAACAACCGTCCGAGAGAGTATCATAGTTGTAGAGGGTTTATAGATTAATGGCCCAACAGGGACAAAAAGTCTTCCTCCAGGTATCGAATTAGGGTTGCTCTTACAGAAATATCTTACCCGGTTGTTGTCAAATGTTTTCATTTTCCTGTAAGAGAAAAGAAAAATTGTTCTCAGGGATTATTCCCCTGGAGAAGGGCGTTATTTCGAGGGATTAATGGGTTTAATTAGACGTTCAGGTAACCATCGTGGTCCTTCCTCTTGTGTGTCATAGACACATGCAGATCCACGTCCCCAAATGAGAACTGGATCAGGGCCATGCCATTTGGTGGTCATGGGATCTTTCCACATGACTTTAGCATATTGTTTTTTTGTCTCTTGGTGCCATAGCCGGTCTGCAGCAGATTTCCCTTCTGTCAAGTTGGAGGAAGTTTAGGGTGAACAAGGCATGATGTAGAATATTACGAGGAGAGCCCTTAGTGGGATAGATGTCAATTATTTTAAGTTTATTTATAGCATTTTTAAGGGTTTGGTGAGCTCGTTCTATTATTCTCTGACCCTGGGGGTTGTAAGGAATTCCAGTGATATGTTTAATCTGAAATTGATGACAGAAGTTTTTAAATGCTTGTGAGGTATAGCCTGATCCATTATCTGTTTTTATTGTGTGAGGTTTACCTATAGTGGCCAGGCATTGGAGGACATGGGCTATAACATTTTTTGAAGCTTCACCAGTATGAAGGGAGGCAAAGATAAATCCACTGTAGGTGTCGATGGACACATGGACATACTTAAGATTGCCAAATTCAGATATATGGGTGACGTCCATTTGCCAAATCTCATTAGGGAGTAGGCCCCTTGGATTTACTCCTAGGTGAGGAAGGGGAAGAAGAGTAACACATCCTGGGCAATTCTTAACTATTTGCCTGGCTTGTTCTCTGGTAATTTTAAACAAGAGACGTAATGTATGGGCATTTACGTGGTGAAGGTTATGATATTGCTTAGCTTTAGAGATAGGGTCTATTGAAAGGGAACATATGAGCCGAGTGTTTTTGTCTGCAAGGGCGTTGCCCTGAGAGAGAGGGCCGGGGAGATCAGAGTGAGCTCTAAGGTGCCCTATGTAGAAGGGTGTATTGCGTGCTACAATAAGGGCTTGGAGCTGATGGAAGAGAGGAACTGCATTGGTGGATGGTTTAATCTAAGGCACTGTTTCCAACAGAGGAACAGAAAATGCTATATAGGCACTGTCGGTATAAAGGTTAAAAGGGGTGTTGGTTAGTTTTTTGAATACTTGAAGGATTGCATATAATTCAACAAGCTGTGCAGACTTAAAGGGGGATGGGGAGGTATAAGGTTGGTTGTCAATGACATAAGCAGCGGTACCATTAGAGGATCCATCTGTAAATACCAAGGAAGCTCGTTTAAGTGGTATCTTTGAGGTGATTTTAGGAAATATAAATGGATGTAAACGGGCAAAATGGATTAGTTTATGAGGGGGATAGTGGTTATCGATCTTTCCCTGGAATGAGGAGAGAGATATAGCCCAATCATCCTCATTTTGTGTGAGCCAGTTTATTTGTTCCTTAGTATAGGGAAGAATGAGTTGATCAGGGTCTTTGCCAAAATGTTGTCGGCTTTTTTCTCTGCCAGTTTTTAAGAGGAGAGCAACTAGGGAGGGATATGGAACGAGAACCTTGGACGGAGAGGAGGGTAAGTGGATCCATAAGAGGGGGTTTTCTTGCCATAGGATTCCAGTGGGAGTATGGGGTGTGGCACAGATAATAAGAGCAAAGGGCTTGTTGTATGATATGAATGTTATTTGGTGTTGTTGTATAGCTGTATGAATGATGTGGAGGGTTTCTTTTGCTTTTGGGGAGAGAGTGCGAGGGGATAAGGGATCTGGGTCTCCCTGTAGAGTGTCAAAGAGAGGTTTTAGTTCACTGGTTGTGAGTTTGAGATATGGTCTAAGCCAATTAATGTCACCTAGGAATTTTTGGAAGTCGTTAAGGGTGTGTAAATGTGAGGTTTTTAATCCAATCTTTTGTGTGGTGATTTTATTTGAGTTTAACTCAAAGCCGAGATAGTAGTAAGGGCCTTTAAGCTGGATTTTATTAGGGGCAATCTGAAGCCCGAAAGAAGCAAGCTGGTAGGTTAATTCCTGGCTGCATCTAAGTACCTCGGAGGTGGAAGCCCCTGCTAAGAGAATATTATCCATATAATGGGTAATATAGATAGAGGGCCATCGTGTTCTGAGAGGGTCTACGGCTTGGGCAACAAATTTTTGACACAGTGTGGGGCTGTTTGCCATGCCTTGAGGAAGGACCTTCCATTGATATCGTTGCATTGGACCTTTAAAATTAGTGACTGGAAGGCTGAATGCAAAGCGTTCCCTGTCTTGAGGATGAAGGGGGATGGTGAAGAAACAGTCCTTGAGGTCAGTAATGATTTTGAAATGATTAGCTGGGATGGCAATGGGAGAGGGGAGGCCGGGCTGAAGGGCTCCCATGGTAAACATGGTTTTATTAATTTCTCTGAGATCCTGAAGGAGTCTCCACGCTCCGCTTTTCTTTTTAATTACAAAGACAGGGGTGTTCCAAGGAGAGGTAGTGGGCTCTAGATGTCCAGCCGCCAGTTGTTCCTGTACTAACCTAGTGGCAGCCGAAAGTTTTTCATTTGTTAAAGGCCATTGATCTACCCACACAGGGGAATCAGATTTCCATTTGATTTTGTCTGCAGGGGGTACAGGAAAGTCAATGGCCGTTATGAAAAATTTTTACTCCCTAGTCCTGAGCGATCAATTTTGGGATCAACTGAGATAGGTTGTCTGATGCCTTGATTATTTTTTCCAAGTCCTTGCCTAGGGAGGTAGCCCTGATTGAGCATTTGTTGAGTTATAATTTCATTAGGACTACACATAATGAGTTTTAACTGAGATAGTATATCACGACCCCATAGATTAACTGGAAGGTTGGGGACTACATAAGGTTGGACCTGCCCAGAGTTGCCTTCATCGTCGGTCCAGGTTAAGACCTTTGAGCTTTGTTTAGGATTGGTAGATTGGCCAATACCCTTGAGGTGAGTTATAGCAGGTGTAGTGGGCCAAGAAGTTGGCCAAAAATGGGCAGCAATGACGGTGGCATCTGCCCCCGTGTCTATTAGTCCTTTAAATGATTTTCCATCTAATTTAAGGGTAAGTAAAGGTCTTTCAGGAGTAATTTGTTGTACCCAGTACGCATCAGAGGAGCCAAAGGCAGACTCCAACCTAGAGCGTGGAACAAAATTGCCAGAAGTGGAGTCTAAGGGCAATAATATAAGTTGGGCTATTCTTTGTCCTTTAAGAATGGTAATGGGGCCTGACGGGGCTGTAGCTAAAAGTGTAATTTGACCTGTGTAGTCATTATCAATGACTCCAGGAGTAACGTGGAGGCCAGCTAGGGTGGAACTACCGCGTCCTAGGACGAGGCCAAAGGTGCCAGAGGGTAGGGGCCCATAAGTCTCTGTAGGGATAAGTTGAATCCCTTGGTCTGGGGTTAGTATTGTGTCGGAGGAGGAACAGAGGTCCAATCCTGCGCTTCCTGGGGTAGCACGGCAGAGGGAGCTGATGCCTGTGCGGGAAGAATCTGATTCTGTGTTTGAGGGATGAACCTGATAGCCCCTTGGTTGTGTCCCGAGTGAGGGGCCTGGGGCTGGCCCCTCTGGAAGTTTCCCTGTTTCTGGGGGATGGGTTTGCCATCTATGTCTATCCTAGATCGGCATTCATTTGCCCAATGCTTGCCTCTTCTGCATTTAGGGCAGATTGAGGAGGGTGGTGGCCTGCCTTGTTTGCTAGAGGGACAATCCCGGACGAAGTGTCCAGGCTGTTTGCAATTAAAGCACGTTTTTTCTTGTGTGGTTTTAGTATAATCTTTGAGAGCAGCCCCTATGGCCAAGCCTATGGCGTGTGAGGTGCCTATGCCTGAAAGGCTACCACAGCGGTGGGGTCTGATAGTTTCCTGACAGGATGGGTTAGCATTTTCATAGGCGAGATGTTTGATAAAGGCGCTCTCTGTCTCCCCTCCGCCAACTACGCGTTCGGCAGCGTCAGTGAGGCGGCTGACGAAATCACTATAGGGCTCGTCGGGACCTGGCCGAATTTTGGCCAAAGAGGTGGTAGCAGACCCCTTAGGGGGGAGACGTCGCCAAGCCTTAAGGCCAGCGTTTTGGATCTGTGCCAATAAACCAGGGGGAAGGCAGCTTGAGCCTCATTGGTATCATAGGGACTCCGGCCGAGTCATTTGTCTCTTGTCCAAGGGCGGGAAGTTTTACTTTCGCTATTGCGTTGCGCAGTTTCTCGGCAGTTTTCTACAAACTCCGTGCGCCAGAGGACGTAGTCTCCCCCTGATAGTGTAGCACGGGCTCGGGAGAGCCAGTCATTAGGAGTGAGCCAGCGGTCGCTTAGACCCTCGAGTAAGGCGAGGGTAAAGGGGGCAGTGGGCCCATAATTACTTACGGCCGCTTTAAGATCTTTGAGGTGTTTAAGATGAAGGCGGCGGTATTTCTGGCTTGTATTTTGGCTCGAGGTAGGAGCAGAGTTAGGGGTAGGGTCCTCTGTGCCAGAGGTCTCATCGTCCGAATTTTGATTTTGATTTTGGTCTTTAGTCCGGGATTCTGGGGGATCGTCCTCTGGGGAGTCGTCATCCTCCTCTATTTCCTCGGCGGGGGGGGGGGGGGGGGGGGGGGGGCTGGGGTTTTGACTGCGAGTGACAGGGAAAGCATGAACGAGGGGTTTAGATTTTACAGTTTTCGAGGGCTTGGGAGCAGTTTGGCTGGGTGTGAGATGGGTAAGTTCGGCCTCGAGGGCCTGAAGTTCTTTAATGAGCTGGAGATGTTCACGTTTTGATGGAGAATGTCTTTCAACGAGGAGATTCCTGAGTAAGGGAGACTTTAGCTTTTCGAACATGGTCAGAGCAGGACGGGAGTCCCGGGAGAGGCTCGAGAATGGGCGCTAAAAAAGGGGGGTTGTGGGATGGAGGTGATAAGTAGGGAGGAGGTTTAAAGGGGGGAGCAGAAGCAAGTTGTGGGAGAGGGAAATCGTCATGGTGATAGCCTGCGGCTGCCTCCTCAAGGGTATCCTGATCTTCAGGGGGAAGGACATCAGTATCTGGACCTCGCGCAAAAGGGGCTTGGGACGGGTAAAATTCTTGTGTAGGGGCCGGGGGATTAGAGGGGGGTTTTGGATCAGGTTTCTTTGGGGTTTGGCCTGGAGGGTCAGATTTGGGGTTCTCGGGTATGTCGACAGAAATAGAGGGGCAAATGGAGGGAGGGCGGGATGAGTCTCTAAGGACAGTCTCGCCAGTTACAATAAGATTTTTGACATCAGAGTCATGGGAGTGGACTTTAAGGATATCATTAATAAGATTCCAATAGCTAAAAACAGAAACAGGAACTTTCTCGGGGCCAAAAACCCGATAATAGTCCTGGAGAGCGTCACCTACACGCTTCCAACATTTAATATCAATAGTGCCTTCTTTGGGAAACCATGAGCAGAGGTCAGTGATAAAGGTAAAAATGTTTTTCAAGTCTTTCTTTTTAACCCGAAATCCCCGCGCCTTGAGGGACTCCTTGAGTCCCCTGAGAAATAATTCATGAGAGCTCAAAGCCTGACCCATATTTCCGCCTCTTCCACGTAAGCCTCCGGGACGTATAAACCCCGTACCAGGTCAGCCCAGGAGTCCACGAGGAGACGAACCACCAAGGAAGATCAACGAACCTCAACCTCACAAAGGAGGCCCCTGTTCACGTGTCATAGGTCGGGATGTATAAGCCCCATGCCAGGTGAACGACCACTAAGACAAAGTGAACTCAGGGTTTTCGGATGAAGATCAACCAAGGGGAACGAAACCAGGGAACAAGCCTGAGTGATTCGGAGTTCTCTCAGTCGAACTCGGGTACCCTTCACTCTTCCCCGAGACAACAAGAGAGTGCTCGAAGTGGACTAGAGGCAGGAGAATAAGGGAGGGCAATGATGAAGGATGATGCCTATCCACAGTTCCAATGCGTTCACTTACCGTAACAGCAGGTCTGACTCGCAGGGTGGGTGGGCCCAGCGGCGACCAAGAAAACAGGCTGATCCCAGTGGCGCCTAAGAGGAGGTCCGGCCGGACACTTGAGTGAACGTTCCTAACAGGAACCGAAGTACGGAGGCCACGTTGGGCGCCAAGTATGCCCCGACCCGCGGGGCATGCAACATGGGTGCCGTGACGATTCCTGTAAGAGAATGAGAGGATAGGAGACGCGAAGAAATGGAGGCAAGACAGGAGTCTGATCAAGCCTCAAATTTTTATTTTACAGCGGCAGAATATATATTGTTCCAGGGACGGGGGTGGGTAGCAGGGGTGGGTAGCAAAGCTTATAGTAATAGCCTATCAGCAAGTGGCAGCTATTTGCTTGTGGTGTGTGACAAGTGGTGTGTGACGGTTATTCTTAATTGCTGACCAAACCGCAGGACGTACGTGGTTTCTGGTAACTAGGAGTTCCTACCAGAAACTTATTGTTCTTAAGATGGCTTTGCCGTGGTCTCTGGTAACTAGGAGTTACTACCAGAAACTTATTGTTCTTAAGATGGCTTTGACTAGGCCAGTTTCTCCGATAGCTCCCAACAGAACACTAAGATCCTAATGAGGGCATTGGATTTGGCTGAGAGCGGTGTGTGGGTACATCGTGTCCCACTTATACTGGAGCCCGGAAAGCTTTAGATTTGGCAGTGGAAACACAGGTTGTAAAGGACAGGTATGCTTAGTGTTGTTGGAAGTAAGGCGAGTCCCCAAGTCAGGGGTCCTGGTGGAATATAAAACATACTCGGGAGCCAGGCAGCAAGGCAAACATCTTTACCTCCTTTTAGAAGGGTGCGCACTCATGGTCTGGAAGCAGCAGGCACACACAGGCTGCTCGGGGATTTATAACCCCTGACACACGTGACCTGTCCCTTGCTCCTGATTGGAGCTCAGGCGCACAGTTTTTCGTGATTGGCTAATTCAAAGGCAGGGGTTGGCCTTTGCTGTTTCAAGATGGCTCCCCTGAGTCACGCAGCCCAAAATGGCAGCTGTCTATACTGTTCTTTGACAGAAAAGATGACTTGTTTATTCTCACAATTCCCCCCTTTTCTTTATTTAAACTCTTCAAACTTGGCTGACATCCATTGACTCTCCTGCTCTGCAGTGTCTAGAAGACTAATTTGCTGTTTGGTCTTTTATGGGTTCACTCAGTGAGATAGACCACCAACTCAGAATTTAAATTTAAGAGCTGCCCTAGCCGGTTTGGCTCAGTGGATAGAGCGTCGGCCTGCAGACTGAAGGGTCCCAGGTACGATTCTGATCAAGGGCATGTACCTTGGTTGCAGGTGCATCCCCAGTAGGGGGTGTGCAGGAGGCAGCTGATGGATGTTTCTCATCGATGTTTCAATAAAATATATTTTAAAAAAAATTTAAGAGCCTTTATTAAGCTGGACAGCTGACTACAGCGCGTCCCTCCAGTAGGGGCTTCGCAGCCTGCAGTACAGACCGAGGGTACAGCAAAGCCTTTTATCTGCAACACTGCAAAGCATGCAGGGTTCACACAAAGTTTACAAGTACGAATGGGGAGCTAAACAGAGTCACACCTGGCTGGGTTGAATCATAATACATTGTTTTTCTAAGACAATCTAGCAATTTTTCTCTGCCATGATCCCGGACCATCATACAATCGGTAACCTTTCCATGCCTCAGTCCTTCCCCCTAGCACATTCTGTAACCCTTCCATGCCTCAGTCCCTCACCTTAGCGCAGGTCAGTGCAGTTTCGATTAACCCTTGGCTAAGACATGGGATGATGTGACATCCCATCACTGTAGCTCCTAATCAAAGGGGTGAAGTGGACACCATCGCTCTGCCGTGGTCGGCAAACCGTGGCTCCCAAGCCACATGCGGCTCTTTGGCCCCTTGAGTGTGGCTCTTCCACAAAATACCACATGTGGGTGCGCATATACAGTGCAATTGAAACTTCATGGCCCATGCGCAGAAGCCGGTATTTTGTGGAAGAGCCACACTCAAGGGGCCAAAGAGCCGCATGTGGCTCGCGAGCCGCAGTTTGCCGACCACTGGCATAGGGGATCTTGTCCTATGACATCTAAATCTAGTCCTAGCCAATCTTTTGACCTAAAGGCTGAAATATCCAAGTCATTCAAGTTATCTATAACCAATAACTTAACTGGGTAAGCACGATCCAGATTGTACACATTTCTCCAGCCCACATTGTAAGCCCCTGAAATTGCCAGATTCCCAAAGCAAATAGAACCCAGTACATGATGGTTATTAAGACAGCTCATGGTTTTCAACATCCGTTTCAAGGGGATATGTCCTGGTATGGCTGTTCAGGTTGAGGTGTGTCTGCCCTTAACCCATGTGTGATGGGTCCAACCTCACTCTGAAGTCCGAACAGCAGTCTCTGTGGTTAGCAAGACAGGTAAGGTCCTTCTCAGGAGGGTTCCAACTTGCTTCCCTTCCAAATCTTGATTAGAACAAACGTAGTCTTCTGGTCGATGGTGATAAACCAGAAACTCAAGAGTGCCTTGGGTCAGGAGGCCTTCTAACCTGAGAGAGATTAAAGTAGAAGAGATACCCAGTACACAGTTCTTAAGAAATTGGTCCCTAGTTTCCATTGTAGGAAGATCTTGAGGCATTCCAGGGCCTATTGGAATCACCTACAGCCAACTCTAGGTAAAAACAAAACAAAACACCTTTCTTAAAATTCAAACCCTAGGAAGGTTGTCAAACTTGATTTTACCAAAAGATTATATATTAAAGTGTATTGGACAGGAAAATAGGCCAGCAAACTTCAGTTCCTATGATTAAAAGATGATCTTTTTATTAAATACCTGATTAATATAACATAATTATTTCACTAGAAAAGAACTGACCAAAATAAGGCTTATTTTCTAACTTCATTTGTCCTTGGGTGTGGACAGCAAGTGACACTAATTGGATTTCTCCTATCAGTCTTCCTGAGAACTTTGGCATAAGCTATTTACCCTTCGTTTAGGGAGGCAAAATATAAATCACTGACTTTTAAGTGTCCTTGGTTTAGGGAAGACAGAGTTTTCTAGATGGTTGCAAACTGCTGTTTTAATATTTCAGTTTCCCTGGCTTACTGGCCTGTATCATTTAATCAATTTCCTTTTAACATTTTTTTTTAATAAACTTCTTATAATTTTCACGGACATTCTTACAACTTTCAAAAATATTTTTACAATTTTCAGAAATAACCACCTTTAGAAACCACCTTCTTTTTCCTTCAAAATGCATAGCCATGCCTTAGTCCTTCCATTAAGCATCTCCATTCCAATATTCTTTCTTTCTGTCACACCATCAGCGATTTGTATAGACCTTTTTTTAAAATTGTATTAGAATTCTTCATTCTTAGAAACCTTAATTTTTCAGTAATTTACTAAAAAGTAAACAGCCAGCGTTTCTTAGATTAACATTTACCAACACACTTTTTGTAATTATTCTAAAAGACATTAATTAAATTTAAACCGGTTTTAATATTAAAAATTTGGTTTGGACCAATTTCTTTTTTTAATCAGGCCAATAAAATATTATATCCTAGGTGAAATTTTACCACACATATTACACATAAAGACTACAATATATTTTGAACTACTAATTTTTCCAGGGGACCTCAGGCCGCACCCCCCTGCCCGGTGGGGCTTGACAGGGGACCTCAAAGTGTGTCCCCCGACCTGAGGCTGCACTCCCAACCTGGTGGGGCTTAATGGGGGACCTGAGGCTGTGCCCCCTATCAAGCGCCAGGCCAGGGGACCTGAGGCTGCGCCCCCTGCCTGGCAGGGCTTGATGGGTGTGAGGCCGGCCGGGTCTGGATCTTGCCCAATGAGGGTGAGGCCAGCCGGGTCTGGGTCTCATGTGATTTCAAGGAGCATGCAGATGGGCGGGGACTTGACTCTGGGTCCCATGGCGCACCCAGACTCTGACAGGAGGAAGATTTTCATGTACATTTTACTAATTTTCTTTCATCCCTGACACTTCTATTATAGAGAAAGGGCAAATAGCAATATTAAAGTATTTCCTCTAATTAATTCCCATTTAATGTGCATGAATTTCATGCACTGGGCTGCTAGTATTAAAATAAAATATGTCACAAAGTATACAGTTGAAATTACTGCAATGAGTAAGAGGACAAAGAAATCAACATTTTCATGCAATGAAAACATTTTCCTAGTTCTTTGAGGCCCAAAATGAGGAATTTGTGAAACAAACTGGATGTACCAATGAGTGTACCAGTGTACCAATCCATTAATATTTTTTCAAATTTAATTTCCAGAGTTTTACTTTGCATAATAAGCACTGTCATTTTGTGCATACAATAAATCTACATTTGGAAGAAGTATTCAAGTTAATATTTTTGTCTGTGCTTCCTTCAAGCTTCCTGAGCTCCAGCTGCTCTTTTTCCCCAAGAAGATCCATGAGACATTCCTCAGGTGAGTTCTAGTCCATAGTTCAGATTTTAGCCTCAGAAATACATCCAGGCCTGAGTAGAGGAATATGAAACAGTGGCCTCTGCTCCCTTTCACCTGTCAGGATGACCTCCCTCCTGAGAAAATCACATTCTGGGCATGATGAGTATCAGTTTCCCTGCCTGAAGCTCGGTTCTCACCAGCTGGGCTCTCCTCATCATTCTCAGATTTCTATGATGTCATCACTTAGTTTAATGGAAATTACCATCCCCTGGAGCCAGGAGAACTGAGTTACTGCCTGAACCTACATTTTTTTCTGCAGTCTATCCAGTCACTTTCCCTGGGCCTCACTGAGACCTGGGCAGCTCCAATGGCAGTTGTCCGAGATTTCCCAGGGCTGAGAGGTTTCCCAGGAGGCAGACTAGTATGCCAGAGCAGCCGCAGGCAAACTGGGTTGAGTTAGTCCGCCTCTTAAAGGTGGAGTTTGTAGTCTGTGCGCTAGTGCACATGTGAAGTTCTTTCCCTTCCTGTTGAGGATGTGCGGATGGGTGTACCCGTGTACCAATCCATTAGTATGTTTTTCGAAATTAAATTTCCAGAGTTTTACTTTCCATATTAAGCACTATCATTTTGTGCAGACAATAAGTCTACATTTAGAAGGAGGCTGTTGACAATAAATGTGGTAAGGTATCTGAGGAAACAACCCCTGCAGTTAAGTGACCCCTGGGTTTCATCTAGGCCTCTCTGCTCTGGAGATGGGGAACATCTAGAGGAAGAATTCTCACAGAGCCTTATCTTCCCTAGGTAGGACAGGACTTTGTGTCATCACAAAATTATCTTCAGTGCCATGGTAACTGTTTCTCTTCATCTGTTGCTGAGCCTCGGGGAAGTCTTGTTGGAGTGAGCCAGTGCTCTGACAGCTGACAGCAGACAGATGTGGCACTAGAGCTAGAGGAAGTGGTGACATGTGTCTCCATGGGCCTTCCTGAGAGCTGCCAATTCTGGCCACTGTTGAACTCCTCATCAATTTCAGATTTTTTACTTTTAGCTAAACATGATGTATTTAATTTTCATTTTTACTGAGATGGTTTTCCCTTATAGTTAGTGTTTTTTTTTTTTTTAATGTTATGAATGTCTTTTTTATTACTGCTTCTTTTTTATCCGTTTTAAAATTTTTTATCCTAGAAAATATGTTTCTCTTAAAGTTATTTTATGTCTCTCTAATTACTTCTGTGAGAAGGTCTGTCTTCTCCAGACACCTTTTCATCTGAAATCAGTAGCTACTCTTTCGTATTTCTGTGGCCAAACACATGAGTTTATTTATTTCAAGCAAATTACTTCAAAACCCAGGCAACAAGTGTACTTTAGGACATGGGTAACTGGCTCTTTTTAAGCTACGCATGCTCATGCAAATTCTTTTGAGGTTCTTATAGAAAGCTTTGCAGTGCAATTGTTTGCCATTTTTTAAAGTCAAAGTTGGCCCTAGCTAGTTTGGCTCAGTGGAAGAGCATTGGCCTGCGGACCGAAGGGTCCCAGGTTCGATTCCCGTCAAGAGCACATGCCTAGGTTGTGGGCTCAATCCCCAGTAGGGGTAATGCAGGAGGCAGCCAGTCAGTTATTTTCTCTTATCATTGATGTTTTATCTCTCCCCATCTCTGAAAAAAATAAAAATTTATTTTAAAAATAAATAAAGTCAATAGTTGACTTCCAGTGTTCTCCTTGTGATGGGCATTTCCTCTTCTCTCAGGATCACCTAAGTGGGTCAGAGCATCCTGAGCACTGGGTCTTGGTGGAGATGCCAGAATGAGAAGGCGCAAGAGTCCTGGTCCCCACCAACCAGCCTCCTGGGTGACCAGTGCTGGGCCTGGGACAGGGGCCACTGTGCCCCTGGCTGCCTCCTCTCCTGCCACCCTCACCCCGTTCAACCCACAGAGGCCCCCAGCTGAGTTTGGTGTGACCTTTGAGGATGTTGCTGTGCGCTTCTCTCAGAAGGAATGGTGCCTCCTTGATGAGGCTCAGAGACACCTGTTCCTCGAAGTGATGCTGGAGAACTTTGAACTCATATCCTCTCTAGGTTGCTGCTGCGGAGCAGAGGATGTGGAGACACCCACTGAACAGCATGTTTCTGTGAGAGTGTCACAGGCAAAGAACCCCAATGTAGCTTTGTCCTCCCAGAAGAGCCACCCCTGTGAGAGTTGTGGGCCAGTCCTGAGAGACATTTTCCACTTGGTTGAGCAGCAGGGAACACAACACAGCCTGAAACTGTTGAGGTGCGGGGCATGTGCAAAGCAGTTTTATTTCAGCAAGAAAGCCATTGGATGCGACCAGACGCTTGCTCAGGACCATGGTGTCTGTAATGGAATACAGTGTTTTGTGTGCCGTGAATGTGAAAAATCTTTTACAAATATCTCTGTTCTCCGTCATCATCAGAAATTGCACACAGGAGAAAGACCATACGAGTGCAGTGAATGTGGGAAATGCTTTAAACAGCACACCAGCCTTATTCGACACCAGCGAGTTCATTCTAAAGAAAAGACTCATGAGTGTGGTGAATGTGGGAAATTCTTTAGCCAAAGGGCAGTCCTCCTGAAACACCAGAGAGTTCACACTGGAGAAAAGCCATATGAATGTGATGAGTGTGGGAAATCCTTTAGCCAAAGTTCAAGCCTCGTTCAACACCAGAGAGTTCACACTGGAGAAAAACCATATGAGTGTGATGAATGTGGAAAATATTTTACCAGACTCTCTGGCCTTTATCGTCATCAGAGGCTTCACACTGGAGAAAGGCCTTATAAGTGCAGTGAATGTGGGAAATCTTTTGTCAGGAACTATCACTTGAGTGATCATCAGAACTGTCACACTGGAGAAAAACCTTATGAGTGCAGTCAGTGTGGGAAATCTTTTAGCACTAGCAATGGCCTCGTTTACCATCAGAGTCTTCACACTGGAGAAAGGCCTTATAAGTGCAGTGAATGTGGGAAATCTTTCGTCAGGAACTATCAGCTGAGTTATCATCAGAAATGTCACACTGGTGAAAAACCTTATGAGTGCGGTCAGTGTGGGAAATCTTTTACCAGTAGGAGAAGCCTCCGTTATCATCAGAAATGTCACACTGGCGAAAAACCTTATGAGTGCAGTCAGTGTGGGAAATCTTTTGCCGGTAGAAGTAGCCTCCGTTATCATCAGAGATTTCACACTGGAGAAAGGCCTTATGAATGCAGGTAATGTGGGAAATTGTTTACCTGTAGCAATAGCCTCCTTTATCATCAGAGATTTCACACCAGAGAAAGGCCTTATGAATGCAGCGAATGTGGGAAATTATTTGCCCTCAACAATCACTTGCATCATCATCAGAGTTCACACGAGAAAGGTCTCAGGATAACAGTGAAGGTGGGAAATATTTTGCCAGAAACAGTCACTTCTGTTGTCATCAGAGTGTTCACAGGTGTATGCCAATACTTTTGAAGGGAATAAAACTTTCAACGATCTTGCAAAGGGCCATGTGTCCTAATGTCTGCAATTCCATGGGTGATGGTCACTGGGGTGTAGGACAATAGGGTTTAGGGGAAAGCATAATTGCTACAAAATTACTGGCATAATAGGGATTGTGCATAATTCTTAAAATGGAGATAGGTTTCATTTATCTTCATCAATAACTCATAATGCAATGTCCAAGTCAGGGGAGAGGTGAATGTTTGTAACTTTGTCATGCTATATCACTGTTGTTCAACTGCATTATGGTGAACCTTTTTTCAGATGTGCATTTGCTATCTCTAAATTTGGTTAAATATCTGAGCATATGTTTTGCCAAATCTATGAATTTTGGCAATTTTCTTTAACAAATGGACAGTGAAACAACAAAAATGCAGGTTAGAATTTCACTCATTTTGTGTCTTTTTTGCTTGGTAGGATAAACGTTTTTCATATTGGAAAAAAAATAAAATCAACAATTGACTCAAAAAAAAGAATACGGCCGAAACCGGTTTGGCTCAGTGGATAGAGCGTCAGCCTGCGGACTGAAGGGTCCCGGGTTCGATTCCGGTCAAGGGCATGTCCCTTGGTTGCGGGCATATCCCCAGTGGGAGATGTGCAGGAGGCAGCTGATCGATGTTTCTCTCTCATCGATGTTTCTAACTCTCTATCTCTCTCCCTTCCTCTCTGTAAAAAATCAATAAAATATATTTTTTAAAAAAAAGAATACGTTTATATGCACACAATATGCATGAAACATAATTTCGAATTCGGAGACCCTTAGAATTAAGAATCAACCCTCCATATGGATGCACCCATATATACTGACTCTCTCCTTGCTGTTTTCCCACTCTTTCGGGTCTTGGCCTACCTGGAAGAGCCCTAGACCTGTGTGACATAACATTTGAGGAGGGCAGGAACAAAGAAGGCATGAAAAGAGATCTATTCTTCCTCTCCCAAGTTGAAATGCCAAACATGGTTGTCCATAGAAGTATGCATGTATTCGTTGATCATGTTCTAGGTCAGCTATTTTCAATTTTCATCTCATGGCACACATAAACTACTAAAATTCTGCGGCACACCAAAAAAATATATTTTGCTGATCTGACAAAAAATTAGGCATAATTGCTCGGCCCAGCTGACTTAGTGGTTGAGCATCAGCCTATGAACCAGGAGGTCACTAGTTTGATTCATGGTCAGGGCACATGCCCAGGTTGTGGGCTCGATCCCCAGTGAGGGGTGTGCAGGAGGTATCCGATCAATTATTTTTTGTCCTCATTGATGTTTCTATCTCTCCCTTTCCCTTCTCTACAATCAATAAAAATATTATTTTAAAAATTAGGCATAATTTTGATTCATTCAAGATGGCTAGTATTGTATTGGCTATTGTTATTTTTTTTTATTTGGCAATCTAAGGGTAAAGAGGTCAGTGCCCCTGACCAAATAGTCAGGTCCTGCATGCTTTAAAAATATTTGCGGCACAATGGTTGAAAATCGCTGTTCTAGGTTATTATTATGTCTATATTTTTGGTAGCTGGTGGGTTAATAAGCTGTGAGTTCTCCTGGAGACAGAATCACTCTTCTTGTCTCTAAGGAACATGTGTTTAATTTGTTCCATCCAAACAACTTCTGAATGAGGCTTTGGAATTTAGTAAGTTGGGGACTTAGTAAGTTGGGAACAGTCTGTGTTCCATTTGTGAAAGAGGAGAAAATATCCTTTGAGACAGCCATGGAATTGGGCTACAAGCCCAAAGATGGAAGAGGATGCACATTAAAAATTGAACTACATACATATCCCACGACATTAGGACTCTGTATCTCTCAGCCCTTTGTGTTCTCTGTGGCCTAACGCATCACTTCTGTGGCATTGGTAGGTGTAGGGCAGGCTATGCTTCTTCCAGCTGATAAGAATTTTTATAGAAACTGGTGTGGTTTTTTTTTTTTAAAGAAAATCTGTCTATAAGCTTGAACAACCAGCTATTTTAATGACCTGAAGCTACCTAAGATTTGAGTAATTTGGACTCGATTTTGATTTGCATCAAAATAATTAAATCAAAAAAGGGGGGATAGTGGAAAAATACCATGTAAGGAAAAATATCCTGTAACTAATTTACATCTGGAAAAATTTTTTTTCATTTGTAATGCTAACAGCAAGACACCCATGAAAAACATACGTGGTGTCAAAATAAGCCAAAGGAAAATCATTTGGGCAAATATAAAAAGGACCCCAAGTAAAATTCCCTTTAACCTTCGGTCAAGAATATGTTTGTATGTTTTCAGAAAATAACTTCAAGACCATGTGGATTCCTGCAACAGAGAGGAGTTCTCAGGAATGCTCCAGCCATGAAGACAAGAGGAAAAACAATCCAGAGATGGAAGACGCTGACGACGCTTTGCCATGCTAGCAGTCAGCAGCTGTGCGTCACTGCAGGTTGCCCAGGATCAAACCAGAGAGGGTCGGACCTGCATTGCCACCATTTGTCCACCATCCAGAACTGAAATATCATTGCTGACATGTACACATAAGGAACTGTCGGACATTGAAACTTGGACTCAGAACTGTTGGACATTGAAATTGGGATTTAAACATTCTTTGTTCTTAAAATGTTATGTTTAAGTTTTAAAATGTTTTGGGTTACGGATTGGCATTGTTTTGTTATTGTTTTAATAGCCAGAGTTTTGTTCTTTTTTTTGTTTGTTTTGTTAAATATATTTTATTGATTTTTTACAGAGAGGAAGGGAGAGAGCCAGAGAGCCAGAAACATCGATGCGAGAGAAACATTGATCAGCTGCCTCCCACACATCTCCCACTGGGGATGTGCCCGCAACCCAGGTACATGCCCCTGACCGGAATGGAACCCGGGACCCTTCAGTCCGCAGGCCGACGCTCCATCCACCGAGCCAAACCGGTCTCGGCAGAGTTTTGTTCTTGATGTTTAAGTTTTATTTCCATTATAGTAGCTAATAATAAAAAGGGTGAGATGTGGGAAACTGATATAGGGTTGAGCCTCGGACTGACCTGCTGGCAAAGTCACAGACAAGTCCCAGCTTAGAGGGCTCAGTCCTCTTAGCATAATTAGGCTTGACTTTATAACACTCCCCAGATCTTACCTGGGAAGCTAATGGGCTGAGGGAAGTGCAGGGAGTGTAAACATGATCAAAACAGGTGAAACTCACAAGAACTGTAACTATGGTAAGCACTGCATTGTTTACCTCAGACTATAAAAGGTCTGTAGGGACTGAGCATGGGTGGAAGTCCTTCCTCTTGAGTTGGACTTACCTGCCTGGTCCCCCAATATTTCCAAATTATCTCTTGTCTTTTCTATTTCATTTGTGCGTGGTTCCTCTTCCAGATATTGAACCCTGAACCACGCGGGACGTGGAGGGAAACATTTACTGACATCCAGATATCGGTAAATTTTCCATCGATTAAGAGATGGAAAATTAATATATAAATATTATTTGAGATGATTTATCAAAAAATAAGGCAATAAGTAAGAAAACTTACTTATTTTGATGAGAATCAATTAATTGATGGTAAACATGTAAATGTTTTCCTCCACATCCTGCATGGTTCAGGGTTCAATATCTGGAAGAGGAGCCGCACACAAATGAAAGAGAAAAGACGAGAGATAATTTGGAAGTATTGGGGGACCGGGCGGGTAAGTCCAACTCAAGAGGAAGGACTCCCGTGATGCTCCTTGCACCAATCTGACATGCTGTCCAGTAACTCATCTGGCTGTTTTATAATCAGGTTAGGACCTTCGGCCAAAATGTTGAGATAAGAGTCGGTGATCAGACAGTCCATCTCAATAATCTGGTCCTTTTCGATGTCCAATCCCATCACCTCCAGGCCCACCCAGACCATCCGCTGGGCCATGCTCTCTCCCGCCGCCATGGCTGCGCCACCTTCGCGGACACCCCGCGCCCGGAACTGCCCGCGGCTCCCACCCACATCTCGCAACAACCGGGAGCACAGGGAGCCGCCTAGCATCGCCCAGCACGTGCAGCCGCTACCCCAGCCTACAGAAAGCACAAGAGAAATTGAATAATTCATGAATGATGTGCATTTATGATTTATGTACTCCTGGTAACTCAGAGAACATCAAACACCCTATCTCCTGGCCTGACATTTCAAGCAGCATTTGGGGAAAGGGGACAAGATAGAACACAGGAGATGTAGTGTTGACTTTATATAAGGCAATAAGTAAGAAACCTAAGTATTTCTTGGGAAATAAATTCAAGGATGATGAAAATAATTGGTGGCTTTGAAAAATATAGAGATCTCAAGAGATTGACTATTGATGCCATGAGAGAAATTGTATTTGCTCTTGTGTGTTATAGCTTTCTCTCAATGCTTTGTCCTAATTAATTCTTCATGCTGTCTTGTGATTTTTTTTCAGTCTTTCTGAGTATTCCTATCCTATATAATAAAGAGGCAATATACAAATTAACCCTCATACCCTCACAAGATGGCTGCTTACAACCAGGCCAGCAGGGGGGTTAGTGAGGGACAACCAAATGACTGAACAAGCAGGCTGCGTGGGGCAACCAGGCCGGTGGGGGCAGTTAGGGGCGACCAGGCCGGCAGGGGGGCAGTTGGGGGCTACCAGGCCAGCGGGGGGGGGGGGGGCAGTAAGAGGTGACAAGGTTGGCAGGGGGGGGGCAGTTAGTGGTGACCAGCCTGGCAGGGAGGGGGGCAGTTGGGGGAAATTAGGGGGGCGGGGGGGGGGCCAGTGAGAGGCAACTAGGCTGGCAAGGGGGGCAGTTAGGGGCAATCAGGCAGGCAGGCAGGTAAATGATTAGGAGCCAGTAGTCAAGGATTGTGAGAGGAATGTCTGACTGCTGGTTTAGGCTAAACCGGCAGTCGGACATCCCTCAAAGGGGTTCCGGATTGGAGAGGGCGCAGGCTGGGCTGAGGGGATCCTCCCCCCCCTTCCCGTGCATGAATTTCGTGCACCAGGCCTCTAGTTTCCTAATAAAATCTTAACTTTGAAAAAACCCTGTGATGATTAGGAAATGGACATTATTTTGTCAGTTTTCAACATACTGAACTAGTTTGTTGTTTGCAGACATTTTTTAAAATACCACAGACTCCTGTCGCCCCTTACCAGCCATGTCCTCATCCTTAGCCCACAGGTCCTAGGCTGGGAGGCTATTTCTGGCATAACTCATTACTGGGTGGTGGGTTACCCTAATCTAGAGCCATCCTATCAAATGATCAAACAGAGAGTTATGGGGGTGGGTAGGTGGTAGTAAGAATGACATAGTATCTTTCATTGGTAAGTTATGTTTTTTTCTCCACAAATATAGTGACCGTATCAATTAAATTGGGAAAAATTATTGATAAAAATAAAAATTTATTTTAGAATCTTTCATGAGTTTTTATGAAGTTCAATTCCATGCGTATTGGGGACATTGAGGCTAAAGCACGCCCTCCACTTCTGGTCCTGAGAGCAGTGTATGTCCCCTGAGCCAGCAGGGATCAGATAGGATGCCTCACTGCTTAGACCTGGGCTTCCCCTCCCAGTGTTTAGCTAAATCCCGATGATGAACAAGCTTTTGGTGAAACATGGGTGGTTTTAAGGTTCATTTCCCCAGGAACCATCAAGTTCTGCCTTCTCCAAGAAGCTACCTCCGTTAAAAACACAATCTCACTGTTATCTTGGTCTTTATTAAAGATAAAAACCTGACTTTAACACATTCCAGTTCTGCTGGGGGGGGGGGGGGGGGATTCTCATATATTGCCTCCTGCCACCCCTTGTATAGATGGAATTGATGGAAAAAATCACTCTCCCTGGCAGGTGGTCCTTAGCATGGATTTTAGCTCTTTCTCTTCAAGTATAACTAATATCTTAGTTAGCTCGGGCAGCTATAACAAATTACCAGAGACTGCTGGCTTGTAAACAACAGATTTTTATTTCTCACAGTTTTGGGGGCTGGGAAGTCCAAGGTGAAGGTGCTGGCAGATCCCATGTCTGGTGAGAGCCCTCTTCCCGGCTTGCAGATGACGATCTTGCTGTGTCCTCATAAGGTAGAGAGAGATCATGTCTCTTGTGTCTCCTCTTGTAAGGGCACTAATTCCATTTTGAGGGCCCCATCCTGGTGACCTAATTACCTTCTAAAGCCTCTCCTCCAAATACTGTCACATTGAGGACTAGGGCTTCATTATGTGAATTTGGGGGAACGCAAGTTTTCAGTCCATAGCAGAGTGTATTCCAAAGTTTTTTGTAAAAAACAAACAAACAAAACCCAGGAACTCTGAACAGATAAAGGACACTCAGTGGGCTACAGCCATGGGGGTCCATAATGTCCTGGCTCCCGGCTCTAATGCAACATTTAACCACCTCACACATTTACTCCCATAACTGCTGCATCACTAGCAGTGGTTGCTCCAGGGACCCAATCATTCTAGGGCTTTGCAGAAAGCATGTTAACCTGTATAGGCAATCATCTCAAATTGTGCCATATCCAAGCCTGCTGTTAGGGCGAGATATCCCCGGAGCAGGTGTGAATCCACCACAGTGGGTTCCAGGCTGAAGACCTCTGAGGAGGATCATCCATGAGGACAAACTGACTCCATGAAGTATGTTGTAAAATATGTAGTTCCTCTTCTCCTTCCCCTCCCTTGGGTTTTTTGAAGAAGAGTTTGTGTGATATGATTAGACTCTGTCTTACTTTTTCCTTTAGGACAAAGAATGAAGTCAGTTGCTTTAGAAGAAAATATAAGCATCTTGCCCTACAAAGAGGAAAACTGGGCTCTTTAGGAAATGCAGGCCCCAATTAAATAGAAACAAAGTGAAGCAGACCGCGAGTAATGGAAGCAATGATTACCTAATGGACTAAACACCTCACAGGAGAAATCTTGGACTCAGTCTGATGTAGGCTTCATAGTATGAACATCTCCCACAAACCACAAACACTAGTGAGCCAAATCCAACTGCCAGCCTGAGTTATGATGCTTCTATGGGGCTTGAATCTATGTACCCAATATTAACAACCTATAGTCTGAATACTGTGAACCAGCTGTGCTGTGATGAGTCCAGCTAAAGGAGCAGTGTCACCGTGGAGCTGGTCTCATTTGTCATTACAAGGGTAGAGGTGGGTGGTGGGAATGAGAGACTTTCTAATACATCTGCTTTTGCTAAGATGGTTTCCTCATCTGATATTCTCTCTGGAGCAAACTGCCAGAATTAGGATCTGTCTCCTGCCATGACCTGTAGTGACTAGTGGGCAACTCACCTAAAAGGGGACTGAGTGTAGAGCATAGCAGCCTATGACGTAGGCTAGAATGTCAGCCAGAGAAAAACCCCTAAACCAAGTTGTTAAAAAACTAGAGGCCTGGTGCACCAGTGGGGTCCCTCGCCTGGCCTGCACACTCTTGCAATCTGTGACCCTTCGAGGATGTCACACTGCCAGTTTTGGCCCAGTCCCTGCAGGCCAGGCCAAGGGACCCCACTGGTGCATGAGTCTGTGCACCAGGCCTCTAGTATGCATATTAGATCTTTGGTTAATCTCTTTTTGCCCTCCCCCCTCCCTCTTCCCTCTGAGACTCATCAGTCTGTTCCATGTTTCCATGCCTGTGTGTTGAGCATCTGCCCCCTTGTGGTCAGCATGCATCATAGCTACTGGTCCTCTGGTCTGCATCATAGCTACCGGTCCTACTGCTATTCGGCCTGGGCCAGAATTGATTAGAAATGAGCTACACACAATGGCAAGTAGGTTTAACTGGCACACTAAGCCCATCCGGCTCTCTAGAGCATTGTATCTGAGCCCAACAGGAAAGAGGGCCACGTTCAGTGGCAATATCTACCATGGACCAGGGATGGAAGAGTAATAGCCATGTGCTATATATATGCCATCTCTAAACTACACACTGACATTGAAAGTCGGTGTAGAAAAGTAGGTTGGAATCTAGTAATGGAAAGCTTTGACCATTAGAATGAAGAGTCTGGCCTCTGTTTTGTGAAATTTTGTGGTTCATTTGGTCTGAACAGTAGTTCTAAAATTATGGGATGCAAATGCCTTTCACAGGATCCATTCTCTGAACACATGTATTCAGAGAGCCCTCTTCCTGGGTTGCAGAAGAGGACTCTCACTTGCCAGCAGGTCTACACAGCTCCCTGTTGTCCTCCTAAACATTCAGTCACATCTTACGCTTAAATCACCTGAAAGTATTTGAGTTTGCAGTCCTGTTGGAAGAATTCGAAAACCACTGAAGGATAGTGGGCTAAAAAATAACATGCTCAAAATATATTTTAGGAAGATTATTCTTGCAGAGATGTAACAGATAGATTGGAGAAGGAAGAAAAAGAGAGTAGAAACTGCAATACCAGTTAAGAAGTCCTTGAAACCCTCCATGTAGGCTATACGTACCTAAACTACAACTGCGGGAATAAAAAGAGCTATGTTGTAGAAGTGATATCAAGGTGTAGATTGGGTGTAGGGGATGGGAAGAAGAGAGACTTCAAAATGATGTCAAAATTTAAACCTGAGGACTGGGTAGAGACTGGTGATCCAAATTTAGGCTGGAATGTGGGGAGGAAGGAGATGAGTGAATGACTATTAGAACTCAGTTATTTTTCTGAAGATGCCACTGTTACAGATGGGCTCACTCACAACACAGTATTTCCCTGAGAAAAGCTGTGATTTGGACATGGCGTCTCATCCTTTTTTCCAAGATGAATGGAGCAAATCCAATTTGGACAGCTGGCTGGGTTAAAGGTTTAGTCTGTGGCCATGGAATAAAGCCAAATTAACTGGGATGAAATCTGTGCCCTTGACCAGAGAGCAGAGAACTCACTGGTAGTTGGCTTCAGCCATTTCTGTTATAACATCTCATCAAGTATTGGCTTCCTGTCCGTAGCTTCTTGCCAGCTGGATGGTCACCTTGCCCAACTGCCTGGCATAGCTATAGAGAGATGTGACACTGAACTTGGTTGATCCCTCATCTCTCTTGATCAAGTGTGGGACTGACAGGGTGAGGATGACAGAGAGTGGGAGAGTATGGTGAAATTAACAAGGGTGGGTACAGTTGTGCTGGATGCCTAGATTGCACCCTGTCTGTCCAATTGGTCTACGTTCCCTGCTTCATGATTCCAGATGTGGGGCTTGCTAAGGGTACATCCCCTACCCAACATTTTCTCATCAATGCTTGATGCCAAGACCCATTCTCACCTGTTAAGTTCTGGTTCATTTATCAGTTAACTTAGTGGCTTGGTATAACCTTTTCATTGTTTCTCGTGATTCCATAGGATTGACTGGGGCTTAGGTGGATGTCTCACAGGACCTTTGTGCAGCTGTGGATGAGGCTGGAACATCCAAGATGCTTCATTCACAAGTCTGGCCCTTGGCAAGGACAGCTGGAAGCTGGACTCAGCTGGGCTGCTGGTGGCTGAGTCTCTTGCTCCCTCCCATGTAGTCTCAGGCCTCTCCCTTTCCACATGGCCTCCTCACGCGGTCTCTCCAGCACTGGAGGCTGAACATCTTACAGGGCACCCAGGGGTTTTCAAAGCACAAAAGCTGAAGCTGCCACACCTTCTGAAAACTTAAGCCCACAAGTTGGCACAATGTCACTTCTGCCTTGTTGTGTTGGTTAAACTGGGTCATACAGCCAGCTCAGATTCAGAGTTGGGAAAGGCCACAGAAGGAAGGAATGTTAGAAGGAGCTTTTCATGGGGTGGGAGGGAGGACGCGGAGCTCGGGCATCCAATGGATTCCCAACTCCCTCAGAACAAAATCCTCTGAAAATATCTGTGGATTGTACTCCACAGCCTCTGGTCTCAACTATACCCTCCGTCTCCCACTTTCCTCTGGCTTCACTGGCCACCTGGGAGAGGTGGGTGGAAGGAGGCATTCAGAGAGGTGGTGGTGGGAGTCTGAGTGAGTCTTATGGGACATGTAGGAATCATTTATAGAGACAACTGATGGTAAGGAAATCCCCAAAGAGGGCAGAGCATTGAAGAGCAGTGAGGATTTTGAAAATAGCCAGTTGCATAGTTAGAACATAGAGTAGCTATTGAGGTTTGTAGATGATGAGGCTGAAAGAGACAGGAAGGGCCAGACCATGAAGGAAGAAAGTATATGCCAAGCCAAAGAATTTAATTTGGTTCCCTATTGAAAGGTTGTAAGCAGAAAGAAAAAAAGAAAAAACTCGATTAGATTTGCATTTCAGAAAGAGCACTCTGGCAGTTTGGAAGATGCACTGGAAAGTGTAGGGAATGAAAAAACAGACCAATTAGGAGGTTATTACAAAATATCAGGAAAGATATGGTAAGAGTCTTAGCAGGGCTGTCCATGGTGTGTGAGTCACTGGGCAAAATATTGGGGGGAGGGCTGCCTATAAAAATTTTGATTAAAAATGTATTACAAAATTTATGGGCCCATGAAAGATGATTAACTGGTGATTTAGAAAAAAGGTAGAGCACTTACAAGTATTTTCTATCCACTCAGTGTTTGCAAAGATTCTTTGCAGTATCCAGGCCCCAGCTGTTCTTATTCAAGTCCAGGAACTCTCTCTTCATGCTCTTTATTGTTAAATATGCTCTTCCTGGCTAATTCATATCTTCCACTGCAAGAAAAATGTAGCAGTCATTACTCACAGTGCATGGCTCTTTGTAAGCTGTTAGTATAGGAACAATATAGATCTTTCTGCTCCTATAGTTCCCTAACACCAGTTATTTCATGCTGGTTCCTTCATTACTGATGCGGCACCACCCACCATGCTGCCTGTGAACAGTGGCTTCCAATGACCCCCTCAGAGCTCATTATGCCGTGCATTAATGCTGGCCATACATGCAATTCTTACCAAGGATATGCAAGAAAATGTGAGCAATAATTCATTTTCTGTGCATGTGATATTTATTGTCCAGAATTGTATACCTTAACTGTAAAATAGCACATATTCCAAGCATGCTTTCTCTTGAACTCTTTAGGCCATAATCACTGCATTTGTGGAATATCATCTCTATTAAAGTTGAACATATTTCTACCTTCCACACTGCCACCCCCAATATGGATAGAGGAGGAGCCCGTTGGCCTAGTGGGAAAAGCATAGTTCCATTCATTCAAGGAATAGCCATCCCTCATCTGACAGGCCTTAAGGCCAACCTGAGCGAGAGCAATGCCATCATATCAATCAGAGAAAAGAAAGGACATTGATCAGAAGGCCTGTTCCTATTGCATGGCAACAATCTCAAAAGCCTTTGGAAGAGACAGGCCTGGTCCCCGCTGGAGGACTTCCTGACATGCGGTGCATGGCCTCAAAAGGAGTGTGGTGACTGTCCTGGGCACCGGCAACAAGGGGTTGGAGGTACAGGAGTCCCTCTTGTGAGTGTCAGCACTGCTCTGGCACCTGAATCTTAAACAGTCCTGTGAAAGAAATACCACCCTGGCCAGTAGGGAACAATGTGCTGATCAGTCTGTACTTCTGGAATTGGGGTCCAGCCACAGGACCCCAGAACAACCCACAGATGCAAGTTCCAGACTTCCTTGGGGCAACTGGTCAACCACCCATACCAGATAGAGTTTCAGAAAGTACTCTGAGGAGGAACCAGGGGCCAAGGACCATGTGAACTAGGGGTTCTTCACCTGGATGGCACTGCTGGAGCCAGCCAGTCCCAGGCACTGGGGGAGACAGAAACCTTCAAGAACAGCGCTCTAAAACACTTTGCCACAGGGTCTTAGGTGCCCTGCTTGCCCATGTCTAAGCAGGGTGCTTGCAGTTTTAAGGTTCTCACACTGTAGTGAAAAGCTGGAGGTTCATTGGAGAGATTCTTAGATGATGCTGAGAGAAATGATGCATAATAATGATTTCCAAACTCTTCTTTCCCCTCCCCCTCTCTTGAACATATATATTTTTTTCAAACTAATGTTACAGGGAACACCAGTATGTAAAACAGATACAAAGCCAGGTCATGGTGGTTGAAATGGGACATGAGAGCTCAGAATCTAGTTTATGCCCAAGTTTAGTAGCTCTACCCCTGAGACGCTGTCTGCTGGATCCTAGGAAAACCTTAGGGGTCCATGGACCACAGTTAAAACCACACATCTAAAGAATGTGCATGTAGGCTGGGGTGGAATTTAAGGCTGTTCACCCCACTATTAGCATTACAACCATCCACCAATATCTTTCATGGGGTGCTTTCTAATCTGTTGAAGAACTTAATTCACTTTCCTTAACTTTTTAAGTTTCCTTTCCTCCTCAGAAAGCCAATTCAAATCTTTATTAGGTCTTGTAATTCTCTCCAGTTCCCCATTGCCCTATACAAAACCATAAGGAAATTTTAAGGAAGGGAGTTATTATTTTGAGTCAGTCTATAATGACTCCTTCCCTGAAAAATGCCAAAAGAAAAGATAGTCTACTCAAATCCTTACAACTTAAATCAGTGGTTCTCAACCTGCTGGCCCTTTAAATACAGTTCCTCATGTTGTGACCCCAACCATAAAATTATTTTCATTGCTACTTCATAACTGTAATTTTGCTACTGTTATGAATCATAATGTAAATATCTTATATGCAGGATGGTCTTAGGCGACCCCGGTGAAAGGGTCGTTCGACCCCCAAAGGGGTCACGACCCACAGGTTGAGAACCACTGACTTAAACGAATCGGAGCCAAACATGTCACACACCTGTGCTTGGTTCTGTGTTGAGGAGGGTGTCCCGGCGATTCCATTTAAGGCCCAATTGCAAATGACTTATTTTCTCTGGAAAGTCATGAAATTGTTTCTGTGGTTTTTAAAAATGTCTTTACAGAATGGCTCCAGGAGGGTTTCACTGTTTTCTGAGAAACAGCAAAGCTACGGTGCATTGAACTGGAATGACTGACAGCAAAGGAGGCGGACCTCAGCGCCCCCACACCAGAGATAAAAGAGCTTTGAAATTTGTGCCCACCAGTTGACAGTATTTTCTGGGAAGCCTCACACTGGAAACCTTTTAAAGGAGCAGCACTCTGTGCTCCACACCCAGAATAAGTTAGCTGAAATCATAGTGCATATCCCACCTGTCCCGGCGCTTCCAGAGTTAAAGGCCAACAACCTACAAAAGTGGCTTCACTGACGATGTAGAAACAAAACCTAAATGAGTCGTAAGAATATCAGGTCAAATGTGACCCCTGAAGAAAATGTGAAACAACCAGAAGAACTCCGTTTCAGTGGCCTGCAAGCAAAGGCCTGGCTAGGAATTGGGAGAAGGAGCAGAGACTCAGAGCCAGACCAGGGCAGGGCCTATTCCACTGGTGGTTGGTGTAAGTTCATGAAATAGGAACTGCTGTTAGTCACTTTCCTCTTTGAGTGTTTGCAGAGTGATCCCTGATGTTTTTTAGTTCCATGTCTCACCAATCTTTGAAAAGATGCCACTTTTTGAGAATTTTTAAAAATATATTTTTATTGATTTCAGAGAGGAGGGGAAAAGGAGAAAGATAGAAACATCATTGATGAGAGGGAAACATTGATTGGCTGCCTCCTGCACGTCCCACACTGGGGATTGAGCCTGCAACCTGAGCATGTGATCAGGAATCAAACCATGACCTCCTGGTTCCTAGGTCGACACTCAACCACTGAGCCATGCCGGCTGGGTTTGAGAATTGACTGACTTGCTCCTATGTCCTCCTTCCTCTCCCACCACCCCTCAAAGTGGGAGGTGCATATTATTAGCTCATGAAGTTGATCACCCATCAGGGCACAGCTGTGTCATCTCCTCTGAAGCATCCTTGTTTCTTTTATTCTGAATTAAGCTATGTAGCCACCATGAGCTTTACACCTTATCTTTACACCTATGCCTTGCACTTTATTGTGTTGTATATTTTAATGAGTTGGGCCTGTAGACACAAATCCTGTCTTATTTATACTTGATTCTCTGACAACATCCTCACAGCATTTGACTTTTCTGGATTTTCTGATCCTTGGATCTGAGTTGAGAATTCCACGGACTTGGTAGATTTTGAAACAAATAAACCTATGTTTATTTGGCCATTTTAATGACTGCTTTTGTGAAGTGCCTGTCTATGTCTTTTGCACAGTTTTCTATTGGGTCACTTGGCTTTTTCTTATTAAGTTGTAGTGTTCTTTCTATATTCAGGATAAGAATCCTTCATCAGTTGTAATTATTGCTAATATCGTCTCCCACTCTGTCTTCCCTTTTTGTTCTCTTAAAGATGTATTTTGTTGAAAAGAATTCCTAATTTTATATAGCCCAATTTATCATTTTATTTATGGCTGCTGTTCTTTGTGTCTCAAGAAGTCTTTACCTAGCCCAACTCATAAAGGTAGTCTCCTAGCCCTAACCTGTTTGGCTCAGTGGATAGAGCGTCAGCCTGCGGACTGCAGGGTCCCAGGTTCGATTCTGGTCAAGGTCATGTATCTTAGTTGCAGGCACATCCCTAGTAGGGGGTGTGCAGGAAGCAGCTGATTGATGTTTCTAACTCTCTATCCCCCTCCCTTCCTCTCTGTAAAAAATCAATAAAAATATATATTAAAAAAAGGAGTCTCCTAAATTTTCTTCTAGAAGTATTATTTTCTTTTCTTTTCTTTTCTTTTCTTTTCTTTTCTTTTCTTTTCTTTTCTTTTCTTTTCTTTTCTTTTCTTTTCTTTCTTTCTTTCTTTCTTTCTTTCTTTCTTTCTTTCTTTCTTTCTTTCTTTTCTTTTCTTTTTTTTTTTACAGAGAGGAAGGGAGAGGGATAGAGAGTTAGAAACATCGATTAGAAAGAAACATCGATTAGAAAGAAACATCGATCAGCTGCCTCTTGCACACTCCCTACTGGGTATGTGCCCGCAACCAAGGTACATGCCCTTGACCAGAATCGAACCTGGGACCCTTGAGTCCGCAGGCCGACGCTCTATCCACTGAGCCAAACCGGTTACGGCTAGAAGTATTAGTTTCTTTTTTCACATTTAGATAACCAATCCATCATAGAAAAAAAGCAATCAACCTTTTTTAGACAGAGCTATGTACATGTCCATAGCTCTTAAAATAATAGAGAGTGAGGAGGCAGGGGGGCAAAAGGGAGGACCTTAGGGCCTTGTTAAGGGAGGGTATTAGTGAGATGTAGTTTTACGTAATGGTTAAGAACATAGTTTATGTCAGCAAATTCTCTAAGTTCAAAAGCTAGCTTTACTATGTATGTGATGCTGAACATTTTATGGCACCTCTTTGTGCCTCATCTATGTCCTCATATGTAAAATGGGATTAACAATATCAAATTAGGCTTGAGCAAATTCTGACATCTTTTTGGCACTTGATAGAGAGCTAAAATTAAAACATTTCATTTTTGACCTTGTAATTAATGGAAACTATTAAGCCTTTACTTTCATAAATACTTAAAATGGATTTTGTGTTAACTATATAGAGGGTGGTGTTTCAGACTACTATCATGAGATAATAAACACAAGAGAATCAGTGATAGTTGTTTCACTTATCAGTGATGGTACTATTCCCTAATTACAGTGGCTAATCAGTGATAATATTTCAATCAACAGGTGACTTTTTATATTTATCAATGAATTTCCAATGAGATTGGAGAACAGGTCTCAATCTGATTGCATATCAAAATGAACTTTCTCCAGGACTAATTTAGAGCATCTCATCAAGATGGCTTAAGTCACACGAATAAAGATGAATCTAGGCCATACGGATATGTAGCCTATAAAGGAAGACAGGCATTGACAGAATAACACCAGTATTAGTGTTCTAATATGCAAGATAATTAGATTTCGGGTCTAGACTCTTCTGAAAACAACACA
This sequence comes from Myotis daubentonii, assembly GCF_963259705.1. Taxonomy (NCBI): domain Eukaryota; kingdom Metazoa; phylum Chordata; class Mammalia; order Chiroptera; family Vespertilionidae; genus Myotis; species Myotis daubentonii. The sequence goes on along the minus strand of NC_081841.1, from coordinate 74,981,327 downwards.
AGCAGAGAAGTACATCAGGTCAAGATTTTAATTCAGAGAGTGGGATGAGAATAAATATTTTGTGGGTTTTTCTTATTAAAGGGTGACCTCTATCACGGCGTATGTGTTAAGGTCTGGTATATATTTGGCAGTGTGAAATCTTTGATGTCTTTGATTCACGTCCCAAAGTAGAGAAAGAAACACAAATGAAGAGGAAGTGGGATTTATTTGGATCCCTTGTTTCCAAATGCAACACATACTGCATTGACATTTCTTACTGCCTCAGGTCACCATTAGGTTAAGACTAAAGAGATTATTCTTTTCTCTGGGGTAATAAGTAGGCAAATGACTTGAGCAGCACATTCTATGCCACACTCTGATTTAGGAGTGGCTGTGATTATAAGAAGTCCTGTTCCATTTTCATGTCTTCAATCTCACTTTGAAAAACATCCACCATGATGGCCACAAGAGGCTTCAAGTTCCACTCTCTCTACTACCTTTGCTCAGGATCAAGGGCCAGAAGAGTCACTGAGACATCTTATCAGAAGGGTTTAAGTTAGTCTGTTTTAAGGAAAGTGTTCCACTCACACTGACTCTTCAGCTACTTTTCATCCCACAAGGCCAGATAAGATGGGCCTACAAGTTAAGTGTATGGGATAATAGGTCAAAGAATATAAATCAGGGATGCTATTAACCAGGAGATATTCATAGCTCCTCCCATGCCTTCCCTCATTTTACCCCCTCCTTGATAAGGCCAGAAAAAAGACAAAAAGCCCAAGAGCTCAGACTAGTCTTTGAAAACTACATTCACCATGTTGCATGTGGTCTGCTCTAGGTCACGTGGGTGTACATGTGGGCTTGGCCAGACCCCAACTAAATATAACATGCTTGGACCAGTATTATTTTCTGTGCACGTATTTCACTCTAGAACAGAATTCAGGTGTGCAGGGTTCCTTGGCATCAATCCCTCCATCACCTTATATTTCTATTAGAGGCCTGGTGCACAAATTCATGCACCAGTGGGGCCCTCGGCTTGGCCTGCAGGATCAGGCTGAAACTGGCTCTCCAACATCCCCCGAGGGGTCCCAGATTTCCAGAGGGCTCAGGCCATGCCAAGGGACCCCACCAGTGTACAATCAGGGCTGGGGAGGGACTCGGAAGATTGGCCAGCTGGGGAGGGACCGTGGGAGGGCTCCAGGGCATGTCTGGCGTGTCTCACTCAGCCCTGATTGGCCACACCCCAGAAGCAAGCTAACCTACTGGTCGGAGCATCTGCCCCCTGGCAGTCAGTGCACATCATAGCAAGCGTTTGAGCAGCCTTAGTATATCATTAGCATGTTATGCTTTGATTGGTTGAACGAACGACCAGATATTTAGCATATTAGGTTTTTATTATATAGGACAGGTGGCAGAGATTTGGTGAACCAATAAAGCATATCACCTGAGGACCAACATTTGGACAGTAGAGGCCCTCAGAGAGTAAGGGAAGCTTTTTTAAGATTTAGTATTAGGGATTCCTTTTGGGTGCCAGTTTGTCCAGGACTTAAAATGCTGGACCAGCAAAGAGGAGTGGGAGCCAAGGCCAACTCATCAGTCATCTCTGCTGATGGAGCTAGAGGCTCTGACAGCCCTGCTCTGGAAACCCAGCCAAGGAGTCAAGCCAGGAGGATGAGGTCACCGGTGCCTTATTAAAGTCCATGTGTAACCAAAGTGGGTGGCAGGGAGAGGGCTCTTCCCAGAGGACACTCTGTCTTCTTGCTTAGTCAAACAAGGACAAGTGCATTTCAAAACGTGTGACATTTCAGCAGGAGGCAGGTCCAGGTCCACAATCCTTTCTCGGCTATTACAAAACCCCAAAGAGGAGGCCTTTTTTAAGTGTAGGGGCTAAACTCACGAGAGCAAAAGCAGTTCTGACCCTTAGTTGTGTGTCTCAGAGCTTTTACCCCTCAGTATTACATCTGCCATGTGCATTTTTGCTATTTTATTTATTTTTTAAATTTATGTTTATTGTTGAAACTATTATAGATGTCCCCTAAATTTGGGTTTAATTTTGCTCTTTGAGAAGAGTTAAAGCTGCCCCTGTAGGTAACAGGGAATAAGAAAAAAGAGGGGTGGGGGGGAAGGAGCTGTTTTAATCAATAATGCAGTAAGAAAAATTAGTACAGAAGACAGATCATGGTGTCTTCATGAAACAAATATCAAAATCAAAAGTAATTTACGACCAAGAGCAAATGGCAAATTGCAGAAGGTTTTCTGTGCGTTGATGATCAAGAACTAATGAAAGGTAAGAAGACATTGCAAAGGACACACAATGCAGACCATTGATAAAATGAATTTGACAATGGAGACGTGAACATATACCACTACTTTTGCCACGAGTCAAGCTAAAATATACAAAAATTGAACATTGAAAGCAATGCAAATATTCAGCAGGCAGTTGTATTAGTCAGGGTTCTCCAGAGAAACAATTGGGCAATCATTCCCGGTTTTAAGACCAAAGGAGATAGGAGAGATTTGAAATTGTTGAGAAACACTGGACCCTTCTCCTCATTATTTTTTCTTACTCCATTCTGCTATAGAGTTCTCAGACTCAGTCTCTAAAGGGAGCTAAATGCAAAAGAAACACTTCACTGAGAAATGTTGCTTTCAAGAGCAATAAGCTATACCTCAAACCAAGAGCTCTCAGACTGTGACTAGCTGAGCTTGTGGACAGGAACCCTTCCTCATCTGGTGAGCAGCATCCTTGGGCTCTGCATCCCATCGCTAATGAGGAAACTGGCTGTCCCAGGCAGAGAGGCCTCTGTCCTGAGGGATTCCGAATTGATGGCTGCCTCCCAGCAATGACATTGGACTGTCACTTTTTCTCCATTCCCTTTTCTTTTGAACTGAATGCAGGCTTCACAAAACAACAGCTTTTGGGAGGATAGACACAATGATTTGCTCAACAGAATGTAGCATTTTTACAGAAATATGTTGCTTTTTCATGTATAATTGAATAAAAACATCATGAATGTCTTTATTGGTGTAACTGTAAGCAGCATAGAAAGACTCTCAGCGTTGAAAGAGATTAAAAATTACTTATCCCAAACATGAGGGAATCCTTGCTGAGACGTCTCAGCTTCGGAAATGCTTGTATATCAGTGAGTGTCATAGCAAGAAATAGATGGCACACTCCAAGTGGGTCCCTGAAAAGTGATTATTTACAAAATGTGGGCAGGCTTTATGAAAACCAATATGAGATTTAGCAGGACTTTGAGCCTAACAAGATCAGGGAGCCCCCACCTCCCCTGAAGGGACAATGGAAACAGTGGTTCCTGAAACTCTGAGAGGGTATCTGTCTTGGTCAGCTGGGGCGGCCATAACAAAATACCATAGACTGGGTGGCTTAGACAGCACAACTGTTTCTCACAGTTCTGGAGGTTGGGAAGTCCACAGTTCTGGCAGATTTGGTTCCAGGTGAAAGCTAGCTTCTGGGCTTGCAGACAGCTGCCTTCTCACTGCATCCTCACAGGGCAGAGAGAGCAAGCTTTGGCCTCCCTTCCTTTTTTTATAAGGCATTAATCCCAGCCTCATGACCTCCCCTAAACCTACTTACCTCCAAAGGCCCACTTCCAAATACCATCACTTTGGGGTTAGGGCTTCAAAGTATGAACCTGGGAGGCATGCAAACATTTAGTCCGCAGAGCAGCAGAATGGAGAGGGCAGAAAGCAGCTGTCACCTTCCACAGCAATGTTACATCAAGAGAGCCAGGGGCATAGGTGTCCAGATCCCACTCTTCACTGGCTCTCCCACTGGCCAAACTCAACAAGTAGCAGGTGGATAAGGCGGCCAGTTGATGTGGTGCATGTCCGTCCGCCTTCTTTGGCAGTGAGCAGTGGGGATGTGGCTGTGGAGAGGCAAATGGAAAATATCCAACCAGCCTCGTGGACTACTTATTCCCCTGGAATAACTAAATGTGGCCATGTGTATACGGCTCTTAGCAGTGCCTACAATGCTATAGAAGCTCAATCAATGCTAGTGTGCTGAGTATAAATTTTGTGGAACCAGACCTTATTACTCAGGTGTGCACACTTTGGTTTTTTTGATTGTTTGTGGGTGTTTTCTTTTTCTTAACAACTGAATCTGAATCTCAAGTTTCCAATTTCTGTTGAGTAGATTGCAGAAGACATAATCTTACCAAATCATTATAACTCAGCGATTTTTGAAAAATGTCTTTTCTTTCTTTTTTTTAATATATTTTTTATTGATTAAGATATTACATATGTGTCCTTGTCCCCACGTTACCCTCTACCCCCCCCCCGCGCTCATGCCCTCACCCCCCCCCCCCCCGTTGTCCGTGTCCATTGGTTAGGCCTATATGCCTGCATGTAAGTCCTTTGGTTGATCTTTCCCCCTTACCCCCACCCTCCCCTACCCTCCCTCCAAAGCCCGACAGTCCAATCAATGCCTCTCCGTCTCTGGATCAGTCCTTGTTCATCAGTTTATGTTGTTCATTATATTCCACAAATGAGTGAGATCATGTGGTATTTATCCGATCTCCAGTTCCATCCATGCTGTGGCAAATGGTAAGAGTTCCTTTTTCTTCTTCCTCTTCTTAAAGAATACCTTTCAGCATTTCATATAATGCTGGTTTGGTGGTGATGAACTCCTTTAGCTTTTTCTTATCCGTGAAGCTCTTTATCTGACCTTCTATTCTGAATGATAGCTTTGCTGGATAAAGTAATCTTGGTTGCAGGTTCTTGCTATTCATCACTTTGAATATTTCTTGCCACTCTCTTCTGGCCTGCATGGTTTCTGTTGAGAAATCAGCTGACAGTCGTATGGGTACTCCCTTGTAGGTAACTGACTGTCTTTCTCTTGCTGCTTTTAAGATTCTCTCTTTGTCTTTTGCTCTTGGCATTTTAATTATGATGTGTCTTGGTGTGGTCCTCTTTGGATTCCTTTTGTTTGGGGTTCTCTGCTCTTCCTGGACTTGTAAGTCTATTTCTTTCACCAGGTAGGGGAAGTTTTCTGTCATTATTTCTTCAAATAGGTTTTCAATATCTTGCCCTCTCTCTTCTTCTGGTACCCCTATAATTCTGATGTTGGTACACTTGAAGTTGTCCCAGAGACTCCTTACACTATCTTCATATTTTTGGAATCTCTTTTCTTTTTTCTTTTTCGGTTGGGTATTTTTTGTTTCTTTGTATTTCAAATCTTTGACTTGATTCTTGGGATCCTCTTGTCTGCTGTTGGATCTCTGTATATTATTCTTTATTTCAGTCAGTGTATGCTTAATTTCTAGTTGGTCTTTTTTCATGTCCTCCATGGTCTCACTATACTTATTGAGGGACTCATTAAATTTATCGGCGGTTTCCATAAAATTCTTGAAAAACCTTATAAACGTGGCCTTGAACTCTATATCCAGTCGTTTGCTTTCCTCCATTTCTGCCATTTGTGACCTGTTTCTTTGTCTCCGCATTTTGGCTGCTTCCCTGTGTTGATAGAGTGGCTTTGTGTGCTAGGTGTCCTGTAGGGCCCAGTGGCTCAGCCTCCCCAGTTACCTGAGGTGGACACTTTTGGTGCACCCCCTTGTGGGCTTTGTGCACAGTCTTGTTGTAGCTATGCCTTGGTTGTTGTAGGATCACTGGGAGGAATTGACCTCCCAGCCAATTGGCAGTGAGAATCAGCTGTGGTTATGGTGGGAGAACTTCTGTGCTGGAGACACCCTTCTGGGGCAAGACTTGCTTCAGTGGGGCTTTGGTGCTCACTGAGACTGCACCCTGAGTGTGTCCCTTATGGATCTGAGGAGTTTTGATCTGGATGGTCCCCCTCTGACCACTGGGTACAGTGGCTCTTGGATCTAAGGAGGTGCTAATTTAGCCTCTGCCTGAGGTTACACAGCAGGAACTACGAAGAGAACTGCAGATTCCCCTTCCTTTTTTTTGGAGTTTGGAAGTGCCCTGATGAGGCTCAGCTGTGAAGCAATGCAAGCCTCTGTGGGGCCTTGGGCCTTCTCTTGGAAGTTCTGGGTCTGTCTGGCCCGGCTGCAGTTAGGTAATTACAGGTTGCAAATGGCCGGGGCATTCATATGCAAAAGCCTCTGCCACAGCCTGGGTGGGGTGGGGTCTCAAGGAATCAAAGGGCGGAGCAAGCAGCTATGGCAGATCCTCAGCCCTGCCCTAAGGAGTCGCGAGTCTCAGTGTCCTGGTAACGGCTGCAAGCACCTCTGAGGGAAAGCCGCCCTCAAGATCGCCCACTGCCAGACAGTCCAGTTTTTCCCCGTATGAGTCCTGGGTCCCCAGAGACTTCCCAGAACCGGAGTTCAGAGCCATCGGGAGCTTGTGACTCCCTCCAGATTCAAAAAGACAGCCGCGTCCTCAGGTGCCAGACCCTTTCCGCGCGCACGAGCCCCCTACCTCTGCACTTTGCTTCCGCAGCTCCTCTGGCTCTCAGTGTGCTTTTCTTTCCTTCTAGTTGTAGAATTTACACTCAGCCAGCCTTCCTGCAGTTCTGGATGATGTCTGTTTTGTGTTTTTGATGTATTTTTCAATTGTTGTGGGAGGCAGCAATTTCCCAGTGTTTATCTATGCCGCCATCTTAGTTACTCCCCTTCTTTTTTTTTTTTTTTTTTTTACTACAAAAGAAAACTAACTTTATTCCACAATGAGTTTTGAAAAACCATGTTAATGTTATACATTAATTTTAAAGAGGGGCATATTTATACTGTACATTTGGAGGTTGATGGAAGCCTATTTGATAAAGAGCAGATAAAATCATTCAAGTAAAAATCTTTATTCTGATGTTAAAATAATTAATCATATTGGAGAACTTATATTACTTTGTTTTTAATGTAGTGTGTGTGTGTGTGGGGGGGGGGGGGGTAGTTTCCTGATAAGAATGATGGATAGTTTATTTGATTCTTTAATTTTCTCTTCATTTTCTTTTCTTCAGGGAAAACAGTTTTCTGAGGACAAAAAATATTTTGTTGACTCCCTTTGCCTCTTGGATACCCCACTCCCTATCATCTGGTTTTCTGGTACCAAACACTTATCTTATTCACTTCTGATCTCTCCAGGTCTCCTGGAAACTTGATCTGTTTTCTTCATTGTTAGTATGGTTCTTATCTAAAACCCTTGGGATGGAACATGCTATGAGAAACTGCTCCCCAAGCACCATGCTTGTTTGTGAGAATGTTAAGGATCTTCTGTTTCAGTTTATTTGCTGTAACGTGATCTCAATGTTTTGCAGCACTAATGAGATGGTCACACATCTTTTCTTCCTCTCTCTTATCAGCAGCATACTGGGCACACTGCGACTTAGTATTTTACTTCCGCACTGCACCTCCTCTGAGTCTTGGTATGCTTTTCTCTTTCCTTCTAGTTGAAGAATTTCCACTCAGCCAGCCTTCCTGTGGTTCTGGATGATGTCCATTCCGTCTTTTAGTTGTATTTTTGAAGTGGTTGTTCGAGACAGCAAACTCCGGTGTTTACCTATGCCGCCATCTTTGTTTCTCCGAAAAATGTCTTTTCTTTAGACAAATTGCCACATTCAGGATTTTCCAGGTCTGATCTCAATTCCTGAGGGGTCTTATGAATTATCTGGGCATTGGTAATATGGCTCACTGCCACCCTCTGTCCTCTTCTGTGATATTAGCATCTGCCTTTTCCATTTCTATGGTTTATAACATGCACCCTATTCTCTGAGTCTTTCAGGCTTTATCCTTAATATTCACAATCAAACTTTGGAAATATAAATAAATAAGCCAAGTATATTTCATCCTCACTTGTCCCCTTAGCTAGATATTCATGTGTAATGAATGGTCTGTACCATACAGAGCAGTCTTCAAATTTGGTGTTGAAGCATCAAATGTCATAGTATTTTGTCTGAAGTAATTGAAATAACCAAGGTAATATTTAGTCAAAGACAAAAAGCTATTACTTATTTATTATAATACTGATTTGGGGGTGCTTCATATTTATTAGGGAGTGAATAAGACTGGCCACCTTGGAGCCCTACATTCATGATATTTGACCTACTTTCTCAAGAGAGATTTTAATTATCATAGAAGTGTAAGTTTGAGGTTTGGCTGTCCACTGAATTTCTGCTTCTGGATAATAACGAATTTATTCTTTTGGCCTCATTAATATGAAAATGGAAATACATTTGCTGGAATTCAGTGTGTATATGCTGCAAGGGGATAAAATCGCTGATAATACTTTGATTTTTAAAAATGTATTCTGGAAGGATGATTGCACAGTTTCAAATGCTCTGAATATTGGAATTTTGACATTTTGGAATAAAATTAATATGACCTGTGGGTTGCACCAACATTCAAACAGAAAGAATGGTGCTGATTCTAGATTTGAAGGTCATCATCTAAATCCAACTAATGAAAAAGGAATGTGGAACCATGACAGTCAGGAGGAGTTAGTTAATCTCTCTGCCCTTTGTGGTTAGTTCAGAACAGGTGAGGACCTAAAGTTTAATTCCTTTGTCCATATTAACATGTGTGCATTCAAAAGAAAAATAAGAATGAACATTCTTTCCTCAACATGCACACCCAGAGTTCAGTAGTAATTAATGCAAGATTCAAACTTGCTAAGGGCTTTGTTAAATTATATAAAATGCAAGTACTTACATACACTGTCTTTGCTAAAACACAATGTATTCTCAATGTACTACTATTAGTTGCTCTTGAGGGACAGTGCTTGGTGTTCATTGAGTAACAAGAGAAGAACCAGTATAAATGGTAGAGAAATTATAAGAGCAAACACCTATTTTGTGGTTTCTCTGTGCCAGACTCTGTGATAACCACTTTACATATATTAACTTATTTAATTCTTCCAATAACCCTATTATGTTGTTACTATTCCTGTCATACCCATTCTACTGATGGAGAAACTGAGGCAAGTTTTAACTAATATTTGCTGAGTGTCTACTATGTACCTGACATTGGCCTAAGAATTAAGAATGCAATAAAGCCCTAACCGGTTTGGCTCAGTGGATAGAGTGTTGGCCTGCGGACTCAAGAGTCCCAGGTTCGATTCCAGTCAAGGGTAGGTACCTTGGTTGCGGGCATATACCCAGTAGGGGGTGTGCAAGAGGCAGCTGATCGATGTTTCTCTCTCATCGATGTTTCTAACTCTCTATCCCTCTCCCTTCCTCTCCTTGGAAAAATCAATAAAATATATATATTTTTTAAAAATAATGCAATAAAATCCCTGGCCCATTTGGCTAAATGGATAGAGCATCAGCCTGCATACTGAAGGGTTCCAGGTTTGATTCCTGTCAAGGACACATGCCCAGGTTGCAGGCTTGATTCCCAATAAGGGGCATGCAGGAGGCAGCCAATCAATGATTCTGTCTCATCATTGATGTTTCTATTTCTCTCTCCCTCTCCCTTCCTCTCTGGAATCAATAAAAAAATATATATTTTTTTTAAAGAATTCAATAAAAAGTATCCTGCCTTCATGGAATTTACCATCTAGTGGTGAGAGACAAAAAAATAGACTATAAATATGTTAAATCATATGACTAATTAGAAAATGAAAAGTGATACGGAAAAAAAGTAAAGCATTAAAGAAGGAAAGGATTGTGTCTGTGTGCATGTGTGAATATGCAATTTAAAGTAAAGATGATGGATACAGAAAGCCTCATCAAGAAGGGAAAGAGGCCCTAACCAGTTTGGCTCAGTGGATAGAGCATTGGCCTGCAGACTCAAGGGTCCCAGGTTCGATTCTGGTCAAGGGCATGTACCTTGGTTGCGGGCACATCCCCAGTGGGGAGTGTGCAGGAGGCAGCTGATCGATGTTTCTCTCTCATCGATGTTTCTAACTCTCTATCCCTCTCCCTTCCTCTCTGTAAAAAATCAATAAAATATATTAAAATAAAATAATAAAGGGAAAGAGCCTTAGCCTATTTGGCTCAGTGGCTAGAGTGTTGGCCTGTAGACTGAAGGGTCCCTGGTTCCATTCAGGTAAAGGGCACATCCCTGGGCTGTGGCCTCGATCCCCAGTAGGGGGCATGCAGGAGGCAGACCATCAGTGATTCTCTGTCATCATTGATGTTTCTATCTCCCTCCCTCTCCCTTCCTCTCTGAAATCATTAAAATTATTTTTAAAAGAAAGAAGGAAAAGAAAGGGAAGGGGGAAATTCAGGAACTTAGCTTGGAGAACCTCTGACATTAAGGCATCAGGAAGATAAGAAGGAGCCAGCGTCGGAGGCCTGGCAGGAGAAGCGAGTGGAGTAGGGAAACAACCAGGTGGGCGTGCTGCCTGCAAGGCAAGTGAAGGCAGAACTGCAGAGAAGGTGCTGACGGCATGTGCCAAAAGCTGCTGATAGTTCAGATAAAGTGAGGATTGGGACTGGATCATTAGGCTGTGCACTGTATGGATTATCAGTGACTTTGACAAGAGCAGTTTGGGCAGAGGGGTGCGGGCTAAATCCTTTTGGAGTGGATTTTAGCAAGAATGCAAAAACAGAATTGAAGACAGTGAGTTTAGACACCTTTTAAAAAGAGTTTTGCTAGTAAAATGAGCAGAGATAGCTGGAGATAAAAGTGCACGTTGGGGTGTGAGGGAAAGAACAGCATATTTGTACGGTGATGAGAATGATCCAGCAGAAAGGATCAGAGAGATTAGGTAATTTGCTCAAGGTCACAGGACCATGTCGAGCAGAGAAGAGCTGTCCCAGACAAAAGATGAGGTAATCCAGACAAGCCCACCCCCAGAAGCAGAGCACTTAGCCAGCCTGGCAGATGACTACATATTCCTGAGTGAGCCCAGCCAAGACCAGCTTAATAAATGGTGGTTGTTCTAAGCTACTAACTTTACAAGTGGTTGTTATGCCAAAAAGGTAACTGTTACTAGGTCGAATTATTTACATGTGTTTGGGGTACAAGTCACCACATAAGTTCAAGATCATAACTAATATATGCAAAACCTGTCATTAGTTTCATTATAATGAGATTGTAAGAGACCTTTTGCTCTCAAAGGTCTGCCCAAGTACAATACTGTATATTTTATGCGACATTTCTAATTTCCCTTTTCACTAGTAAAAAGGGGAATGTAATCACCTTCAGTAAATTATTGATGATGTGAAAGTTGATATATCTTGTCTAGACAACACCAAGCAACTGCTTTCTCTTGCTCTAGTGTGTCGTAACTGACATTTTTTACACCGCCTTTATTTCTTTTGTAAAATCATGAGAGCATTGTTTGCAACAAACATAAAAACAGTCTTCAAAATTCTTCAAAGGTCATTTTGTCATAAAATAAAGAGCAAATGTATGAATTGAAGAAATATTGAAAAAGAAACAAGCATTCCTATGTGTTTCTGTTACTGCAATCAGTCGATTCAAATAAGAAAGCATGACAGTGGATAAGTAACTCGGCAATTGGACGGCCATGAAAGAAGGGATTTTTGGCAAAGGCAAGGTGTAATCTTGAAATGGGAGAGATGGAAATCATAATAAAACCACTACCACATGCAATATGTAGCTTGAAAAAAAATTGTGGTTTGAGTGAAGCTGAGTTTTAAAACCAGATGGCTACTGAAATGCTAGTCCTAATTTGTGTCTTTCTCATGAAGTGTATGTTGCCAAACAAATTCCTGTTTTCCAGGAATGGTGAAATCGTCATTGATCATGTGCCTCGGGAGGAGGAAGAATTTGGGATGAAAATGTATATTGCCGCATGACAAATTACCCCGAATTTTTGTAGTGCTAGTTTCTGAGGGTCAGGAACCAGGAGCAGCTTATCTGAGTGGTTCTGTCATCTGGGGCTGCAGTCTTCAGGAAGCTGGGCCGAGACTTTGAGGAGAATTAGACGCATTCCCGTGGCTATTGCAGAAGGCTTCAATGCCTCACATTTTATCTTTGTAACTTAATCTAGGAAGTGACGTACAACTCTTTCTGGTCAAACAGACCAACTTTAGCATCATATGGGAGGGAACTACACAGGATGCGAATTTCAGGAAATGGGATTGTTGGAGGCCATCTTGGAGCTGGCTTTGTTTATAGTTTACTAGGGGCCCGGTGCACGAAATTCGTGCACTGGGTGTGTGCGGGGGAGTGTCCCTCAGCCCAGCCTGCCCCCTCTCACATACTGGGAGCCCTCAGGCATTGACCCCCATCACCCTCCAATTGCAGGATCGGCCCCTTGCCCAGGGGACCCTCATTTCCCCCCATCACTGGTTCTGCCCCCAGCCCAGGCCTGATGCCTCTGGCCCAGGCATCAGGCCTGGGCAGGGGACCCCCAGAACCCTCCAATTGCTGGCTCTGCCCCTTGCCCAGGCCTGATGCCTCGGCCAGAGGCGTAGACCCCCTTCACCCTCCGATCGCCTGATCGGCCCCTTGCCCAGGCCTGACGCCTTCGCCAGAGGTGTCAGGCTTGGACAGGGGACCCCCATCTCACCCCGATCACTGGCTCTGGCCCCCGCCCAGGCCTGAGGCCTCTGGCCCAGGAATCATGCCTGGGCAGGGGACCCCCATCTTCCTCTGATCGCATGCTCCACCCCCCGCCCAAGCCTGACGCCTCTGACCCAGGCTTCAGGCCTGGGCAAGGGGACCATCATATCCCCCCAATCCCCGGCTCAGCCCCCCACCCAGGCCTGATGCCTCGGCCAGAGGAGTTGACCCTCATCACCCTCCGATCACCAATCACCGGATCGGCCCCTTGACCAGGCCTGAGGCCTCTGGCAGAGGTGTCAGGCCTGGACAGGGGACCCCCAGCTCCCCGTGGTTGCAGGCTCCGCCCCTTCCCAGGCCTAACACCTCTGGCCTAGGCGTCCGGCCTGGGCAGCGGGGACCCGCAGTGGCAGCGGGGGGGGGGGGGGGGGAGGGGGCGCTGTGATCATGGGCTTCGCTTTAGGCCCAGGCAAGGGACCCCTAGCTCCTGGGACTGCCAGCTTCGACCGTGCCCAGCTCCCATCGCTGGCTCCACCCCCACTTCCTGCTATCACTGGCCAGGGCAGAAAAAGCACCTGATTCTCCGATCATGGCTGGGGGGCAGGGCAAAGGCGGCCCTGGGTTTCCAATCACTGTCAGTGGCAGGGGGCTTCTTCCTGCTTTCCCTTTCGCCTCCCTGCATTGTGCCTACATATGCAAATTAACCGCCATCTTGTTGGCAGTTAACTGCCAATCTTAGTTGGCAGTTAATTTGCATATAGCCCTGATTAGCCAATGAAAAGGGTAGCTCGTACGCCAATTACCACTTTTCTCTTTTATTAGTGTAGATTCTTTTATAAAGAGTCATTTGGGAGGTCACGGTTAGATTCCTGGTCAGGGCATATGCCGAGATCGTGGCTCGATCCCCATGTGGAGCATGTGGAGGAAGCTGATAAATGATTCTTTCTCATCATTGATGTTTTTTTTGTCTCTCTCCCTCTCCCTTCCTCTCTGAAATCAATAAATATATATCTATATATTTTAAAAAGAGCCATTTGGCCCCACTAGTGAATGGCCCAGTGTATACCCCTATATCTTCTTGGGTTTAAACAAATCATAGTCACAGGGAGTTGGAGTTAGAAGAAACTAGACCAACCCCTCGTTTTCTCCTAAGATTCATCAGGATGGAGTAGGAAAATAAAGCCCAGAATCCTTAAATCATTTCCTCAGAATCATCCTCCTCAGAAAAGCCTATTCAGAATGTTATGTTTAGATCTATCAGTACCTTTTTAATAAAACATTTGAATCAATAGTATTTTGTTTATGGTTTATTTTACTGATAAATCACAAGAACTCAAAAGTTGAGTTAAATTTAATTTTTCACAGTTCAGTATTCTTTCAAGTCAATGTTATCTTTTATTAATTTCTAAATATCTATTAAGTTTTATTTTGTGGCAAATGTATGTTAGATACTGGATAAACTGTTTAACATAAGAGAGAGAATCCCCTTTCCCAATGAATTCTACAGTCTTTTGGAGGAGAGGATCTGTTTACTGAACATTGAAATATGTACTGTGTGGGATACAAAAATGAGGAAAATATTATGCTTGCTCTAAAGGAGCTTAAAATCGAGCACAACTCATTTTGGAATTGTACATTTAAGATGCTAATTGGCATACTTTAACCCTTTATATAAATGGCTACCTAGCCCTGACTGGTGTGGAGCTAAAAGGCTCTAAAGCCATGTTGGTGGGGGCTGGATTTGTTGCTGGCAATCAAACTGGCTCCATGTTACTTTAATGTGTTTAAATTTTTAATGTTTCTGTAAGATGTTCTTGTTATATAAACACTTAGAGTATATGCATGAAAGAGAAAAGTGATAAACGGAGTGGACACAGTTAAAAATTTCTACTTCTAGGCTTCATTGGGGTACTTAAAGAATGCTAAATGATGACAATTGCCCCAATTACCAGCGGCTTGTAAAGGCATCACATGTCAGTAGGAAATTAGTTTTTAAAATAGAGGTGACATCAGGCCCATGATGTGCATGGCACCAGGAAAGATGTGTTTTTTCCCCAAAGACTGGGGATGCCACAAGTTCTTCTTCTAGCTTTATGGTGATTGTAGCTTCATCAGTCAAGTGTTTGTATCCAGGAACAAAACCATGAATTTTTTGCAAGGAGCTGACTGTATATGAGATAAATTGCTTCCTTGCAATATCCCGTTGAGAAGGATTTTGATGGAAAAGTTTTTTTTAGATGACTTCCACAGTCCCCATTGATTGATTCAGCTCTTTGTTGGGTGCAGTGTGTACTCCATTTGTTCATCTGCGCCAGGGCTGGCTCTCCCAGTGAGCAGCCAATTTGAGGGGAAATGGAGCCAGAGATAACCATTTTTATTTTATTTTTCTGCACGGTACATAGCAGAATATCACATCCAAGAAGGCACATAATAAATGTTCTTTGTAAAGGCAAGAACTGCTGGCAGCACAGTGTCCGAGCTCAGGAGACATTGGGCTTGTTTTTTATTGTCCTTCCTACATAATACTGAATCTAAATTCTTTAGCATTATAAAGTAGCCCATTCCCTTTCACCGCAACATACTCAGATACTTTGTGTTCATCATATCTTCTGAGAATATTGTGGTGAAAAGGGAATGGACTTTCGAATTAGACAGATATTAATTTAGCCATTCTTTTGTTCAACAAATATTTGTCAAGAATGTACACATACTGCCCTAGCTGGTTTGGCTTAGTGGCTAGAGTGTCAGCCTGTGGACGGAAGGGTCCCAGGTTCCATTCTGGTCAAGGGCAGATGCCTGGGTTGCAGGCTCAATCCCTAGTAGGGGGTGTACAGGAGGCAGCCGATCAATGATTCTATCTCATCATTGATGTTTCTCTTTCTCCCTCTCCCTTCCTCTCTGAAATCAATAATCTATACTAATAAAAGCCTAGATCCATGGTCGGGAAACTGCAGCTCGCGAGCCACATGCGGCTTTTTGGCCCCTTGAGTGTGGCTCTTCCACAAAATACCACGTGCGGGGGCACGTACAGTGTAATTGAAACTTCATGGCCCATGTGCAGAAGTCGGTTTTCAGCCTGGGCAAGTCTATTTTGAAGAAGTACTGTTGATATTTGCTCTGTTGACTAATGAGTTTGCCGACCACTGGCCTGGATGATCCTTGCACCCTTGCAAGGTGCCCTCACATCATCACAAGATGGCAGCCACAAGATGGCCAGCAGGGGAGGGCAGTTGTGGGTGATCAGGTCTGCAGGGGAAGGCAGTTGGGAGCAATTGGGCTGGCAGGGGAGGGCAGTTGGGGGCAATTGGGCTGGCAGAGGAGCAGTTAGGTGTCAATCAGGCTGTCAGGGGAGCAGTTAGGAGGTGATCAGGCTGGCAGGCAGGTGAGCAGTTAGGAGCCAGCAGTCCCAGATTGTGAGTGGGATGTCCAACTGCCGCAGGGATCGGGCCTACACCAGCAGTCAGACACCCCCCAAAGGGTCCCAGTTTGGAGAGGGTGCAGACCAGGCTGAGGGACACCCCCCACCCCAGTGCACGAATTTTGTGTACCGGGCCTCTAGTAATATACAAAAAAAGAGAAAAAAGGAAAAAAGAATGTACACATACTAGTGAACAAAACTGATAAAAAGTCCTACCATCTTGGAACTTGCATTCTAGTAACTAAAATGTGTTGTGTGTCAGAGAGTGATAGAATACTTTGGAGAAATATAAAGTGGGGAAAGTGAGGGATAGCAGAGTGTTGAAGTTCAATTTTAATAGAAGGGTTAGGGAATGCCTCTCTAAGAAGGTGACATTTGAAAAAATATGTGGAGGAGGTGATGAAGGGAGAGTGTAGATATGGGGGAAGAATGTTCAGGCAGAGGGAACAGCTAGGACTAAAATCCTACAGTGTAGTAGGTCCAGCAAGCAGGCCAGCATGACCAGAGAGGAGGCCTGAGTCTAAAACTACTCACCTAACCTTCATAAGCCACCTAACCTCCTTGAGCCTTGCATCCTCTAAATAAGTAGAGATGAAAATGTCTAAATAGTTTGTAGGAGTGTTCTGAAGAGCAAATGAAATAAGAACGGGAAAGGAACTAGCAAAGTGCCAGGTATCCAGATAAGAGCTTTAATTAAACTGTAAAGAATGTTTCATAGCAATCATACTGTTTTTGTTTCTTCTTCCTGGAAAATAAAGGAAATAACAATACATGGCAGGATTCTCCTGCGCAATGAAGGGTGGCAGAATATGCCACCCCAAAATATGCCTCTTTGACATGAAGATTATTTTGAGAAAGAACAGACACAGGAGAAGCTCTAAACAGAAGTTATCCTTTTGTAAGGAAATCTTCATTTGCAAGGGTGTCTCTTCTTTGTAAGGAAGAGAAGGATGACTAAATCATAAGACACGCATCAATGGAGAAGGCACCAACTTAAATCCATATAGAAAAACCTTACATTGTTTATCATACTTTTCCTGGTCACCTCCCATAACTAGCCTCCTTCACATCCTCTCTTTTTTTATTTTAGCTGACGATGGTATTTAAGCCTGAGTTGTAAACCATCTCTGAGAGTTATTAATTTTTTCTTAGGTATCTCTCATACATACATGAGGTATACATGTTGATAAACTTCTGTTTGTTTTATTTTTCGAATTTGTCTTTTTGTTACAGAATTCCAAGCAGAGAACTTAGCAGGGTACAGAAAAAATTATTTTCCCTCCCTTACAGGAGTAAATATAGTAATACATGTACACTACTACCAAGCAGACACATGGTAGACCCATAACTAGTTCTCACTGTCATCAGATGCTTCAATAAAGCATTCATTAGTATAGAAGTAGATAAAGTTGGGAGAGCAACTCTAAGTCACCAACAAATAGGACTAAGTGAAAAACAAGCACTAGATTCAGGGCCCAAGATCCCAGGAAATATGTGAGCAATGGATCTGACAATCAGGGAGAAGTGAGAATGAATTCCATCAAGGTTTTACTCAAGCCCAAGGCAGGCTTGGTGGGTAATCTAATTTATTTGAAGGGACTGTAGTGGGAGACATAACAGAACAGGGGGAAAAACTAGGTGAACTTGAGGCTTAAATATAAAGAAGGAAATATAATTAATAAATATCATAAAGTTAAGAAGGTAGAATCATCATAAGCAGACTTGGCCATGAATGGGCGTAATTGGTCCAAAGAAACAGGCTCAGATGGAAGGGAGAGAGATTAATGCTGCAGGTCAAGAACATATCTACATAGGTGAAAACCCATCACTGTTAGGTGAGAGAACAGAGTGGAGAGCATTTGGAGGAGGATAAAAGTGGAGAAAGCCGTGACCAGTTTGGCTCAGTGGATATAGCGTCGGCCTGCGGACTCAAGGGTCCCAGGTTCGATTCCGGTCAAGGGCATGTACCTGGGTTGTGGACACATGCCCCGTAGGGGGTATGCAGGAGGCAGCTGACCGATGTTTCTCTCTCATCTATGTTTCTAACTCTCTATCTCTCTCCCTTCCTCTCTGCAAAAAATCAATAAAATATATTTTAAAAAAAAAGTGGAGAAAAGCAAAAGTGATATAGTTGTGGGAGGATACTAAAGACAGTTCCATCAAAAGTAGGAAATAGCTGTTGTGTTCCTGAATCAGACAGCAAATGCTGGCCAAGCTCTCCAGAAGATTATCCTCGGTCCAATTAAGGACAATGCATTAAATAAATTCTTGAAAGTCAGAGTATCCTGGTGGTTAACGTAATGGACCATCAAGGTGAACAGATCTAGCTTTAGATGTGTTGTGTGACCTTGGATAAATTCAACTCTTGATTTTCTAGCAATTAAAATTAGGGTAAATAAAGTTCTTATGAGAAAAATATAGTCTTTGAAAATGGTTAAACATTTTCCTAGAATTTTATCTTCCACGTAATGTAGAAAGTGACAAAGGGAGTTGTAATTTTGAATTTAATTTTGACTGATAAGGAAGAACCTATGAGCTGAGTTGAGAACATCAGAAAAAAGGGGAGTTAAAACAAAGTAGTTGCCTCCATTAGAGCCCTGGCCAGAGAGAGGAGCATTCAAGGCAAGAGCCTTGGATCAGAATGTTCCAGTGCATTCCTCCCGGAGTTTCCCAAAGCACAACTTGACATGAGCATTTTTTCCTCTTTCAATCAGACCACCCAGACCGCCACACATTTCACACCTCTTTGAAACATTCCTTTTTCTTTTGTCTTTCTGTTTGACAGTTTTGTGCAAACATCACCCCTCCTCCCCGCCACGACCTCACTCCCCCACCCCCGCCCCCGCAAGTGGTTCTGAAATCAGAGTCAGTAGCACTCAAGCTCTCTGTTTTATTTCACACCCAGCACATGGCTGCCACATTTTTTCTCCATTCCTCTTCTTTCTCTTTCCTCTTCTCTCTCTCTCTCTCCCTTTCCAGACTCATCTAAACTTAAATTCTAAATATATGGATTGAAAGAGAGAGGGGGAGAGAGCTTGAGTTTAGTGGGTGAGGACAGGTCAGGGGCGGGGATGGGGGGTGGGTGGAGAGGGAGGGGTGTGTGTGAGAGGCTACAGGTTAAATAACTTGGGGCAAACCCAGTATCTATTCCTGCCTTCGCCCCTGATAACAGAATCCTGGTTGTATTCAGAACTGCACTGTGTCCAGCCCAAGGTAGTGAATCATGATTGGGCACAACAAATCATTATGAACCTGCTCTGCTTCCCCAGCCTCCCTAGCTATTAAGGTGGAATGGCAGACATCACTCATGACCTTCCCTTCCTGGACACAACTTCCTTGAACTTAGGCATGACTATGTGACTTGCTTTGCCTAATGAAACATGAATGGAAATTTCACCTGTCATTTCTGGATGGAGGCATGTAAGATCTGGTGCACAATCCTATATGCTCTCTTTGCTTGTCTCAATAATAATAATAATAATAATAATAATAAAACAACTAACCTTGGCCCTTTCCACTGTCCCACCTTTCAATTGCTGCATAACAACCTCCAAATGAGTGGCTTGCAGCACCACTATCCCATGCTTCTGCGAGTTAACTAGGCTCAGAGAGGAGGTTCTTTTTGCAGGTCTCTTTGAGGTCTCCCATGCAGGTGCCATCAGATGGTGGCTGGGACTATAATATCCAGTGACTCTCTCACATGCCTGGCACCTTGGCCAGGATGGCTGGAAGCCTGGGCTTGGCTGGGTCTCTCTCTTTCTCCGTGTTATCTCAGGGCCTCTCACATTCCATCTCAACTCTCCCTGTGGTTTTCTATGTGATCTTTCCAGAGCATAGTGAAGGGTAGCAGAATATGCCACCCCATAATATGTCATGCTGGCACAAGGATTATTTTGAGTTGAATGCAATAAGAAGAAGCAGTTATAAGAACGCTCACTTTCCTGCTCGTATTTGCCTAAAACCAGGACATGAAATATCCTCCCCTCCCCCACCACCACCACCATGAAGGACAGAAGTTAATCACCGAGGACAACTTTATACACTCAGCCCATAGCCTGCACCAGAGGAATGTACATAGCAAACCTTGCTAAAAACTAGCCTTTATTTACCATGAATTTCCCATATTTTTACCTTCCCACAGAAACTCGAAGTCCTTTTCCTTTGTCTTAATTACTTTTCTAAAAATGTATTGGTCCCTTGCTAAGATGCTATCTAAGCCCAAGTTCTAACTATCTCTTTGATTTACTCATTGCTAAGTGCTCCCATGTATATGCATGATACACAGGCTAATAAACTGCTGTTTGTTTTTCTCGTGTTAATTTGTCTTTGTCAGTCAAGGTGCTTCCTGCTAGGGTAAGGAGAATCTGGAGGACAGGAGAATTTTTCCTCCTCTGTAGTAGCTACAAGGTGACACAGGGTTCTGAAAAACACGCGCCGCCGGACTTCTCAAGCCTCGGTTCCAGGACTGGCTTCACCACCACCACCTTGTCTTCGTTAAAGGAGCCCGGGCCAGGCCAAATTCGAGATGGTGGGAAACAAGCACTGTTTGTTGGTGGCCACTCTAAATCTACCACACTCATCTTTAACATCAGAAAATTCAATTGCACCTGGAAAAACCCAACTTTGAGTGGTAACAGAGAAGGTACCTGTCCATATTGTAGCTTGTCAGCTCTCATCCCAAACTCCCACTTCCAGATTTTTCTCAGTTGCTTCTGGTCATTGTATTGCTGAAGCTCCATTTCTTTCTGTTCTACTTCTCCCCCAAACAGGCCCTCCCTTCATTCTCCAAGGGAGTGCTACCACAAGAGTGACCGCGGGGAGCAAATGGGTGGAAATTAGACATCAGACATGTGTTCCTACACTGTTCCGCTTCTACTTCCACAGGGAGGCGATGCTGGCAGCCACCCCGCCCCTCAGACCCGCTCTCCTGCCAGGTTACTGAGGATCGTCCTGTCCCAGGTTTCCTTCTCCCCGCTTCCTTCCTTACACAGATTCCACTCTGTATATCTAACCAGATGAGGACGTCATTGTACATGAGACAATCTCCTTACCCCATGGAGAAGCACTTTGACTTTATCGTGCGGAACCTTATCTCCACCTCCCCATCCCACAGCTCTGGCTCTGGGCCTTGCCTTTCACACCCAAAAGGCCCATTAACATGTGAAATGGAAATAATACAAATTGATTTTGTGCTTTTTCTTATTAATATAATAACTTCCATTTTTACCTATCATAAATTTCTATACATGGTATTGAGCACCCATTCTATACAGGGCCTGGAGCCAGGTGATGTATATATGCTGTAGGGGAACTCACGTTAGATGCGACATGGTTCCAGCAGCAAAGGCATCTGGGAAATGTTGGACGCCATTAATGTTAACTCTCTGTAGCCTCAGGCCTGGCTGATTATCCAGAAAATGAGAAAACTGCCCAAAGATGAATGTCAGGCCCCAGATAGGAGGTTGATGAATGGATAGAGTATGGACAACTGCCTGACGTTACCTGTTAATTGCATTGTTCTTTCTGGTGGTCTATTTGACTACCCACTACATGGTGTTTACTATTAACCCCCTATAAAAAAGTATCCTGCTCTGGGAGGGGTGTGGATTTTTCCTGGCCACCTCTGGGAGCAACTGCGTTGCCTGTGTGTGTAAGTTTCTCCTATTAAAGCTCTTATGAATTTGAATAAGGCTACCTGTCAGTTCTTCAGAATCTAGCCTGAATTTCGACTTTCCCCCAACATATGGTGATGAATGAAATAATGTCAGACCCAGTCTGCTTCCAGAGAGCTTAAAGCTGCATACAGTTGCTTGTGAGGCACTTTTGCTGCCTGCAAAAGCCATTCATCTTTTAAGAATTAAAGTGAATGCCGTAACCGGTTTGGCTCAGTGGCTAGAGCATCAGTGGCTGAAGGGTCCCAGGTTCGATTCCGGTCAAGGGCATGTACCTTGGTTGTGGGCACATCCCCAGTAGGGGATGTGCAGGTAAAGTGAATAGGAAAAATAATAACGTTTCTTCTGTAGAAAAAAAACAAAAAAACAAACCTTTGCAAGAGCTATCTGCTTGCCTTTAGAGGATGGGCATTGCAGTATTAAGAAAGCAAAGAGGAAGGGAAACTCAATCTCCAGCTTTTGATATCAGAGCTGTTCAAAACTAAATAGTAGTCTTAAAAGGCAGTCTTTGTCAAGAGAGGAAATGATTTCTAAATTCCTTGAGCCATTATTAACATATCAAGAGAGCAGAGTCCAGTGGGCAAAATGAAATTATTATTCCAGGGAGAGAAACTGGGGGTAAGAAATGTCCCTGCTACAAAGGGGTATGGGAACTGCGGAACATGGAAAGAAGGGAGACAAGGTTGTAGAAGAGGCAGAGGAAGGAGGCTGTCTCCACATCAGAAACAGAAGAGCAGACAGCAATGGGGCTTTTGTCCTTCCCTTCACTGGAGCCCTGGAGGGAGACAGCCATGGGGGGAGGGGGTGTATGTAGTTGGGGGAGGGTTCTGGAGTGGGACAGGTAAGGGTGGGGAAATGTGCAAAGACACACCTGAGGTGGCACTCCAGACTCCTTACAGGCTTCCAGGTATAAGGAAGCTAGTTCTCAAAAGCCCTCAGAGGACCACTGGAAGTTGATGAGATTGAGGCTGGGGAACTTGCCACATGATGTGACTATGTGGGGTGGGCGAAGAAACCCCATTGCTGTGAATTCAAGGTGGGATGGGGAGCAATTAGGGTTAGTGGCTAGACTTCCAGTCTGAAATGTTTACTTCCCCATGAGGGCTGGATTTCTCCTTTCCCTCCCTGTCTTCAACAAAGCACCTAAGATATTTACTCAACACGGAATATTTTCAAATATAACATCCTATATAATAAAAGGCTAATAGCAAATTGACCAAACGGTGGAACGACCAGTTGCTGTGACGCACACTGACTACCAAGGGGCAGACGCTCAATGACTATCAGGGGGCCTAAGCTGTCAGTCAGACATCCTCCAGGGGCTCCCAGACTGCAAGAGGGCACAGGCCGGGCTGAGGGACACCCCTCCCTCAAGTGCATGAATTTTTGTGCACCTGGCCTCTAGTTAATTAGAAAAGTTAACGTGTTCTCCCCACCCTCAAACTGGATGTAAGCCTGGCTGCTACCAAGTGGGAGGCAAGCTCATGAGGGAGGTCTCTTACGGACAATAAAGTTACATGGTTTTTGTACATTTGAGCTTTAGTTTGCCTTGAGTTTGCAACTTCATTCCTCAGCAAATGAACAGGTTTCCTGCAGAGATGAATTGTGTTGCTCCCTCAGGATGCAAAAACAGCCACAATTTTTAAAGCAAAAAGAATTATTCCCATGTTATCAACAACCTTTAAAACTCCCCATTTCTCTTATGCTTTATTTAGAAAGACCCAGAACTGAGAAAACAAAAGCCTCAGATGGATTCCTAAGCAATTGCTGGCACCTATCCTCTACAGAATTTGACTCTCAGCAGCTCCAGCCTCACTGCTCTGTCTGAGGGAGCCGTCAGAGCTCTCCCCAAACACACTGCGTGGAGCGGACCAGGGACAATGGGAGCCACATCCCCGCTAACCCAATTCTATGATCTTTTTACACTTCTATCTGTCTCAGCCTCAGGTAACTGTCCTGATCAATTACAATCAATAAACAGACAAACAAATAAATAAAATTCCACTTCCTAGTTCAACAGAGATAAAGTTGGATTTTTTCAAAAGGTGTTTTTAGTACGAAACTAAGAGATAATTCTTTAAAAAGTAAACAAAAACAAGATTTTTTTTGGTTACAGATTTATTAGAAATGAAAAAAAAAAGTCCAGGCAAAAATCACCTCAGATGCATAATTTTTAGGACATCAAGCCATGGCTTCCTTTTCTTTTTCTTCATCCTGCCAGGGGACTCTTGTCCCAGATTCAGAAATATGTCTTGTGATTCTCTTCTTCCTTTAAGCTGTGGTTTTCAACTGGAGGCAGGGGTGGCAATTTTGCTCCCCAGCAGAACATTTGGCAATGTCTGCAGACTTTTGGCTGTCTCAACTTAGGGAGTGTGGTCCACTGGCATCTAGTAGGTGGAGGCCAGGGATGCTGCTAAACATCCCACAAAGTACAAGACAGCCTCCCACAACAATTATCCTGCCCCAAATGCCAACTGTGCTGAGGTTGAGAAACCCTGCTTTATGGAGAGGCATGGGGAACAACCCCATTTCAAGAATCATATCCAATATGACAATTAAATGCTATAGTCAAGAGATGGTTCTTAATGGGAAAGAGAAATGATCATAATTCTATATTAATTAATAAATCCATCCATTTATCCATTAAATATTTTTGGTATCTACCATGTGTATGGCACTACTAAGCATGAACAAGACAGACAGCCTCTACTCTTGCAAGATCAGCGTGCTGGTGAGGATGCAAATACAAATATTGTATTTGTTCCCGTTTTGTTTTTTTACTTCAAAATAAGATATGTGCAGTGTGCATAGGACTTTGTTCATAGTTTTTTTTTTAAACTATAGTCCGGCCATCCAACGGTATGAGGGACAGTGAACTGGCCCCCTGTTTAAAAAGTTTGAGGACCCCTGCTATAAAGGATAGAGGCCTGGTGCATGGGAGGGGGCCGGCTGGTTTGCCCTGAAGGGTATCCCAGATCAGGTTGGGGGTCCTGCTTGGGTGCCTGGCCAGCCTGGATGAGGGGATGATGTCTGTTTGCAGCTGGTCACACTCCCTTCAGGGTGGGGGTCCCCACTGGGGTGCCTGCCAGTCTGGGTGAGGGGCTGAGGGCCGTTTT
The DNA here is from genome assembly GCF_963259705.1 of Myotis daubentonii. Lineage (NCBI taxonomy): Eukaryota > Metazoa > Chordata > Mammalia > Chiroptera > Vespertilionidae > Myotis > Myotis daubentonii. The sequence goes on along the minus strand of NC_081841.1, from coordinate 74,956,753 downwards.
CAGGCTGGCGGATGACTGAAGCTCCCAATCTCTCCTTTTTTTCTTTTTTCTTTTTATTCTGGGATTTATTTACCTTCTATGGCTGTCACTGGAACTGAGAGCCAGCTTTAGCTCTGAGGCTCGGCTCCAGCTCTGAGACCTCAGCTGCTGAAAGCAGGTATCTGGGTTTGTTTGGCTTCTATAATTGAAACACTGTTGCAGCTCCAGCTCTGAGGCCCGGCTGGCTGAAAGCAGGTTTCTGGGTTTGTTTAGCTTCTATAATTGCAACATTGTTTCTTAGAGTGCAGCTCAGAGGCCGGCAGCAGCAGGCAGGGAATGTTGGCTTCCTCCATCACTGGAACAAACAAGCCTCCTGTTTGCTTCAGCTGCCTGCCTGCTGGCTACCATCTTGGTTGGCACTTAATTTGCATATCGCACTGATTAGCCAATGGGAAGTGTGTCAGAGGTATGGTTAATTACCATGTTTGTCTATTATTAGATAGGATATGCATAGCCTATGGACACGGGCAATAAGGTGGTGAAGACCTCGGGGGAGGGGGTGGGAAGGGCTGAGAGGAGGGGTGAAAATGGGAGATATCTGTAAAACTATTTTAAAAAACACACAAAAGAAAGTCATTAAATATAAATGTATATAAATGTATTACTTAATTGTAATTGTGATACTGCCACAAACAAAAAATATGGACTGATATAAGAACATTTTCTAGCCATGGCCAGTGTGGCTCATATGGTTGAGCATCGTCCCATGCACCAAAAGGTTGCCTAATCCTGGTCAGGGCACATGCCCAGGTTGCAGGCTCGAACCCCAGTAGGGGGTGTGCAGGAGGCAGTGAGTGGATGTTTCTCTCTCCCCTCTCCCTTCTTCTCTAAATCAATGAAAAACATTTTTTAAAAAGGAATGTTTTCTAAAGGGAAAGTAAGCTCCTCAAAAATCAATAGAAGTTTGTTATATTTTCTAAAAATTAAAAATTCAATGAAAAAAAGTCTCTGATGTTTTATTTCCTTGAACATTCATCACAGCTGTTTTCAATAGTCTCCTCCGTCTTCCTTGGTTTTCCGAAGGAGCACTGTAACTCTCCTTGTTTTCAAATGTCCATTTAAATCTTTTCCAGTGTCATAACCTATTGACGTTTGCTTGCTGCTGAGCACAAGCCCAACCATCCCTGTGGATTCCAGAGCTATTTCAGGAAGGGATGGGGTTGCAGGGAAACCTTGGGTTATTCCCAGAGTTAAGACTAAAATTACAGTCTCATTCCCAGCAGGTAGTCAATTCCCTTTCCTGCATAAATATTCTGTAAGCAGCAAGACCCCATATTTCACAACTTGAGTCTATTTCTATGGTCTTTTCCTAAGGTGTTGACTGGGGAAGTCCCCCCTGAGGGAAGGAATGTTTAATTTGAGACCCAAAGAATGAAGCTCTCAGCAACTTTGGAGGAGGCAGGGGTAAACATTTTATGAATGTGAAGGTCATTTAGGTGTAGGTTAGCATATCAAAATAATCCTTGGAGGCGAAAAAAGCAATCACTATGGCCCCTTGCTTTCTCGTTCTTAAGGGCAAACTTCTCCTCAAAGAGGTCAAAGCCTTACTTTTATACTTGATCCTGGACATATAACCCAACGTAGGGGGTGGTGGAAGAATTTGTTTTACAGGGACTCACTAAATGAGAATCCCCGACCAGCTATCCAGCAAATTTATGACAACACAAAAATGAATGCAAAACAAAGCAGTGGGTAGTCCCTACTGAGAATGCGCAGGCACGCAGCACATATTTATGAGGCCGTGACTGAGTGCCAAGCCAAGCCAGACTTTTACCTCCCCCTTGAGGTTAAAGATTCTGTGGAGAATCTGATGGAGATTATGGAATTCTCTCCTGAAAAAGGCACCAATGCACATACATCCAAAGGTTTGCATACAGTTCATGGGGCTTTGAGTTCCAAAGCTCATCCATCTCAGGTTAACACAGTTGCTCTCAAGCTGTAACAATGAATATGGAAGAACATGCTGGTGGCGGGAGGTATTGTGTCCAGTGTTGGTGGTCATGCATTTGAGGTACATGTGGCAGGATATTCAGGTGGAAATGTCCCAGGAGCTGTTTAAAATGCTTCCTGGTTTTGTGTGACTTTGTAAGTATGTTTAAATCGAGAGGAAGTGGGTGGGTATGTATCAGTACAATGGGTCCCATCCCTAGAGTCTAGGTTCTCCTGTGTCCATATTTAGAATTTTTTTTTTCCCCTTAGAAAAATGCTCATTGTAGAAAACTTCCCTGGGTTTCTGCCTATTTAAAACATGATCCACCTTTTGTATTTTTTAAGTCTTTTTCTTAATCGCTCTCTATTGCAAAGCCAGATTAAAGAGAAGGCCAACCATGTGTTTCTGGGAGCCAGTGTATGAGAAGAGGCTGAAATTTATGTGATTGAAAGAATCAAAGAAATGCTTTTCTTTGTTGTTGGGAGTCAAGTTTGGGCACTGTAGTATGCTGAAAGGGGTCCCTAAAGGATATCAATATCCCAATCCCTGGACCCTGGAACCTTATATGGGCAAAAGAGGATCCTTGCAAATGTGATTAAGAATTTTGAGATGGGCCCTAGCTGGTTTTGCTCAGTGGATAGAGCTTTGGCCTGTGGACTGAAGGGTTCCGGGTTCGATTACAGTCAAGGGTACATGCCTACGTTGTGGGCTCAATCCCCATTAGGGGGTGTGCAAAAGGCAGCCAATAAATGATTCTCTCTCAGCATTGATGTTTCTCTCTCTCCCTCTCTCTTCCTCTCTGAAATCAATAAAAACATATTCATTTTTAAAAAAGGATTTTGAGATGGGGATAATCCTGGATTATCTGGATGGGCTTTAGGGGCCATCAGTAGATCCTTCTAGGAGGGAGGCAGAGGGAAATTTGACACAGACAGAAGAGGGAGGCAGGTAGAAGAGGGGACAGAGGTTGCAGTGATGTGGCCACAAGTCAAGGAACACAAGCAACCACCAGAGCTGAAAGAGGCAAGTAGTGGATTCTCTCCTAGAGCCTCCTGAGGGAGCACAGCCCCGCTGACACCTTGATCTCAGCCCGGACATTCATTTCAGACTTCTGGCCTCCAGAACTGTGAAAATAAATGCCTGTGGCTTTAAATCACCAAGTTTGTGGTAATCCTATCTAATAAAAGAGAAACATGGTAATTAGCGTATGACCACTACCCTTCCCATTGGCTAATCAGCGAGATATGCAAATTAACTGCCAGCCAAGATGGCGGCTGGCAGCCAGGCAGCTTGAAACTAATATGAGTCTTGCTTGCTTCAGTGACGGAGGAAACCAACGTTCCCGCCTACCTTGCCGGCCTCTGAGCCTGCAGTTTAAGAAACATTGTAACAAATATAGAAGCTAAACAAACCCCCAGAAACCAGCTTTCAGCTGGCTGGGATCTCAGAGCTGGAGTTGATACAGAGTTTCGATTATAGAACCTAAACAAACCAGATACCTACTTTCAGCAGCTGAGGCCTCAGAGCTGGAGCCAGAGCTAAAGCTGGCCCAGAATAAAAAAGAAAAAAAAGAAAAAAAAGGAGCAGTTGGGAGCTTCAGTCCCAGCCTGAAAACAGCCCTCAGCCCCTCACCCAGACTGGCCAGGTACCCCAGTGGGGACCCCCACCCTGATCCAGGACACCCTTCAGGGCAAACCAGCCAGCCCCCACCCATGCACCAGGCCTCTATTCTATATAGTAAAAGGGTAATATGCCTCCCAGCACCGGGATCAGCGGAGCCGCGAGGTCTCCCGGCACCGGGATCAGCGTGATAGGGGGCAGCGCCCAAACCCCCTGATCACCCTGCAGCTCTGTGTGTGACAGGGGGCGGGGCCACAACCTCTCTATCGGCCCTGCTCTGTGCCTGATAGGGGGAGCTCCCCAACCCCCTGATCACCCTGAGGCTCTGTGTGTGACAGGGTGCGGCGCCCCCACCCCACGGGCCCTGCTCTGTGATGGGGTAGAGCCATAACTTCCCCATCGGCCCTGCCCTGGGTGTGACAGTGGCAGCGCCCCAACCCCCTGATCCTCCCTGCTCTGTGTGTGACAGGGGGTGGTGCTCCAACCCCCCAAACGGCCCTACCCTGAGCGTGACTGAGGGTAGCATCGCAACCTCCCAATTCGCCCTGCTCTGTGCATGACAGGGGGCGGCGCCCCAACTCCCCAATCAGCCCTGCTCTGAGCCCGACCAGGGGCTGCACCTAGGGATTGGGCCTGCCCTCTGCCACCTGGGAGCAGGCCTAAGCCAGCAGGTCGTTATCTCCCCAGGGGTCCCAGACTGCGAGAGGGCACAGGCCGGGCTGAGGGACCCCCGCCTCCCCACCGAGTGCACAAATTTTTGTGCACCGGGCCTCTAGTCTATACTAATAAAAGAGTAATATGCTAATTAGACCGGATAGACTGGATAGACCAGACATCCTTCTGGACAAAGCTAGTGGCGGGGGCTGAGGCAGAGGCAGTTAGGGGAGATCAGGCCAGCAAGGGAGAGCCATTAGGGGCAATCAGGCCAGCAAGGGAGCAGTTAGGGGCATCAGACAGGCAGACAGAGTGGTTAGGGGTGATCAGGCAGGCAGGCAAGTGAGCGGTTAGGAGCCAGTGTTCCCGGATTGTGAGGGGGATGTCCGACTGCGGGTTTAGGCCCACAGGGATCGGGCCTAAACCTGCAGTCAGACATCCCCCGAGGGGTCCCAGATTGAAGAGGGTACAGGCCAGGCTGAGGGATCCCTCCTCCCTCATGCACAAATTTTGTGCACCTGGCCTCTAGTTTGTTATAGCAGTCATCAGAAGCTAACTAGGGGCTAATGTAGACAAGAGAAGCGAGGACAAATGGTCTAGATCAGAGCCCATTTATCTCAGATTTTTTTATGAAAGTTTTGGTTTCCTTTCCATTCTTAACCTTGAATATTTCTGAGTCCAAATAAAGCTTCTTCTCTCACTTTGATGTTTGTGCTGTAAAGTTCCACAGTCCTATGCAGACTAAATACCTGATTCTGATTTGTTTGTTCGCCTTCTTCTCCCTGAGCTTCTATTCCCTGCCTCCAAATAATCATCGATTGTTTTGGAAGAATCAGTAGCTCTCTCTCTGTCTCTTTCCCCTCCCCTCTCCTATTGTGCTTGATCTCAAAATAAAAGTTACGTGCAAGAAGCAGCCTCTTCTGCTCTTGTTCTCTCCTCCACTCAGCAAGCTGTATGGCTGAAAGGCTGCTGCCCCCAGGAGTCCGCGGCCGCCCACACACTCCGAAGCAGTCTGCAGCCACCCACCAGTCAACACAAACGACAGTCACAGATGCCTCCACCGCTAATTCACCATGAAAATGGCTCGGTCGTGTAAGAAGAAAAGGAAAACAATATTTCATGACTGGAATTTTTTAAAACTGAGAAGTGGGAAATAAATTGGGTCAGATGAGTGTTGTAAAATAATAAGTGGTGACAGTGGGTACTAATAGCAAGTCTATATCAGAGAATTTGGAAAATCAAAACAAGCCATATGAAGTCCTTTCTCACGGAAGACCTGCTAGTGTTTCAGGGAGGAACGGTGCTGCGAGGCCTCTGGGAGGACTGCCAAGAGATGGGGCACCAGGATCTCAGGGGAGAACATCATAGTGCAGGGGGTCAGCAAACTCTGGCCCCCCGGGTCAAATCTGGCCGCCATCTGCTTTTGTAAATAAAGTATTAATTGCACGCAGTCATGTCCATTCATTTACATATTTTCTATGGCTACTTTTGCACGCCAATGGCACAGCTTAGTAGTTGTGACAGAGAAAGTGTGGCACATAAAGCCTAACATATTTACTGTTTTGCCCTTTACAGAAAAAACCCTGCCACCCCTGTTATGATGACCTGTAGCAGCAGCACTGGGTATAGACAGTAAGCAATGAGAAATACCAAGAATTAGCAAGGATATTAGTTCCTTAGGGCTGCTGTGACAAATTATTGCAAACTGGGTGACTTAAGCAACAGAAGTATGTTCTCTCCTGCATTCGGAGACCAGGAGGCCAAAATCAAGGTGTGGGTGAGTTGGTTCCAGTGGAGGTTCTGAATGAGAATCGATTGCACCCCTCCCCTAGCTTCTGGTGGCTGCCAGTGATCCTTGGCTTTCCCTGGCTTATAGGCCCATGATGGTGAGTCCCAGTTTGTTGTCTTGCAAAAATGGAAGAATAAAGTCAGGGACAAAAACGATGAATGGAACCGAGGTTTATTGAGAAAAGCCAGCCCTGGGGAGGGTGTAACTGGGGCTCAGGAGTAACCCAGTGTCCAGAGCTTCCTTTTCATGTTACAATCGTGAGTAGTTCCGCATCCAAGATCATTGAAGTCTATTAGTCCATGTGTGGAGGCCCACAGGGCCACAAGCCACGTGGGCATCGGGGTTGTGCTTCCCGCAACAGGAATGTCAGGTATCCATCGTGTGCTGCACTGGGGAGAAGAGAAGGAAGCGCATGGTTTTGTATACATGCTTGCCTCTCTGCCTTGTGATTGGTTACCTGCATGCCGCCTCTCTGCCTTGTGATTGGTTACCTGCATGCCACCTGTCACATGCCTCAGTGACATCCATACATTTTAAAGTTCATGTCTCTCTCTCTCACACCCTTCCTTCCCCACCCAGTTGGGGTGTCTTTAGTATCTTCACCTAGTTGGGTTGTTGGGTTTTACTTTCCCTTCCCAAGGTATCGCCCCTATAGACCTAGCTTTTCCTGTCTCATTGTCAATCTCAGTCTCCATCTTCACATTCTTCTCCCCATGTCTTCTCCATTTCTGTCTCTAGTAAGGACATGTCATTGAGTTTAGGGCCCACCCTAAATCTAGGGTGATCTCCTCTTGAGGTTCATCATGATTAATTACATTTGTAAAGAGCCTTTTTTCAGATAAAGTCACACTCATAGATATTGGGGGTTAGGACTTGAACATTCCCTTGGGGGGAAACAGAGGCAGCTTAAAGAAAGGGTTTGGAGATTGCTGTGAATATCACCCATCCACTCCTGAATGTGGCCTTAGGAGACAGGGATTATGTAAATATTTAATTAATGTTGACATATAGTTTTTACATGTTAAGAAATATATTAAATTCACAGACAACCCTGAATTGGAATCTTATAATTTTTTACTTTCTTTCCTTGTTCAATTTTGTGTCACTTTATTTTATGTGGGGGAGTTTTATTTCCTACACACAGAAACTGTGGGGGATTTAAACTATTGTGGCCCTAAAAGTGAACAAAAGATGACAGCAGGAAGAGGAGGAGAAGCTCAGGACTAGAAAAAAAAATGGTTCCTGCACCCTCTATTGTTGACTGTGACTAAGAAGAGAAGCATCATCTTGTGAAGCTGTTAGCAGCATGGAGTGAATCCAGCGCATCCTTTCGAGTCTGCAAGAACTCTTTTGTCAGGCAGGTTTTGTTGTTGATTTTCATCTGTGACTTGAAAACAAGGAGGTGTTGCTGCACTCTGTGCATCTCATCTTGTCCTTTGTTTTATTCTCTTTTCCAGATTCCAGACTAACATTTAGCAGACAAAACTCGGGGGGTGGAGGGGGAGGAATGTTGCTCATAATTCTGCTAGAATTCTTTTCTTTTTCCCTCCATCAAAATACGTACCAATCTGACCAGCATTCACAGGTGGGGATGAGAGGGGAGGGGGAAGAACCTAAGTGACCGTGGCCTCTCTTGGAGGAATGTCTGCATAGAAATGAGGGCTTTCTCATACAGGTTGTCCTTGATTGGCAGCAAAACCAAACTGGAGAGAGAGAATCAGAGAAATTAGAGCTATTCTCCCAAGCATGGGAAACGGCATCACCTTAAGGATGTGTTGTCAATGGGGCCCCAGAGCATGAGAGAGGGGAGAGTTACAGTAGGTGCCAAACTAGGAATTTCCTGTGTTAATTTCTTTCTGCTTGAAACGCATAGAATCGCCTCTGTTCTCCTGTGTGAACCTTGTCTACTAGCTCCAGGATCTGGGGTAAATCAAGGCTCCATGATCTCTTGTAATTTTTAAATATTTTCTAAGGATTCACACTGATGCCATGCTGGTTTCTGTATTTTTTTCATCATACATGACAAAGTTTCCTGCATTCATTAGATGTGACTTTGCATTTCCTAAGCTGCCCAAGCCTAAGTTAAAAAGAGGTTACAGCAATGATTCTAAAAATACATAAAGCACTTCTCTGAATGTACTGTAGGGGAGGTAAATTTTTCCTCTCCCCTCTTAGGATTTCTGACTGGGATTGACATAAGGCAGGTTTAACAAGAGAAAGCATACAAATTTCATTTACATGTGCATAGGAGCCCTCACGAGAAAAAGGAAGATCCAGGCAGGAGTCGGGTGAAGTGGGTCAATGGGACAAAAAAGGGGGACAGCTGTACTGCTTTCAACAATAAAGATAAATTAATAAGAAAGAAAAAAAAAGTAAGACTCAAAGAAGTAACGAAGTGTTTATATATTGGGTATATACATGGAAAAGTCGCTAAAATACAAGTTTTACTGTATTAGAAATTAAACTAAGAATTTTAAATCTTTATTAAATCACATTAATAATGATGAATTTATTACATGTTAACATAAATAAATGTTTTAAAGTAAAGCATTTTTTTTAATATATATATTTTTGTTGATTTCAGAGAGGAAGGGAGAGGGAGAGATAGGAACATCAATGATGAGAGAGAATCATTGATTGGCTGCCTCCTGCACGCCCCCCACTGGGGATCGAGCCTGCAACCCAGGCATGTGGGTTGCCAGAATCAAACCTGGGACCCTCAGTCTGCAGGCCAATGCTCTATTCCCTGAGCCAAGCTGGCTAGGACAACATAAATAAATTTTTATGCAAAATAACCATATTTTTTATTTTTTAAAAAAGAAGGAAAAAAAACTTTCAATAAACTATGAAAACAGAAATATGTGCTTCTAACTTATCAATATTCATGGCCTCCAGTCAACCCTACTTTCTTTCCTGTAAAGATACTCAAAAGATAAATGAGTGCGTTAATCAAATCCATTTGTGGCGGATCTCACTAATAAAAAACATAAGCATTTCTTACTTCCTAAAGCTAGAGGGATCTTCATCATGATATGTCAATTTCTAAGTAAGTAAATTAATTAACTAATTAAATACGTGAGGAGAGGCTAAAGGAAGCCAAGAGTCTGTTTGTACAAATTTCTCTCCCCCTCAACACTGGCTCTAGTGACAAGATGTTTCCTCCTCCTGGCACAGGGAGGGCACCTTTCACATGGTAATTTATGAAATTATGCTTTTGGAAAATAAAGGAAGGTCGGAGTGCCCTCTGCTATCTGCTGTTTTTAAAGTACCTTTAACTCGAAATAATTGATATACCAAGCAGCATATGTGGGGGTGGTGTGTTCTGAACTCTTACCTACCTATTATGCTGGAACAAAAGTCCCTCTCAATTTTTTAAAATAAACTTTCAGCTTTTGTAATTCACGGGCTAATGCACCAGCTTGGGAGTCAGAGAGCTGGGTTCTTATCGGAATTCCACTATTTGCTAAATAACTACTAGTTGACATCTCTAAGCCTCCTTTCCACATATACACATAAAGTGGGGATAAAAACATGCCTTGTGTGCAGAAAGGAGTTGTAGCAAGCCTGAGACTGCTATCCTCAGAAAGGCTTGATTGCAAGCTGGCTCTTGGCTGGTGTCTGGGAACTTAAATTTTGAGAGGGTTCCCACTATTCCCTAAAGTAAGTGTGGCTCGTTGGGCCTAAACTGTTTGTAAAACACTGTGGCTTATGCTGAACACCTGTTTTCCTTTTGGGAGTTAGGAGTTTTGGTATTTGCTTGGCAGATTGTGCCAAGACCAGCCCCCAGTAAACCCAGGCCCTGGGTCTCCAACACGCTTTCCTGGTAGCTTCTGTTGCCCAGACATCACAAGCTGCTGGAGGAAGTAAGCACTTCCATGTGATTCAGGACTCTTGGAAGTTTGTACCTCGTTTCCTCCAGACTTTACCCCATGTTCCTATTCCCTTTGCTGATTATGCTGTGTATCTCTTTACAGCAATAGGTCGTAGCCATGAGTAAGCCTGTATCCTGAGTCCGGAGCATCCTCCTAGTGAAACGGGGTTGGAGGGGTGGGGCGAGGTGGTTTTTGAGGGCTCTTGTCTTAGTCCATTCTTTTTTCTTTTTTTTAATATATATTTTATTGATTTTTTACAGAGAGGAAGGGAGAGGGATAGAGAGTTAGAAATATCGATGAGAGAGAAACATCGATCAGCTGCCTCCTGCACATCCCCCATTGGGGATGTGCCCGAAACCCAGGTACATGCCCTTGACCGGAATCGAACCTGGGACCTTTCAGTCCACAGGCCGACGCTCTATCCACTGAGCCAAACCAGCCAGGGCTTAGTTCATTCTTGTCCTAGTCTATAACAAAATATCACTGACTGAGTGGCTTACAAGCATAAATTTATTTCTCACAGCTCTGGAGGCTGTGAAGTCCATGGTCAAGGCACCAGCATGGTTGCCTTCTGGTGAAGGCCCTCTTCCTGGTTCATAGCTGGCGCCTGCTCGCTATGTCCTCACCTGGTGGCAGGGGCTAGGGATCTCTGTGGGTCTCTCTTATTAGGCACTACTCCCATCCATGAGGGCTCCTTCATGACGTGGGCATCTTCCAAAGGCCCCACCTACCAATGCTATCACCTTTGGGGGTTAGGATTTCATCTTAGCAAACTCTCAGGAAAACCTACTGGGCTTCTGTTTCTCTGCCCTCTCTCCCCTTATCTCCCAACTGGTGGGAAGGGCAGAAAGCCATATTGATCAAATCAGAATTCTCTTCAGTACATGGAAAAAGGGGAATGACAAGGATCCTCCATACAGTATTTTTGTTCTGACACACATCCAAATGAGTGTTGTCTGTTTCAAAGATGTCACCTTGAGAGGCTCCATCCTTTTTTTTTTTTAATTAAATCTTTATTGTTCAGATTATTACATTTGTTCCTCTTTTTTCTCCCCATAGCTCCCCTCCTCCCGGTTCCCACCCCACCCTCCGCCCTCACTCCCCACCCACTGTCCTCATCCATAGGCGCACGATTTTTGTCCAGTCTCTTCCCGCATCCACCCCTTTCCCCCCCAAGAATAGTCAGTCCGTTCCCTTTCTATGTCCCTGATTCTATTATAATCACCAGTTCATTCTGTTCATCAGATTATTTATTCATTTGATTCTTTTTTTTTAACACAATGCTTTTATATTTTATTGATTGGAATATGAAGTATCAAACAGAATTTAAAATTCTGATTAAAAAAAATCCAGATAACTGCAATTGATTAATTAAATCCAAAAACAAAATATTGTTTTAAAAAAGCCTTAAACCTGTCTTTATATCTGGAACATGTAAAATTTTATCAGCAACAGCTTTTCTTCAATCCCTTCTGCAAGAATTCCCAACCTTCACGCAAAGGTAACATTGTCTTTTTCTACTTGCATGTGACTTAGATCATACTCCAGTATATAAAGACAAAAAATAAATGTATAATAAAAAGATTGGATAAATCAGGAGAGGCTTTTTGGTCTTGAATTCTTCACCCACTAACAATGAAGCAGCACTGTAGGCAGCCCAAAAAACACCAAACAGTTTTATAAGTGTAGACACCACTTCAAATGATCCAACCACCAAAAGTATAGGGGCTATTACAATGAGAGGAAGTAATGAATATCCTATAACTCCAAGAACTTGGCCATATGCAACCTCTCCACCAAGAACTCTGGCCAGTAAGAAAATAGTTACTGAACCAAATATCCAAATAGTTATAATCCATGATACCACCCTAAACTGTCCATATAATGATATCATGGAAAAGAAAAGGACAACAGCCAGAGGACCCCAAAAGTCAGGATTCTCTCTCACCACTTGTCTATTAAAACCAAGTGATGGCATTGGCATCAAAACACATCGGATTTTGTAGTAAATATCCTTCAGATCGATATCCAATTCTTCCAAGAGTGGCTTGTTATCTTCTGGATCATCATCTTCAACTTCCAAAAGCCATCCATATCCTCTTTGTCTCAGAAATGTAGTGGCTGTAGATTCTTTAATAAAATCTCCCCCAAGGTTTAATTTGACATCTGGGGCTGCTATTGAACCACTGAGGTCTTCCGTGTCTGCTGAGGAGACAAAGGTGAAGTCCCCGTTGGTGGGGGAATAGGCCGGGGGCAGTCCCGGCGGCTGCATCTCGCGGCCGCTGGGAGCCAGCGGCGGTCTAGGAGGCTGCGGCTGGGCCCAGGCCCCAAGGCGGCCACCATTCACTTGATTCTTAGATTCACTTGTTGATAGATGCGTATTTGTTGTTCATAATTTGTATCTTTACCTTTTTCTTCTTCTTCCTCTTCTTAAAGGATACCTTTCAGCATTCATATAATACTGGTTTGGTGGTGATGAACTCCTTTAGCTTTTCCTTATCTGTGAAGCTCTTTATCTGACCTTCTGTTCTGAATGATAGCTTTGCTGGATAAAGTAATCTTGGTTGCAGGTTCTTGGTATTCATCACTTTGAATATTTCTTGCCACTCCCTTCTTGCCTGCAAAGTTTCTGTTGAGAAATCAGCTGACAGTCGTATGGGTATTCCCTTGTAGGTAACTGAGTTTCTTTCTCTTGCTGCTTTTAAGATTCTCTCTTTGTCTTTTGCTCTTGGCATTTTAATTATGATGTGTCTTGGTGTGGTCCTCTTTGGATTCCTTTTGTTTGGGGTTCTCTGAGCTTCCTGGACTTGTAAGTCTATTTCCTTCACCATGTAGGGGAAGTTTTCTGTCATTATTTCTTCAAATAGGTTTTCAATATCTTGCTCTCTCTCTTCTTCTGGCATCCCTATAATTCGTATGTTGGTACGTTTGAAGCTGTCCCAGAGGCTCCTTACACTATTTTCATATTCTTTTTCCATTTTGCTTTTCCAGTTGGGTGTTTTTTGCTTCTTCGTATTTCAAATCTTTAACTTGATTCTTGCGCTCCTCTGGTCTGCTGTTGGGAGTCTGTATAATATTCTTTATTTCAGTCAGTGTATGCTTAATTTCTAGTTGGTCCTTTATCACAACCTCGAGGGTCTCATTAGATTTCTTGTACATGTCATTAAGTTTATCAGCAGTCTCTAGAAGACTCTTGAAAGACCTCAAAAGTGTGGTTTTGAATTCTATATCCAGCAGCCTGCTTTCCTCCAGTTCTGTCATTTGTGTCCTGTTTCTTTGTCTCGGCATTTTTTATGCTTCGTTGTATCGATAGAGTGGCTTTCTGTGCTAAGTGTCCCAGTTACCTAAGGTAGACACTCTTGGTGCTCCCCCTTGTGGTCTTTGTGCACAGTCTTGTTGTAGCTAAGCCTTGATTGTTGTAGGTAATACTGGGAGGGATTTGACCTCCAGGTCCAACTGGCTGTGAGAATCAGCTGCGTCTGCATTGGGAGAACTTCTGTCCTGGATCTCTAGGGTGGCGCTAATCTAGTCTCTGCCTGAGGCTATCCCGCAATGCCTCTGTGCAAGGCTTGGGCAGGATGGGTCCCAGGGGATCAACAGGGCGGGCCGGGGCGAGCAGTTATGGCTGTCCTCAGTCCTGTCCCCAGAAGCTCTGCCTCTCAGTGTCCCAGCAACCGCTGCAAACCTCGGAGAGAAAGCTGCCCTCGAGTTCCAACTGATGCCAAACAGTCCCGCTTCTCCCGTCTGAGTCTGGGTCCACAGAGACTCGCCTGGAACTGGAGCCCAGAGCCTGAGACTCCCTCCTGATTGGAAAAGACAACCATGTCCTCAGCTGCCAGCCCTTTCTGCATGCGCCTCTGTACCTCTGCACTTTACTTCCACACCTCCTCTGAGTCTCAGTGTGCTTTTCTCTTTACTTCTAGTTGTAGAATTTCCACTCAGCCAGCCTTCCTGTGGTTCTGGATGATGTCCGTTTTGTCTTTTAGTTGTATTTTTGAAGTGGTTGTGCGAGGCAGCAAACCCCAGTGTTTACCTATGCCACCACCTTGGTTTCCGGCGAGGGGCTCCATCCTTTATAACCAATGCCCCAAACTTTTTGGGATATTATTGTTGGAACCTACTTATAAACTGCTGTAAAGAAAATACACTGCAGCCCTTCGGGGCACATGCACTAGAATATAACTCCCAGCCGGCACCCCTGTGACTTTCAGGACTTACCTCTTTAATTGTCACAGCCCTCCATTGTTCTGAGCCGAGAGAGAACTGACTGGGGTAGTGGCTCTCAGAGGACAGTAGGGTTGTCCTGTAGAGTACTGCTGACAATCAACAGTGCCTAGAGATCCCTGGCCAGGGACACAGATGAGTACAGGAGAAGAATGGAAACAGAAAGAGGAAAAGAAAAATATATACATAGAAGAACAAAACAATGAGAGTAAAAAGGAGAAGGCGAAATATAAGACAGGACTGAATATAAAAAACTAAGTACTGTTGAAAGCAGAGGAACAGTTTATGATGCAGATTCTCCAATCTCTGAATAGTTAAACCTGTTACTTTGGTTCATTGCAGGTTCCCAGCCACCTGGTGAAAGGGGCTGATGGTGGGGTGAGAGGAGGAGGTGGGACAGTGTTAAGAGGGACTGCCCAGAGACACCAGTTTGGGGTTTTATTATCCACTAAGAAGTTGCTCTGTTGATCATCCCGAAACACCAATCAGAAAGAATATATGCACCTCTATATTCATAGCAGTGTTATTTACAATAGCTAAGATCTGGAAACAGTCCAAGTGCCCATCAGTAGATGAGAGGATAAAAAAAAGCGGTAGAACATTTACACTATGGAATACTATGCAGCTGTGAAAAAGAGGGATCTCTTACTCTTTGAGACAGCATGGAGGGACCAGGAGATTAATATGCTAAGTAAAATAAGCAGTCAAAGAGAGCTAAATATCACATGATCTCACTTACATGTGGAATCTAATGAACAAGATAAACTGATGAACAAAATAGGTCCAGAGACATGGAAGTATGGAACAGGCTAAATCTCGGAGGGAAGGGAGGGCGGGCGGAAAGAGATTAACCAAATATGCATATATGCGTAGCCCACTGACACAGAGCATAGTGTGATGAAGGCCTGGGGTGGAGTGGGAGTAGGGTGGAGGGGTCAAAAGGAGGGAAAATGGGGAACATGTGTAATACTCTCAACAATAAAGATACATTCTTTTTAAAAAGGAAAGTTGGGTTATGAGGTAAGCTACTCAATCTGTTAATAAAGAAATCAGCTTTCTTTTCAAAGCCATTTTCTGTGGTGCGACAGTTGACTACAATAGAATTAATTGTCATATCACAAATGGTGGGTTAAGGGATGAATCAGTGAACAAAGTGGGTGTAGAGGCCTATTATAACTGAGAATACAGAGTGATTAACAGAAGGAAAGGCTGGGGAACAAAAAAATATAAAGGGAAAAATTACTTTTTAAAAAGATAGGAAGAAAATTTGATGTAGAAAACTTTAAAAAATAGGTTGTAAACAATGTACATAATGATATAAAAAGGAAAAAAATCTATGTTCATTTCCTACCCATCCCCACTTCTAAATTCCATTGATGGAAGCAAAAATCACTCCTACATGTGGCTGCCACATGCATGTGTGTGTGTGTGTGTGTGTGTGTGTGTGTATGTGTGTCTACACAAAACAATTTATTTAAATTACCTGAGTTAAGAAGTTGATACTATTTCACACTATACATTTGCCTCCAGAGTGTAAAATAAGTTAGATGACGAATGATGGACCCAAAAATTACTACTGAATAATTTTTACCTTTTGCTCTAACACAAGTTTTTAAAACAAAAACATATCATAAACCTGTGTAAAATCTTGTCGAAATGTTTGCATATTTTATTTCCATAACAGACACCCATAAGCAAGAGACTTGAGGAATTAATCTCAATGTTCTGGCATCATACACCCTATTATTTGATTTTTATGAGACAGTATTTGTTATTGAATCAGGGATAATGAAGTTGCTAAGAAAAATCAAGAGATTACTTATTATTTATTAGCAGGTGTCCCTTATTATTTTAATCAACATTTTAATATATGAAATTTGTTTTTTATAGACTAGTTTAAAACCAAGATCACTTGGCAAAAAGATTTTATAGAAAAGTGAACAATGAAAATCTAATGATAATTGAAAAAAATGTTCTCAGGTGGATAACATATGCTAGTAATTTTTATTACTCAATTGGATATCTTAAGAATACAAAAAAATGCAAAAGGCTTATGTATACATTAAAATGTTTATTACTGGTTTTCATTTCATAAAATAAAAATTTCTACTAAGACTATTTATAGGAAAATAAAATTTTAATGCAGTTATCATCTTAGTTCCTTGGCACTTAGTTTTGTTATAATAATCTACAATAGTTCACCACCTTGACTGCATATGAAAATTATCTGAGAAGTTTAAAAAATATTCTGATGCCCAGGCAGCAGCCCAGACCAATAAATCAGAATCTCTCCAGGGTGAAACATGGTATTTTTACTTATTTCAGAGAGGAAGGGAGAAGGAGAGAGGGATAGGCACATGAGTGGTGAGAGAGAATCATTGATTGGCTGCTTCCTACACCCCCTACTGGGGATCGAGCCTGCAAGACAGGCCTGTGCCCTTAACGGAATCGAACCCAGGACCCCTTAGTCCCCAGGCTGACGCTCTATCCAGTGAGCCAAACTAGCTGGGGCTGAACATGTTTTGTTTGGTTTGGTTTTTTTTAAAGCATCCCAGGTGAACCAATGTTCCATCAAAGTTGCGATCCGCCTGATTTAAGCAGTTCCTGATCAAGCCTCACTTTAATCATCACCTCTGATGGGATCACTCCTCCTCTGCACTAAGAGGAGATGACATAGCAAACCGTATTGTTGTAAGTTAGGGCTGCGTTTCATTGCATTTTCATCCTCAGTACCTGACAGGTGCTCAACAGTGCAGCGACCGAACACACATATTTCCAACGTGGGCCCCGGAAGAAGTCGCCACCGCTGGGAGATGGCAGATCCCCCGGAGCACAGAGGGGCACGCTGCGACTCCCTGAGGTACGTTACACAGCTCGGAGTCACCTGGCACTCGGCCAGCCCAAAGTGTCAGAACTTGTTTCAGATTCTTATCCAACAGACATTTTTATCCCCGGGGCCGGGCGGAAGGTGCCGCTGACTGAATCAGCGCAGGGCTTCTCTCCGGAAGCGGTGGGCAGCGCTGCCGCTCCCTGCTTATGTAACTGATGTTGCACAAGCATGACGCGTGGGAGGGGAGCCACACATTATTTCTGTCTCCCTCCATCACTTTCATCGCAACTAAGTGGAGATAAACTTCCCTTATTCATGAATCAAGTCTGGGTCACTCTCAGTGTTAGCCGCATTTAGTAGTAAAAGGGTCTTATTTTGTCCCTAACTGGCTTGGCTCAGCGGGTAGAGCTTCAGCCTGTGGACTGAAGGGTCCTGCGTTCGATTCCACTCAAAGGCACATGCTCTGGTTGTGGGCTCCATCCGCAGTAGGGGGTGTGCAGGAGGCAGCCAATCAATGACTCTCTCTCCCTTTCCCTTCCTCTCTGAAATCAATGAAAATATATATTTTTTTAAATACTTTTAAAAAAATATATTTTATTGATTTTTTTACAGAGAGGAAGGGAGAGAGATAGTCAGAAACAACAATGAGAGAGAAACATCGATCAGCTGCCTCCTGCACACCCCCCACTGGGGATGTGCCCGCAACCAAGGTACATGCCCTTGACGGGAATCAAACCTGGGACCTTTCAGTCCACAGGCCGACGCTCTATCCTCCGAGCCAAACCCATTAGGGCGAAAATATATTTTTACAAAGAGTCTCATTTTTGAAATTTAATGCACACAGCCTCACATAATAATAAAAAACCCAAACTTGGAATCGGGTTGAACTGTCACCCCTCCTCCCTTGGACTGTTTCACAAGCCTGCCGTGGGGAAGGTGTTGTGGTCCTTCTGTCCTCCCCTGCCTCCCAGCTTACTTGTGGTGCCTGTGATTTCTCTCACTGTGGTCGAAATAAGGAGAGAGGAAAATTGTTTGTCCCTTGGCTGAACCTGGTGATAGAAAAAGCTGGAATCCCTGGGTGGGATCGGCAGGTGGTTCTTTTTCCAGGGGGGGAGTTTTGTGGGTTTGTCAGAGGTTTCTTGATGAGTTCCTTGCTCTTGCAGCTCCCTTGACCTGGGATGATTGATCTGTATGCTTGGTGGCCAACGATGACACGTTCCTCACTCTCAGACACACCTCTAAATGAGCTTCTCAGGGGCCTCCATGCCACTCCAGGCAGCCCTACGGGCTGAGAAAGACCCCACACTGCTCTCTTCTTGGCCCACAGTGGTCCATCTGCAATCATGTACTCCTTCCCTCCCCGTGATCTGGAGGCAGGTCATCTCTATGCAGCAACTACCTGGCTTCTCAATGAGGTAGTTGTCCTTAGATCTCCAAGGTGAGAGCAGACACCATTCATGAGCCACTGGAGCATTCTCAGGCCTGAGTGAGGGGCCTGTCCTCTCCGTTGATAATTGACAGGTGCTCAATAGTGCAATGATCAAACACACGTATTTGTGTGTTTGCAGGGGTCACTGCAGCACTCCCCAGGTGGTTGCCTTGAAACCCCCTTCTTCCAGATCCACCCGCACTGCCTCAGGGGTGCCCCACCTCTGTCTTAGGTCCATCTCCCTAGAAGCAGAGCCTAAACTGGGGATTCTTGTTCAAGTAATTTATCGAGGACATGTTCTCATTAAAGAGGAGTGAGGAGAACAGTATAAAGTGGGGGGAGAAGGTGAAGCTAAGCCAGAACATGACCCCAGCTAGAGACTGATCCCAGAGGGAAAACCCTGCAGCTCACAGTGCATCACAGAGATAGTCCCACCCAGGGGCAAGGAGTTCAGGGCATATCCCCCTGCTAGTTGGCCAAGGTTTCTGGGTGCTCAGGGTGGGCATGTGGAGCCTACAGGTCCTATCTGCTGAGGGCATTTCTGCAAAGAAAAGGGCAGCGGAGGGGTATGCATGGGGAAGGGGGGGGCGGTTGGTCACAGGCTCTGGAGAGGCTTAGTAATATCTACTACACCCACCCCACACCCTCTGGCTAAAGACATTTTCTTCCTCAATCTTGTCTTAACCTCTTGATATAAGAATTGTGAAACAGATTCTTGGCGACATTTCCTTTTCTTTTTTTATCTTTTTAAAATATATTTTTTATTGATTTCAGAGAGGAAGAGAGAGGGAGAGAGAGATAGAAACATCAATGATGAGAGAGAATCATTGATTGGCTGCCTCCCACACACGCCACTCTGGGAATCGAGCCTGCAACCCAGGCATGTGCCCTGACTGGGAATTAAACTGTGACCCCTGGTTCATAGGTCGACGCTCAACCACTGAACCAGGGCAGCCAGGCAGACATCTCCTTTCCAATTACTAATTGGAAGGGGAGTGTCTGTCTCACTTTGGTATCTGACATCTATCATCTCGCCCCCACAATTGGAAAAAAAAAAAAAGAGTCAGGAAGGTTCCATTCTAACATCCTCTTACCCTGAGGAGTGTTCAGGTGCTTGTTTTACCAGTGACCACAGCACTCAATGCCTTCATCCCGCAGGACAGCGCTCAATGCCCTCATCACTCAGGAAATGAGTGAACTCAAAACCATGTCTAGTTGCTTCCCTAGTAGCTGTGATAGATTTGTGTTCTTCATACTCTTTCTCTCCACAAACCCTGCTTGAGATATGGCTGGTGAGAGGAGAGTGCATTCTCTGTCCACAAAATCGGACATGGTCAACTGGAACAAACCCATGACTTTCCCATAAAAAAAGCAAGTGCATTAAGTAAACTGATTAACAAACCGTGAGAATAACCTTCAGAGTATCCATGACCACGCTGGGGCTAATGCAGCTTTTTGCAAACTTCACTGAGGCATTCAGGAGCTGCAAAGGGAACAGATGGGAGAGATGGCAATCCAGTGTAGTGGTGCATAGCTGATGTTCCAAGGAAGCCCTGGTAGGGGTGGGGGAAGGAACATCCACTCCAGAGAAGGCTCCGAGGGCTAGAGTTAATCAGGGGTGAGGAGCAATGCAGAGAGCTGACCGAATCAGCTGGTTTTCCAGGCCCACTTCCTCCTTTTTGTCCCCTCTTAGACAGCTTCCTGTTTCCTACTAAAAAAATAGGAAATCGTTCATGACCCATTCCTGTCCACGATCCTCTCTTCACTGAGTCACAAGGATGTTGGAGCTGGACAGGACTCCAGGCTTATCTGGAAAGGTTTCTTGCTTTCACACATGAGGAACTGTGACACAGAGGTGTTGAGGAAGCACTTGCAGACTGGCAATTCACAGGCCAAACCTGGCCTTCAGTCTTAGTTAGAATAGGAATTAGTTGTAAAGACTGAAAACCCAGGAGATTTTTCATACCCACACACACATCTTCTTTTGGGGAAACTGGAGACCTGGCCTCCAGGTCAACAAGATGTGGGGGTTCTGGAAATTGGGGAGAGTATAATGACACAGTTTTGTGGCAAACCACACTTGGCACTGGAAAGTTCTGGCCTGAGTTAGCAAGGCCCCAGACACAGGGCTGGCAGTCAGGAGTAAGATCCCAGTCCCCGTTTGGAGGAATGGGGCACGGGTCCAAACCAGGCAGAACTGAATCTTGAAAGAAGAGCTGTGGTATCAAGAGACATTTAAGGTCAGAAGAATAGTCTAGGACTCAGTTACGTTGCTAGAACTGGGACCTGACGTCAGAGCAGAGCTGGGAGGTGGCAGACTTGTTGCAGAGCCACGTGGGCTGGGTAAGTTCCTCCTTGCTGAGCTCCTAGACTCGCAGAGGTTCTCAACCTGTGGGTCGCGACCCCTGAAAATACATCCTGCATATCAGGTATTTACATTACGATTCATAACAGTAGCAAAATTACAGTTATGAAGTAGCAATGAAAATAATTTTATGGTTGGGGGTCACCACAACATAAGGAACTGTATTAAAGGGTCGCGGCATTAGGAAGGTTGAAAACCACTGTTAGAGCTTAGTGTGGGGCTCCAGGGATCAGTTAGCTGAGAGCTTAGTGTGGAGAGAGGAGTGTCCCAGGGTCAGACGCCCACCCCGGTGAGACATTCCCAGTCAGCCTCCTTTGCCAGGCACCCCCTCGCTACATCTCATTCACCTACAAACTCAACCTTCCCATCATTAGAAAATTGGCTCTGCTCTGAATCTTTACCACGTCTCTCCTCAGGTTCACAAATACCAAAAATGGAACAAAACAAAGGGAGAATTCTTTTTTTTTTTTTTTTTAATATATTTTATTGATTTTTTTACAGAGAGGAAGGGAGAGAGATAGAGAGTTAGAAACATCGATCAGCTGCCTCCTGCACATCTCCTACTGGGGATGTGCCCGCAACCCAGGTACATGCCCTTGACCGGAATCGAACCTGGGACCTTTCAGTCCGCAGGCCGACACTATCCACTGAGCCAAACCGGTTTCGGCAACAAAGGGAGAATTCTGAGAGTTTGTCAGCTTGGCAGCAGGTGGAAAATGAGCCCACGATGCCATCAAGTACCATGTGAAACAACAGGAGGGCTTAATGGGCACTGGGCTTGATGAAATAGGCCCGTTGTACCAAAGGGGGAAATGAAAGTGACAGCTATGGAGACAGGTGGTGAGAGACTTGTCTCTGGACCTACAGATACAGAGCTTTACTGAGATACCTTTAAAGATGACTTTCTTAGGTAATCATGCCTCATGATGTGCTGGCTCTAGTTTCTAGGACATGTTTCCTTTTTTAATTGTGGAAAAGATAAATTATTTGATTTGGGTACAAAATAAACACCAAAAAGGTCAGCCAGGCTGAACGCATAATAATTACCAATATTTTCTGGGTCCTTGCTAAGGGCCAGGTTTCGTGCTAGGTGCTTTAGGTTTCAGTTAATTCTCACAACAAACCCCAGGAGCTAAGCACTGTTATTATCTCTATTTGCATGTGAGGAAACTGAGGCTTAGAAAAGTGAAATAAGTTACCCATGTCCACACCACAGGTGAGAAGTTGAGCCTGATTCAAAGCAGCTTAGCCTGTCCCCAGAGGTGCAAGTCCTCACCAGTGGTGCAAGCCCTGATGTGGCCATGTTGCTAGTTGACTGTCCCAGCATCAGTACGAAAGAATTCCAATCGACCAGAGTCATTGATACAGGGCACTGATGGTCCCAATTAATGACTTCCCTTGCCCAGGCCCTTCACAATGAGATCTGTAATTATAACCATGAGGGCGACCAAGCATATGGAGAACACTTAATCAGTGCTCACTGAGCATTAAGTACTGCGGTAAACCCTTTATGTGGATCCTGGCGATCATTGGGTTATTCAGTTATTTGTTTATTAATAAATTAGTTATATGGAATCAATAGTAGTTTTCCATTTATGGATATATAAAAACATGCAGGGTGGGGCACAAGTAAGTTTACAGTTGTGAGTACATAAAACACAGAGTTTATTCTTGCATTTTATGTATTAACGAGAGGCCTGATGCACGAAATTCGTGCAAGGGGCTCGGCCTTCACAGCCCCTCATAGTCCCTCACAGCACCCGCTTCGTCTGGAAGGGGCGGGGTCAGCAGAGGCGGGGGCTGTGCTGTGGGACTCAGGAACCGTGCGCAGGGCTGGCAGCTGGCGCAGGGGTGGGGCTGTGGGCTCACCAAGGCCGGAGGGTCCCACTCGCAGCCCCGGCTGCCTCGGCCCCCACCGCTGCTTGGCTGTCCGGTCTAATTACCATATTACCCTTTATTATTATAGATTGTTGTATTATTTTCTATACAAATAACTGTAAGCCTATTTGTGCCCCACCCTGTAGCATATCAGAGGCAGTACTTAGGGTTTGTGCGAGTTCTTGTTAGAAGAAGCAGGGATAGTCCAAGCAGGGGGGTGAGGGGCACATTACTCTGAGCGAGGTGGCGGCCACCCCAGAGTCACTTCTTCCTTCCGCCTCTCCCTCGGCCTCCCTGCTGACCACAGTTCTTGCCTGTGTGCTTCCGACTGGAGGATTTTCTGGATGTGCCACCTGTTTAGGCTACAATTTCTATGGTAGTGTTAGTGGAAACTCTGGAGACTGGAAGTCACTATTGTTCTTCATATTTTAAGTCGGTTTGTCTGAAATGCAGTAGAAAACATAGGAAGCTTTAAACATTTGTAGGCTGCCACCCAGCAAATCCACACTTGGGAGTTTGTCTTTAAGCAATAAGTGAATAAAAATGTTTGTCCAAGTGCTTTTAAAATTAGGCAACAACCTAATATTCCAAAATAGAAGACCATTGGAGATTTTCCCAAAGTGTGTTATTCAGAAAATTAATTTTTGAAAATTGTCCTTAAAGGCTAGAGGAGAAGTTGGGGAATCCTTAGTTTATTAAATTACATGTAACCTTTATTTTTTTTTTAATCCTCACCTGAGGATATGTTTTTATTGATTTTAGAGTGAGAGAAACATCAATGTGAGAGAGAAACATTGATTGGTGGCCTCCTATATGCTTCCTGACCAGAAATTGAACCTGCAACCTAGGTATGTACTCTGACCTGGAATTGAACCCATGACCCTTCGGTGCACAGGACAGTGATCCAACCAACTGAGCCACTCAGCCAGGGCAACATGTAACATTTATATGGGGATTTGTTGTTTTGTTTATAGTCCTTGGGAGTCCTGGCTTACCAAGGGCAGGGGAGCGGAGGGGCAGTCCTCCGCAGGTGCAGGTGATAGAGAAGGAATACATTTTCTGTACAGCAGCTAATAAGAATAGTAATTTGAATAATAAATTTAAAAGATTGATCTGCTTTTTGTTATCATGTGCAGGCAACTCTGAGCAATACAAAGTGAGAAAATAATTGCTGTGGTAAGTGTGGAGTTTAAATAAATATGTGTAAGCTTCATGTTAACATACTAGAGGCCTGGTGCATGAATTTGTGCACAGGTGGGGTTCCCTCAGCCTGGCCAGTGATCGAGGCCTATGGGGGGGGGGGTGAGGGGGAGGCGGCTGGCCAGGGGGAGGGGCCACGGGAGGTTGGCCAGCCAGGGACAGGGACTGAGGGAGGTTGGCCAGCCACCCTCCCACCCCTGATTAGGGGCAACTGGGGGGGCCTGACAGCTTGGGGGAGGGGCTTCAGGAGGTTGGCTGTGGGAGCACACTGATCACTAGGGGGCAGCTCCTACATTAAGCATCTGCACCCTGGTGGTCAGTATGCAACAGTTATTCTGGTTGTTCCAGTCATTCAGTCATAACAGTCGCTTAGGCTTTTATATATATAGATTTTGTTGTTATTCTTTAATAAACATTGTATTTTATCTGGAGGTTAATTTGGGGAACTCACAGTTATGCAATGGCTGCCTCTCTCCATCCTCCCATCCCATCTCCTACCACGTGAGCCCCCTCACACACACAGACTCAGCCACAAAATCTTGTGAGAATAAATCCCTGACATTCAGAAACATTCAAACTCCCTTCAGGTTCAGTTTGTGTCTCCAACCCCTTTGGTACTACATATTTCCTCATTTAAACAAGTGGCTCTGAAATAAACTATCATAGGCAGTAACTTTAAAAACAAAGAAACTAAATTTGCCTTACTTCAGTTCTAACATTCTCTATGCCACTCTGAGTTGTCTATTTCTTTTTTATTTTTTTATTATATTGATTTTTTACAGACAGGAAGGGAGAGAGGGAGAGAGTTAGAAACATTGATGAGGGAGAAACATCGATCAGCTGCCTCCTGCACACCTCCTACTGGCGATGTGCCTGCAACTAAGGTACATGCCCTTGACTGGAATCGAACCTGGGACCTTTCAGTCCACAGGCCGATGCTCTGTCTACCGAGCCAAACCGGTTAGGGCTGAGTTGTCTATTTCTATTTTAAGTAGCAATGAAAAGTGCAAAATGCAAGGTGTGTTATTTTTGTTAAGTGTAAATTTTAGTTCATGCATGAAATAGTTTAGTGAATTTAAATTAGTATTTTAAAAATTGACGTTTATTCTTTTAAAATTATGGTTTGTTTTAAACCTCAAGAAAAAAATCAAGAAAAGAATGAATATTCCTGATTATTACATACCTATTATTAGAAGTAACCTTGTCTAATCTTGTCTAATATGAGGGGGGTGGCCGGGGGGGGGGGGGGGGTTAAAAACTGATCTGGCCCAGGTGTCAAATGCCCTAGGTGTGTCATTGTGTTTGGCGAAAACTTACTAAGAAGCCAAGTGTTACTAAGATTTCTCTGAAGACTTGTGAAAGTTGTTGGTGGGAAAGCAATTTGACTCTGCAGGTGTTAGTTCTTCAGGAAAGAATGCCAGGTACATGGGTCTACAGTGACAAACTCCTTCCTCCACTTGCACAAGTTGTCACCAATAGCCAGCAATGACATCCATCTGCCATCGCGGAAGGTGGAACAACTCATGAGCAATTCTCAAAACTTTCAGAAATAACCAATGCTTCAGAAGCTGAGATGTTAATTTAAGGGTAGCAAAGCATTGCCGGAGACAGCTAACACCTACCATATTCATGAGCAGATGGAACTCAAAGCAAACTACTGGGACAGTAATATGGCATCCTGACAGAAGCACAGATTTGGGAGAAGACCTGGACATTTGTTGTTGCCCTACCTAAATTATCCACTGTTAATTCTTTCAAAATATTTATAGATTCTCCACTGTGTAGGCACTGGGAATACAATGATATACAAGACAGACTCCCTGGCCCAAAGGAGTCAGGGAAACTGTCCCAAAGGCTCACCACTACCCCCAAAATAGTAAATAGACAAGTGGATGAAACAATTTTGTCTTAAGTACCATGAAGGAAACAAACAAACAGCTTCCCACTGCTCCTATGATAAAGACCAAACTTGTTAATACAGCCCATGATCCCCTCCGACCACATCTAATACTTCTCCCTTGCCAGGTCTGTCTGCTCCAGCCACAACCTTCTTTCAGTTCCTCAAATGCTCCAAACATTCCTGTTTCGGCGTCTTGACATACATTGGCCACCTCCACCCCTATATACCCTTCAGATCTCAGGACAAATGTCTTGGTAGAAAGGACTTCCCTGATATCCATGCACCTCTACTCCACGTTCCCCACCCCCTATATACGTACAATCAATGGCTAGTTCTTATATCCCCATAGCACCCCAGGCTTTTTCTGCATTACTCTGTAATCATTGATTTGTCTGTGTAATAGTGTGTTTAATACCAGTATTCTCTCCCACCACAATCAACTTCCACCAGACTATAAGCTTCATGGGGACAACATTCTCTGACCCACACCATTGAATTCCCAGGTTTGGGCACGATAAATTGTTGTGGAATGAATGGGTAGAGGTAAGCATAGGTGAATATGTAACCAAGTTGAAAAACCTGCCACCAGGGGTGAACCTCAAGAGAACTCTTTTTAAAAAAATATATTTTATTGATTTTTGTGTAGAGAGGAAGGGAGAGGGATAGAGAGTTAGAGACATCGATGAGAGAGAACCATCGATCAGCTGCCTCCTGCACACCCCCCTCCTGGGGATGTGCCCGCAACCGAGGTACATGCCCTTGACCAGAATCGAACCTGGGACCCTTGAGTCTGCAGGCCGACGCTCTATCCACTGAGCCAAACCGGTCAGGGCTCAAGAGAATTCTTTTATGAGGAAAGCCCAGCTATGCTAAGAACTTCCCCATTCATGCTTTCCTTTGATCAGCCAGGCTGGTCAGCTGGTCTGGTTGGTGTTATTTGGAGTGTTTGCTTTTACAATTTCCCTATTTTTTTTCTCTTACTTCTTAAGACATTTATCTTTATTTTATTTTATTTGGGGGGGGGGTGCTTTAACTCCATCTTAATTGTACAGTTTTCCATTTCAAAACTTTAATCTCTTATTTTACCAACCCTTGGTCTTTTAAAAAATGATAAATATTTCTTTTATTATATTTTTATCAACTCCTATTCTTACTTTAGAATATTTAGCTCTAGTCTTAACTCTTTTTTGTCTTACTGCAGTTTTTTCTATACCACATTTCAAGTCTAATTTTTAAATAGATGTTATTTCATAATTTTTTAAATTTGTTAGTGTGCTTGGTTTTTAATTTAATTGATAGATTTAAGCACTATTTGTCTATCTAATCTATCTTTTATTTGTAGTTTCACCCCATTTGTTTTCACCTCCCTCTGCCTCTCCCTCCCTCTTCACCCCACTGCTTCTCTCATGCCCATTACCTCACTCCCACTTCCTCATTTGTATCTGCAGTGACCAGCCAGTTGGAAGTCAGAGGGACATAAACACTGGAGAGAGTTTGCTTTATGAACATGGAAGGAGGAAAGCTATCTTTTCTCCTCCCCCCCCCCCCATTTTCCCTGCATCAGCCTCTTAGATTACTTCATCAGATTATTCCTCAGATCTGCTAAAAATAGTTCTCCAGACAACCTGGCTGTCTGGGGAAGATTTGGTGGACTCAGTTCATTCGCTTCATGGGGACGAGCCCCATTCTATAGTTGGAACATCATATTTTCTGGAATAGTGTTGCTTGTTAATATCCCTTACCATCTATTTCTTAGATGATAAATTTGAGGGAAACTATGCCAGCTCCATGTCCAGGAGAAGTTCAACCCTGGAAGCGTTCTCTAAATTGATGCTCTTCAAGCCTGAGGCTGGCGAGCTGCTGGAAATTTTCAATAAATCGAGGATGTTTCAAACTAGAGAATCTGCAGCCACTGTCTGACACCACTTCAAACTTCATCATTCTTCCAAGGATGTTTAATTTCCTTTCTCTTCTTGGCAGGTTGAGAGGAGGAGTCTTCTGGTCTGTGACTGCCTCAACTCTTTTCCTCATCCTGAGGCTAGTAGAAGCTGAGGGGAGTGGGCCGAAGACAGTCTCACAAACAGAGTTTTAAAGAGAGGAACACTCATCCCCTTGTTTCAAGGTTAGTTTAAATTTTACCTCCTCTATCTCATAATAGATGCCTGCTCAGAGGAGTGTATTTCTGAGCTGTAATAGAGCACTTCCTATCTGCTCATAGGGCATGAGTCGCTGCAGCATAAGAAAGCCCTTACACTAAGAATTTAGGTTGAGTTAAGTTGTAGGTCTAAATATGAAACGTAAATCATTAGAGATTTTGGAAGAAAACAGACTATCATCATATCTTTGGGGAGAACTAAGATTTGTAAAAATGACACAAAAACATTAACTACAAAAGAAAAATTTAGATAAATTCCATTTTATTAAAAGCATGAACTTTGGTTCATTAAAAGAAACCATTAAGAGAGTGAAAAGGCAGGTCACACAGTGGGAGAAGATAATTTGCTATGTTTATATACTGCAAATGACTAGTAAATAACTACTAAAAGGCAGATAATCCAATAGAAAAACGAGCAAAAGATTTGGACAGTCACTTCAAAAATGAAAATCTTAAAATGTTCAGTAGACATAAGACATCCGAGAAATGCAAATTGCACTCTAATGAAATACATTTTACCTGAATTGTTAACGTTAAAAGCATAAGCATTATTAAGTGTTGGAGAGGATGTGGAGCAATTGCAACTCTAATGGAAATAGAAAATGATACAACCACTATGGTAAACTACTTGGACATATCTAGTAAAAGCTGAATACACACTCTCTGACTCAATAATCCTACTCCTTGGTATAAACCCAAGAGAAAATATATTCAATAATAATCACAGCGGTACTATCAATAATACCAAGAAGTTGAAAACAACCCAAACACCCCTCTATAGTAGAATGGATTAACAAATTGTAGTACACTCAAAAAATGTAATACTACCTGAGAATGAAATTTTTACTACCTGAAGCAATGTGAATGAATCTCTGAATCTCAAGCTTACTATGAGGGAAAGAAGCCCAGCACACACAAAATAGCACATACTGGATGATTGCATTTATGCAAAATTCCCAAACAGGAAAATATAACCTAGTGTTAGAAGTGTGCATAATAATTACCTGTGAGGGGAGGATAATAACTAGAAGGCGGTCCAAAAGAGACTTCTCGGACGTGGGTAAAATACTGTTTTTGGTTTTTATCCAGGTGCTAGTTACATGGGTGTGTTTATTTTGTAAAAACTCATCAATCTTACACTTGATTTGTGTGTGAACTTTTCTGTATTTATGTTATACAGCAATAGGAACTTTACTAAAAGAAGGCAAGTCCTAATGGAGTGGTTATCATGGGGCCTCAAAAATGGAGAAAATAATAATGTGTATGGACATATACATTGAAAACAAAATGAAAAAAACAAAGATACTCACTAAATATCAACCGAGGTTATCGCTGAATAATGGGATCTAAGGTAATTTTTAATTCATGTTTTCAGCTCTTTCCAAATAGTCTTCAAGGAATCTGTGTTAGTCTTGCCTTCTGCCCCTTGAGGGAAAAACAGAATACCAGAAGGCATTGTTTTATCCTCAAAGCATTGGATCAAACTGTTTACGGTCATCTCTAACTCCTTGTTACAAGAAGTATGAATTTCTTTCTTTCTTTCTTTCTTTCTTTCTTTCTTTCTTTCTTTCTTTCTTTCTTTCTTTCTTTCTTTCTTTATTTCTCTTTTTACTTTTCTTTTTTAAAAATATATATATTTTTATTGATTTCAGAGAGGAAGGAAGAGGGACAGAGAGATAGAAACATCAATGATGAGAGAGAATCTTTGAGCAGCTGCCTCCTGCACGGCTCCCCTTCTCCCACACTTGGGATGGAGCCTGAAACCCAGGCATGTGCGCCAACTGGTATTGATCTGTGACCTCATGGTTCATTAGATTGACGCTCAACCACTAAGCCACACTGACAAGACAAGAAGTATGAATTTCATTCCAGGACTCCACATGCCTTCCAGGATTGTTAGATTGATAGTTTAGAGTTAACTGTGTTTGGAGTTATATCCCTTCGGAGAATTGTAGGAAATAAATAAATATTAAGATCCCAGGAAATAGTGTGGGAAAATCAAAGAAGGCTTCCTGAGGGAGATGATATTTGATCTAGGTGTCAGGGGATGAGCGGGAATTTGTGAAGTATAGTGGGAGAAGAGGGATGGAGGACAGGAGGGTCACTGTAGACCGAGGAGATAGCACATGTAATGCATGAAAAAGAAATGATGGTCATGGACCAGGAAAAAGTTGTCATCATCAGGGAAGAATGAAGGGGCAGGACACTGGGAAGGAATTGAAGCCCCAACATGTGTGAGTCTGTACCCATGTCATACATTGTGTTTATAGATATAGTTGCAACAAATGTCAAACATTATTCATTGTATCTGATCATGAAAATGCATAATACAAGTCTTCAATTTTTGAAAATACATTTTTATTGATTTCAGAGAGGCAGAGAGAGGGAGAAGAAGATAGAAACATCAATGATGAGAGAGAATCTTTGATCAGCTGCCTCCTACATGCCCCACACTGGGGATTGAGCCCGCAACCTAGGCATGTGCCCTGACTGGGAATTGAATTGTGACCTCCTGGTTCATAGGTTAATGCTCAATCACTCAGCCACACCAGCAGGGCACAGGTCTTCAATTTTTAAACTGTTTTTAAAAATATATGTTTTAAAACAATAGTTTAATAACAAAAACAATTTTATGTCTATTAGCATTTGTACTGGAAGCTCTGAATAGAACCAGTCCTTGTAGAATATTCCCTAACTTTAAATTATTTAAGTTGATCAAAATCCAAGCATGGTTATAACAGGTGTTATGCGAATTACTGAGGACTCTCAAAATCTCTTTTCCTAGAATTATAGAATAACTTGGTACCAACATCAGCATCCACAGATGAAATGAATTTTCAAGGAGATGATGTTACATTTGGGGATATCGGCCTTGTAAGGACACCTATTATTGTGATGAATAGATGCAGACAAAATGTCTGTAGCCTGTCATTTAACAGCTCTCTGGTTTGCCAAAGAACCACTTAAAATGCATAAATGCACTCTTGGCGCTAATGAAACAGTCTCTTTACTGGTTTCCAAAGAGAGGAGAGAAGGAACAAAGAGAGAGAGAGAGGTTCTTCTGCCACTTCCCACGGCTTCCACACCAACATAACCAGAGGAGTAAAAGCAATGTGCTCTCTGGGCAGGACCACGCCTGGAGGAAAGATTCAAATCGCTGTCCACTCTTCTTCTCACTTTTAATTACACCAGGACAATGGAGGCAGTGGGAGCTACACTCAAATGCACCGGCTTGTAATTGGCTCTGGGGAAGAATTCAGCAGAATAGACCGTAGCTGTGTCTGGTTGGTGACCACACTCCCCTAACTGACCACTGGCAGATGTGAATACTGGGGCAGCCCAAGATGCTGTGGTGGAACCGGCAGTGTCTGCCTTCAGATTCAGTTCCTGGCGAGGAAGTTGCAGAGGGAATCACCTTGGGGCAGACTCCTGCCGGTGGCGTAAGAGCTATAATTGAGTGGCACAATACTTTGCTGCTGTCACTGGCTCTGACGTTAGCAGAAACAGCTGAGTAATCAGACAAAAGGCAGTGTGAGAGAAAAATAGAAGGGGATTAATATTGCACATTTGCTCCGTGCCAGGCATAGACAAGGAGTCTTTGCATGTGTTATGGAGGCAGCGTGGTGACGATTATGATTCTGCATTTACCATTTACTGTCTGTGTGCTTGGACAAGCTCCTTAAACTTTGTGAATCTGTTTCCTCGTGCCTACCTTTTAAGGCTGCATGGTAAGGAAAAGAGAGTCCATGTTCACATGGCATATACTGAGTGCTCTGAAAAAGTAGCTTCTTCTTCTTCTTCTTCTTCTTCTTCTTCTTCTTCTTCTTCTTCTTCTTCTTCTTCTTCTTCTCCTCCTCCTCCTCCTCCTCCTCCTCCTCCTCCTTCTTCTTCTTCTTCTTCCTCCTCCTCACCTGAGAATTTCTTTTTTATGTTCACAAGTTTATATTTTTAGATTTGATAAAGATTCTTGTGTATTTTCTAAATACACAGACAGTTTGGGAAGTTTACATACATGCCTTAGGACACTTACACTAGGTAGGTAAATTACATTTACAAATTGGTCTTCTTAAAAGATCTTTCCAAAGAGCTTTTACAAACAGCAGGCAGAGAAAGTGTTCTTTTTATGTTTACAGTGTTAAATGCTGACTTTCCCTCAACCACCTCTCTCCTCTACCCAAAATTTTGTTTTCAATAGCCAGGGTGCTCCAAATCTAAGTCCCCAATGTCATAAGTCAGGGCTTACCGTTGCTTCTCCCCACACAGCCTGGCCGACCTAGAGCTGCCCCACCACTGGGAGGGAGGGCCACAGCAGGAGCAAAGCTTCCCTTTATACCTGAAAGGGACTCAGAGAAGCCTATACCATAGTTAAGTTTAAGGATCTGGGTGATTGAACAGGATATTTTTCCATTGGTTTTTAGGGAGAGGGAAAGACAGAGAGAGACATCGATGTGAGAGAAACACCAGGGCCTGGGACAGGGAGGAATCTGCAACCAAGGTATTGGTATCGAACCTGGGACCCTTTGGTCCACAGGCTGACGCTCTATCCACTGAGCCAAACCAGCTAGGGTGGTATTTTTAATTATTGTCGTTACTGCCATTTCATTTAATCCTCAAGCCGTATCATTACCCATTTTATAGATAGGAACACTAAGGCTCACAGAGATAAGAGGCTTACCCAGAGGCTATAACCTTGACACTGTGATGCCACAGTGTCATGCCTTTAGCACTGAGCTTTGAAAAAAATGGATTACAGAAATAAAAAGCAGCAAAAATGGGCTTGTACACAAATATCCATGAACCACTGGTTGATGTGGTGTGTTAGTCAGGGTTCTCCAGAGAAAAAGGACCAATAGGATGTATATGTATTTTAGATCTAGATATAGGGCTAGGTAGAGAGAAATCAAGAAATTGACCTGGCAAGTCTGAAGTCTGCAAGGAAGACTGCAGGCTGGAGGCCCAGGACAGAGTTGATGCTGCAGTCATAAATCTGAAGGCAATCTGGAGAAGAAGCCCTTCTTCCTTAGGTGACCTAAGTATTTTTTTTTTCTTAAGGCCTTCAACTAATTGGATGAGGCCCACCCACATTATGAAGGCTAATCTGCTTTTCTCAAAGTTTACTGATTTAAATATTGATCATACCTTAAAAAAAACCTTCATTTTGACATTCAGGTTGGTGTGTTACCAAATATTTGAGTACCAAGCAAGTCCTAGCCACACTGACATGAAAAATTAACCATGACAGGTGGGGAGCAGGGATCTGTGACAAATATGAGCCCAGAACCAGAATGTTTGAGCTGAAGCAGTATCCTTAATTGACTTCAGCCATAGAAGTGCTTAGGTTTTGACTGGGTTTTATTACTAATTTCTTAAAGCCCACATATGTCTTAGGCATTTTTGACTAGTCAGATGGATTATTAAAACAAAAGAAAACCATAGTGAGAAATGTAACCTGTGGGCTCTTAGCAGCAATGATAACAAAAAGCTTCAGAAAGTGACGTCCTTTTCCCCAAGTGGCTGTTTTACCTAATCCAAGCTCAAGGGTGGGCTATTATTTAACTTATTTTTTTTAAAAAAAATAAAGCTCTGCATGTCTCCCCTCTGTTCCCTATTGCTAAGCTGTGGAACTTACTCATAGCATAACAGAGTCATTTAAAACAGTTGGCATACTTTATGGAAAGTGGAAATTAGTTTTATTTTCTAGATAAAATTGGAAAGTACTTTTATTATAATAACTCAAAAAATAGTTCCCTGACCAGTGTTTCTCGGTGGTTAGAGCACCCCCCACTCACTGAAGAGTCTCAGGTTTGATTCCCAGTCAAGGGCACGTACCTGGATTACAGGTTCTACCCCCAGCCCCAGTGAGGGTGCGTGTGGGATGCAACCGATCAATGTGTTTCTCTCTCACATCGATGTTTCTTTCTCTACCCTTCCTTTCTTCCACTCTCTCCAAAAATCAAAGGAAAGAAATGTCTTTGGGTGAGGATTAACAAAAAATAATAATGATAATTCAAAGATTTATTATTTAATATTTAACGATAATATTATTTATTATTTAATAATAATAATTCAAAGATTTCCCCAAGTGACATCTGCAATAGAATTAAATTTGCTGCCTTTTGCCTCTGAAAATGGTCCTCCAAACTCTCAATCAAGAAGACATGCTTTTTGCCTCCTCGCTTGGTTTCAAGGTGTTAGAAACTAGAGGGGCTTGTTCAGATCTTCCTGCCCTCACCCACCAGGCCTTGTTTGGAGAGAAAAGTGTGCTACACTGAGGAAGTGATCTTCAGCCACGGAATCCACTGAGATAACTGACTATGACTGAGCCTGCTGGCTGGTCCCCTTTCTTCTTAGGAATAGGACCCCAGTTTTATTTGAGCTGGCAATGTGCCCAGATAAAAAACGACATTTCCTAGTCAAAGGATGAGTCCCCTTTGTCTATCTCCCCTTGCTCCTGGAATGCAGTTATAATGGTTGGCATCCTAGCAGTCATATTGAAGTAGGAGGTAACCCTGAGGTTAGCAGCCACATGCAAAGGAACTTCTTTATAAAGCCACAGTACCTGCTGTGGATTTCCTACCCCCAGAGAAGGAATAAGGAACCTTTGTGCTTTTAAACCACAGGCGTCAGATCTCTGTTTCTTTTAGCACAACTTAGTCCTCACTGAATTTCTAGCCCAGGCAGTAATCAAAGCACTAAGCTTCCTTAACATTCTTTGTTGAAGGGTGATAGACCACAGACTCAATATACTTTCAAAATCCATTGGGTTTTGATATATGGAGCTATTTATTTATTTATTT
Organism: Myotis daubentonii; assembly: GCF_963259705.1. NCBI lineage: Eukaryota > Metazoa > Chordata > Mammalia > Chiroptera > Vespertilionidae > Myotis > Myotis daubentonii. The sequence goes on along the minus strand of NC_081841.1, from coordinate 74,922,071 downwards.
ATTTATTTATTTATTTATTTATTGGCTACACTTTAACTTTATTTATACATACATATTTAATTGGAATAGGCAGAAACCAAAAAGGAGGGGGGGGGGGGAATCAGGATAAAGTGTCAATGCCATGTTGTTTGCAGGGAAAAGTCAGGAAATAGAACAAATCACCAGGACAACATGGTTTGTTGCAATTTAAATAATCCAAAGAAAGTTGTTGGGCCTTATTACCTTTATCCATAAAATAAGAAGCTGTTAGAGCTGGAAAAGCACTTTAGAAGTTCTAATCTAACTCTGCCCCACCATCTATTTCACAGATGAGGAAACAGAGGCCTAAAGTTTAATCCAGCAAAGATACTCAGTCACCGGGCCAGACCTTCAACACAAATCTCCTAACCAGTCTATCACCCCATGGTCATTTTCAGTTCTTGATCTGCAAATGGAGACATAATCTGGATGTTTTCCATAATCACAAAACTAGGAACCATTGCACCTACGAGAGTAGTGTTCATTTTGCTTGGTTTGTAATGTAACTTTATCCAACATGCAGTTGCCCAATTTACTGTCAGAATAAGCTGAGCTCACACCACAGAGCCATTCCACGTTTGAGCATCACAGAACAGTCCTCACCCCGCGTCTGAAGCCTGTGGTGCCCCACTTTGAGCTTTTAGTGCCAAGTCTTATTAGCTGGATGCAAATTACCTACAGGCCCAGCAAAGAAAAGGGCCCATTTGGCAGCTATTCATCTTTGTCGGATTTGAAGCTGTTCTGCAAAGGCACGTTAATTAGGCAGTGGAAGAGCGGCCACATTTAGAAGCAGCTCCTAAATGGGAAGCCAAGAATTTCAGACCAAGTGGAGTTCTTGGTGCTTGTGTTGTTTACCATTGAAAAGACAGCCCAAAAGAATTCTCCAGGATGCCTTTCTTACTCCTGGCTTTGTAAGATTCAGAGCAGTTCAATGATTTCCTGAGGCTCAATCCTTAGTTCTCATGGCCCTTCTGATGGCATGATTTGCAGACAGAACGTGGGTTCTTTGATTATGGCTTAATGAACTCAAGTTATGTACCATATGTGTGGTGACCGTTTTGATCATTACCTTCAGCTTTTCAAAGCGTTAAGAGATAATTCATTTTAGTGAAGGCCTTTACAATTCATGAATAATAAATGATTTTTGTACAAACAATAAACCCATAATCATAGCACTGTTTTATATGTCATCTGCCTTCTTACAGAAAGCTGAGCAGTAGCTCAGTTGTTGAACATCTTTGTCTCTATTTTACAATGAAGAAACTACGACAGAGAAAGTCTCGGTCACTGAGTCATGAAAGTCAGGGTAAGAACTCAAAGCCAGTACCCGGATCATATATTAGCACTGGTTCAAATGAAAAATAACAAGTTCTATTTTCTGATCTTTTGATCTGTGTCAAACATGTTGGCAATAGTGTCTTGTGAGTGAGCATCTATTGAAAAGAAGTTGCCCAGCTTAGGTACAGAGAAAGATGGCATGAGGTAGAACAAAGAACACTGGATGAGAAATTGAGATTTGATTTCTGCCCTCAGCTCTGACCTTGAACAATCATTCTGACCTTGGACAATCATTCGGACCTTGAACAATCATTCTGACCTTGGACAATCATTCTGACCTTGGACAATCATTCTGACCTTGAACAATCATTCTGACCTTGGACAATCATTCGGACCTTGAACAATCATTCTGACCTTGGACAATCATTCTGACCTTGGACAATCATTCTGACCTTGGACAATCATTCTGACCTTGAACAATCATTCTGACCTTGGACAATCATTCTGACCTTGAACAAGTCACCCTATGTCCCTGGGCCTCCAGTTCTTCACCTACAAAATGAAGTCTTAGCATCAGACACCTTTCATTAATAAATAACATATATACGTGTGTGTGTGTGTGTGTGTGTGTGTATGTGTGTGTGTGTATACATACTAGAGCCCCGGTGCACAAAAATTTGTGCACTGGCGGCGGGGGGCGGGGGTGGGGAGGGTGACCCTCAGTCCCACTTGTGCCCTCTCACAGTCTGGGACCCCTGGGGAGATAACGACCTGCTGGCTTAGGCCTGCTCCCGGGTGGCAGAGGGCAGGCCCAATCCCTAGGTGCAGCCCCTGGTTGGGCTCAGAGCAGGGCCAATGGGGAGGTTGTGGCTCCACCCCATCACACACAGAGCAGGGCCCATGGGGGGGTTAGGGCACCGCACCCTGTCACACACAGAGCAGGGCCGATCAGGGTGTTGGGGCACCTTCCCCTGTCACGAACAGAGCAGGGCGGATAGGGAGATTGTGACCCCGCCCCCTGTCACACACAGAGCCACAGGGCAATCAGGGGGTTTGGGAGCTGCCCCCTGTCATGCTGCTCCAGGGGCCAGGAGGCCTTGCAGCTCCACTGATCCCACTGCTGGGAGGCCTCACGGCTCCGCTTGACACCGGGGCAGTGAGGCCTCGCTGCTCCGCTGATCCTGGTGCTGGGAGGCCTTGCTGCTCCGCTGATCCCGGTGCTGGGAGGCCTTGCTGCTCTGCTGATCCTGGTGCTGGGAGGCTCCGCTGATCCCAGGCTGGGAGGTCTCACAGCTCTGCTGATCCCGGTGCCGGGAGGCATATTACCCTTTTACTACCTGGTGCACGGGTGGGGGCCTGCTGGTTTGCCCTGAAGGGTGTCCCAGATCAGGGTGGGGGTCCCGCTTGGGTGCCTGGCCAGTCTGGGTGAGGTGCTGAGGGCCGTTTTCAGGCTGGCAGATGACCGAAGCTCCCAACCTCTCCTTTTTTTCTTTTTTATTATGGGTTTTATTTACCTTCTATGGCTGTCAATGGAACTGAGAACCATCTTTAGCTCTGAGGGCTCGGCTCCAGCTCTGAGACCTCGGCTGCTGAAAGCAGGTATCTGGGTTTGTTTGGCTTCTATAATTGAAACACTGTTGCAGCTCCAGCTCTGAGGCCCGGCTGGCTGAAAGCAGGTTTCTAGGGTTTGTTTAGCTTCTATAATTGCAACATTGTTTCTTAGAGTGCAGCTCAGAGGCCGGCATCAGCAGGCAGGGAATGTTGGCTTCCTCCATCACTGGAGCAAGCAAGCCTCCTGTTTGCTTCAGCTGCCTGGCTGCCGGCTGCCATCTTGGTTGGCAGTTAATTTGCATACTGCCCTGATTAGCCAATGGGAAGTATGTCAGAAGTATGATTAATTACCATGTTTGTCTATTATTAGATAGGATATACATATATACATTTTTTTTTTTTTTTGCAGAATTCCAATGTATAAAACAGGCAAGAGCAGAGTGTTCTGGTGGAGGAGGGGCTGAGCAGTCCAGTGTCTCAGGCCCTAGGCCAATGATGGTGAACCTATGACACGTGTGTCAAAGGTGACACGTGAACTCATTTTTTGGGTTGATTTTTCTTTGTTAAATGGCATTTAAATATATAAAATAAATATCGAAAATACAAGTCTTTGTTTTACTATGGTTGCAAATATCAAAACATTTCTATATGTGACACGGCACCAGAGTTAAGTTAGGATTTTTCAAAATGCTGACACGCTGAGCTCAAAAGGTTCGCCATCACTGCCCTAGGCAATGCTCTGCGCATAGGTTCAATATCTCACAAAGACTCCTTTCTAAGCATAGGACCACAAACTGGAAGTTCACTTTCAGCACCATGTTTTAACACCTATTTCCTATCTCCCAGGCTTTTCCAAAACTAGAGGAAAACTGAGGTCTATGGAAGTTCAGGCAATAGCCTTGTTATTTACCCATCACTTAGCCTTGTTTTTTTCTCAAAAGACAACAAGCAAAGCTGAAGCTTGTTGCATTTCAGAAAGGGGAATATTTCCCCAGTTCTCACTGGATACTTTACCAAAAGTCACAGCATCTATTGGCTTAGGGGAGAGAGGACTTCAGGAGCAGGCCATTTGGGGAATTATCTAAGAATCACAGTACACAGAAGCTCTTCATAGGTGAGGAAAAGAGGATTGGGTAGGGAAGAAAGACCCTTTGTACAACCTGATTCTCCCTCATAATAAACAAGGAATCTAAGAAATAGGGCCACGTGGCATCGATGTCTGGGGTCATCAGCATTGCCACCGTCCTCAGACATTATCACATCAAGCATGAGCTCACTTGTGACCGCTCCCAGAGTTTTTGTCTCACTTTCTGTCTCATCCAGGGATTGTGTCTCAGAAAAATGTCCTTTATTTAGTCACCAAATATGCCCATTCACTAAATCATGCACACATCTCTCCCTTCCCCTCTCCCCCAGTGAGGTCACCTCTATTTTTTCTCCTCAGAAAATAACAGACTAAAATGTAGATATAGCCAACATTAAAAAATAGAAATATGTTTGAAATTTACACTCATACTCCTCCATGTACTTCCTGCACCCACCCACAGCTTTCACCAGTTTTATTTAGCCCTGGCTGAAGAACCAGCACACCCCCTTTCCTAAAGAAGCTTCTCTCCAGCTGTGTATGAGTACAGGGGCCACTGGTCCTATTGCTATTTTTCTCCTGTTTCTGTCACCTTTAGCCTGTGGTGGCATTGTGGAAGGTTAACAGCACACCTGAGAAGCTTGCTCTGACAGAGCAGGGGCAGCCTGCCCCATCTGTAATCGCCACCCTCTGTCCATCTGCAGTGGCTGTGCAGCAACATGTTCTGTGGGTAATCTGAAAATGAAAGTGGTGAAAGAAAAGCAGGGATTTGTGTTGCTGAATGGGATTTTTTTTTACTTTCTGGAGTTACCTGACTTGCAACTCAATCAGCATATAAGACTAAAATAAAATATAAATTCCAGCCATTAAACCACCACAGATGCTTTATCCATTTTTTTTTTAAATGTTAAGCTTTTCACAAACTAGGCACTTGTGGCAGATTGAAAAATAGCCACACACACCCCCGCCCATCCCTGTAGGCATGCCCCTTCAATGTGAATTTGAAGTTCATCCCAACGAGAGGTGGAGTCTGTGGCACCACACCTGGAATCTGGGCTTGGACATGTGACTTGATTTAGACAAGGAGACTAGCCAATATGAAACAAGCAGAGACTTGCACATTCTTTTACTACTAGAGGCCCAGTGCATGAAATTTGTGCACTCAGTGGGTGGGTTCGGGGGCGGGGGGGGTGGCCCTCAGCCCAGTCTGTGCCCTCTCACAGTCTGAGAGAGGCTCCTACCACTACCGCTGCTCTCGCCAGCTGTGAGCCCATCTTTTGGCACACTGACCATCAGAGAGCAACTCCTGCGTTGAGTGTCTGCCCCCTGGTGGTCAGTGCACATCATAGCGACTGGTCGTTCCACCATTCGGTCGATTTGCATATTACCCTTTAATTTTATAGGATGGTTAGAACCCTAAGATTACCATGTAAAGGAGCCCCAACTGGCCTACTAAAGGATAAGAGGGTATAAGGAGGAGATCTGAGATATTCTAGCCAGCCAGGTCCCAGTCAACAACCTCCCAATAACCAGACACATGAATGAGGCCAATCAGCCTCCAGTCAAAATGCCAGCTGATGGCAGAGAATATAAATATGCCCAGCAAAGAACAGCAAAGCCAGCCTAGAGAAGAACCACCTATCCAGCCTACAGAATTATGATGTAAATCAGTGCTTATTGTTTTAGCACATAAGGTTTGGAGTGATTTGTTATGCAGCAATAGCTAACTGATATAGCACTCAACAAATAACTGCTAATTCAGATGTCTAGTATGAATATGAGAATGCAAATTATGTATATTTAGAATACAGTAAAGAGAAAGTTGCTAAATAGACTAGGAAATGGCAGCGGTAAGAAAATAGGTAACCTGATTTTTCTCCTTAAATTAAAAAAAAATGTTTTCTTAAGACAAAAGCAGCAGAAACAAATTTGTATTCCCAACTGTTGACTCACCTTCCACCCTGACCTGCTCTGTGAATCTGCTGAGTTCATCCTGGGCCTCGTTCAAGAAAGTACGGAGCCTGCTGCCCCATGGCAGCATGGAGAGGACTCACAAGCTCTCGTTCAGAAAGAATCCAGGGCTCCTGTAGGAAGGACAAAGCATTGCTGCGGACACAGGAACAGCACCGGAGGCCTCTGTATTAATATCAGCCAGAGAGAAGCCTCTTTAGGGAAGGTAGTGTGCTGGTTCTTCAGCCAGGGCTAAAAAACCCCGGAGAAAGCTGTGGGTGGGTGCAGGAAGTACATGGAGGAGTATGAGTGTGTATATTTCAAACATGTTTCTATTTTTTAATGTTGGCTATATCTACGTTTTAGTCTGTTCAAAGAGTATACCTTCTGAGGAAATGATCTACACTAATAAAAGAGAAAAATGGTAATTGGCGTACGACGATACCCTTTTCATTGGCTAATCAGGGCTATATGCAAATTAACTGCCAACTAAGATTGGCAGTTAACTGCCAACAAGATGGCGGTTAATTTGCATATGTAGGCACAATGCAGGGAGGCGAAAGGGAAAGCAGGAAGAAGCCCCCTGCCACTGACAGTGATCGGAAACCCAGGGGGGAGCTAAGAGCTGGGGGGCCCCCCATCCATGATCGGAGAATCAGGTGCCTTTTCCGCCCTGGCCAGTGATAGCAGGAAGTAGGGGTGGAGCCAGCGATGGGAGCTGGGCACGGTCGAAGCTGGCAGTCCCGGGAGCTAGGGGTCCCTTGCCTGGGCCTAAAGCAAAGCCCACGATCGCGGGGCCGCTGCAGCTGCGGGTCCCCACTGCCCAGGCCGGACGCCTAGGAGAGAGGTGTCAGGCCTGGGCAAGGGGCCGATCCTGTGATTGGAGGGTGATGGGGGTCAACGCCTGAGGGCTCCCAGTATGTGAGAGGGGGCAGGCTGGGCTGAGGGACACTCCCCCCCAACACACACCCAGTGCACGAATTTCGTGCACCGGGCCCCTAGTGATGATATAAATATAGGTAAAGCTTTCGCCTCCCAAGTCACAAACTTCCTAAAGATTTAACTTTTCTCAACAGCCTGTATGCTAATCCTTTATAGTAACCAGGTAAATTATGTGATATAATAGTTTTGCTGAGATTAAAATATTTTACTCATTTGAAAGACTTCTAAAGCAAGAAAAGCTTATAAAATAAATTGGCATTTTTATACATCTTGGTAACTTAGGACTATGGTTTTTTAGGAAAAAAAATTTTTTTTGTTTTTCTCCCCAACTCAGATTTGTGTTCATTGTCCCCATAGTGTGTGCAAACTTTGATCATCAGAGTTTCTATTCATCTCCAAAAAGGAAGACTTGGGCCTCATTCATGGATATTCTGAGCCATTGAAACCTAGAATTCTGTCTTTTCAAAAAGGTGACTCTGTAAATGGGCCAGTTTTTTGAAATTATTGTGGGAAAATGCAATTAATGGATGCAACCATTCAACTGATTTTTCTATAGTCACAATAAAGAGATCATCCCAAAATAACCTTTTCACAACCCTACATGAATGCCTACTCATGGTTAGCATGTGACTATTTCTGAAGCAAAAACACCACTGTGTTTGCTGGAAAATAAAAATCAGTATCTGTTGCAGGAGTTAGTTGGAGCAAATGCTTTCTTGTATACTGGATACAATTATTTGAGCTCCCACACGTAGATTAATTCTTAATTGTAAATCTGACTTCTAATACTACCCAGTCTCCATTAATAAATGCTCCTGGCCTCTCCCCACTCAGCTGGTCTTTCCAGGGAAGGGGAATGACTTCAACTGATTGATGAGAAGTTTGATGGGGAAACTGGGCATACAAAGCCCCACCCTTTCCTTCTCTGTCCCTTGAAAGAAAATTTCCCGGCTTACTGCGTGTTGTTCCGCTGTCCTCCCAGGCCGTACCTGGCCAGTGTGGCCTGTGGTGTAAATCTGTCTTATTCTGGAATTTGCACACCATTAGACTGCAGATAAAAGTCACATGCCTCTTTATAGGTTTTAGCTGTCCTAACAAAAATAGTTTGGCCTCTACCAGATCCAAACAAGAGAAATGGGTGTTAGGTATGGAACCTTCTTCAAATATACCAACATGCTTCTGTGAAATCATTCATTTTATTTCGGTTTTAGAAATTCAACACCTTACATCCCTTGCCCAAGACTACTTGAGCCATAAGAGGGAACTCAGTCTTGCACACAGTTCTTATGACTTTAAATAATATATTTTAAAAAAGAATGTGGATTTTAGTTAACATAGCAATATAAATTTATCAATTGTAACAAATATGCCATACTAATGTTAGAGTTAGAATGTTAGAGTTCATAATGGAGGGTAGGGGGTTGGGTGCAGGGTAAATGGGAACTCTCTTTCTATCTTCAGAATTTTCCTGAAAATCTAAAACTGTTCTAAAAAATAAAGTTGACTTTTTAAAAGATTACATATAAAATAAATGGCATCGTAAGAAAGAATGCTGTTTCTGAGTTTTTTCTGGGTGCAAAATATTTGGAGTGTATCTGCATTGCCTCATGTCCAGGTCTGGCCAAGTGCAGGGTGAGGAGGTAGAAGCAGACCTTGATTCGCATCACAGCTCTGTGACTTGCTGCCAGTTACTTAACCTCTCTGAACCCCAGCTTCCTCACCTGTAAAAGGGGACCAACACCTGAGTAATGAGATGGCCGAATGAATTTAAATAATATGGTAGTGGCTATTATCATTTAGTGCCTAAAATAATAAAAGTGACCAGAACACTGTGCTTAGCACAGACTAAGCACCCCATCCTCTGTCCACCCACCCCATTCTGATTCAGTGTGTCAGGGGTAGAGCCAAGAATCTGCTTTTTAAAGAAATGCTTCCCAGGTGACTCTGATGGATTGGGAACTATCAGTGAAGCCCAACCTGCAAGCAAAGTACTGTACCTGACTGCCTGGACGGTAGCCTCACTCACAGTGAGGATTTTATTTTTATTTTATTTTTTTTAATTAAATCTTTATTGTTCAGATTATTACATTTGTTCCTCTTTCTTCCCCCCATAGCTCCCCTCCACCTGGTTCCCACCCCACCCTCCGCTCTCAACCCCAACCCCACTGTCCTCATCCATAGGTGCACGATTTTTGTCCAGTCTCTTCCCGCATCCCCACACCCCTTTCCCCCCTGAAAATAGTCAGTCCACTCCCTTTCTATGCCCCTGATTCTATTATAATCACCAGTTTATTCTGTTTATCAGATTATTTATTCACTTGATTTTTAGATTCACTTGTTGATAGATGTGTATTTGTTGTTCATAATTTGTATCTTTACCTTTTTCTTCTTGTTCCTCTTCTTAAAGGATATCTTTCAGCATTTCATATAATACTGGTTTGGTGGTGATGAACTCCTTTAGCTTTTCCTTATCTGTGAAGCTCTTTATCTGACCTTCAATTCTGAATGATAGCTTTGCTGGATAAAGTAATCTTGGTTGTAGGTCCTGGGCATTTGTCGCTTTGAAAATTTCTTGCCATTCCCTTCTGGCCTGCAAAGTTTCTGTTGAGAAATCAGCTGACAATCATATGGGTACTCCCTTGTAGGTAACTGACTGTCTTCCTCTTGCTGCTTTTAAGATTCTCTCTTTGTCTTTTGCTCTTGGCATTTTAATTATGATGTGTCTTGGTGTGGTCCTCTTTGGATTCCTTTCGTTTGGGGTTCTCTGAGTTTACTGGACCTGTAAGTCTATTTCTTTCACCAGGTGGGGGAAGTTTTCTGTCATTATTTCTTCAAATAGGTTTTCAATATCTTGCTCTTTCTCTCTTCTTCTGGCACCCCTATAATTGGGATGTTGGTGCGCTTGAAGCTGTCCCAGAAGCTCCTTACACTATCTTCATATTTTTGGATTCTTTTTTCAGTTTGCTTTTCTGGTTGGGTGTTTTTTGCTTCTTCGTATTTCAAATCTTTAACTTGATTCTTGCGATCCTCTAGTCTGCTGTTGGAACTCTGCATAACATCCTTTATTTCAGTCAGCGTATGCTTAATTTCTAGTTGGTCCTTTTTCGTAACCTCGAGGGACTCACTAGATTTCTTGAGGGTCTCACATTTATCGGCGGTCTCTCCAGACTTTTTGAGGGTCTTACTAAATTTATCGGTGGTTTCTAGAAAGTTCCTGAAAAACCTTAAAAATGTGGTTTTGAACTCTATATCCAGTAGTTTGCTTTCCTCCATTTCTGTCATTTGTGTCCTGTTTCTTTGTCTCTGCATTTTTTATGCTTCCCTGTGTTGGTAGAGTGGCTTTGTGTGCTAGGTGTCCTATAGGGCCCAGTGGCTCAGCCTCCCCAGTTACCTGAGGTGGACACTCTTGGTGCACTCCCTTGTGGGCTTTGTGCACAGTCTTGTTGTAGTTAATCCTTGATTGTTGTAGGTATCACTGGGAGGAATTGACCTCCAGGCCAATTAGCTGTGAGAATCAGCTGGGTCTGCAGTGGAAGAATTTCTGTGCTGGAAACACCCCCTGGGGCAAGACTTGCTTCAGTGTGGCTTTGGTGCTCACTGAGTCTGCCCCCTGAGTGTGTCCTTTATGGATCCGAGGAGCTGCAATCTGGATGGTCCCACTCTGACCACTGGGCACACTGGCTCCTGGATCTCTAAGGAGGTGCTAATCTAGCCTCTGCCTGAGGCTACCCAGCAGGAGCTCAGCTGTGAAGCAATGCAAGTTGCCCTGGGGCCTTGGGCCAGCTGCAAGTTTGTTAGGTAATTATCAGATTTCAAAGGGCCAGGCCTTTCATATGCAAAAGCCGGTGGACAGCTTGGGTGGGGTGGGGTCCCAGGGTCAACAGGGCGGAGCAAGCAGCTATGGCTGCCCTCAGAGGCCCTGCTTCTCAGTGTCCCAGCAATTGCTGCCAGCGCCTCCGAGAGAAAGCTGCCCTTGAGTTCCAACTGATGCCAGACAGTCCAGTTTTTCTCGTATGAGTCTGGGTCCCTAGAGACTCGCCTGGAACTGGAACTCTGAGCTCAAGACTCCCTACTGATTGAAAAAGACAACCATGTCCTCAGCCGCCAGCCCTCTCAGCGTGCGCCTCCATACCTCTGTACTTTACTTCTGCACCGCAGCTCCTCTGAGTCTCGGTATGCTTATCTTTCCTTCTAGTTGTAGAATTTCCACTCAGCCAGCCTTCCTGTGGTTCTGGATGATGTCTGTTCCGTCTTTTAGTTGTATTCTTGAACTGGTTGTGCTAAGCAGCAATCTCTGGTGTTTACCTATGCCGACTTCTTGGGTTTTTTTGAACCACAGTGAGGATTTTAAACCTCACTCTCCCCTGAGGCTTTTTCCCAAGGTAATGTGTGAGTCTTCATCTGGCACTGTTCATTTTACAAATCAGGGACACTGGCCAGCCCTGAGTGCAAGGAAAGGTCTTATCCACTCAGGTTACTCCCTTGTTTGCCTTTCTCTGTTCTCTTAATTCTGACTCCTGAAGAATTCAAACTGGAATTACATTCTTGTAGCATATGCTATTTTCAATATTATCACCACACAAGTAATACATAGAGAGCTCTGCCATCACAGGAGAAAATAATAGACATCCCAAGCACACACAATATTCTCGTGTCTTGAATTCTACCCACATCCTGTGGCTTCTCTGAGCTCTAAAAGGCTTAAAAGTCTATCATGGCAGGGAACCTTCCTCCATGATGACCAGGTACAGGTTACCTTTTCTCTGAGATTGCTTTCTTCCCACACATTGCAAATGACTTGGGAAAATAGATGGAGATATAAGAAGTGAAAATAAGAAAGGGTTAAAAAAAGAATGAAATCTATACTTCAAGTGGAGAAAATTATTTTAGCTGACTCTAAAAATATGCTTCATTTGGAGAGACACATTTTTAAAAATCTTCTTACTAGAATAGCATAAGTAAAAAGTAAATAATATATTAAATAGCTATTAATAAGAAACAGAAAAAATATTAATTATATGGTGGATATAATTGGCTATGTATTAATGGGATATAAATGCATTTTCCCTTTAAGAGAAGGCTAATTATCATAAAATAGATGGGTGGGTAATGCCATCCTAAAGTGCCTGCTACCACATTGTGGTTCAAAACTTATTCTTTTTTTTTTTTTTGGTGCCCTTGACTGGGATCGAACCTGGGACCCTTCAGTCCACAGGCCAACGCTCTATCCACTGAGCCAAACCAGTCAGGGCTCAAAACTTATTCTTTATGTATTTGTGGTATATAAAGCCTTTTTGCATGATTGTTGTCCTTCTAACACCAGTATCATTCGGGGTTTTTGTGAATGTCTGTGTTTTGGCCTTTACAGTATTTCTCTCTCTCTCTCTCTCTCTCTCTCTCTCTCTCTCTCTCTCTCTCTCCCCCGCCCCCCCCCCCCCGTGTGTGTGTGTTAACATTCTAGACTTTTTTTGGGAGTTACTCCCTCCCACATTCATGTATTATAGATAAGTCACCTCATATTAGCTCCAAGGGTGGGCATGTGTCCCAGGCAATGCCAATCAGAGCATCCCACTATTCTAGCCCATAGGTTGGTTCAGTGATGGATACATGACTCATTCAGAACCAATGAGACTGAAATCTGGAACTTTTCTGAGAACCACTGGGAGAAGGTCTTATCTCTTCAGTATCAAGTTTGGGCAATCTGAGCCTGCCAGTGACGGTGAACCTCGTGGAGAAAGTCAGCCTGATGCCAGATTCAACAAAGGATAGGAGAGCTGAGAGGTGATGAAAAAGATTCTTGACATTTTTGAGGTCATGGATGCAGATCCAATCAGACTGAAGGCCCTGATCCTTCATTTGTTAGCACCAATAAATTCCTTTATTTTACTTGAGTCTGTTTCAGTTGGGGTTTAATGTCACTTGCAACCTAAAGAATCCTGACTAATAAAGTGTTTGACAATGGTCATTTGTCTATAATATAAAGCAATATTTATTTAAAAGGTAATTATTTTGTGATAGTATGAACATCTGCCAAATGAACTCCTTCAATGTCTCAGAATTGGATCATTCAAGTATTTTTCCTTAATCATGAAAGGGTAGTGATGACTGCCATTATGGAGCACCCCTACCACAGACTGTTTGTAAATTCTCTTTTCTTATTGTTGACATTTAAAAAAAATATATACATTTTTATTGATTTCAGAGAGGAAGGGAGAGGGAGAGATAGAAACATCAAAAATGATGAGAAAGAATCATCCATCCGCTGCCTCCTGCATGCTCTCCACAGGGGATCAGGCCTGCAACCTGGGCATGTGCCTGGAATCGAACCGTGGCCTCCTGGTCATAGGTAAATACTCAACCACTGAACCACACCAGCTGGGCTATTGTTGACATTATTACAGATGTCCCCTATTTTGCCCTCACACACTCACATTTCTCCTCCACCCAGCCCCAGGCCTTCACCACACTATGGTCTGTGTCCTTGGTCTATGCACACATGCATATAAGTTCTTTGGTTAATCTCTTCCCATCTCCCTCCCCTGTAAGATCTGTCAGTCTATTCCACGCATCCATGCCTCTGGACCTATTTTATTCATCAGTTTATTTTGTTGATTAGATTCCACATACAAGTGAGATCATGTGATATTTGTCTTTATCTGGCTTATTTCACTTAGCGTAATAATCTCCAGGTGCATCCATGCTGTTGCAAAGGATAAGAAACCCTTCTTTTTTAAAAAGGATATTTTTATTTATTTCAGAGAGGAAGGGAGAGGGAGGCAGAGATAGAAATATCAACGATGAGAGAGAATCATTGATTGGCTGCCTCCTGCACGCCCCACACTGGGGAATGAGCCTGCACCCCAGGCATGTGCCCTTGATCGGAATCAAACCTGGGACCCTTCAGTCCTCAGGCTGATGCTCTATCCACTGAGCCAAACCAATGAGGGCGAGACTCTTTTTTTTTTTCATAGCCACATATTATTCCACTGTGTAAATGTACCACAGCGTTTTCTTTATCCCCTCATCTACTGATGGGCACTTGGGCTGTTTCCAAATCTTAGCTATTGTAAATAATGCTGCTATGAACATAGGGGTGCATATATTCTTTCTGATTGGTGTTTTGGGATTCTTAGGATATATTCCCAGAAGTGGGATCACTGAGTCAGTTCCATTTTTAATTTTTTGAGGAAGCTCCATACTGTTTTCCATAATGGCTGTACCAGTCTGCATTCCCACCAGCAGTGTACTAGGGTTCCCTTTTCTCCACATCCTCACCAGCACTTGTTGTTCGTTGATTTTTGATGGTAACCATTCTGGCAGGTGTGAGGTGATATTCACTGTAGTTTCAATTATCTCTTCAATGATTAGTGACATTGAGCATTTTTTCATATGTCTACTTGCCATCTGTTATGTCCTCATTGGAGAAGTCTCTATTCAGGTCCTTGACCCATTTTTCAATTGAATTGTTTGTCTTTCTTTTGTTGAGCTATATGAGTAGTTTATATATTTTGGAAATTAACCCCTTAGCAGGTGTATAATTGGCAAATATGTTCTTCCCATAGCGTGGGTTCCCCTTTCATGTTGGTGATGGTTTCTTTTGCTGTGCAAATTATCTTTAAATTTTGTCAGTGCCTTTACGATGCATGTCTAGCATGAATCGCTTTGAATGGCTATTTTAATGATTGATGGCAGCCTCATATTCCGTGACACAAAGATTGATGGTTGCATCCCACCCCCAAGTCAGTGCATTCCTCCGCAGGCCTCACTGGAGGGTTATGATCAGTGTAGAATAACTCTCCTAACAAATCGTGGACTTGGGATGTGTACACCTACGTTAACATCTTTTTGTCTTTAATTTAGATTATTTTATCTCAGGATGAGAGAAAGAAAGAATGACTTTAGCCTACAGCTTCTCTGTGCTGGTGACAGGAATCCAGGAGGAGCAGGGCAATTTTCTCTGTGGCTGGTGGCAGGGTCCCTTGCCTCAGAATCTGAAGGAATGACAAATGAAAGGAGCCTCTCCCTCCCTGTGAGCTTTAGAAGTCAGAAACGACATTCCTTTTCTGGAGCGTGATGCTTTTGCAAATGTGATTTTACACTCTCTGAAAACTATGGTTTCTTTATCCAATAGTGTATTTGGGGAGGTCAGAATCATCTGGATAACTTTTTCAAATACGTACACACACACACACACACACACACACACACACACACACCTCACTCACTTTTTAATTTGCAAATTTGATTTAAAAATTGACTGTGAAATAAATCCAGAGACATAGAAGCATCAAACAGACAGTCAAACCTCAGAGGGAAGGGCGGTGGGCAGTAAGAGATCAACCAAAGGACTTGTATCCATGCATATGAGCATGACCAATGGACACAGACAATAGGGGAGTGGGGGCATGTGCTGGGGGGTGGGAGAGGCCGGGGAGAGGTCAATGGATGAAAAAAGAGACATCTATAAAACTTTTAACAATTAAGAATTTTAAAAATAATAATTTTAAAAGAATTTTAAAAGTATGTGGACTTAAAAAAAAATTGACCATGAAGACAAAATTACTTTGGGAAGTTCATTGATGGTATGAAGTGATTATCAGTTTCTCTGCCTTTGTTTTGTTATTAGCATAAATGTTAGACAAGGCAAAAGAATCCTGTTAGATTTGCTATGGGCATGAATTTAAGTAGAAAGAAAAATATTGATTGTTATGTTACCTTTATTTTCAGTCTGCTGTTGCTGCATAGTATGGTGTATTTTTATGTATCATTTGATTATGCATATTAACTCATAATAAGGCTATGCTTTTTTGAACTTGCTCTAGAAATTAAAAAATTAAGGAAGGCGTTTGTTTTAGACAAGGTAAGAAATGCATAAAAATCCTGGTAAATTAATTTAGTATTATCTTTTATATAGATTTTATATCGTTTCTCCATTTTATTCTTAGCCTAGGTGATAGATCATGATAATAGAAACACATTATAAAATACTTAAATGGCCCAGCTGGTGTGGCTCAGTTGTTGAGCATCCATCTGTGAACCAGTAGGTCATGGTTCCATTCCTGGTCATTTCACCAGTGGCTTTCCTACATGTTTGGGTTATTTCTTTAAAAAAAAAAAAATATATATATATATATATATAATTGTTGATAGTATTATAGATATCTCCTATTTCCCTCCCCCCTCCCCTTTCCTCCCCTCCTCTCAGCCTCTTTCCAGTCCCCTCCCCAAGGTCAATGACCTATCTTTTTGCAATGTGTCATCACATTTTTTAAAAAAATCTTCATTCCAATAGCGGTTGATCCAGATTTATGGGGCCTGAAGCTTATGCAGTTTGGTAGGGGAATCCTCCTTAAGAAAAAGAACACAAAATCACAAATATAAAATTATCTATGAAAGCTAATATTTCTTTAGTACAAGAAAAGAAATAATAACAAATTGCAATTTTTAAAAAGTGACATGCCCTGGCCAGTGTTGCTCAGTGGTAGAGTGTTGGTCCTACGCACCTAAGGGTCGTGGGTTCTAACCCTGGTCAAGGGCTTATACCTGAGTTGCAGGCTTGTACAATCTCTCCCCCCGCTCCCCTTCTCCCTCCTTTCCTTCCACTCTCTCTAAAAATTCAATGGAAAAAATATCCTCTGGTGAGGATTAACAAAAAAAAGTGGCAAATATCACAAACCTATAAAAATATTATTTTTATTAATTGATTTCCTGACATGCCTCTATAATTTCCCCCCTGTATTTTTGGCTGTATACCCATTGATTGCCTCTTCATATAACAATGGTTTTGCTAGGTCACTTTCTGTGGAAAAAGTAGAAAAGTAATTCAGTCTTGCCTCTAGAATGTTTCTCCTGACCTACCCACATCTTTCCAGTGCTGGCCGCTTTAGCAACACATACTTATTGTGAGATCTCTGACTCGATGCCTTTGTTATAGCGCTGGTAACAACGAGCTTGGCACAAGGAGCAGTCAGAGTATTTCCGGAAGCCACTCCTGCTCTAGAATGGCTAACAATGGTTCACCTGTGCGCAGAAGTGATGAGACCCACAAACACATATCCCAAACCCATCAATTACCAACTCTGCTTTCCTTACCCAACTCCCCAAAGTGCCTGTGGCCACTGCAAATAGACTAATCAGTCATAAGGGAAAGTGTGACAGAAGTTGGAATAGGAAAAAACAATGGTCTTACACAATAATAATTAAAATATCCAACTGTTCCAAATTTCACAAAATTCATTGACCAGGTGAAGACCATGATAGTAGGGCCTTTCCAGTGCCTTGGAGGGGGCCATGGCATGGGAAGGGCCCCAAGGCTGCAGTCTGCCTTTTACCCAGTGAAGCCAAAAGAGAAAAATCACTGTTTCCCCAACCCTCAAATGGAAATGAGGGTAACAGAGACTGCTGGCAGAGCATATCATCAAATATCAAGGTTTATTTTATCTTATTAAAAAAATAGCTCTTTGTAATTCCCAGTAGATGTGAAGAGGAAGAGGGTGGGTAAAAGAAAGAACATTGCACAAATATATGACTTAAAAGACTACGGATTCCGGAGGGAAAGGTGCCTTGTAAATAAGGAAATGATTAGAAAAATATTTTCTTCTTCTCACAAGTTTATATGACTTTGGTCTAGGGATTAGAAACTGGCAAAGCATTGGTAATATTCAACCTGAAAGTAGGTTTTATTTGCTCTATAAAGTGTCTTTAATGAAAGACAGACACATACAAACCAACACAAACAAATTCGACTTCAAACGACAGCACTTCACCTCTCTATGGTAGCATTCAGCTGGCGTGGGTAGTGAGCCCCAGGATGTCAGAGTCCTCAGCACTTACACAATCACACAGAAGTTTTTATTTCAACTCACTTTATTTCTAGTTCTTGCTTAGGCCTGACTGTATGGTCTTTATCCTTCAGGGAATTTGTGTTTGATCTAACAAGCATGCCTACATTTCACACCTGTGAGGAGACCAGGAAGGACCCAGTTTTATTTGGAGGAGCCAGGTGTGTTAGAGATGGCATCACAAGACAAGGAGAGACTGTTATTGGGGGGAGGGCATGTTAATTGTACTGGTAACAAGTTACCTCCGGAGACATTATCCCAGACGGAGTGAGTCCGACTTGGGAAAACTATGGCTACAGGGAGAGTAAAGAGGTGCTATTGGGGTGGGAGACGCGCAGTGTCCATAACTGGGTTCAGGGTATGGGTGTTGTCGTTTTTTTAAAGTAAGGAGAGAGTCACATGGGGACAGCTAGAAAAAGGAAGGGCTTTGGGAGAAAGATGCAAATCTGAAGACCAAAGAAGCATTTTAGAAACAGTGGGGAAATCCAAAGAGGACCACAGTGAACATTTAAATGATCAGATCCTTCCCCCGTGGGGCTCTCAAGAGGCATTTTGGGTGTCTTTCTGCTGGTGTGTAATTGTATCCAGTTACCCCCCACATGGAGGAAACCATGGACGTCCATTCCATCCTGTGTGGGGGTGTAGTGGATTCTGAAGGTACTGGGCAATAAGGAGAGGGTGAACCTAGCCGATCTGCTGATTCAACAGCACCTGCAGAGGAAGAGAAACTTCCAGCGGGAGGAACCGTGCCCAGAAGGGCCCAGCATGACAGCAGCTAAGTGAGTACTGCCCAAACTAGAGCTGAGAGATTTGCAGAGAACAGATGATTTCGTCAAGTTCATGGCAAATGTGCCAAGTTAAAAGGCTTGCAAATCCCAGTTCCTGGCACAAAGAAAGTACCTAAAAATTTTAGCCCTTCTTGTCATTTTTATTACACTTGACTCTTGAACAACATGGGTTTGAATGTGCGGGTCCACTTATTTTTTTTGCTAGGGTACTAATTTATCATTCTGAAAATTAAAAATAAAGGTATGTATCTTGCCTTTCTTATATGCATTATATTTTAGAGTAGACAAATACTAGTAGTTAATGAGGAAAAAGCTTATTTTTTTATTTTAAATTTTTAAAAATATATCATTCATTGTTGATAGTATCAATAATAAAAAATTGTGTGGATCCACTTATATGTGGGGTTTTTTTCTTCAATAAACAAGTAGAATAATAGAAACATAGTTTCTCTTTTAATTTGAATAACTTTTTTCTGTAGCTTATTTTATTGTAAGAATATAGTATATAATACATATAACATACAAAATATGTGTTCATCAACTGTTTATATCAGTGATGGCGAACCTTTTGAGCTTGGCGTGTCAGCATTTTGAAAAACCCTAACTTAACTCTGGTGCCGTGTCACATATAGAAATTTTTTGATATTTGCAACCATAGTAAAACAAAGATTTATATTTTTGATATTTATTTTATATATTTAATTGCCATTTAACAAAGAAAAATCAACCAAAAAAATGAGTTTGCGTGTCATAGGTTCGCCATCACTGGTTTATATTATCGTTAAGACTTCCAGTCAACAGTGGGCTATCAGTGGTTAAGTTTGTGGAGAGTCAAAAGTTAAAAGTGAATTTTCAACTGCATGGTGAGTGGTCAGCACCCTAATGTTATCAGTTCTTGTCTTCTTGAAGGAAAGATTTCAATCAAGAGACGAAGTACAGTAAGGTGAGCAAGAATTTACTGGCTGCAGCAAAAGCACTCAGGACAGTGAAACAAGGAAGGGCTTAGCATAGAAGAAGCAACAGGAGAGCCTAGGCTGGGCTGCCTTAGCTCACTGGGAAGTCAGAGAAAAGGGGACCTTGGAGAAAGGATCAGGGGGTTAGCCTGGGATGAGCTGCTGCTGCCCATTGCTCCCCTGGCTGCAAGTCTGATGGGGACCCTTAGAGTTTAGGAGACACGTGCCTGTAGGGGAAGGAGAGGGGAAAGGAGAGGAAAGGTTGTGCTCCCAGAGGAAGACCATAGGTGAGGTCCTTCATCCTGAGGCTATTTCTCACTTGAAGGCAAGAATCTTAGCAGATTGCCCTCACTGGTTTGGCTCGGTGGATGGAGCTTCAGCCTGTGGACGTGTGCTGGGCCAGCACAGCCAAGGGTTCTGTGAGCGGCGGGGGGGGGGGGGGGGGGGGGGGGGGGGGGCGGGAGGCGAAGGATGTAGAAAAGACAGACCAAGAGAATAAGCTGGGTCTAGGTGGATCTTCCTGTGCCTGGCTGAGGCCACAGAGAGAAATCCAGAGGCAAGCTGAGCCTTTATTTTATAGTCAGAGGTAAACAAGGTAGTGGTCACCATAGTGACAATATTCTTGTGAGTTTCACTAGTTTTGGCAGCACTTGCTGCACCTCCCACAGCCCATTAGCTACCCAGATAAGATCTAGGGAGTGTCATAAGGTCAAGCCTAATTATGCTAAGAGGGCTGTGCCCTCCAAGCTGGGACGTGTTTGTGGCTTTGCCAACAGGTCAGTCTGGGGCTTAACCCTATAGCCGCTCCCTACATGGATGGAAGGGTTCTGGGTTCGATTCTGGTCAAGGGTACATGCCCAGGTTGAGGGCTTGATCCCCAGTCGGGGGGGGGGGGGGCGTGCAGAAGGCAGCCTATCAATGATTCTCTCTCATCATTGATGTTTCTATCTCTCCCTCTCCCTTTCTCTCTGAAATCAATAAAAATATATTTAATAATAATAAAAAAAGAAGCTTAGCAGAGGTCCCAGGGGAGGATCTGTGAGAGCGCACTGAGCACCGGGGCAGCTCCTGCATTGAACGTCTGCCCCCTTGTGGTCAGTGCACATCATAGCGACTGGTCGTTCCACCATTCTGTCGATTTGCATGTTAGGGTTTTATTATATAGGATGTTTGCATGTGTAAAAATTCTTGCCGCACACTGTTGCAAACCACTGGTCCAGAGGCCGAGGCAGGGGTTCCGTGAGGAGAGAGTTTTGCTGCTTTCCCACACTTCACTATGGGAAGGCAAAGGACTAACCATTCATTGAGCAGGTATCATTTATTCTTCACAGTTGCCCTGAGAGGTTCCTGTTTCTCATCCAAGCAAGTTAGAGTTGAGGGTGATAAGGTTCAGAGAATGTAAGTAAATTGCTGGAGGTTCCCCAGAGCAGTAGGGAGATGGCTCTGAAGCCAGCATCTTCTGTAAGCTAACAGCACCTAAATGTCAAGCATTCCCTGCAGTGTCCGCCTCTGAAACTTTGTTATATCTGAATACCATACTAATAAGACATCCCTTAAATCAACTCACTTTTTAAATTTAAAATACTTATCTAGAAAGGAAACTACCATAAATAAAAATCCAGTGTCAGTGGCCATAACCAGAAAGTAACTATAGACGTCTCCATGGGCAAAATGTTTGTCCTTTGCCACATCTTGAGCTGATTTCCACCTATTTGTGATTTTTATTTTTAATTTTTTATTGATTTCAGAGAGGAAAGGATAGGGAGAGAGATATAGAAACATCAATGAAGAGAGAGCATCATTGATCGGCTGCCTCCTGCACACCCCACACTGGAGATCAAGCCCGCAACCCAGGCATGTGCCCTGACTGGGAATGAAAGCGTGACCTCCTGGTTCATAGGTTGGTGCTCAACCATTGAGCTACATCAGCCAGGCTTGCTGTGATTTTTAAAAGCCTTTTCTTTCTGTCTCTGGTGGCCTTAAGAGATCTTGGTGAACCCTCACTTCCCACCCTGCCCCAATCCTTCTCTCTGAGAACTGAAGGCTGCTTATCAAATGGATTTGAAGGCTGTATGCCCTTAAGCTTGGCCTGAGAGAAGCCCCTTCCCCACCCACCTCCAGGAATATACTACGCATCCTCTTGTGTATAATTGATAAGCAAGCACACTCGGGGAAACTCCAAAACAAGCTGCTTCCTAAAACTCCATTAAACACACACACACACACACACACACACACACACACACACACACACACACAAACTAAACCCCAGTTCTGCTCAGATCAAAATTCAAACAGTGTGCTTCTGAGGCATAGGAATTGCCCTCGTCATCAGTAATGACTTGGGAAAAACACGGAGAGCTAATGTATCCTTTTCAGTAGATAGCATTGCTCCTCTAAAGGTCTCCACACTGACATTTATTTATTTTTAGGGCCCTGTGGCCAGCAAACCCGACTGGGCCATGATTGTTCTATTCATTTATGCTCTGTGTAGTGTCGAAGGCCATTGCTACAGTTGAATCAATTGTGTCATGAACAAAACTAGTAGTTACAGTCACCAACACAAATGGGTTCATGGTGCCTTGAGCTTTTAATTTTTGTACGCAGTCATCTCTCTCTCTCTAGTTCCATTCAGAATCTGAAAGGAAACAGCCTTTGTAGCTGCAATGAATTTTTTGGGGAACATGACTTGTTAAATGTTGATTCTCTGACTGAAAACCTTTTTGAGTGATGACATTTTGCTTGCTAGCTAGAGTCTGTTCCACTTGGATATGCAGGTTTCTAATCCCCGTTCTATGTGCATATGCCCTTATTTAAGAGTAGTTGAATTGCACCCTGGTGGAATCTACCCTTCAGGATGAAACCGGGCAACCAGTGGGTCCCAGATGCCTGTCACTACTTGAACCAACTCAGCAGAGACAGGGTTGGATCATATATGAGCATTTATCCCAATATTGTAGGTTATATGGGAGAGCAGCAGGTCATCCACAAAAATCTGCTCTGCAACCCCCCGCCCCGTAAACCAGCTGTTTATATAAGGACTAGAGGCCCGGTGCACAAAAATTTGTGCACTGGCAGGGAGGGGGGGGGGGTCCCCTCAGCCCAACCTGTGCCCTCTCACAGTCTGGGATCCCTCGGGAGATAACCACCTGCTGGCTTAGGCCTGCTCCCCCAGTTGCAGATTGCAGGCCCAGATCTAGAGCTGGGTCGGGCGGCACCTCAGATAGTGCAGCCACCCGCCCCACCCGCCCCGCCACACACACGGCAGGCCCGGATCCCATGCTGTGGCAGGGCAGTGGCTGGGATTTGCCTTCAGTATGCAAATTAGCCGCCATCTTTGTTGGCGGTTAATTTGCATATCATGCTAATTAGCCAATGGGAGGCATAGTGAAGGTATGGTCAATTACCATGTTTGTCTATTATTAGATAGGATTACAGGGGGACATAGGTGTTACTGGCATGGGGAAGTAGGTAATGTGGGCTGGGGTGGGACTCCATTGTTTGGGCAACAAAGTTGTTAATCTTCCCATGATAATAGGTAGTTTGTGAATGAGAATGGACCACATTCCAAGATTAACTCCCAGGTCTAAGGTTGACTCCCAGGAAACACAAGGAAATCATGCTTAACAGAGTATGATTAATATCTCCCATAACCATAGCTACTCCCCAATATTCTATTTTTGCCCCTAACAAGGACAGCCAAATGTCCAAGTTTCTTGTGTTTTGTATAGCACCATTTCTCTTTTCTTCTTAATCTTGTTAGGGTTAAATAAAAAGATACTTTGCAAGTGAAAAGAGAACCAGGGGGGTGTTTAAGGGGGGCGTGGAATTATCTATAATACTATCAACAATAAAAAATATACATTAAAAAAAATAAAAGAGAACCAGGAAACAAGGAGAATAAGACCCTGAATAAAATATAGCTCCAGCAGCCCTAGCCAGTTTGGCTCAGTGGATAGAGTGTCGGCCTGTGGACTGAAGGGTCCCAGGTTTGATTCCAGTCAAGGGCACATGCTTGGGTTGTGGGCTCAATCCCCAGTGGTGGTGTGAGGCAGCCGATCAGTGATTCTCTCTCATCATTGATGTTTCAGTCTCTCCCTCCCTCCCCCTTTGTCTCTGAAATCAATACTATATATATATCTCCAACATATATATAGGGTGTGGTTACATTTGTAGGTTGAGAGCTCCCTATGTATATGTTATGTTATATATATATGTATTTATTTATTTTTTTACTGGTTTTCTCTTGTTGTTAATGCACTAACACCTGATCTGCTGATCATTAGCTGACCCATGTGAAAATTAATTTACATTTATCCCTATTCAGGCAAGCTCTAGGTAGGAAAGTAAGTCTTTTAATTTTGTAATTTTTTTTTTTAATTTCAGAGGAAGGAGAGGGAGAGAGAGATAGAAACATCAATGATGAAAGGGAATCATTGATCGGCTGCCTCCTGCATGCCCCCTACTGAGGATCGAGCCCACCACCCAGGCATGTGTCCTTGGCCGGACTCGAACCTGGGACCTTTCAGTCTGCAGGCCGACACTCTATCCACTGAGCCAAACCGACTAGGGTGAAAAGTAAGTCTTAACATTATTATCTAGAACCCTTCACCATGATAATATTTTTTTATCTCAGTTCTTTTTTCTTTTTTGATATTTCAATAAAAACAATTTTAAATATAATAATGTTGCATGTAATAAACATTAATATTTCAAGACAAATTATTTTAAATATAATAATATTACATGCAGTATATCTCAGTTCTTAACGATGATGGTGGACAAAAGCCTTTAAAGGAAAGGGATGCACCCTAGTTGGTTTGGCTCAGTGGTTAGAGCATCAGCCCATGGACTGAAGGAGCCCAGGTTCAGTTCTGGCCCAGGGCACATGCCTCAGCTGCAGGCTCATTGGGACATGACTGGGAGGCTCTCTCACATGGATGTTTCTCTCTCCCTCTCTCTGTCTCTCCCCCTCCCTTCACTCACTCTAAAAATTAATGGAAAAATATGCTTAGATGAGGATTAACAACAACAACAAGGGATGCTGGTTTTTCTTAGTTATTTTGGGTGGAGGTATAACTTTCTATAGTAATCATTAATTATTTTGCAAAGGCATGATCTTTGCTTGTCAGCCTTGACTTCTAAACAGAAGGCCTATTAGTCTTCGTCGTCTCCAAATTAATAATGCAGATGTCCAAAGCAATGACATTATTCCAACTCAATTTCCATTTTTATTATATTGAAACTGCTTTATATACTTTCCAAAAGAATTTTTCAAATTAGAATTCTGGAAAATAACTAAAACAAAAATAAAAGCAAGAATAATTATTAGCTGTTCTCTGATAAGTAAAAGGGATATTTATGCCTGTTATCATTTTTGTGTTTTTTCTATCGTACTGCTTATCAAATTATGTACAATAAAATATCAGTGCACAATAGAATTTCTGATTAATAAAAACAAAGTTTACTTTCAGAGGTTCTTATAACCGAGGCCAGTGATTTTTAACCTTTTTCATCTTGTGGCACACATAAACTAATTACTAAAATTCTAACATACAAAAATAGATTTAATTTTTATTAATTCACACCAGATGGCTATTTTGTTGGCTGTTGTCATTATTTTTATTTGATAATCTAAGGGAAAAGCTGTCAGATGTTGCATTTTTTAAAAAATCTCATGGCACATGGGTTGAAAATCCCTGACTAGGCCATAAAGCTAGGCCTTTTGCCTGGCCAGATTATACAATCATTCATTTACCTTTTGTGAACTCCTGTTACAATTACAGTTAAGTATATATGTTGCTATTTATATAAGCTCTTTCTTCCGTATTTGACTGTGGGTTGCCTGAAGAACTTTCTGTCATGTTCACCACCATATTTTGCATACCTGTATGATTATAGGCCCTGGCACACAGCAGGCCTCATAAATACTATTGCTAACATTGGGTAAACAAATGATATCACCAGGCACCTGAGATAAGTTCACAGTGATAGCTGAGCAATGAATTTAGCAAAGGTTTCTTGGCAGTTAAGGTCCAAGTTAAACATATTGGGCTTTTGTTCTAACTAAAAATAGCATGCACATGAAAAGATAGTTTTCCTCGAACAGAACTCAGAGACACCAAGTAGCAGAAATAACCACATATGTGTTTTTGTAGAACAACCAAAAGCTATTCGGATGAATTATTTCACAAAATTCCCCAAAAGTTAATATGACATTTAACTAACAGGAAATTATTTTATAGATAGCAGACTGCATGGCCAAAGTACACTGACATCAGGTAACCAAGACAAAATATAGTTTGGTGTTTAATTGTTCAAATTTTGGAGTCAGAAAAATCTGGGTTTGTGTGCTGTCTATACCCTATAGAAGCTGGTGATCTGGGCAATTTACTCACTCTCTCTGAGCCTCAGCTTTTAATCTGTACAATGTAACACTAATCTCTATGCCGACATCAACCAATCAATGGATCTGACAGTTTCGTAGGACAACTTTTGCTACCAGAAGTGGTGAGGTCAACAATAAGGAGTGCTCATTTCCCTGTTTTTTAATAGCAGAAAAGCATTTATTCTAATCACCTTTTAGTCATTAAAATGAAATGTATCTATGACATAGTTTTATCCCTAGTTGAATTCTCAGGGTGATGGACTAAAGCATTCAAGTGATAATCAAGGGATAACTGTTTCTGAAACTTGCAAAAAAGCTGACATAGTTTGATCTACAATTTTGGGGTGAGAGCAGATCACACCTTGACTCCATCTAGGCTTTACCTACATGGTTCATTAGAGTAAATAGTTAATCAATTTTATTTCCTATCCTGCAATTAGGACAGGAAATTGAATATTCTAATGCTTAGAGATTTTGCTAGGGTTTTTCTTTAGATGTAAATGATGGATTAGATTATTAGAGTTTAAGCTGTCTTATTCAGTGTCCGCCAGCCATATATGGCCATCTAAATTGAAACTAATTAAAATTTAATTTAAGTGTCAGTTTCTCAATCACAATAGTCACATTTCAACACGTGGCTAATGGCTACCAACCATACCGAACAGCGCAGATCCAGAATGTTTCAATCACTGCAGAAAGTTGGATTGGAGTGTACTGTTTGGGAATGACTAAAATTACTAGCTGTCAATTGGGATGGTTCCTCAACCTTACAAAACACCGAGATCATTCCAAGGTGGTAGAATTGAGGGAAGTAATTTGTCCAACTATCAGAGGAAATTTGTACTTTTGTAATTCCTCTTGTAAATGTCATCCCGTAAAATAATTCTGTCCTGTCAGCTAAGAACCGTTTCTTTTTTTTTTTTCATTTTAAGTTTTTAATGAAAGTTGTATATAATATTACTTTATTCCCGCATCTTCTCAATTGTTCCTTCCTTGTATTTTCCCTTTCCTTTCCTACTTGGTGAGATTGGGGTTTCCGTTCACGAATCTTTTTGTGGACTTTGTCCAGCTGTAGTCTAGTGATAACCACCTTGCTGGGGCGAATGCCCACATGAACAGTTGTCCCATTAGCTTTCTCCCATTGCACTCGTTCAATATAGATGACATATTTCTTCCTGTAAACCTGGACTACTTTGCTGCCTTTTGTAATGTCCCCAAACAACCTGAACTTCATCATCCTGTAGGCTGGGCATGGATCGAACGTTGTACTTCTGTCTCAGCTCTTTGGAAAGAGAAGACACAACCTTCCCTCGAATGTGGGAAGGTGCATTGAGATGCCTTTCACAGTTCTTGCTCCGGTCAGAGGTCACAAAAGGATTGAACTTCATTTTGACCGATGCTGCTTCTACCATGGCCACAAAAGGGAAGAGGAAGAACAGTTTCTCGTGTCAAAAACAATGCTCTGTTACCAGGGTGTCTACCACGCACAGGTTTTCTCATTAAACCTACACAATAATACCTGCCATGAGGGAGTATTATTATTTTCAAAATGCAGATGAGTAAAGCTCAAGTATGAATTTACTTGTCCCAAATCATTTGGTTAGCAAGAGGATGATAGGAATTTAACCCTATGTTGTCCAACTCCAAAGCCCTATGCACTGTTCACCATACTTTACAGCTTTTCTATTAGAGAAAATCATAATAGTGCTCCCTGTGTATGAGCCACTTTAGATTATTGACCCAGTCTCTCACACTTCATAACTGTGTGACCTTGAGCAAACAATTTAACATCTTTTTTGTTTTTATTAATCCTCACTTGAGGATATTGTCCCATTGATTTTTAGAGAGAGTGGAAAAGAGAGGGAAAGACAGAGAGAAATATCGATGTGAGAGAAACACATCGATTGGTTGCCTCCTACACATGCCCCAAATTAGGGCCCGGACCGGGAAGAAACCTTCAACTGAGGTACTTGCCCTTGACCAGAATCAAACCCAGGATCCTTCGGTCCTCAGGCTAGCACAATTTAACATCTTTTGCTTCAGTTTACTCATTTGTAAAATGAGAATAGCAATAGTAACTACCTTAAAGAGTTGTAGAAATTCAGTAAGCATATGTGAAACATTTGGTACTGTGCCTGGTACATGATAAGAGCTCAATATATGTTTGCAATTATTCTCAATTTCAGTGTTTTTAAAAAAGATTGAGAAAGGAGCTTCTAGTAGTTTCAGTGGCTAATTATTTGTAACTAGGTCTGGAAACTCTTTTTAAGTATATATATTTTTTAATTGATTTCAGAGAAGAAAGGAGAGATTGAAACATCAATGATGAGAGAGAATCATTGATTGGCTGCCTCCTGCACGCCCCCTACTGGGGATCAAGCCCACAACCCGAGCATGTGCCCTTGACTGGAGTTGAACCTGGGACTCTTTACTCCACAGGCTGATGCTCTATCCACTGAGCCAAACTGGCTAGGGCTGGAAACTCTTTTTAAATATATCTGTTTTTTAAGATATCAAGCAAAGAGATTGAATGACCAAGCCTTCCCTCATCTCCAACCTTGAAAGATGGCTGGCTTGCCCAGCCGGCATGGCTCAGTGGTTGAGTGTTGACCTATGACTCAGGAGGTAATGGTTCCATTCCCAGTGAGGGCACATGCCCAGGTTGCGGACTCGATTCCCAGGGGCAGCCGATCTGTGGTTCTCTCTCATCATTGATGTTTCTATCTCTCTATCCCTCTCCCTTCCTCTCAGAAATCAATTTTTAAAAAAATGAAAAAAAAGATGGCTGGCTTCAGCCAGTTTACTGAGGTATTGCAAAAGGGGAAGCTTCTTCAAAAGGCCCGAGGACAATAACAACGCATCCTCTGAGCTCAGGAGATTTATCCAAAGCCTAGACAGTCTGTTTTCACTTAACTTTCCTTTTGGAGAATGCAAGAAAAGGACAGAGGAGTGGGAACTTTGGGTAGAAAGAATATTATCAAATAAGGGGCCAGGTGCTGTCAAATGCAGGCCTTACATAGGGTCATTAATTTTGCAGTTCTGAATTTCAAAGGACTCTAGGGGAGCCTTTCTCATTGGCTCCTGGGAGACAAGATTCAGAACTCATAAACAGGGAACTGGATGGGTTTTCAGGGCAATAGATTTCATGAACTGGGGCAGAGAAAGAGTGTCAAAGCTGAGCTCCCCTTTAGCACTCAGGACAGACTGTGCACTTTATACCTAGAAAGAAGGTTGAAACAAGCTATGCCTGCTAGTGCACAGTTCTAACAGCGATGGCCTCATACATACATCAGATTCACACCCATTGAGAGAGAGAGACAGAGAGAGAGAGACAGAGAGAGAGAGAGAGAGAGAGAGAGAGAGAGAGAGAGAGAGAGAGAAAATAGCAATAGCCCAAGCCTCAAAGAAGAAAGAAGAGGGTTCTGAATCATTCCCTTAATTAGAAATAGACAACAAATCAAGTTTCAATAGCAGGAAAACAAGCAACCAAACACACACACACACACACACACACACACACACACACACACACTCCCAAAACATAATACAACAAAATAAATACCTGAGTCTCTCCTTTCCTTCTCCTTGGATGTACTGCAGCAGTGACCATCTGGAGTCTATTACACTGGGGGGAAATGGGAGGTGGGCTTCAGTGAAACAGGAATTTTGAGGGGTGAAAAAGATAGGTTTTAGGAAAAATTAGAAATTTTAGAAATGAGGGGGACCATGGAAGAACCACAGGCTGCAGAGCAGCAGAAGGTATATTTCCATAGAATGGGGGAAGCTGAAAAGCTGCAACAGGTACATCTCCATAGAATGAGGGAGCAGGGAACAGCAAAAGGTCTATATTTACAAAATAAAGAGAAGGAAGCCCCTCATTCAGAAGGAGAAGAAGAAAGCCCAAAGGGAATAGAAAACAATAAGGAAGGAGGGGGGAGAACCTCACAGGTCCCATGTGAGGTTTAACCTTTGAGCCCAGGAGTTACTATAGTTACCAGTCTAAGGGAATAGTGACCAATCAGAGGGGATATCAAGGCCCCAAGATCTGCAGCCTTTATAAGCCATAGGGAAAAGGAACTCAGTGGGACTCTTCCCCCTTCCCACACAGGAGTCTGTACTTGTTCTTTAATAAATTTCCACCCTTTGCTATACCACCTTCTGTCCGTGAATTCATTCTTCAATTCCCACAGACAAGAGCCCAGGAATCAGTCTGCCCAGGGGAACACCACGTGTTCCAGTCCAAAAATTCCATTTCATCAGCATGATAGAAATGGTATAACCTCTCACAGGAGGCCAGTGGAGGAGAGGGAGAATTTCAGAAAGTGGGACTCTTTTGGAAAATCTAAAGCATTTTCACATAGGGCTCATCCTCATCAGACCTAGGTGTTCAGGCAGAAGGACAGAGAGACAGGATCAACAGCACCATCCAAGAGCAAAGGAACCATCTGTTATGACACAGTTGGATTTAATTTATTAAGTCAGGATGTAGGAACAAAAAAGCAAACTACATTTCCTCCTTGTGGCCTTCCCAGTTTTCTCTAAAATTGCTATTATCTTTAAAAAATTAAGAGTATTTCTACTTCTTTCTCTCTAAATTGACCAGTATCCTATATAATAAAGAGGCAATATGCAAATTAACCCTCAGACCCTCACAAGATGGCTGCCTACAACCAGGCCGGCAGGGGGGTTAGTGAGGGATGACCAAATGACTGAACAGCAGGCTGCGTGGGGCGACCAGGCCAGCGGGGGGGGCCGTGAGGGGCGACCAGGCCGGTGGGGGGTAGCAGTTGGGGGCGACCAGTTCAACAGGGGGGAAGCAGTTGGGGGCAACCAGGCTGGCAGAGCGGGCAGTGAGGGGTGACTAGGCCAGTGGGGGGGGGGGCTAGTTAGGAGTGACCAGGCCTGCAGGGAGGGGGCAGTTAGAGGCGATCAGGCTGGCATGCAGAGGCAGTGAGGGGTGATCAGGCCGGCGGAGCGGGGAGGCAATTAGGGGCACCAGGAAGACAGGCAGGTGAGCAATTAGGAGCCAGCGGTCCAGGATTGTGAGAGGGATGTCCGACTGTTGGTTTAGGCCTGATCCCTGGGTTGGAGAGGGTGCAGGCTGGGCTGAAGGGACTCCCCCTCATGCACAAATTTCGTGCACTGGGCCTCTAGTTTTGTTTATCCTATCTAATAAAAAAGAAACATGGTAATTGGCGTACGACTGCTACCCTTCCCATTGGCTAATCAGGGCGATATGCAAATTAACTGTCAGCCAAGATGGCGGCTGGCAGCCAGGCAGCTTGAAACTAACCTGAGGCTTGCTTGCTTCAGTGACGGAGGATTCCAACGTTCCCTGCCTGCCTTGCTGGCCTCTGAGCCTGCAGTTTAAAAAATATTGTAACAAATATAGAGCTAAACAAAACCCAAGAAACCAGCTTTCAGAGAGCCAGGATCTCAGAGCTGGAGTTGATACAGAGTTTTGATTAGAACCGAAACAAACAAGATACCTGCTTTCAGGAGCGGAGGCCTAAGAGCTGGAGCCAAGCCTCAGAGCTAAAGCTGGCCCAGAATAAAAAAGAAAAAAAGAAAAAAAAGAAGCAGTTGGGAGCTTCAGTCCCAGCCTGAAAACAGCCCTCAGCCCCTCACCCAGACTGGCCAGGCACCCCAGTGGGGACCCCCACCCTGAAGGGTGTGTGACTAGCTAGAAACAGCCATCATCCCCTCACTCAGGCTGGCCAGGCACCCCAGTGGGGACCCCCACCCTGATCCAGGACACTCTTCAGGGCAAACCAGCCGCCCCCCACCCATGCACCAGGCCTCTATTCTATATAGTAGAAGGGTAATATGCCTCCCAGCACCGGGATCAGCGGAGCTGCGAGGCCTCCCGACACTGGGATCAGCGGAGCCGCGAGGCCTCCCGGCACCGGGATCAGCGTGACAGGGGGCAGCGCCCAAACCCCCTGATCGCCCTGCAGCTCTGTGTGTGACGGGGTCGGGGCCACAACCTCCCCCCGCCCCACAGGCCCTGCTCTGTGTGTGACAGGGGAAGGCGCCCCAACCCCCTCACTCCATGGGCCCTGCTCTGTGTGTGACGGGGTAGAGCCATAACCTCCCCATTGGCCCTGCCCTGAGTGTGACAGTGGTGGCACCCCAACCCCCTGATCGGCCCTGCTCTGTGGGTGACAGGGGGCGGTACGCCAACTCCCCTATTGGCCCTACTCTGTGAGTGACAGGGGGAAGCTCCTCAACCCCCTGATGGGCCCTGCTCTGTGCGTGACAGGGGGCAGTGCCCCAACCCCCTAATTGGCCCTGCTCTGTGCGTGACAGGGGGTGGCACCACAATCTCCCCATCGACCCTGCCTTGAGTGTTACAAGGGGCGGTTCCCCCTACCCCCCAATCGGCCCTACCCTGAGCATGACTGAGGGTGGCATTGCAACCTCCCAACCTGCCCTGCTCTGTACATGACAGGGGGCGGCGCCCCAACTCCCCAATCGGCCCTGCTCTGAGCCCTCCCAGGGGCTGCACCTAGGGATTGGGCCTGCCCTCTGCCACCTGGGAGCAGGCCTAAGCCAGCAGGGCGTTATCTCTCTAGGGGTCCCAGACTGCAAGAGGGCACAGGCCGGGCTGAGGGACCCCCCTTTCCCCCGAGTGCACAAATTTTTGTGCACCGGGACTCTAGTAATATAATAAGCTTCTAAATGCTTGATATGTGCCAGAGAGTATGCAAGCCACTTAAGCATGTGAGGATTTCATTTCATCCTCACAACTTGTGAGCAGGATTGTGAGTAACTGGCAGAACCAGGACTACAAGCCCACACCTCTCCAACCTTTAATCAGGATACTTTTCTGTCCTGTGTGTAGTGTGTAATACACTAGTGAGAGTGCACCCCAACCCCCACCCCAGATTACTAGCCACACTGAGGACCTCTGCTATAAATAATTGAAAGTTTGTTTTTGAAGATTTTTCTTTTGAATTCTTTGTCAGCATGGGGTTCCTCCCTGTCATTTTCATTTCAAACAGGACTCACATCACCTACACACACACACACACACACACACACACACACACACACTCACATGCTTTGATGTTGGTTCCCTCCTAAATTCCTTGATAGGAGGCAGCTGCTTCTACACAAATGCCTACAGAAGGGTAAATGGCAGCGGCAGGGCTCACATTCTCTATTGTCTAAGCCTTGCATGGTTGTATTAGGCTTTCTCTAAAGTTAAGGTTGCTAAAAGAAATTATAGGATTCAAGGGAAAATAATTTTCAACTGTATGTTAAATATAACTTTTCCTCTAGTCTATACCAGAGGTTGGCAAACTTTTTCTGTAGATGGCCATATAGTAAATAGTTTAGGTTTTGAATAGTTTGTCTCTTTTGCAACATTTCAACTCTGCCTTTGTAGGGAAAACCACCGGAGACAATAGGCAAACAAATAGACTTGGCTGTGTGCCGATGAAACTAGTTACAAAAGTAAGCACTGGGCTGTGTTTGGCCTGTGTACTGAAGTTTGCAGACCCGTGGCCTAGACCAATGCTGTCCCATAAAAATGTCATGCAAGCTATAAATGTTATTTCAACATTTTAGCAGCCATGCTTAAAAAAATGTAAAAAGAAACCGGTGAAATTAATTTTAATAATTTTTTATTTAACCCAATATGTCCAAAGTATCATTTCAACATGTCATTAACATTAAAATTATTAATAAAGTATCTTAAGTTCTTTCTTTGTGCTGTCTTTGGAATCTGATGTGTATTCTACACTTACAGTGCACCTTAATGCAGACCAGCCACATTTTAAGTGTTCAATAGCAGCATGCAGGTAGCAGCTACTGCATTGAATGGAGCAGCTCTAGACTCTGCAGGTATTGCTAGTTCCTCATCTGTTTCCCCTCTTCTCATACCTACTCATCCTCTACCTACAGAGCTTGTCCAAGGATTCGTGTTCCTTCCCCTGAATTTCAGTTATTTAGAACAGAATAGCATTCAGAAACCGCCTTTGGCTGCCAATGATGACCTTGGTACTCCAAGTCCTATAGGTGTATATCTGTGGGGTGGGATTGGTGATCTCTGTCTTAGTCTGTTCAGGCTGCTGGAACAAAAACACCATCTAGCATGTGAATTAAACAATAGTTCTGGAGACTTAGAAGTCTAAGATATGGTGCTGATAGATTCGGTGTCTGATGGGGATCGCCTTCCTGATTCATAGACTGCCATCTTCTTGCTGCTCTCATGTGGATGAGGGGGCAAGGGAGCTCTCCAGGTTTGTCTCCTTCATAAGGGCACTCATCCCATTCATGAGGGCTCCAATCTCATGACCTAATCACCTCCCAAAGGCTCCCATCCCCTATCACCATCAAACTGGAGGTTGGGTTTGCATGTATGAATTTGGGAGGTAGCAAACAGTCTATAGTCGTGTCCCACTGATTGCAGAGAATGTTCCAGCAATCCAGGTTCTGAAGGGCAGCCAAAATGTGTGTACACACTCCAAATGCGTACCTTTTGAGGTTTTCCCACCAGCTAGTTCTAAGCCCTCCTCTTTATTTCTTTGTCCAGTTATCCAGACAGTAACTATTGGATGTGAAATCTCTCTGGCCTTTTCTCCCTTTCTCTGTCTTTGTCTTGCTGGATCTCTGTGCCTCTGTGTTGTTATCTCTCTCTCTCCCACCTCCAAATACTGGTGCCCCCTCCACACTCACGTCCACATGAAGGGAAAATATTAGTTCTTGAAGACTGTGCCATCTAGCATATTTGTAAAGAAGAGAAACCTCTTTTTTCCTAATTGGCCCATCATTTGCAATGCTACCTCATTTACTTTGGATCTGTGGATGAAAGAGGCCACATCCTAACCTGACAAGCTCAGGGAAGGCCTGTATGGAAGTCTTGCAAACTCTAAGACTTGTTATTTAATTTCTTGTTACTTAACTTCCCAAGGATGGTCTGAAATTAAAACTTTAACTAAAAGCACTTTATGGTGGGTAGTCACGTCCTAGGCCAGTATCTTCCCTGACAAGGTCAATCTTTACCTTAACTGAGCCTATTGTCTTTTTGCATCTATGAAAACATATCCATGAAATGTCAGGGTAACTGGTAACTTCCCTTTTTCTGGACCCCTCAGGGCACAACCAAACACCCTGGGTGCCAGCACAGATACCACAAATTTCTTCATTGTTATTTTTTTTAATTTTTTTATTAAGTTATTACATATGTGTCCATATCCCCACGTTACCCCCTATCCCCCCACTCATGCCCTCACCCCCCTGTTGTCTGTGTCCATTGGTTAGGCCTATATGCTTGCATATAGGTCCTTTGGTTGATCTCTTCCCCTTACCCCCACCCTCCCCTACCTTCCCTCTGAGGTTTGACGGTCTGATCGATGCTTCTCTGTCTCTGGATCTGTTTTTGTTCATCAGTTTATGTTGCTCATTATATTCCACAAATGAGTAAGATCATGTGATATTTATCTTTCTCTGACTGGCTTATTTCACTTAGCATAATGCTCTCCAGTTCCATCCATGCTGTTGCAAATGATAAGAACTCCTCCTTTTTTACCACAGCGTAGTATTCCATTGTGTAGATGTACCACAGTTATTTAATCCACTCATCTGCTGATGGGCACTTAGGCTGTTTCCATCCTTCATTGTTATTGTTATCATTTTAATTGTTGACTGTTAACTATCCTGTACCCACTTAAGTAAAAGAAGTGTGTCTACCATTTTCTTTTTTTTAAAAAAAATATATTTTATTGATTTTTTACAGAGAGGAAGGGAGAGGGATAGAGAGTTAGAAGCATCAATGAGAGAGAAACATCATGAGAGAGAAACATTGATCAGCTGCCTCCTGCACACCTGCCAAGGTACATGCCCTTGACCGGAATCGAACCTGGGACCCTTCAGTCCACAGGCCAACGTTCCATCCACTGAGCCAAACTGGTTAGGGCTATCATTATAGTTTTTATCCAATCCCAGAGGGTTTCCTGCTTTGCTTTCTCCCGCCTCTCAAATCTATCACCAATGGATTTCATGTAACTCACTTATGTCTCCTCCTTTGAATGTAATGTATAAAACAAGGTGAAAAACCACCATTCTCCAGAGTGGTATCCCAATATGTTGAGATTTTGCTTTCTGGCAATTGTCAACAGTTTGGTTCAAATAAACTCACAAAAATTATTTACAGGTTTGAATGGTTTTACGTTAACAGATCAATGTTTTATAATAGCTTAAAGAGTGGTGTTAGTTCCTTTCCTTCATCTTTTTACCTCCCAGTTTCTGGTTTTATCTGCATAGACCTTCCAGAAATAAACAGATTCATCACTGAGCCACTTCTTATGGCCATGTTCCTAGTTACACAAAAACACATCTGAAAGCTTGTAAAGGCCCAGCCGAATTCTTAGACCAGGGCTGTATTGGTTTGAATGAGATCAAAGTGCCATATAGAGACCCAACACTACAGCATCTTAAAGCAGGTAGCGTTTCTTTCTCTGTCATGCAGCCCAGATGGAGAGGGTGGTCTAGGGCACCAAGGTAGCTGTTAGGTTTTTCCATCACCCCCTGGGGCATGTCCTCATCTTTTTTGTTGAAGAAGCTTAGCCTCTATGACAGGCTCTATAGCTGAAAGTCAATGAGAACATGGACAAGCATATCAAATGTCTTAAAGCCCAATCCTAGAAGTAGCACATGACATTTCTGCTCATGTCCTACTGGCAAAAAACTTAGTTGCACAGTCATACCTCAATGTGCAGAAAGCTAAGGGGTATAGTCTAGGAGAGCAGCTATATAACCAGGAAGGAAAGGAGAATGAATTTAAAGGATAATTAATAGTCTCCATCAAGGCTATCTGGTCTGTGGGTATGGAGGTCATTCTCCTCATTTCAACTTTGTTATCTTGTACAATGATTTTCACAGTTTTATGGGATCAAACATGTTATTTCTGTTTTACAGGTGAAATAATTGAGGCATTAGGTTTTGTAACTTTCATAGACTACTGTCCCTTGTTATAGTACATTCTTCCTTCTATTATATTTATTAGGGATATATTCTCAACTAGGTTATAAAATTGTGTCTCTACCATTACAAGATTCAACATCTAAGCATAGCAATTACTTACTAAAACTTTGTTAGCTGAATGACTGACTAATGATCAATATATATTTATGTACTATTGCTAGAAGCAGACTCCTTGCTACACAGGTAAATTATTTTAATAAAAACTAATGTTTTAAAAATTCAGGTACTCAAGACAGCTATTAAGGGTTAACAGAGATGGCTAGTACTTTTTTGTTTAATGATGAATCATAGAATCATATTTATTTAATTAGTCATTTAACCAAGTATTAACAAAAATACAAACTAGCCCAAAAAGCCAACTTTTCCATGGTTCAGTCAAAAGGTTTATTCACATAAAAACCACTTGATAAGAAGATCCAGGCTTCGGTAGGTAGGGTCATTCCCTACATTAGAACAAGAACAAGGAGCTAACACGGAATAAATTGTGGGATAGGTCGTTTGTATAATTTTCACAAAACCCTATTAGGTAAAGAACATATCATTATTCACAAATTCAGAAGGAGGTTATCGGGAGGGGAACTTTTCCTCTGCCCTCTTAGGTTCAGGGCATGCTGGCCTGGGAATGAAACTAACAAAAGACATTAACAGTAGGAAAGGCTCTCAATTGTTATTAATACTTAGCGTGCACAGGAGCTTACAGAAAATAAGTGAAACTCAAAGCAACAGTTATACTTAGGAGCTTAAACAAGGGAGAGAATTTTGGCTTCAAGGGATGATAAATTGTGGGGAAATGACTAGGAAATATATGGGAGAAACTAATGGAAGCTAAGGGCTATTTCAGTAAGGCCTGTTTATGCAAGTTCCTCTTGCCTGTCTTTGATGATAGGTCTCCTTCTTCTCTCCCTATTAGGAGGCCACCTTCCTCAAGGGGAAATTTATATCCTGCTTTGAGGCAATGAGGGGAGGGCAGAGAACTCTTCCTGCCTCTGTTGACTTCCAATTGCCTTCCCCTCAAAATAACCTTTATGCCAAAGTGGCATATTTGGGGGTGGCATATTCTGATCCTCTTCAAGGTAGTGAGTGGAGGGTTCTGGGATTTAAATCCATCTCTGCTAGGCTCTAAAGCATCTGCTTTTTAAATGTAAACATTCAGAAAAACAGTCTAGTTTCCCTATTTTATTTACAATTATTGAAATAACTAGGGGCCTGGTGCATGAAGATTCATGCACTGGGGGTGGGTCCCTCAGCCCAACCTGCACCCTCTCCAATCTGGAAGCCCTCAGGGGAGCCCTCTCCAATCTGGGAGTTTCTGTCTGTCTTTGCAATCATATGAGCGAATTGTCTGAGACCCCAACCCAGTTTGGTTTGCTGCTCACAGAATAATAGAGGCATTTTTTTTTCTTTGCTTCATTGATGGAGATTTCCAGGAAGTTTTAGGATATCTTCCCTTTATTTTTTCCTAGACACTCTGATTTACTTATGTCTCTCACCTTTGCTTTCCCTCCATCCCCCACTGCAACAGTAACTTGCTCCAGGCTCACTTTGCTCTAGTGTCTAGGACAGCGGTTCTCAACCTGTGGGTCATGACTCCTTTGGGGGTCGAACGACCCTTTCACAGGGGTCGCCTAAGACCATCGGAAAACACATATATAATTACATATTGTTTTTGTGATTAATCACGATGCTTTAATTATGTTCAATTTGTAACAATGAAATTGGGGGTCACCACAACATGAGGAACTGTATTAAAGGGTCGCGGCATTAGGAAGGTTGAGAACCATTGGTCTAGGACAGGGGTGGGCAAACTTTTTGACTCCAGGGCCACAATGGGTTCTTAAACTGGACCGGAGGGCCAGAACAAAAGTATGGATGGAGTGTTTGTGTGAACTAATATAAATTCAAAGTAAACATCATTACATAAAAGGGTACGGTCTTTTTTTTTTTTAGTTTTATTCATTTCAAAAGGGCCATAGTTTGCCCATGGCTGGTCTAGGAGATCTGCCTGCCACCATAACTACGGTTCCCAGTATTCCTGGTGCTCCCCGTGCTCTTGGTTCCCTTCCTGCTCACGGCCTCCCACTCTGCCAAGTCCTCCAAGCTGCCAGCTCTCCCTCTCTGCTCTCTGTCTGGCAGCTTGGGAGCCAAGTTCCCCAAGCTGCTCCACTCTCTTCCATTCTGCTCTCCACCTGGCGGCTTGGGGGAGTGACCAAGGGAGCCACGTCCCCCCAAGCTGCCAGCTCTTCTGCTCTGCTCTCTGCCTGGTGCCTGTGCATGCAAATTAACCTGCCAGCTTTGTTGGGTTAATTTGCATACTCACTCCTGATTGGCTGGTGAGCATAGCAGAAGGACGGTCAATTTACATGTTTCTATTTTATTTTATTTATTTATTTTTAATTAAATCTTTATTGTTCAGATTATTACATTTGTTCCTCTTTTTCCCCCCATAACTCCCCTCCTCCCAGTTCCCACCCCACCCTCCGCCCTCACTCCCCACCCACTGTCCTCATCCATAGGTGCACAATTTTTGTCCAATCTCTTCTCGCATCCCCCACACCCCTTTCCCCCCCAAGAATAGTCAGTCCATTCCCTTTCTATGTCCCTGGTTCTATTATAATCACCAGTTCATTCTGTTCATCAGATTATTTATTCACTTGATTCTTAGATTCACTTGTTGATAGATGCGTATTTGTTGTTCATAATTTGTATCTTTACCTTTTCCTTCTTCTTCCTCTTCTTTTTTTTAAAAATATATTTTATTGGTTTTTTACAGAGAGGAAGGGAGAGGGATAGAGTTGGATACATCGATCAGCTGCCTCCTGCACGCCCCCTACTGGGGGTATGCCCGCACCAAGGTACATGCCCTTGACTGGAATCGAACCTGGGACCCTTTAGTCCACAGGCCGACGCTCTATCCACTGAGCCAAACCAGTCAGGGCTTCTTCCTCTTCTTAAAGGATACCTTTCAGCATTTCATATAATACTGGTTTGGTGGTGATGAACTCCTTTAGCTTTTCCTTATCTGTGAAGCTCTTTATCTGACCTTCAATTCTGAATGAGAGCTTTGCTGGATAAAGTAATCTTGGGTGTAGGTTCTTGGCATTCATCACTTTGAATATTTCTTGCCACTCCCTTCTTGCCTGCAAAGTTTCTGTTGAGAAATCAGCTGACAGTCATATGGGTATTCCCTTGTAGGTAACTGACTGTCTTTCTCTTGCTGCTTTTAAGATTCTCTCTTTGTCTTTTGCTCTTGGCATTTTAATTATGATGTGTCTTGGTGTGGTCCTCTTTGGATTCCTTTTGTTTGGGGTTCTCTGCACTTCCTGGACTTGTAAGTCTATTTCTTTCACCAGGTAGGGGAAGTTCTCTGTCATTATTTCTTCAAATAGGTTTTCAATATCTTGCTCTCTCTCATCTTCTGGCACTCCTATAATTTGGATGTTGGTGCGTTTGAAGCTGTCCCAGAGGCTCCTTGCACTATCTTCGTATTTTCGGATTCTTTTTTCACTTTGCTTTTCTGGTTGGGTGTTTTTTGCTTCTTCGCAATCTTTGACTTGATTCTTTTTTTTTTTTTTAATATATTTCATTGATTTTTTACAGAGAGGAAGGGAGAGAGATAGAGAGTTAGAAACATCGATGAGAGAGAAGCATCGATCAGCTGCCTCCTGCACATGTCCTTGACCGGAATCGAACCTGGGACCTTTCAGTCTGCAGGCCGACACTCTATCCACTGAGCCAAACCGGTTTCGGCTTTGACCTGATTCTTGCTCTCTTCTGGTCTGCTGTTGGGAGTCCGTAAAATATTCTTTATTTCAGTCAGTGTATGCTTAATTACTAGTTGGTCCTTTATCACAACATTGAGGGTCTCATTAGATTTCTTGAGGATCTCACTATATTTATCAGCGGTCTCACCAGTCTTTTCGAGGGCCTTACTAAATTTATCGGCGGCTTCTAGACAGTTCTTGAGAGACCTTAAAAGTGTGGTTTTGAACTCTATATCCAGCATTTTGCTTTACTCCATTTCTGTCATTTGTGTCCCGTTTCTGTCTCCGTATTTTTTATGCTTTCTTGGTGCACCCCCTAGTGGTCTTTGTCCGCAGTCTTGTTGCAGTTAAGCCTTGATTGTTGAAGGTAACACTGGGGGGTATTTGACCTCCAGGCCAACTGGCTGTGAGAATCAGCTGTCTCTATTTTATTATATAGAATTGTTTCATCCCAAATAATAACTTTTTTTTTTTTTTACCTATAATATGATGCTGGTTCAAAGTGCTTTTATGAATTAGTGCATTTGATCCTCTAGTCTAGGTAGTAGAATGGCAGGATTTGCTAAACTGGTTTTACAGATGAACAAACTAAGTATTAAAGAATTTAATGACTTGACCATGGCCAAGTAACGACTTGTTGCAACCTTGTCTAAATCTCCTGAATCCCAGAAGGTGCCTTTTTTGCCTCTTCCCTAACTGCCCACTCAATGAATTTAAATAGGATTACTTCATTTAACTACACACTTCTGGGGCATAGTATGGTGGTCACTGTTCTGAAATCCTATGACCTGGTTCTGGGTCCGGGATTAGCTAGCTATGTGGATGAACTGGGAAGAAGAGAAGGTAGTAGGGAATATTATAGCGGGGCCTCCATTTCCTTGACCAGAGACTTCTGTGTGAGTTTACTCTTTACTCTTTCCATCTGAATTTTTTTTATCCCCAGGGCAGAAAGAGTGATGTGTCTGATTGGGGCTCATGCTTGGGAGAAAGAACTGGGCAGGTCTGCATTATTCCTCATTGTGGGCACAGAGGGGTCTGTGCTGTTAGTCAGAGATGAAGCCACTGCACCTAGTGTATCTGCAAGAAAGGTGCTCTTTATTTTTTAATATATTTTTATTGATTTCAGAGAGAAAGGAAAAGGGAGAGAGAGATAGAAACATCAATGATGAGAGAGAATCATTGATTGGCTGCCTCCTGCACGCCCCCTACTGGGGATCAAGCCCACAACCCAGGGATGTGTACTTGACTGGAATCAAACCTAGGACCCTTCAGTCCCCAGGCCAATGCTCTATCCACTTAGCCAAAGCGGCTGGGACGAAAGTGCTATTTTGATTTCCATTTGCCTGCTTCCTTTCAATTGATTTGAAACTCAGGCAGGGAAAATAGGTTTTATTTAGAACCCAACAAATAAATGGATTCCTTTGGCTTTCCTTGTTTATAAAGGAAGGTGTCCTAAATTCACCAAAAAATTGTATCTGAGCAAAGTTATAATTTTTGATATGTGAACCAAGTTTTAACTTGTAGATGTGAAAAATGCTATGTCATTATAAATCAAAATGGGCTTGCCCACAAAAATCAGTGTTCGTTATTGGTGATTCTGGTGAAATTTGATAAGTATTTCAGAAGCTTAAAAATGTCATAAGAGCAAACTGAATATAAAAACAAAAACACCCACACCTGAACAAGTGAAATAATTATTATGCTAATAAAATATCACTAAAATTGGGGAAATGAAAGTAAAATACCTCTTTCCACCTTTTACTAGTACATTAGAGCCATTAAAGTGATTAGCAGCAGAAAAGAGCGAGGATTCTCCTCTAGTGCTCATTTTTGATACTGAAAAGTCAAAGCCCACTTGGACTTTCAAACATTATTATTTGAACTGGTTATAACTCTTATTATTGAAGTCTTGGAACTCTTCTATCTGAGGGAATCAGTACATCAACTTGTGTGCAATCACCACATTTCACTATCAATTCTCCCAATAATGGACACTCCAATTGTCTCCAAATAATACCCAAAAGTATTCTTGCATAGGTTAGATTGTCAAATTTTCTCTATGAAACATAGATTCCATGATAAATGTAGTATTTTCAACAGAGGATTTCTCCCTCCCTCCCCCTCCCCCAATGCTTTCTTCCTTGCTTTTTTCCTTTCATTTCATTCTTTCAAATAAATATTTATTGAAGGCCTTGCCCTGCTTAGTCACTGTCTAAGTCAGGGGTATACAAAAAAAGGACACTTACCTATAGCAATTAATAATCTAGTATAGTGTATGCTGAAGGAGAAGGAAACATGGAAACATACATACATACATACATACATACATTAAAAAGTTGCCTGAAAACAGATAAAAGTGTGCAGCCAGCTATGCCTTTATGTGTTAGGGTAGGTTCCCCAGAGAAGATAAAAATTTGAACTAGGTGTCTAAGGATAAGTAGAAGGAAGAGCAGAGGGCATCAAAACACTTGGCATGTTAAGGGTCTGGTGAATAGTTCAAAGTCATAAAAAGTGGGTTCATGACAATGGGTAGTGGGATTACGTGGCTAGAAAAATAAGATGGCTTCAGACTGGAATGGGCTTTATAGACCTTATAGTGTCATGTAGACAAAGTGCCATTGTAGGTTTTCTTAAAAAGTAGACTTGATTAGACTTGTATTTTATTATTTTTTTAAAATTTTTATTGTTGACACTATTGTTATAGAGACTTTTTTTTAGTTATTATTATTTTT
The DNA here is from genome assembly GCF_963259705.1 of Myotis daubentonii. Classification (NCBI taxonomy): domain Eukaryota; kingdom Metazoa; phylum Chordata; class Mammalia; order Chiroptera; family Vespertilionidae; genus Myotis; species Myotis daubentonii. Next base: position 74,878,796 of record NC_081841.1, on the reverse strand, counting down.
TAATCCTCACCCAAGGATATTTTCCCATTAATTTTTAGAAAGAGGGAAAGACAGAGAGAAATATCCATGTCAGAGAAACACATCGATTAGTTGCCTCCTGCAGGCGCCCTGACCAGGGCCAGGCCCGGGGGGAGCCTGCAACAGAGGTATAAGCCCTTGACTGGAATCAAACACGGGACCCTTCAGTCTGCAAGTCAACACTCTATCCACTGAGCCAAAACAGATAGGGCTAGACTTGTATTTTAGAACCATAACTTTGGCAATATAGGTTAGAGAGGAATAAAAGATTGATATTAGGGATACTAAAGGCAAGGCTATTGCAAATAGTTCAGGTAAAAAATACTGAAAATCCACACTGAGGAATGACCTATTCTGCGCCTAAGTGGTCTATTTGTGAGAAACAAGGAAAAAAGTAAAATCTGGGACAGTAGGACCATATCTGGCATATAAATTAGGGAAAAAACCCCAATCATCATAAAAGGGCAACATCAGAGATTCCTGTGGTGATGGAATGGTTCTTTCTGTATCTTGCTTGTCATGACAGATACACAAACTTATCATGTGATAACATTATATAGAACTAAACACACACACACATATGTGGATCCAAGTGAAACTGGGGAAATCTGAATAAGATTGTGGATTGTTGTTACCATTGTAAATTGGGTAAAATTTAGGTGGATCTCTCTGTGTTATTTTGTACAATGGCATGTGAATCCTCAATTGTTTAAATAAATTTTTCAATAAAAAATGACAGCAAAATAAAGATATTTTCAAATAAAAAAAACCTATTTATCCTTCTTTGGATATAGAGGGAGAAATTTAAGGCAACTTTTTCACAATTCTCCACTGGAATTTAGGTTGATTTTATAATTTTATGAATTTAGATTGATTGCATTTATATAACAATTTGGAAAAAATAAAACCAACTAGATTCAAAACTATGATATCAGTTATTTAAATACACTTGTGTCGTTTTTAGATTACAATTATTATTCTTGCAATTAGACATTTTGCATACTTATTTATTGGGAGGGGAGAAAATAAACATTAATTCAGTACTATAAGTGAAAGTCATTGCTCTGGAGGCTTACATATTTCTCTGTTTCATGTTAATGAAGAGGCAGCCATTATTAGAATTATTAATGCACTTTACAAATGGGGAAACCCAAGGTCAGAGTGCATAAGTACTTGTGTAAGGTCACAGAGTGTTGGGATGAATGTATGCCTGTCTTTCAACCCTATGTACTTTCCTATTATTTAGGGGCTGAAATACAGACAACAAGCACATTTAAAATGTTGTCTTTGTTATTGGCTTGCCTGGTTGATCTCTTCAGTATCTGTATCCAATTTAGAAATTTAGGTTATACTAGTTTTGTGGTAATTGATATAGATTCTTTCAGCTCAGGAAAATATGTTTAAAAATTTGTGGCCCTAGCCAGTTTGGCTCAGTGGATAGAGTGTTGGCCTGCGGACCGAAGGGTCCCGGGTTCAATTCTAGTCAACGGCACATGCCCAGGTTGCAGGCTCGATCTCCAGTAGGGGGCATGCAGGAGGCAGCCAATCAATAATTCTCTTTCATCATTGATGTTTCTATCTCTCTGTCTCTCTCCCTTCCTCTCTGAAATCAATTAAAAATAAATAAAAATTTGTGAAAAGATAGCTTTTGATAAAATATTTCACAAAAACAGTGTTAGATACTATTAGAAGACTTCAGGGAAGGTCCCTCAACCTTTAAATAAAGCAAAAACAAATACAGTAACCTTAGTAAGAGGTTTATAATGTTTAACTCTTAGTGTTTATTATGTCAGGTACCATGGTATGCAACTTACATATTGTTTAAAATTTCACAACAAAATAGGGACAAACCTGGGCTGTTTGACTCCCAAAGCCATACTTCTAATCGACTAGGTTACAATGCTGTAAAAAAAAATCTATCAAGTGAAAATAATGGGGATGAAAAAAAAGGAACTTTAAACCAAAAGTTTAGAATAGTCCAAGACCAGTGACCAGGGCCACCATTTATAGTATTTACACGAGTTAACTACGTTGTGTGACTTGGGGATCTAAGAAGGGCCAATGTGCAAAGCTTACTTTAGGTTATTCATCTTCTACCCCTTTGTCTCATTTTATTTTCTTCATAGCTCTTTCACTTACTAATATCTACAGTTATTTCATTACTTGTCTGCCACTTGCCCAACTTCACTAAAACATAAGCTCACTAAAAATCAAAAATCTTGTCTTTCTTGTTCAATGCTGTATTTCCAGTGTCTCAAGTTGTTCCTGACATAAATATTTGTTTAACGAATGCATAAATGCTTGGCCTTCCCTGGACTTAAATGGCAGAGGTTTAGACTTACAAACTGTGGTTCAAAAGATCACATTAAAAGGCATTATTAGCAATTTGTTATTGTTTAATTTTTTTAGATTGACTAGGATACATTGAAAGAAAGGGAGGAGGAAGCTGGGGGAGGATGCTGCAGAAGAGGTGAAAATTATATATATATATATATATATATATATATACTACTAATGATAAGCTCTTAAACCTGGGGTTGGGAGTTGAAGCATCAGAAATTTGGGGCACTAGATCAGTGCCTGTACTTGGTGGGGGCCCCCTGGAGTGGGATAGAAACCATCATGAAGGCTAACTACTCAGTTTGGTCTCAGACGTTGTTCTACCACCAAAAAGGTTTATGGAAAGGAAGAGAAAGCTATTTAGTTCATTTTTAATATGTGAATTACCTTGCATTGTGCATAGCTTTGATTAAAATGCAATGCTCTTGAGACCTCCACTGAAAATAGTGCCAAATGTATGTACAAATTGGGCACTGGTCCATCTAGTTTATGTATTGTGGATTCTTCATGGAGTCATTACTGATGTCATCATAATCCTTGTTAGCCTTACGTCATTGTTGAGTAGGATGTACATAAAGGAGGTTGAAAAAAAGGTTAAAACAATAAAAATAAAGATTGAGAAAAACAAAAGAATCACATGTGAAAAACCAAAATGAATGGATAAACTGAGGCATCTGTAGCATAGAGTGGGAAAAGCAACTAAGTTCAATGAGATTGGGGAGTGTCAAGGGAAAAAAACCTGTATACTCTCAAATGGAATAGAGACAGTTGCTAAATGTGAGGCTTACAATAGATAACTCTAGGCAGTTTGAAGTTTCAAGGAATGCAACATTTAAAGAAGAGGTTCTCAAATATTTTGGTTTCAGGACCCTTTACACTTAAAAACTGAGGACCCCAAAGAACTTTTATGTGCATTACAGATACTGATATTTATCACATTAGAAATTAAAACAAAGACATTTTAAGAATAGTTATTTCTTTTTTAAAACAATAAACCAATTAAAAATGAAAGAATCTTTCGTAGGAAAAGTGTTGACCCTAAAAAAGAAGATGCCTACTAAGTGCTCCCGGTGACTGACTGGGCTCAAATGTAAAAGCAGAGCCTAGCAGTGGTTTCTAAACAGGGGCTCCCTCAGGCAAACCCCAGCTAAACTGCCTGCCTCCAGCACTGACATGCCTGCTTCCAGTTCTGAGCCAACTCCGACAACGTTCCCATTTCAATCTATAGGACGGAGACTTCCCTTCTACAGTCAGAGCGGCGCTGCTCTATCCTCACTGGCCAATCAGAGCAGCTCCATTCTGGCCAATCACACTGAGGAGTTGGAGCCTCATTTACATGAGGGGGGCCCAATCGGGGGCCAGGGACTTCTATAAATAAGAACTCCCGTGGCTCGGACGGCACACCTTTCCTCCCACCAAAGACTCGAGACTGAGGTTCTCCGCTGCAGAGCAGGCGCAGCCGAGGGCACCTGCCCGGGGCACAACAGCGCTGCCGGGCTGGAGAGGCCTCTCCGGGGCTGTTTCATAATTGAGCTGCTCCAATGCTGTCACAATTGAGCTGTTGGCACAAAGTTTCCTTCTTCACGACCCCCACATTGGAGCTCCTGTTGGTTTGAATGAGCCCCAGCTATCATTAGTTGACAAAAGTAACCACTTTACAGAACATTCTTGCACATTTCTGCAAAACTCTCGAATGTCTGGTTTCACAGCAGATGACTGCGTGGTAACATTTGCTTGTTTTTAATGTTTCCATATCACGTGTCAGGTAGCCTCAGGAAAACTCCACTGCGAGAATAAATGTGCAAAAAGCAACTAACTTTTTACTAAGCATTTTTTTAAAATATATTTTATTGATTTTTTACAGAGAGGAAGGGAGAGAGATAGAGAGTTAGAAACATCCATGAGAGAGAAACATCGATCAGCTGCCTCCTGCACATCTCCTACTGGGGATATGCCCGCAACCCAGGTACATGCCCTTGACCGGAATCGAACCCGGGACCCTTCAGTCCGCAGGCCGACGCTCTATCCACTGAGCCAAACCGGTTTCGGCATTACTAAGCATTTTTACACTTGATCTCCCCCCTAGAAAGCGTCTGGGAACCCGGGCCACACTTTGAGAACCACTGTTTCAAGAGCGACTCTTGGTCAATCCAACATCAATGGAAAAATACGCCCAACCGTTCGGCAGTCTTGAGCATTTACAGGGGATTTACTTTTTTTTTTTTTCCAGAAAGATGAGCCAAGTCTATTCTCATTAGAAAGCATCCAGAGAAAACACAAACGCGTGCCTCTTTCCTCCACCCAAAGAACTGAAGCAAACATGAGGGACCACCAGTCAAGGCAAAGGATGCTGAAGTTGGGATGAGGGGCACCCGTGGAAGCCACGGAGATCCACTCTCAGGAGACGCAAAACCAGTAGAAGCCGCCGCTGAGGGGGTCAGGAGGAAAGCGCTGTTGTTCTTTAGGGGGAGAAAATGGTTACCCGGGAAAGGGAGACGCAGGAATTAGGAACCAAAATGCGCTCCCATCACGTTGGGGCGAGCCGGGACCCGACGGCTGGCGGCCCTCCTCCCTCCCCTTCATCCTCTGCCAGCATCACGCCAAGGGGGAGCGAGGCGCCTAGAGACGAAACGCGAAGTTCGAGGCCTTTCCCGGGACGAAGAGGATGGAAATGTCCTTTCCAGAGCAGCGGATAAAACGCGACGCGGCCCGGGTCGTAGTAGGGGGCGGAAGCGGGAGCGGGGGAACCCGAGCTGCGCGCCGAGGGCGGGGAGGTGGTTAGAGAAGAAGGACGGTTCTGTTGCTAAGCGACTCGTCCTGGGCCCGCCTCCCGCTCGCGTTGCTAGGCGACGGCGAAGCCGGGGGGAGGGCGGCGGAGTGGCCTTACGTGCTGACGCTAATTGTATATGAGCGCGAGCGGCGGGCTCTTGGGTCTTTTTTAGCGCCATCTGCTCGCAGCGCCGCCTCCTGCTCCTCCCGCCGCTGCCCTGAGTCACGGACTGCGCAGCTCCGGCCGCCGGGCGCCCCGTGATCGCCATCGGTAACGGATGGGGGCCTGAACGAGAAGGGGGGACGGGATGTCGGCCGGGCGGTCGGCGCGGAGGGTCGGGTCGGAGGGATGGGGGGCCCGATCGGGGCCGCGGGGCGAGTCCGCGGCTCCCGGCTCGTTCTGCGAGGCCAGAGCCCGGGCCGTCCGCCGAGTGTCGACCCCATCGCCCGAGAGGGCCCCGGGATCAGCCTGCGCCTCTTTTCGGGGACGGCTGAGGAGGCGCGGGGGTTGGTGCGGCCTGCGAGGGTCGGGGGCCGTGCCCGGCGGCGCCGCGGGACCCCGAGCGCCACCGGCTTCTCCGCGTGGCCGGGGGCGAGGCCGCGGCGTCGGTCGGGCGCCCGGAGGGGGCGAGGACGACGCTGCCGGCTCCCGGATCGCCGGCCCGGCTCGCCGGCCCGGCTCGGTTGCAGAGCCGACGGCCGGGCTCGACGTCCCCGTTTCCTCAAAATTAATACCCGGAGGAGGCCGCTGGGGGATGGAAAGAGCGGCGGAGGCTGCGAATTCCGATGGGAGGGAGGGAGGGGCCGTGAAGGGATGAGGCCCCGGGGCGGGGAGGCTGCGGGCTCCCGGGCGCTCCGCCCCCTGGAGGGGGCGACGGTGTGGGGCCGGGAGGCCCCGGCGGGTTCCCGCACACGTGGCCGCCACCTGGGGCGGGTCGGAGACCCCAGCTCCAGCGGCCCTTTCTTGCGGAAAGTTGCAGAAAGGGTGGGATGGAAGCATGAGCAGTGAACAATGAGTCCAGCCCTGGGGTGTCCGGCTCTTAACCTGCCTCTGTTTGGTCTTCATCTCTCTATGGACACAGGAGGAAAGGTGAATGTCAGGTGATGGGTGGCAGCGTCTCAGGATATTTCTGTGTGCCTCAGGTAGAGCTGGGATTTGGATGGGTGTCTGGCCAGGCTTTTTTGTTGGGGGAGGATTGATCCTAACTAATGTAGTCCTTGAACGGCTCTAAAGGGGCAATACCACAGGCTCGCAGTGTCTTTCATTCTAGGACTTGCACTGCTTTCTCTTATTGAAGTTCCCAGAAGAGAGAGGTTCTTTGACTTGAAGCAAAACTGTGTGCTGTACAAGGAAACCAGATTACCGTAGGCTAATCAATATGAACACGAGTTAAGTTCCTGCACCACCTACTCAACGTCATAATGAACCAACATTGAGGGGAACCACCATATCCGAGGACCTGCTGCGTTTAGGATTATTTAGAACTGGGGGGGGGAGCAGGTAGCTCAGTTGGTTAAGAGTGTTGACCTGTTATGCCAAGGTTGTGGGTTGATCCCCATCAGGGCAAATACAGGAATCAATGAATGCATGAATGGAACAACAAAGTCAGTGTTTCTCCCTTTATAAAATCAATAATTTTTAAAAACGAGGTAAAAGATTTACAGCGATCCTCTGGGAGTATTAATGAGTATCAAATGCTTGTTCAAAAATGGGCCCCATTTAAACGTGCGTTTGTTTTTTAGGAAGCCTGAAGGGTAGATGGAACTAAACATCTAATATAATCTTGACTTCATAGATTGTTTTTCTTACTTCATTTATAGCATTTAAAAATTTTACCTGTACCAACACTTAATACAAAATGCTATTGATCATTTAAAAAATAATTAATTTTACAGGACCATTGACTTTGTAAATGTTTTATTTTTTAGAGGGAGGAAAAGAGAGGGCTAGAGAGATGGAAACATCTATGAGAGACATCCATCTATTGCTTCCTGGTTGCCCCCTACTGGGCGATCTAGCACACAGCCTGGGCAATGTGCCCTGACCAGGAATCAACTGGTGACTTCTTGGTTCATGGGTTAGCGCCCAACCGTCCAGCCACACCAGCCAGGCGCTTTTGCTCACTTTATTACTTACATAACTTGTCCGTGTTATCTCCAGATTATTGATTTGATTCTAAACATTAATTATATAGTCCTTTTGTAGGAAAGGGGGCTAAAAGCAGCAGGATCTGTTTGATTTCAAGATGTTAAAGAACAAAATTAAGCCGAGTACATTTGAAGATCTAATTGGCTTTTTTAAAGGATGGGTAGCATCCCATCCACCCCTTTGAGGGTTTGTACCAAATGGAAGCTTTTTATGGGAAGAGTAGGGCAAAGTTGCTATTAACAAAAAGAAAACAGGGTTGTTTTCAGCAGGGAGGCTTCTTTTATTGATTTCAGAGGAAGGGAGAGGAAGAGACAAATAGAAACATCAATGATGAGAGAGAATCGCCGATTGGCTGTCTCCTGCACACCCCCTACTGGAGATCAAGCCTGCAACCCCTAGCATGTGCCTTTGACGAATTAAATCAGGGACCCTTCAGCCCTCAGCCTGATGCTCTTTCCACTGAGCCAAACCAGCTAGGGCTGGGAGGTTTCTGTTATACAGTTGCCTCTTTCCAAGGGGGTGGAGGGGGGCAAGGAGATGGTCCATGGGACAGATTACTTAATTGGTGTTGAGCAAAAAATTCCAGATTGATTAAGATGGTTTCTGGGAAACAGTCATCATTGATGTTTCTATCTCTCCCTTCCTCTCTGAAATCAATAAAAACATATGTTTTTAAAAAGATTGTTTTTGGGAGAGGATGAAACTCCAATTAGATCAGGTATTAAATCTAGGTTTGGTATCATGGGCTTTTAGCATGAGTGAGGCCATTTTGGGTATCTGGTTTTCTCTTTAACAATGTCAAAATAAAATACCACTTTGCTTACTCTGTTCACTTTTTGCTTGGTTATAAATTTGAAATACTAATGAAAGAAAGGATTAGAAGGAATGGATCCTGATTATTTTAGAAAACTAATGATCTAATCAGATCCTCAAGTCTAACCAAATCTGTGATTACTTGTATTCTTAGTTGATTCTTTGAGTAAATATTTTAGCTCTTATTTGAATATATATCATACATTATGAACCAAAAAAGCAAATTGGTTTTCTAGAATTGTGATGATGGTGTGAAGAAAAAGATTGGGGGATGGAGTAGTATTTATAACATTCTTTACATGAAAGAACCTATAAGTCCCATTTCATCTGAATAAGAAGTTCTTTCATGTTGGGCAGAGTAGGGGTTAGAAGGTGAATGCTGTCATTTTCACTCATCCTTGTAAGTTGTTTAGTACAGTGACAGAAGACCACCAGATCACATTACTGGGCTTGCCACAGAAGGTAACCCGTGTACTTCTGGTTATCAACTGCCTTTTACTGCTACATACTTGTTCTGAAGGTTACTATATTTTGATTTTTATTGGGAAAGGGGGCTGTAATTTTGAAGAGTTTATTTGGATTATTTTCTAAGGTAAATCAGGTACAGAAGAACACAATAGTCAGCACTTATTGGGTAATTATTCAGTAACATTTTAAATTCTGCATGTATTATTAACTGATATAGTGCTCCTGGAGGTAGGTAGTATGACCATTTTATTTTATTTTTTTTAAAGGGGAGAATTATGATTTTTATTTTTATTTTAATATATTTTATTGATTTTTTACAGAGAGGAAGGGAGAGGGATAGAGAGTTAGAAACATCGATGAGATGTTTCTGCACACCCCCTACTGGGGATGTGCCCACAACCAAGGTACATGCCCTTGACCGGAATCGAACCTGGTACCCTTGAGTCCGCAGGCTGACGCTCTATCCACTGAGCCAAACCAGTTAGGGCTATGACCATTTTATTGAGAAAATTGGATAGTTGGAAGAACTTATCCAAGGATGCATAACTGAGCAATGATGATTTATGAATAGGATTTTGTATTGCTTTAAAAGGGAAGGTTACCTTGACTTAAATTATTATGCTGTACATCAGTTTGGAATTCAAAAGCCCTCTTGGGTTTCACTATGCTGAAGTTGTCTTCCAACATATGTTGAAGTTGTCTTCCAACATATGTCATATTTCAGGTGAATAAAATATGCTTGCGTGTATTTCCAAATATCAGTCCAATCCAGTACATTTCTTTGCCATTGGATCAGATAATACCTTAGGTAATGAGATCCCTTGAACAGAAGATAGTGCTCTCAAGTAGGTGTTCATTCTGCTTGGGACTAAAGTACTGAGGCCCTGGACCCCTGAAAATGTTAATGGAGCAGCAATACTTGAAAGACAGATTTATTGAAGTGCATTTGGAATGAGGTCTGAGGTAAAGGGAAATATTACCTATTAACTCTTTTGTTTTAAAACGTGTAGTTTGTAGCATTTGGCATAATCCATGGGGCAGTAGGCTGATAGAGAAGGCACCTTGGTATTTGGGGAATGGTGGATTGGGTATGGGTTTTAAAAGTCAGATTTTAATTCCTAGTTTCTTCACTTAACCTCTGGTGTGTTGCTGAGCAAGTTGCTTACTATTTTATCTGTAAACTAGAGGCCTGGTGCACAAAAATTTGTGCACTGGGGGGGGCAGTGGGGGTCCCTCAGCCGGCCTGTGCCCTCTCGCAGTCTGGGACCCCTCGGGAGATAATGACCTGCTGGCTTAGGCCTGCTCCCGGGTGGCAGAGGGCAGGCCCAATCCCTAGGTGCAGCCCCTGGTCGGGCTCAGAGCAGGGCCGATTGGGGAGTTGGGGCGCCTTCCCCTGTCATGCACAGAGCAGGGCAGATTGGGAGGTTGCGATGCCATCTTCAGTCACGCTCAGGCACCCACTGGGGTGCCTGGGTGAGGGGATGATGGCTGTTTGCAGCTGGTCACACACCCTTCAGGGTGGGGGTCCCCACTGGGGTGCCTGGCCAGCCTGGGTGAGGGGATGATGGCTGTTTGCAGCTGGTCACACACCCTTCAGGGTGGGGGTCCCCACTGGGGTGCCTGGCCAGTCTGGGTGAGGGGCTGAGGGCTGTTTTCAGGCCGACTGAAGCTCCCAACTGCTCCTTTTTTTATTTTTATTTTTTATTCTGGGCCAGCTTTAGCTCCTGCTCCAGCTCTGAGGCTTCTGCTGCTGAAAGAAGGTATCTGGTTTGTTTCAGTTCTATAATCGAAACACTGTATAACTCCAGCTCTAAGATCCTGGCCTCTCTGAAAGCAGGTTTCTGGGGTTTTGTTTAGCTTCTATATTTGTTACAGTGTTTCTTAAACTGCAGGCTCAGAGGCAGGCAAAGCAGGCGGGGAGCATTGGTTTCCTCCGTCACTGAAGCAAGCAAGCCTCATGTTAGTTTCAAGCTGCCTGGCTGCCGGCCGCCATCTTGGCTGGCAGTTAATTTGCATATCTCGCTGATTAGCCAATGGGAAGGGTAGCGGTCATACGCCAATTACCATGTTTCTCTTTTATTAGATAGGATAAGAGGAAAGCTTAATCCACTATAGAATAAGGCCCTATAAATGTTAACTTTCCTGCTCATTGAAAGTAAGGAGAACTTACTTAGAACTGGGTTTATTGCATTGATAAGTTACTTGATAGCTCATGTCTGGACATCTAACTATTATAAGATCATAAAATAATCAGTTTATGGTCTGATTCTATCACTTGCTACCCTCTTTTTCTCCACTGAAAGGTTTTCTTTGCATTCAAGTTCTCAGGTTAACGTATGCTTTCAGTCCTGATGAACCTTATCTTTCCATTGAGATCTATATATTATGTATTTTGGATGAGAATCATTGATTGGCTGCCTCCTGCACTCCCCCTACTGGGGATGGAGCACACAACCCAGGCACGTGCCCGTGATGGGAATTGGACCTGGAACCCTTCAGTCCGCAGGCCGATGTTCTATCCACTGAGCCAAACCAGCTAGGGCGAACCTTTCACCTTTTTATCTCTAGTAACTAGAGGCCCGATGCACAAAATTCGTGCAAGGGGCTCAGGCCCTTGAAGCCCCGGCTTCGTCCGGAAGGTCTTTCAGATGGTGGTCCGGACTGTCGTTCTGCTGTTTGGTCTAACCAGCATATTAGCTCTTTATTATACAGGATGCTTTTCCTTAAAGTTGGTTTTCTAATGTTAGTACAGTGATACCAGTTTTATTTTTTTGGTTAGGATTGTGTTTCATTCACAATTTTTAATGGGGCCCTTTAGTTTAAATACTTATTAAGAAACATTTGGATATCCTTTTTGCCCCTCATTTCTTATATCTTAGACCTTCCATTTGGGATCACTTGCCTTCTGCTTGAAGAAGGTTCGTATAGAATTTATTAGTGAGAGTGCTGGAGAAATTTTTGCCTAAAAGTTTATCTTCATACTTAAAAGATGTTTTGGTTAGGCATAATATTCTAAAAATCCTTGTCTGGCTAGCGAGGCTCACTGGTTGAGCATTGATCCGTGAATCAAGAGGTTACTGGTTGGATTCCCCATCAGAGCACATACCCAGGTTGCAGGCTTGATCCCCAGTAGGGGGCATGGAGGAGGCAGTTGATCAATGATTCTCATCATTGATGGTTCTATTTCTTCTGCTCTCTCTCTGAAATCAATTAAACAATATATTTAAAATCCTTTGTTATTTTCAGCATGTTAAGCATAACAGCACATTCTGTTGTCTTTTGGTATTACTGAAGAGAAAAAAGAACTGTCTTAATTATCCTGATTGGGATTTGTAGGACTATCAGTCATTAGTTCTAGAAAAATTTTTGCTCTTAATTTCTTCAAATATTCTGCCCATTCTCTCCTCTATTCCTAGAATTTGTGTTAAATCTTAGATCTAATTTGTGTTAGACTTTATTGTATCCCAAAATGCCTTTGAACTATAGTGTTTCCCATCCTTTAGTTTCCACCATATTTTGGAAGATTTCTTCTAAGCTTGCTTCCAGCTAACTTAATTCTCTTTCTAGCTGTGTTTAGCCTGCTGTTAATCCTACCTATTTTTTTTCTAGAAGTTCTTTTTATTTCTTTGCCAAAGTAGCTATATCACCTTTAATAGATGACTGATCCTTATAGATAACGGATGCAGGCATTGTATTTTCAAATACAGTTAACATGGTTGTTTTTGTCTATGTTTATGGTTATACATTTGTAGCCTTTTTGATAATATTTAAATCTTTATAGACTGGTTTCTATTTTGTTCTTTTCTGTTGCCCCTATTGCTCTTGAAAATTACTTTAATGAATTATTTCAGGTCTAGGATGAAAGTGCCTTTCGCTTATATTTGGACATGCTATCTGAGACCACTTCAAGCTCCTAGTTTGGGGTTTTGAGGGCAACACTGATGATATGAATTTGGGTTTTTATCCAGGATAACTGGTTTATTATCCCTGAGAATTTAGCACTTTGGGTTACTGCTTAATTGAGGAGGGTTGTCATAAAGACTCCTCAACTTGAAAAGGTCCAGAGCTTTTGATTTCACCCTACAATAGCTTAAATTTGTGGTCGGCACTTGCCCTCATGACAAAAGGGACTTCCTTCTACTTATCTTTTTGCTTCCTCTTTTGCCTTTTGTTTGGGGTTAGGAATTCTTTACTATCTTACTCGTATTTTTTTTTGCTTTTAGGGTTTTAACAAATACTGTTTTTCTTTTTTTAAAAATATTGTTGGGGTGGGGTAAGAGGTCAACCGAAGGACTTGTATGTATGCATATAAGCATAACCAATGGACACAAGACACTGGGGGGGGGGGGGCGTGGAGTGAGGGCATGTGCGGAGGGAGGGAAGTAGGGGAGGCCGGGGGACGGTCAATGGGGGAAAAAAGGAGACATGTACTACTATTTGTAATCTTTAAACAATAAAGATTTTGGTTAGGATTGTGTTTCATTCACAATTTTTAATGGGGCCCTTTAGTTTAAATACTTATTAAGAAACATTTGGATATCCTTTTTGATATTGATTTCAGAGAGGAAGGGAGAGGGAGAGAGAGAGATTTAAAAATCAATAATGAGAATCGCCTTAACCGGTTTGGCTTGGTGGATAGAGCGTTGGCCTGAGGACTGAGGGGACCTGGGTTCGATTCTGGTCAAGGGTATGTACCTTGGTGGCAGCACATCCCCAGTGGGAGGTGTGCAGGAGGCAGCTGATCGATGTTTCTCTCTCATCGATGTTTTAAACTCTCTATCCCTCTCCCTTCCTCTTTGTAAAAAATCAATAAAATATATTTAAAAAAAATAATGAGAATCATTGATTGGCTCCCTCCTGCACACCCCCCTACTGGGGATCAAGCCTGGTCAAGCCCGAAACCCAGGCATGTGCCTTTGACCGGAATCAACCTGGGACCCTTCAGTCCCCAGGCCGGTGCTCTGTC